>NC_081186.1:10982929-11610481 GCF_029867415.1 Vicia villosa | reverse complement strand
CCAGGTCCCAGTTCCTAATCGAGATGTCAACACTCGAGGCAAAGAGCCACAAGTTGAACCAGTTCAAATACCGGTGGAGGTCACTGCTGAGGATCCATCAAAGCAAGAAATGGAGGAAATGTTAGAACAAGATTTGTTCTGATCAATATTCTTAGTTTTGATGATAACAAGGATATGAATTTTGTGTGAGATAATGTGATACTCTAATACATTGCAATTTCCCTTTCAGGAAATATATAAAGAGTATGCACAAATCAGCGCTCAGAAGCTTTGTCTCAGAAGGTTCAGCATGCAACATCAGAACATGGTCTGGCAAGACATCAGAAGATGGTCAAGGCAGAATCAGAACATGGGTCTATGGAAGCATCAGAAGAACTTGAGATCAGAAGCAGAAGCACTGAAGTTCTCATGGTATCACGCTCAGAAGCACTTCAAGGTCAGAAGACAAGAAGATGCTATGCACCAAGCTGTTTGACTCTGATGATTTTCAAATATTTTATTCAAACATCAGATCAGAAGAAAGTACAAGTGGCAGGCTATGCTGACTGACAAAAGGAACGTTGGAAGCTATTAAAGGCAACGTCAGTAGACACAGCGTGAACAAGGCTCGAGGTAGTTGACAAAAGCGTGAAACATTAAATGCAATGCTGTACGGAACACGCAAAGCATTAAATGCGCCCAACGGTCATCTTCTCAAACGCCTATAAATATGAAGTTCTGATGAGAAGCAAGGTTGACGATTTGAAAACAATTAACTTGCTGAAACGCTGTTCAAATTCAAAGCTCAGAAACTTCATCTTCATCAAAGCTCACTACATTGCTGCTGTAATATATTAGTGAGATTAAGCTTAAACGTTAAGAGAAATATCACTGTTGTGATTATAGCTTTTCAGAAGCATTTGTAATACTCTTAGAATTGATTACATTAAGTTGTAAGGAACTAGAGTGATCGTGTTGATCAGAATACTCTAGGAAGTCTTAGAGGGTATCTAAGCAATTGTAACTAGAGTGATCGTGTTGATCAGGAAACTCTAGAAAGTCTTAGAGGGTATCTAAGCAGTTGTTCCTGGAGTGATCAGGTTGTGATCAGAATACTCTAGAAGACTTAGTCGTGGGCTAAGTGGAAAACCATTGTAATCCGTGCGATTAGTGGATTAAATCCTCAGGTGAGGTAAATCACTCCGTGGGGGTGGACTGGAGTAGTTTAGTTAACAACGAACCAGGATAAAAATAACTATGCAATTTATTTTTATCGTCCAAGTTTTTAAACTACACTTATTCAAACCCCCCCTTTCTAAGTGTTTTTCTATCCTTCAATTGGTATCAGAGCGCCGGTTCTAAGGTGCAAGCACTTAACCGTGTTTAGAAAAGATTCAGGAAGAGAAAAACGCTTCAGTAAAAGATGGCTGGTGATGAACACACATCTACATCTGGCTCTGCTGAGCAATACAACGGAAATGGTAACAATGGTTATACTAGACCACCAGTATTTGATGGTGAAAACTTTGAATACTGGAAAGATAAACTGGAAAGTTACTTTCTTGGTCTAGATGGTGAACTATGGGATCTTCTGATGGATGGTTACAAACATCCAGTAAATGCTAGTGGCGTAAAGCTTACAAGGCAAGAAATGGATGATGATCAAAAGAAGCTTTTCAAGAATCATCATAAATGTAGGACTGTTTTGCTGAATGCTATCTCTCATGTTGAGTATGAGAAGATATCTAACAGGGAAACTGCCTATGATATATATGAGTCATTGAAAATGACCCATGAGGTAAATGCTCAAGTCAAGGAGACTAAAGCTCTTGCTCTAATCCAGAAATATGAAGCCTTCAAGATGGAGGATGATGAAGATATTGAGAAAATGTTCTCAAGATTTCAAACTCTAACTGCTGGATTGAGAGTTCTGGATAAAGGCTACACCAAGGCTGATCATGTAAAGAAGATTATCAGAAGCTTACCCAGAAGATGGGGTCCAATGGTAACGGCATTCAAGATTGCCAAGAATCTGAATGAAGTTTCTTTGGAAGAGCTTATCAGTGCCTTGAGAAGCCATGAAATAGAGCTGGATGCAAACGAGCCTCAGAAGAAAGGTAAGTCTATTGCATTAAAATCTAATATTAAAAAATGCACTAACGCTTTTCAGGCTAGAGAAGAAGATCCTGAAGAATCAGAATCTGAAGAAGAAGATGAACTGTCCATGATCTCCAGAAGGGTGAACCAACTCTGGAAGAGCAAGCAAAGGAAGTTCAGAGGCTTCAGGAGTTCAAAGAGATTTGAACGTGGAGAATCTTCTGATGACAGAAGATTTGACAAAAAGAAGGTCATGTGCTATGAATGCAATGAGCCTGGACACTATAAGAATGAATGTCCAAAACTTCAGAAGGAAAATCCCAAGAAGAAGTTTCATAAGAAGAAAGGTCTTATGGCAACCTGGGATGAGTCAGAAGATGAATCAGACTCGGAAGATAAGCAGGCTAACTGTGCGCTGATGGCGACAGAAGATAACGGATCAGAATCTACATCAGAATCAGATTCTGAAGAGGTATTTTCTGAACTATCTAGAAAAGAGTTAGTTTTCAGTTTAACAGAACTTCTGGAACTCAAAGTTCATCTTAGTATCAAATACAAAAAGCTGAAGAAGCAATTTGAATTTGAAACTAAGAAGTTGGAATTGGAAAATTCTGAATTAAAAGAAAAAGTTTTAAAATTATCCAATAATGTTGGATCTCCTTCTAATTCAGAAAAATCCACTCCCAGTCTGAATCATATTCTGAAAGAATATGATTTAAGTTTCAGGAAGTTCTTATCTAGAAGTATTGGCAGAAGTCAGCTAGCTTCTATGATATATGCTGTGTCTGGAAACAATAGAGTAGGCATTGGTTATGAGGGTGAAATTCCATACAAGCTTGAATCTGTGGATGATATGAAAATATCATACAAGCCTCTGTATAACCAATTTAAATTTGGCCACTACCATGATATTAAGCACACATCACATGCACAAAGTTTTCACATAACACATACCAAGAAGCATGTGACACAACCTAAGAAATATCATGGAACTCAGAATAAGAAGTATCATACTGTTCCTCCAATTAAATATTTTTCTAAACCCAAGTTCAATCAGAACTTGGGGAGAACTAACAAAAAAGGACCCAAGAAATTGTGGGTACCTAAGGAGAAGATAATTTCTGTTGCAGATATCCTTGGCGGCAAAGAGGACAGAAAGCAAAATGTCATGGTACCTGGACTCTGGGTGCTCGCGACACATGACGGGAAGAAGGTCTACATTCCAAGACCTGGTGCTTAAACCAGGTGGAGAAGTTAAGTTTGGAGGAGATCAGAAGGGCAAAATCATTGGCTCTGGAACCATAAGTCTTGGTAACTCTCCTTCCATAACTAATGTACTTCTTGTTGAAGGATTAACGCATAACTTATTGTCCATAAGTCAATTAAGTGACAATGGTTATGATATAATCTTCAATCAAAAGTCTTGCAAGGCTGTAAGTCAGAAGGATGGCTCAATCCTATTTACAGGCAAGAGAAAGAACAACATTTATAAGACAGATCTTCAGGATCTTAAGAATCAGAAGGTGACTTGTCTTATGTCTGTTTTTGAAGAGCAATGGGTCTGGCACAGAAGATTAGGACATGCTAGTTTGAGAAAGATTTCTCAGATTAACAAACTAAATCTGGTCAGAGGACTCCCCAATCTGAAATTCAAATCAGATGCTCTTTGTGAAGCATGTCAAAAGGGCAAGTTCTCCAGACCTGCATTCAAGTCTAAGAATGTTGTTTCTTCCTCAAGGCCGTTAGAACTCTTACACATTGATCTGTTTGGCCCAGTCAAAACAGCATCTGTCAGAGGGAAGAAATATGGATTAGTCATCGTTGATGATTATAGCCGCTGGACATGGGTAAAGTTCTTGAAACACAAGGATGAGTCTCATTCAGTGTTCTTTGAATTCTGCACTCAGATTCAATCTGAGAAAGAGTGTAAAATCATAAAGGTCAGAAGTGATCATGGTGGCGAATTTGAGAACAGATTCTTTGAGGAGTTCTTCAAAGAAAATGGTATTGCCCATGATTTCTCTTGCCCCAGAACTCCACAGCAAAATGGAGTTGTAGAGCGAAAGAATAGGACTCTACAAGAAATGGCCAGAACCATGATCAATGAAACCAATATGGCTAAGCATTTCTGGGCAGAAGCAATTAACACTGCATGCTATATTCAGAATAGAATCTCTATCAGACCTATTCTAAATAAGACTCCTTATGAATTGTGGAAGAACAGAAAGCCCAACATTTCATATTTCCATCCTTTTGGATGTGTATGTTTTATTCTGAATACTAAAGATCATCTTGGTAAGTTTGATTCTAAAGCACAAAAATGTTTCCTTCTTGGATATTCTGAACGCTCAAAAGGCTACAGAGTATACAATACTGAAACATTGGTTGTAGAAGAATCAATCAATATCAGGTTTGATGATAAGCTTGGTCCTGAAAAACCAAAGCAGTTTGAGAATTTTGCAGATTTTGATATTGATATATCAGAAGTTGAAGAATCAAGAAGCAAAGCTGCAGAAGCTGGCAGTCTCAGAAGCAATGGATCAGAAAATCAAGTTGCTGCATCTTTAGAGAATCTTAGGATTTCTGAAGAACCAACTATCAGAAGATCACCTAGACTTGCCTCAGCTCATTCAGAAGATGTGATTCTTGGAAAGAAAGATGATCCCATCAGAACAAGGGCATTCCTTAAGAACAATGCAGAATGTCAATTAGGTCTTGTTTCTTTGATCGAGCCAACTTCTGTTGATCAAGCTCTAGAAGATCCAGACTGGATAATTGCCATGCAAGAAGAACTAAATCAGTTTACAAGGAATGATGTATGGGACTTGGTTCCTAGACCAAAAGGATTTAACATCATCGGTACTAAGTGGGTTTTCAGAAACAAGCTAAGTGAGAAAGGTGAAGTGGTAAGAAACAAAGCCAGACTGGTTGCTCAGGGTTATAGTCAGCAAGAAGGGATTGATTATACAGAAACCTTTGCACCAGTGGCCAGGTCAGAATCTATTCGTCTATTAATTTCTTTTGCCACTCAACACAACATCACTCTTTATCAGATGGATGTCAAGAGTGCCTTCTTAAATGGTTATATAGATGAAGAAGTTTATGTTCACCAACCTCCTGGTTTTGAAGACTCCATGTCTCCAAATCATGTTTTCAAATTAAAAAAATCATTATACGGATTGAAACAAGCTCCCAGAGCTTGGTATGAACGTTTGAGTTCTTTCCTTCTGGAAAATGATTTCACTAGAGGAAAAGTGGACACTACTCTCTTTTGTAAAACATTTAAAAAGGATATTTTAATTTGTCAAATATATGTTGATGATATTATCTTTGGAACATCTAATGCTACACTTGGAAAGGAGTTTTCTGAGTCTATGCAGGCTGAATTTGAAATGAGCATGATGGGAGAACTCAAGTATTTCCTTGGGATTCAAATCAACCAAACTTCCGATGGAACCTATGTTCATCAAACGAAGTATGTGAAAGAACTTCTGAAGAAGTTTAATCTTTCTGAAAGCAAAGAAGCCAAAACTCCTATGCATCCAACTTGTGTACTGGGTAAGGATGAGGTAAGTAAGAAAGTAGATCAGAAGTTGTACAGAGGTATGATTGGATCTCTTCTATATCTAACTGCTTCTAGACCTGACATTCTCTTTAGTGTTTGTTTGTGTGCTCGATTCCAATCAGATCCAAGAGAATCTCATTTAACAGCGGTTAAGAGAATTCTAAGGTATCTGAAAGGTACTACTAATGTTGGCTTAGTTTACAGAAGATCTAAAGATTACAACTTAGTAGGATTCTGTGATGCTGACTATGCTGGAGATAGAATAGAGAGAAAGAGCACTTCTGGAAGTTGTCAATTTCTTGGAAGTCATTTGATCTCATGGTACAGCAAGAAGCAAGCTACTATTGCCCTCTCAACAACAGAAGCAGAATATGTTGCTGCAGCTGGTTGTAGCACACAAATGTTTGGATGAGAAGTCAGCTGGAAGATTATCAGATATATGAGAGTAACATTCCTATTTTCTGTGATAATACTTCTGCTATATGTTTATCTAAGAAACCAGCCAATGCGAAAGCCTTACCACCAACTTGTGCCTTCTTTGGCTTCTGACATTGACTTCCAATGTGTCCTTCTTCGCCGCAATTAAAACAAACTACCTCTTTATGTCGACATTCAGACATCATATGACCAGTCTTGCCACAACAGAAACACTTCTTAACTTCGTCAGTGCAGTAAGTACTCTTGTGACCAGCCTTTCCACACTTAAAACACACAATCGGAGCAGGAACACCTCCCCCACTTGTTCTCTGGCCCGGAGCAGCCCTCTGTTTGCCCTTTCCAGCTGGAGAGTCATAAGGCTTGCCACGTTGCTGATTTTTCTTGCCTCTTCTATCACTGACAATCTTATAATGAGCAGCATTATCATCCTCGAAAATTCTGCAGCTGTCTACCAAGTTAGGAAAAATGCGGATTTGCTGATACCCTATAGCCTTATTGATTTCAGAGCGCAACCCTTTCTCAAACTTGATGAACTTTGAAAATTCTACACCCTCCCCATCAAAGTATGGATAAATTTTGGCCAATTCAGTGAACTTCGCAGCATAGTCAGTCACCGACATGTTCCCCTGTTTCAGTTCGAGGAATTCAATTTCTTTCTTACCACGAACACTCTCAGGATAATACTTCCTCAAAAATTCTCTTTGGAACACAGCCCAAGTGATCTCTTCACCTGCACCTTCTAATCTTTGACGTGTTGGTAGCCACCAGGCGTCAGCTTCGACTGCTAGCATATGCGTCCCATAGAGAACTTTCTGTTCCTGAGTACATTCCATTACGCGGAAGATCCTCTCGATCTCCTTCAACCACTCTAATGCTCCATCGGGGTCATGCTTGCCTTTGAAGACCGACGGGTTCTCCCTCTGGAAGGTAGCTGTCATACCCCAAAATTTTCCCACACTATTTCTCCTATTCAAATTCAATTCAAGATACAAAGCTCCAAGACACACTCTCCTAAACAAGGCTCTAAAATTATGGTTTGACTTATTCAAAGGGAAATCTGTGAATCAATGGCTCCAGGGCATCACATATGGCTCAATATATCCCACATTATCTCCATGACAAGTATCAAGTCTCATCTCAAATGATTGATCACTCAAATGTTCAGAAAGACAACAATCGACTAGTTGACCTAGAAAGTCAACTGTGGTCAAAGCAAAGTCAAAACTCCTGATTTTTTGTCAAGATCCTCATATTGAAGTATCATTCACCATTTGATCAAGAATTGATCATGGTTCATCAAGAAAAGATCAGAAATCAACAATTCCAAAAGTTTCTAAATTAGGGTTTTGTATAGGAAAAGTCAACTGAACTTTGACCAGCCATAACTCTCACATGGAACATCAGAAATTTTCCATCCAAAGCTCATTTTGAAGGAAATTTGATTCTCTACAAAATTGTCTCTCACATGCCAAGTCTAAAAATGCTTCATTTGAGAGATATGGACCAAAACATTATAGTTCCTTTTCAAAAGTCAACAAAAAGACACCTTTTTCAAAAGGACACACAAGGAGCATGGAAAATTATTTTTATATGAGACCAAATACAATGGTTAGAGGACTCTCTAAGGTTTCTAAAAAATCCTAGAACACTTCCAAACCTCAAAAAATGAGAGAGATAGGCCTTGTCAAAGTTGGGTTATTTTGGAGGGAAAAATGTGAAAGAATTGAGTTATTTTTGCAAATGGGCCCAAGATATTTTGATCCAATCTTGCTATGCAAGTCATATAGAAGCCCCAATCTCCATGCCACGAATTTTTTTATCATTATTTTATTTTTTAGTGAATTTTATTCATTAAAAATTGATGAAAATCAAAGATTTGAAAAATAATTGTGAAGAGATTTGATTTAATTCCAATTACCAATCATCAAATTACACCTTATGTGACACAAATTTCGTGCACATAGATATTGGTTAGAAAAGATTGAGATTTTTACAATTTTGGAAACATTTACAAACAATGATTCATTCAAATATCAATCTCCCAATTTGCCAAGATTGAGTTCAAATTTGTTAACCTAAAGCCATCCACTATAAGTATACAACTTGTTCAGATGCCAAGGGGACGAAATTCTGCCTCCAGGAACCCTAATTGAGCTTTTAAAATCTCAAGCAAAAGTCACATTCAAATTCAAAGTTGCAGGCCAATTCAAAGCATTTTGAGGATTCAATCACACTCCTGGGATATCATTGAAGGATTTTCAGTAACTCCCTAAAGCCGAAGTGCACAGAACCGCTCCCTACAACTCACGGTTTGCTCCCTATGAAATTCGGTTTGAACCTCGTATTTTATGCATAATACACTTGCTTTGATCACGTATTTACGCTTTCTATGATGCTGTGATTGTTTCTGGGTAAATTAGTTATTGTTTGATCGCTTGTATAGAAGATCACCATTGCTAGGTTTTCGAAGTTCCATATTGGGGATTTCTATTACAGTTGAAATTAGCCAAAACGAGGACCATCGTTGTGTTCAGGGGGCTAAAACCCATCGATCTATGGTCCTACAGTCGATTTCTATTGTGTATTGCGTTATCTTTGATCTACAGGTGCTATAGCAACATTTTTGAACTGTGGGTAGAGGTATTTGCAGAAAATCCCAAGGACAGGGACAATGCAGCAGGCGCGCGTTTCTCTACTTAAAATGTATTTTTTATATTTAATGTCTTCGTTTGCTTTCGTTATCACTCCGCGTTAATGGCACAAATGGCGAAACGATGGGGCATGCGACCAGTAGTGGACGGGTTCGATCCTGGGAACCTCCACCCTTTTTTCAAAACTATGTCATATTTGTTTCACAGATTCCATACAGCCCCCTCCATGCACCCCACGATGCACTCCTCAATATAAGGCCACAGGATCTTCCCAGTGCAAGATCCAACGTCTTCGAAGGTGCAGTCCACTATACACCCTCACAGCCAGTCCACGCTGGATCATCCAGCTAAGTTTTATAATCTTTTTTTTTAAATTACACAAACTTTATTTATTTATTTATATATATAAATTCTATATAAACATTTTCTTTTTTTACAAAACTCTAAAAACTTTCTTTTTCTATCTTAACAAAACCTTTTTTTCTATTTTATTTTTATTTACTTTTATTTTATTCTTTATCATCGATTATTCGATTCTATTTTATTTGTCTTAAAATAGCTTAAATTGTTAAATTGTTTTCATTAGCAAGTTAATTTTGATTAATTCATTAAAAAAAAATCTTGACATTATAAAAAACCTAATTTTATTTCTGATCGATTTAATTAATTGGGTTGAAAACCAACAATTAATTAAATCCAATTTTATTTAATTTACGCCCGATTCAGGGTTTGTGAGAATTAGCCATACACTGAAAAATATTTCTTTTCTGTGCCTTTTCAGGGTTGACTTTTCAGACACTTTCCGACTACGCGCCACGTCAAATACGAAGCTAAGTATTCAATTAAATTTCAAAGTTTATTTTGTTTCCTTTTGATTTTAGGGTTTACCCTTATACTTTTTTTGAACTGTACATACACTCACTCCTTCTTCTGCCTTTGCCTTGCCATTTTCAGGGTTAACCCCAGGGTTTCTTCCGACTGCCAACCATATCAAATCAAATTCGAAGCTAAGTACTTATATGTTATTTATTTTGAATTTCGTTATCTTTTTATTTTTAGGGTTAGCAATGTTCAACTCCGAACCGATAATGCACTCACCCTATTTTTGTTTGCCATTTTTCCCACCTTTTCAGGGTTTGCCAAATTGCCAAAGCTACGAATATCGGTAACCCTAAACCCTGATCTTGATTATTACTTGTGTTAAATCTATTTGCTTTATTTTATCCCGCTGGTTTCAATTCCCCTCTCCTCCGCTGGTTGCAATTTCCCTTCCCCGTTATTGTTACTTTAATTGCTAATATTAGTTGTTGTGGTTAGTAATTTTAGGGAGTGCAACTCTGAATTGAATTAGAATCACCTAATTACAAGATAATATAATTGAATATAATCACGTGATTGCTGCACCCACGTGTAGCAACCTGCCCTAAAAATAAAGATTCTAGAGTCGCCACCTATTCTGAAGGGCGAATAGGAAACCCTACGCAGTATAGAGATCGGGGTAAGATACTATATTCAGGTCGAGGGAAGGTGTTAGGCACCCTCAACCCTTTCCTATGGTTTGCATTTTAATGATCAGGGTTTGTGGCAAAAGATAAAGAAAGATGACAGACAGTAAATAGAGTTGAAGGCTAATTATTGAACATGATTAGAATATGGAGGAAGGGGACTCGCCTTGTTGCCAAGTGCCTACGTACCTCCTTAGGGAGGATCAGAGTCTACGTAGTTCGGGGAAGGGTTGTACGCCCTTAGAATTAGAAATTTGATAGGGTTGGGAATTTGCCTCAAAGGCTTTTGAAATAGCCTATGATAATGTGTAATTTGATACTGGAAGTTTTGAAAAGTTTGGGAAGTGTTTTAAGAGTGGGCGTACAACCCTGATTTAATACTATTAACCGCAATGATCAATAGATTTGATCACCATAGTTAAAAGATTTGAAATTTGCATCACTACCAATTTTAATCGATTGATTCGATTATCACTAATAATGAATTAAGGTATTTTTTAATAATTTTATAGTTTAGTTTATATCATTACCCCTCGCAATCGATTAATTCGATTAAAAAGAATAAGGAATTTGACATGAGGAAATTGAATAGTTAATCATCGCAACCAATGAGAATGGTTGAAACCATTTAACCAAATAATAATTAATTATATTTTACTTAAATAAACATTTTAATTAAAAATCATTGTTGACCATAGCGATTAATTAATTTAATCGGAACGAACAACAAATTAGAATTTTTATAATAATATCATATATTTTTTATTTACAAAATAATTATTATACATAATTAATTATATAAAAAGAATTAGTTAAAATCAATTATATTAATTAAATTAAATTAGTTATTAAGGGGGTTTGATTCAATAGGATTGTTATTAAGGCTCATAACATAGGGGTTTGATCAAGGCTCGTTGGATCTAACTTTAATGGGGTTCTATGGTCCAGATTTGTAGGCTCACGGTGGACCTGAGGGTTATTGGCGCATAGGATTAAGAGCTTAAAAACTCAGAAAAATATATGTGGGAGTGAGGGCTCGAACCCACACCCCCAGACTCACTCAACACAACTCTTGCCATCTCAACTACAGCGTATACGCGTTTAAAGAAACGCTCCCTGCAAAACATAAGTGAAAACAAGAATGCATATAGAAAATAAGCGCGCAATTTCAAACCAGCCAGTAACGTGAGGACACGTCTTCGTCCTCTTCACAAAAACCTGCAAAACTCTTATGTTTTAGCTACGAATCGGCTACGATTCGTCTCCTAGCAAATATGCCTCAAAAATAGCGATTTGCCCATACATACATATAAATAGTGCGCACCACCCCAGATTCATTTGTCCTGATTATACGAGACTGACCACATAATTAATTCGACCCAATTTTACTCTTACTAAAAACCCCTAATTTGTAACCCTAGAACTCGCGACGGCCTCCAATGGTGATTCACGTAAAACACTCCCAGAAACAAAATTAATGCATCACGAATGTTCACAGCAATCAAACAAAGCATACTACACAAACCAATTAACAAATAAATGCATGAATCGGGCTAATCGGCTCAAGGTTTAGAAGCACTAACCTCGGTTTATAGGAGGATGTTCTGGGGTTTTTGATGCAGAGTACCAATCCAAACACGTTCAGAGCCCTTCAAGGAAGCGTTTGCACCTTTTAGTTCTCGTTGAAACCTCTTAATTCTCCAAAACCAAGTTTGAGTTTCTCACTGAATTTTTGATTCTTGCAAGTCTGCCTCTCTCTGAATTTTCGTCCCCTAATCCTATGCTTTAGGTTGTGTACTTATAGGGGAAAGAATTAGGTCTAGAAAAGAGCCCAAAAAGCCTTTGAATCCAAACTTCCTTCTTTGAGAAATTTGATTTTGTTTCTTGAATAAAAAGTTTCTATTTTGGCCAAAACCTCACTTATTCTTTCTCAATCCAATTGTCACGAAAATTGCAATATATTTTGTCATAAATGGTGATTGGAAATCATCAAAATATGTTTTCTATCAAAAATATTTGATTTTTATCTTAATTAAATCATTAAAATAAAATAAAAAAAAATCATATTAAATCACATATAAATGCTAAATTTCGTGGCAAATGATTTTGGACATGCTAATGACTTGTGGACCAAGATTGCCTCAAAAAACCATAGGCCCATTTGCAAAATTTCTCACTTTGAACCTCCCTTTTTCACATTTAGTCCTCCAAAATCACCCAACTTTGATCAAGCATTTCTCACTCAATTTTCAAGCTATGAGGGGGTTGGAAATTTTTTGGAAACCTTAAGAGGTCCTCTACAAGCCACTTTGGAATATATTTTTCATTTGGCACTTTTATCTTGATCATATCCTCTTTGGAAAAAACCTGCTCTTGAAGGATGCTTGAAAATGACCTGTAATCTTTTGTACTGTACCTCTCAAATGAAGCATTTATAGCCCTAGCTTGTGAGAGAAAAAGTTGTAGAGAATCCAATTTCCTTCAAAATAGCCTTTGAGTGGGGAATTTTTGATGTTCCAGGTGAAAGTTATGCCCAGTCAAAGTTGGGTTGACTTTCTCCTAAAGAAACCCTAATTTGAACCTTTTGGTATTTGTTCATCTCTGAGTTTCTATTAATGGAATCATGATCAAGCTTTGATCAAATGATGGATATACCTCCCCATATTTGTTGTGTGACCAATGGTTAGAAGTTTGGATCATGCCTTGACTTTGGTTTTGAATCAGTTGATTGTAGATCTTGAGACTGTTTGAGCAGGTGACCTTTGGAGTGGTGCCTTGACTTTTGCCATGGAGTTAAATTGGATCACTATAAACCATATACCTTTGATTAGGAGCCTTATCTCATTGATCCCTCTTAGAGGAATCTCAAACCCTAGCTTTTAGGGACCTTTGCTCAAGAGAATGACTTGATGAATCTCCTGAGCTTTTGAATAATTATGACTGCACTATGTAAGGCAAATTTTGGGGTATGACAGCTGCCCCTATTTAATTACCTTTGATTGAATGGAGTGAGAATACGAAGTTCTCACGTCCTTTGATCGAAGAGTTATTAAATAATGGAAGACCCCTTGAATTTGCCTTGTACCCGGTAGTGGAGAATGATGCCTTGTTAAAGTAGTTACCTTGCTTATGGCGCTAGCAGGGGTTTGTAGTTTATGGGTAACTGTCGCACGCTCGCGAAAAATGAACAGAGTCGCCACCAATATATTTATCCCATAAGGGAAAGGAATACCAGGAAACCTAACAAAGGAAGGAACAGGGTCTTGCGACCAGAGAATCTAGGTACGGGAGTCGGTTACGCAAGGGGAAGGTGCTAGCACCCCTCACGTCCATCGTACTCGATGGTATCCACCTCTGTTTGTCTCTATCTAAAGGGTGTGTACTATGTCTATGTCTAAATGCGAATGAATGCAAAATGTAGGGAAATAAAGAATTGTACTCGCACGGGCCCTACCCCGCTGCCTACGTATCCTTTTCAGGAATCAGAGTTACCGTAGCTCGGCTCACGATTTTCTGTTTGTTTTGGTGTTTTTTAGTTGGGCGGCGTTAACGTTCGCGCTCTTGCATAAGGGGATCGCCTATGATGCGTATGAGCGGAAATAACGGTGCCCTTAAGAGAAGAAAAAGAGATTGGTTTGTGTCTTTTAGGGTAGTTCCATGATGACGAGAACCCACTACAAGGTCTCGCATCACTTCCTTACTTTTGCTTTAAATCTGACCATTTATTAGGTTTTTTGAAGTATTTTTGGTTGGTGATTTTTAAGGGGATTTAATTTTGTGACTTAGATCATACCAAAAGAATTTTGTTTGTTTTTTTTTAATATTTAGAGAATGCACATCGAGGTCTACACCACAATCGATTCTCTAAATGACGGATAAGAAATACATCGAAATCTACATTCCAATCATTTCTTTCCGTTTAGTAGAAAAGAACGTACATCGGGGCCTACGCCCCAATCATTTCTTTTCTACTACGTGGGGAAGAACGTACATCGGGGCCTACGCCCCAATCATTTCTTTTCTACTACGTGGGGAAGAACGTACATCGGGGCCTACGCCCCAATCATTTCTTTCCCACCATATATCAGAAGTGTGACAGTATGATCTTTGTCAGGTTTTTATTAAGTATTTTAGAGTTGAAAAGGAAAAGAATGAAAGAAGGGAACTATCTCTAGATTCTAGTCTAAGTTATTCTATTCTAAGTCTAATGTAGTCTAAAATAGGCCAAAAATATGACCAAATCATATAGAAATCAACATGTAAATGATACAAAAGCAATTCAAACATTAGTGCAAAGTTAAACTAAAAATACTATTATTTTTTATGGGTTTTTGTTAACAAGGGAAATCTAATTCAAGCCTAACTATATTAAAAAACTATTAACCCTAAAATTAACAATTTTATTGTTTTCTATGTCATTTATTATCAACAAAACTAGATAAAAAATATGTCAAAATATCTAAATGCTAACAAGAAAAATAATACGTGTCTATATTCTTTTAATCATGTAAAAATCTACCAAAGCTATTGTGGTTTTATGTCATTTTTATTACCTAGAAGAAGTAGCAAAAACTAAGTAGAAAAACCTAAAAGACTACCAACTAAATGTGAATCAGGGGGTGGAAGCTGAAAAATGGGGGTGTGAAGAGTACATGCGCAGGCCTGGTACAGAGGCCCAATAAGTTTTTTGTTGTTCACGTTTTGGCCAAAAATGGCGTGTCCTGGGCCATGGTGGGGGTGCAGACCTAGCAACTCGTGGCAAGGCCCTATAGTTTTCTTTGTTTCAGATTTTGTGTACCCAAAAATTCGATGGGCCCTAGGGAATTGAAGATCCATCTGGATTGTTGTTCAGATTTAATATTGATTAAAAAAAATAACAAAAATGAAATAAAGAAGGGAAAGGGGATTAGGTCAAACCAGATTGTGGCTATCAGAATTCTTTTGAACTCAATCTTCTCCTCTTTCCTCACACTCATGGCGTCGACGGCGACAACCTCTCCATGATCTCCGCTCGAAATCCTTCATCTCCGAACTCAGATTTCTTCGTCTCAATCCATCAAACCTCAACTCGGTTCACGATATCTTCGTCTCCGAACTCATCTTATCCTCAATTCTCCGATCTCCCTTCGTCTCCTATTTCAATCATTTCTGTTCATAGAGGATGGAGAAGACGCCGCGATGTTGAAGGTTTGCAAAGATAGTAGTGAAGAAGAATTTGCGAGGATGATGGTGATGAGTGCCGTCGTTGTTGCGAGTTGAAGCCGTGTTGCGTTTTGCGTCGTGAACAGGGATTGCAACGATGACACGTTGAAGATTGATGAAGATGAAGAAGAATTCTGTGAGTGATGAAGTTTATTGATGACTGCAGCAAGTCGATGAGGATTGATGAAAGGAGAAAGATGAAGATCCGTGGAAGTTTGACTCTGAAGTCAGGTTTGGTTTCTAGTTCTCTCAATTTTCTGTTAGATTTCTCTGTTAACTTTCTCCTCTTCTCATTTCTGTTTCTTTTCTGTTGACGGTGATGATGAGATTGAAGATGTGATGGAAGCTGGTGGATGAAGAAAAATGGTGGTCAGTGAGAAGAATGGTGGTGAAGAATGAATGTGAAGTGTGATAATGGAAGCAGGGTTGCGGTGCGATTATGGTGAGGAAGTGAAAATGACGAAGGCTATGGTGAATGGTGTGGTGGAGAGAAAGTAAGGATGGTGAAGTGAAGAATGAGTCCAGAGCTTGCAATTGATGAAGGGGCCGACTTATATAGAGGTTCAGGGAAGAGGTTCTGAGAAGGTTCGTTTCTATTCTCCACCTTTTCTGTTAAATGTTAGTATAAACTGTGTTCTGAATTTCTGTTGAATGAATGGTTGAGTCAGTTAGGTGTTATAACTGAATTCTGTTAGTTAGTTATTGGGTGGTTAGGAGAGTTTGAAGGTTAGTTATTTTTCTGTTATGACTGTTATGAATTGATGTGAAACTGGAAGTTAGGGCGATTAATAATTGGTTAGGACTCGGTTAGTTATGTGGTTGTTATAAGACTGGTTTAGACAGTTAGGGAAACTGTTAGTGGTTAAGTGGTTTGAAAATTGGTTGAACTGAATATGGTTTTGAGGGGTTTAACAGGGCTGGTTTTGATTTTTTTCATGGCAAAGGCTTTGGTTTTGATGCAATGTAAATGTATATGTGTGGATGGTATGGTGGGTTTCATGTGTATGCTGATATGGTTTTTGGTCTGAATGTGTGTGATGTACAGGGCTGTTTTAGTGCAGTGATAATTAGGGGCTTGAACTTGATGCATTGCTTTTTGGTGGAAAGATTCGATTCAACAGGGTTGGCATTCAGATTCGAATCGTGAACTGACTTGTCTTTTTTGTTTAATATCAGAATCTGTGGTTTATTTTTGGATTAGTTTATGCTGAAACTTGAAGTGTACTGCCATATGACTCCTGTTTGGGTTCTATGCAGGGCTGTTTGGATTGTTGATTGCTATGTGGTGAAGGCATGGGGTCTTAAAGGATAAGCAAAAGAATGGAGGCATTTGGTGAAGAAAAGGAACGTGGCTTAAGGATGTGGGTCTAGGAGATATTCACTGTTTTTTTTTGTATTTTCTTTTATGTAATTGTTATGATGGCAATGTAATATGGGTTTAGATGTGAGATCTTGAAACATGGCTTGAAACATGTAATGAAATTTTGAATTTAATGATATGGAATTGAATGAGTGTATGGACATTTGAACTTTGTATTGACATTTGGATGGGAATAAATGGACAGTAAAAAGGGGCACTGAATGATGTATGTGTTGAAAATGGTTGATGAATGTATTTGTTCTTTGAAATTTTGGTGGTCTTTGAATGAACTTTGAATAATGATGGGTGATGGATACCTTAAATTCCAAGTAACTTGCATTCCTTTTCTAGAAATCTACACGAATCCTTTTCCAAACTTAATAGGCATACATCTTTATCCCCTTGATTAATTTGAACACCGATTTGAATTCGTAACATTAGGTAGTCTCTTGAATGAATGCTTTTGATTACTGAGTTCAAATCAATCCTCTCTTTCAACTTCCATCTCAAGCCCGTTCTAACTTGTTCTGCAAGCAACAAGAAAATTGAAGGAATGACCATACCTTGAACAAAAGGAGACTTCTAATCATGCTCACACTTTTAGCCATTCAAACCATAAACCCTTGACTTAATTATCACAAAAGGAACGTCGTGAGGGGTCTTTTGGACGAAGATAAAACTTGAAGTGTTGGATAACACTTTAGCATGAAATTCAGTGAACCTCAGTGGAATTAAAACCCAGACACCATGTAAAAGAAACCAAAGTCCTCTTGACCCTGACGAATCTTCATAGAGGAAAGCCTTGTAGTTTTAGGATAAAGAAGTCCACAATGAACGACCAAAAAACTAGCCTCCAAAATCCTTGATCCCATGTTCCAAATTGTTGATTAATGATGCATGATGAGTTAGATGACCTAATGGAAGGTATGTACATGAATGCAAAGCCTAAGCCAGTTAATATTGAAAGGGTAGGACAAATTTGGGGTATGACAGTAACTCACTTACTATAGTTCTAGTAAGTCGTCGCGGTTGGTATACCCATTCACTATCGTAGTTGAAATAAGTCTGTCGCAGGTGGTATGACCCACTTACTATAGCTCTAGTAAGTCGTCGCAGTTAGTCGCACCTACTTACCATTGTAGTTTCAGCAAGTTTATCGCAGATGGTGTGGCCCACTTACTAGCTCTAGTAAGTCGTTGCAGTTAGCTATACCTACTTGCTATCGTAGTTGGAGTGAGTTCTTCGTAGATGGTATGACCCACTTACTATCGTAAGTCGTCGCGGTCGGTCATACTGCTCACTATAGTAGTTGGAGTAAGCTTATCGTAGATGGTAGGGCCCACTTACTATCAGTCTAGTAAGTCGTCGCAGTTAGCCATACCTACTTACTATCGTAGTTGGAGTGAGTTTATCGTAGGTGGTAAGGTCCACTTACTATTCAGTAAGTCGTCGCGGTTGACCGTACCTACTCACTATCGTAGTTGGAGTAAGCTTATCGTAGATGGTGTGGCCCACTTACCATTGTAAGTCGTCGTAGTTAGCCATACCCGCTTACTATCGTAGTTGGAGTGAGTTTATCGTAGGTGGTAAGGTCCACTTACTATTCAGTAAGTCGTCGCGGTTGACCGTACCTACTCACTATCGTAGTTGGAGTAAGCTTATCGTAGATGGTAGGGCCCACTTACTATCAGTCTAGTAAGTCGTCGCAGTTAGCCGTACCTGCTTACTATCGTAGCTGGGTTAACCCCAAAAGGATTACCTGTCTTGATGCGGGCGAGTTACCTGTATACAAGGTTATCTTGCAAATGCGTATGCTCATGACTTTGTTATTTGTATAATGAATGTTTGTATGTGAATGTAGGACATGTGAATGTTTTGTGTGTAAATGCGGTGTGTATGAATGTTTATGTAAGTGAATATGTAAGTATGGTGACTTTGAGGCACTATCTTTTGTCACCCATTGGAATTTGTTTAAGATCTTTCGAGCAACTTTGCGGGTCTTGACTTAGATCGCCCGAGGCTAGTATATTGGAATATGGCGGTGTTTTTAGGATTATCATATCATCAGGCGTATATTGGCTGCCGGAGATGTCGTGGTTTTATCCCCTTTATTTCAGTCTAATGATTTGTAAGTTTCTTGTTTTAGGTTCAAAGTTTAAAGTTTATGAGAAAATAAATTATTCTTTGTGCTTGGTATTGAAATGATGAAAAGATAGGTATGAAAAGGAAAAACTTTTATTGATTGTTGCCTTGAATTGGCGAATGTACAAAAGGTATGAAAGAAAGAAAAATGACAAATAGAAATGATACTAATACTGCTATTGCTCTTTTTGCTATCGAGGGCCACAGTAATCCTTTGACTTTGGAAGTTGATGATTGCTCGATTTCCTATCTTTTACGAATTGTCTTGGGCTCGTAGCTTGGAATCTTGCCCTTGCTAGGCGTAGTATTTCTTGATTGCGTCTGAATTGATTGGATGTGGTAGCACGTCCCCATCCATGGTAGTGAGGACGAGTGCTCCTCCTGAGAACACCGTTTTTAGGACATATGGACCTTCGTAGTTGAGTGTCCATTTTCCTCGGGCATCAAGTCGGGGCAGTAAGATTTTCTTGAGAACGAGGTCTCCTTCTTTGTAAGTTCGAGGGCGGACCTTTTTGTCGAATGCCTTTTTCATTCTCTTCTGATAGAGCTGCCCATGGCACAAAGCTGTCAGTCGCTTTTCTTCAATGAGATTAAGCTGATCAAAACGGGTTTTTACCCATTCCGATTCTTCTAACTTTGTGTCAGCTAGGACTCTTAATGATGGGATCTCCACTTCGATAGGGAGGACTGCTTCCATACCATAGACCAGGGAGAAAGGGGTTGCCCCTGTGGATGTGCGCACTGAAGTTCTGTAACCGTGCAGGGCGAAGGGAAGCATTTCATGCCAGTCCTTGTACGTCTTCACCATTTTCTGTATTATTTTCTTGATATTTTTGTTCGCAGCTTCCACAGCGCCATTCATCTTAGGCCTGTATGGTGAAGAATTATGGTGTTCAATTTTGAATTCTTCGCACAATTCTTTCATCATATTATTGTTCAGGTTCGACCCATTGTCAGTAATGATTCGGTTTGGAATCCCATATCGGCAAATGAGGTTATGTTTGATGAACCGGGTAACCACTTGTCTTGTTACATTAGTGTAGGAGGCAGCTTCGACCCACTTGGTGAAATAGTCAATGGCGACCAATATGAATCGGTGTCCATTAGAGGCTTTGGGTTTGATCATTCCTATCATATCAATCCCCCACATTGCGAATGGCCATGGCGAGCTTAATACATTCAGCGGATTTGGTGGTACGTGTACCTTATCAGCATATATTTGGCACTTATGACACGTCCTTGCGTGTTGGAAACAATCAGCTTCCATGGTTAGCCAGTAGTAACCTGCTCTTAATATCTTTCTCGCCATAGAATGTCCATTTGCATGCGTCCCAAAGGTTCCTTCATGGACCTCCTTGATGATCTCTTTAGCCTCATCCTTATCCACACACCTTAGTAACACCGAATCATAGTTCCGCTTGTATAGGACATTACCGCTTAGGAAGAACTTAGATGCCAATCTTCTTAGCGTCTTTTTGTCAATTGTGGATGCGTTTTCTGGGTACTCTTGTTTTTCCAGGTATTCTCTAATATCATGGTACCAGGGTTTGTCATCAGCTTGTTTCTCAATCGTAAGGCAGTAGGCTGGTTCATCAAAGTGTCTGACCGTTATCCGAGGTTCGTGATTCGGCCATGTTACTTTAAACATAGAGGAAAGTGTTGCCAGTGCGTCGGCCATTTGATTTTCTTCCCTCGGGATATGATTAAAAGTGATGGTCTCAAACTCAGCCATTAGTTCCAGTATGAGGTCTCGGTATGGGATTAGCTTTGCATCTCGCGTATCCCATTCTTTATTGACTTGGTGGATTACTAATGTGAATCCCCATATACCTCGAGTAACTTAATCCTTAGATCGATCGCGGCTTCTAAACCCAATATGCACGCTTCATATTCGGCAATATTGTTAGTACAGTCGAAACATAATCTCGCCGTGAAAGGTATGTGGCGATTGTCCGGAGATGTCAAGACTGCTCCTATGCCATGTCCTAATGCATTTGAGGCCCCATCGAACGTAAGGGTCCACACCAATCCTGGTTCGGGTCCTTCATCGGGCCCAGGTATTTCATAGTCTCTTACCAGCATAATGTCCTCATCAGGGAAGTTGAATTTCATAGACTGATACTCTTCAATGGGCTGATGAGCTAGATGTTCTGTCAGTACACTCCCTTTTATTGCTTTTTGGGTGACGTATTGAATGTCATATTCTGACAGTAGCATTTGCCATCTAGCGATTCTTCTTGTGAGAGCCTGTTTCTCGAACACGTATTTCAAAGGATCCATCCTCGATATTAACCATGTGGAATGGTTCAGCATATATTGCCTTAGACGTTTGGAGGCCCATGCTAGGGCGCAACATGTCTTTTCCAACGGTGAATATCGGGATTCGCAATCGGTGAATTTCTTGCTAAGATAGTAAATAACGTGTTCTTTCCTCCCTGTTTCGTCTTGCTGTCCCAGTACGCATCCCATGGACCTGTCGAGGACGGTGAGGTACATGATCAATGGTCTTCCCGATACCGGGGGTACGAGTATCGGTGGTTCTTGTAAATAACGCTTTATGGTTTCGAAAGCTACTTGACAATCGTCATTCCACTTGATTGGTTGATCCTTTCTTAGTAACTTGAATATGGGCTCACACGTAGCAGTTAGGTGTGAGATGAACCTTGAGATATAGTTCAAGCGCCCTAAGAAACCACGAACCTCTTTTTCTATCCTCGGGACGGGCATTTCTTGTATGGCTTTTACTTTGTCAGGATCTACCTCTATGCCTCGTTGGCTTACTATGAATCCCAGCAACTTTTCTGATCTCACGCCAAATGTACACTTGTTCGGGTTCAACCTTAGCTTGAACTTCTTCAAGCGTTCAAACAACTTTTGCAAGTGTGTGAGGTGCTCTTCTTCGGTATATGACTTAGCGATCATGTCATCTACATATACCTCGACTTCCTTGTGTATCATATCATGGAACAGTGTGACCATAGCTCGTTGATACGTTGCCCCAGCGTTTCGCAATCCAAAGGGCATCACCTTGTAACAGAAGGTACCCCAGGATGTCATGAAGGTGGTTTTCTCCATGTCTTCGGGAGCCATTTTAATCTGATTATACCCCGAGAATCCATCCATGAATGAAAACACTGAAGCTTGCGCGGTGTTGTCCACTAGTATGTCTATGTGTGGCAGTGGAAAGTCGTCCTTTGGACTTGCCTTATTCAGATCTCTGTAATCAACACACATGCGCACCTTTCCATCCTTCTTAGGCACTGGCACTATATTGGCGATCCATGGTGGGTATTCAACTACGGCGAGGAAACCTGCGTCAAACTGCTTGAGTACCTCTTCTCGGATTTTATTATCCATGTCGGGTCGAACTCTTCTGCGTTTTTGTCTGACCGGTGTACAACCCTTTTTGAGTGGTAGCCTATGCACGACGATGTCTGTATCCAGCCCAGGCATGTCACGGTATGACCAAGCGAATATTTCCACATAGTCATGGAGGAGTTTGACCAGTGTTGCTTTTATGTCCTTGTTCAGTGTTGCCCCAATCTTGATTTCCTTGGGTTCTTTTTCGGTGCCCGAATTTATGATTTCGATTGCTTCTTGAGGAGGGAGCATGCTCTTGGATTCCCTGTCCATTAGCCTTGACAATTCTTCTGGAAGTTCTTCGTCTTCCTCATCCCCTTCCTCAGACTGATTAGCGAGAGCCTCGAATTTACATTGAGTTTCAGCAGTATTATTATCGGTGATGTTAGAAGGTGATCTGCACAAGTTTATGTTTTTGTTTTTTAGTATGCAATTATGATTGTGCTTTTGTTTTATGCAAGAATGTTATTTGTCATTTCGAGAAAGTGAATGCAAGAACGAGATAGAGTTTTCAATACCAAATGCAAACGACAATTTTATTAATAAACTCAACTTTGAAAGTAAATGGGGCCCTTACAAACCAACTCTATGCTCTGGGCGAGGCATGAGTGACATTGTTTTTTTATTAATTGAAAGGGAAATAAAACACACGGCAAAACAAATTACTTTGAAACATAAACTATCTCTGGTATCTCCAAGCTTGTCCAATTTTGAAGTTGTTCTCTTGGTCTAATCATCCTGATGAAGTCGGACGTACCCTCCATGCTAGATATCATGGATACATGCTCATATCCCCCTGTGACAAAAGTTTGTGTGATCGGAGGGAAATGTTGCTCTTCCTTTGCAGCCTTCTTTGTTGGCTGGTATCCTAACCCCAGACGATCTCTTTTCTCTTGCACTTCTGGAACCCTGCCCCAGCCTTTCATCTTTGTGTCTTGCAGGTCTCTCCAAGATGTTACCGCCCTTCGCGTTTTCTCAATTGGTAGCGTGACAGCAGTTGCGATCTCTAGTGCTTGGAACGAAGTCTCTAATGCTTTTTCTCCAGCCTCAATGTATCGGTATGAGTCCAGATTGCTGACAAATATGTCCTCCTCCCCATTGACGGTTACTATAGAGTTTCCATCCACAAACTTCACCTTTTGATGCAGAGTAGAGGTAACTGCCCCAGCAGCATGGATCCAAGGACGTCCCAATAAACATGTATAGGCCGGTTCGATCTCCATCACTTGGAAATTGATGCAGAAAGTGTGGGGGCCTATTACCACAGGGAGGTCCACCTCTCCAAACACCGGGCTTTGCGACCCATCGAAGGCTTTGACCACCAGACGGCTTGGTCTTATTACCAGTCCTTCCAAATCTATCTTGTCTAAGGTGGCCTTTGGCATCACATTTAATGATGACCCTGTGTCGATCAGAACCCTAGATAGATGGGCTTTTCCGCATTGTATGGAGATATGCAAGACTTTGTTATGCTCTTTCCCTTGTGGGGGTAGCTCGTGTTCACTGAAACTTAAGCATGCCCCAGCAGTAAGATTAGCCATCATTCCATCAAATTGATTTACAGTGATGTCTTTAGTCACATGGGTAGCGCTCAAGATCTTCATCAAGGTGTCTCGGTGTTTTTCTGAATGTATCAACAGTGAGAGGAGTGATATCCTGGACGGAGTTTGGTGCAACTGGTCCACTACCTTATAATCACTTTTCTTGATCAATGCCAAGAACTCTTCAGCATCTTTGTTAGTGGTTTCTTTGTTTTTGGATGTGCTCTTTTCAGTAGGGACCACAGTAGTTTGATCACTTGCTTGTGCCAGGTTCTCATTTGGTTTTGCAATATTGAATATGCGGCCACTACGAGTCATGCCCCCAGGCCCAACGATGTTTGTCACGTCGGTATTAGCATTAGACTCATATTCCCAAGGGACTGCTTTCATTTTGTCCATAGGGTATGGGTCTCTGACCGGGATGATCCTAGTGTGTACTTGTGTGGGTATCAGCAATGGTGCTTTGGCACAAGGGATGATTAATGTCTTCCTTGCCCCTTGCCTAGGTATCATCAATGGTTCATTCCTGTCTAGCATAGCCACATACTCTTCCTTAGGATATTCCTTAAACCGAACTACCCCTTGATCCACCAGTCTTTGCAGGGTTGTCTTAAAGGCTTCGTTATGTTCGAGGATGAACCCCTTTGCAAGTAGATACCTCTTAAGGGCATCTATGGGGGAGCTCCGTTGTTGAACAAACTCTTGCTCAGTGACTACCTCTATTGCGTTGACTGTGCCATCATGGCGAGGCATGGGGTTCGTCTTTACATTAGGTTTGTCAAAAGCAATTGCCCCTGACTCTATTAGGTCTTGAACCTTGTGCCTAAATGCCCAACACTTTTCCAATGTATGTCCGGGAGAATTGTCATGAAATTCACACCTTTCATTAGGGTTGAACCTGGGTGGAATCTTCCCTGGAATTGGGGGTGGCATAGGTATAAGCTCTACCAATGATTCACTCAGCAAATATTTTAGTATTTCACTCTTGGAAGTGGGTAGAGGATCGAATTTCCTCGGAGGACCTTGGAACCTGCTTTGTTGAGGTGGGTAGGACACAGGAGGTCTAGGCTCTTGATGCACTACTGCGTTGGTCTCCCCTTCCTTCTTTTTAGCGAAGGTTGAGGTGGGCCTCTTTGAGTGATAAGAGTTAGATGATTCTCCTTGTATTTTTCCATCTTTGATTCCGTCTTCAATTCTTTCCCCGATGACCACTAGATCTGAGAATCCTGAGGATACGCTTCCGATCATTTTATCATAGTATGGTCCTTGTAGAGTTCTCATGAACATGTCAACCAGTTCCTTTTCTAGCAACGGAGGTTGGACTCGGGACGCCATTTCTCGCCATCTTTGTGCGTATTCCTTGAAGGACTCCTCTTTTTTCTGAGACATGTTCTGTAATTGCATTCGATTGGGTGCCATGTCCAGATTGTATTTATATTGCTTCAGAAATGTATTAGCAAGGTCGGTCCAGCTTCTGATATGTGTTTTTTCCAATTGCATGTACCACTCTACAGATGCCCCACTCAGACTGTCTTGGAAAAAATGCATCATTAGCTTTTGGTCATTGGCATAAGCAGCCATCTTCCTGACGTACATGCGTAGATGACTCGTAGGGCATGTAAGTCCTTTGTATTTCTCAAAGTTGGGTATCTTGAACTTATGAGGAATAGTCAAATCCGGCACCAAGCTCATTTCGTAGGTATCCACATCAAAGACATCATATCCTTCTACTGCCTTCAACCTTTCTTCCAGCGCCTTGATTTGTCCACTATTTCTAGCACTTTCCTCAGAATCAGCTTGGGTTTGCTTATGTTGGGACTCCTGATTTGGTTCGTCCACTTCCCCATATTGTAAATCCACATAATCCTCATCCTTGGGTGGATTGTTAGCAGGGATGCGAACAGTGCGAGGCGCCCCCTCTTTCTGAGTGGCGGGAATAAATCCTTCATGGGAGGCTTCTCCCTCTTCATGGGTTTTGGTAACCCTCTTTGATGAGTGGGCGTTTGACTTATGAGGGTCAAAGCCTCGAACATATCCTAATAGTGGATTGCCATCGTTTGGCATTTCCTCATACCGATTCCGAGCTTCCCTAGCTCTTTCCTGTTCATCCTTAATGTCCTTCATGAAGCTCAACATTTAAGCCATTCCTCCCTTAATCTCATCCACAGTACCTTTCAGCTGGGTTACTTCTTCACGAAGGGCGGCCTGGTTCTGCTCTAGTTGCTCCATCGCTTTCTTTTTCTGAGCTCGGGTTTGATACACAGGTATGGTTGCTTGATTATCTTCTCCAATGGTGTGACTGGAGATAAAGATAGTTTTTTTTTAATGCTTGGTAATTAAATATGACATGCATGATATGAATGTTATGCTTATGCTATGTTCATGTCTTATCCACATTATTATAGTAAATATACATTCTTTTTTTTATTCTTTTTCTTCTTTTTTCTTTTTTTTTTTGCATATATTTATTTGGTGAATATTATAGGAACAATAAGTAAATGCGAAAATAAACACACTTTATTAATTGAAAGGAAATACCACTTCATTGTTGGTTTACAAAAAAGGAAGGGAAACTGAAATTAAAAATACTCAAAATAAATTAAATTAAAAGTACTTGAAATAAAAGCAACAAGGAAATAACATAAAGCTAAGAACGCCTTTGGATGTCTTCTTGGAACTTGTCCACCATGTCTCTACAAAGCTCCATAAACTCTTTGACGACTTTAGGAAGGACGATGGGAGACGATTCTGCTTTTTCCAAACTCTTTGGAATATCTAAGATCAGATCATTACACAAGAAGACTAGCTTATCATAATTATCACGACATTTTTCATAGTCTTCAAGCATCTTAGGAACCATGCTCACATGCTCATTTGCTGTGAAAATAATTGTGTAGAGTCTCTTCCAATAGTCTTTTTCATCCAGGGCTGCCTCGTATTCCTCTTTTTGTCTTGTGAACACTTCCCTAAGTGATACCATGGCTTGAAATGCTCTATCGTACTCACTGGTGCGCTGTAAAAGTTCTTCTTCCGTGGCTAATCTTCTTGCGTGCTCTTGTTGTCTAGCATTGAGGGCTTCTTGAAGATCATATTTGAGGTTCCTTATTTCATCCTCTTGATCTTTAGTCCTATCAGTTAATTCAAAGATTACAGCTTCCAGATTTTTCTCAGATTCTGCTTTGTCATGGGAAGCCTTTTCGTAACGCCTTCTCCACCTTGCAATTTCCCTATCCGCTTGTTCCAACCTCTCATTGTGTGCTTCCAGATTAAAATTAGCACTTAGAACTCCTTCGGTTGCACGTTTCCTCTTACCCCTTTGTCTATCATTCTCCTCCTTCATTGCTTGAAGTTCTTGATTTTTCTCTTTGAGGTCAAAGCGTAGTTGACTCTTTTCGTTGGTAAGTTGATGCAAATCAAGTTCTAGTTTCTCTTTTTCCTTTTGGGATGCCTCTAGGGCAGCCTTGATCCCTTCTATCTCTTCGATGGATAGAGGGACAAGATTAGGAGAATCAGGCTTGTATGCAGGATCCACGACAAAAGGAAGCAAAATCTTTCCAACTCTTTCTTGAACCCATGCGGTGTAAGGTGCTTTTGCAATTGCATTCTTTGGCCCAAAATATTTTCTTTGAACCTGACTCCAAGCTTGAATTACTCTTTTCAATGTTCTTGGTGCACCTTTCCCATTATCATGCAAGATCAATTCTTCTATTTGTTGTTCGGAAGGTTCACTATCCATAGAATGTCCTAATTGACGCAATGCTAAAACGGGGTTATAATTAATACAACCAAGAGTCCCCATTAATGGCACATTGTCGAAATCTCCGCATTTGTAAATAATCCTATCAGATTTTAATTTCTTTGCATACCATAGGATAGAATCTGCTTTAAGAGCCCTTAGCTTTTGAGATCAATCGTTCCTAGCAAGCTCTTTGATAAAGCAACTAGATTTGTAGAGATGAGAAGTCAACCAAGAATATAGCCAATGGACACAACAAAATAGCATTCCTTTCTTCTTTTCGTACTTCATATGGATAGCATAGTAAATATTAGCGAGGATAGTTGGCGTAGGATCTTTTCCATAAACCTTAAAGGAGGTGAAAGCATGAATGGCGGCGGGATCAACATAATCAACATTTTTTGGCAATAAAACAACTCCAAAAATCAGAAGAGCTAGTAAATGTCCACAAATGTCCCATTGTTTCTTTTGAGCATACATTAAAGCTTGATTTTCTAAGTAAGATCTTTTGATCCCATGCACATCTCCATCAGTCTTGTAATTAGCCTTCAATTCCGTAGCAGATAACCCCAAAGCTTTTGCCAAATCTGGAAAGTCAACTTCTTTACCCACACCAGTATAGAATTCTTTTTTAATTTTTGAGAACCCCAGCGTAGCATCTATCTCTTCCAAAGTTGGAGCCAACTGAAAGTCTTGAAAAGTGAAGCACCTAAGCGGAGGGTCATAAAATTGAACCAAAGCGGTAATTGCTTCTTCTTGTACTCTCACCCTTAACAAGTCCAGAATATTCCCATAGCGGATTACAAACCTATCCAAAGCACTTGATGGTAATTTTTCTTTGATTATTTTCAGCTTCTTGACATCCGGAGTGGAAACGAAAAAGTGAACAATGGTCTTCTTGGTACTCATCCTTCCTACACATTCACCAAATAGAATATATTTTTACATTTATATTATATTTTTTTATTTACTATTTTTTTGTGGATAAAACATGATGAGCATGTAAATGAGAGATGATGCATGCAAACACACAAAAAGAAAAAAAAAATCATAGCAACAAAAATATATAAAACAACCAAACATATATAACATAATATTTCAAGAAACCCAGGTTCATAGGTTCGACGCAGGGGGCTCTAGGGAGCCAACCTTTTATGGGGGGTTCTAGAAGGTCTCATGGGGTCATTCGTAGCCTCCGAGACTCTTTGTCTCTTCGGATTTTAGAACAACTCATTTTATCCATGAGGTTCGAATTTTTGGGGTAGGTTCTCGAAGAGATCAGCCAAGTATCCAGTCCAGCCCTCAACAAAGTCAAGCCTCGTTTTGGACATTTCCGAATACTCAACCCACTCCGAGTGGAGTTATCAATGAGATTCGTAGGAGATTCGTACTCCCCTATTGATCTCAAAGTTAACTCCCACACTTAGGGTTTAACACAACATAAAAACAGCAATGCATAATTAAACATTTTAAGGCAGATAAATAAACATTTAAAAAAAACAAAAACAAATAAATAAAAAATAAAAATAAATTAATATTTATTAAAAGATGAACCTCCCCCAAACCCTAAAAATGGCAAGTTTGCCAACCCTAAAATGCGCCCAAACCTAAACCCTGCCAAAACCTATAGGAGCATAGTATTCACTATTAAGTTAGTCCCCAGCAGAGTCGCCAGCTGTAGCAACCTGCCCTAAAAATAAAGATTCTAGAGTCGCCACCTATTCTGAAGGGCGAATAGGAAACCCTACGCAGTATAGAGATCGGGGTAAGATACTATATTCAGGTCGAGGGAAGGTGTTAGGCACCCTCAACCCTTTCCTATGGTTTGCATTTTAATGATCAGGGTTTGTGGCAAAAGATAAAGAAAGATGACAGACAGTAAATAGGGTTGAAGGCTAATTATTGAACATGATTAGAATATGGAGGAAGGGGACTCGCCTTGTTGCCAAGTGCCTACGTACCTCCTTAGGGAGGATCAGAGTCTACGTAGTTCGGGGAAGGGTTGTACGCCCTTAGAATTAGAAATTTGATAGGGTTGGGAATTTGCCTCAAAGGCTTTTGAAATAGCCTATGATAATGTGTAATTTGATACTGGAAGTTTTGAAAAGTTTAGGAAGTGTTTTAAGAGTGGGCGTACAACCCTGATTTAATACTATTAACCGCAATGATCAATAGATTTGATCACCATAGTTAAAAGATTTGAAATTTGCATCACTACCAATTTTAATCGATTGATTCGATTATCACTAATAATGAATTAAGGTATTTTTTAATAATTTTATAGTTTAATTTATATCATTACCCCTCGCAATCGATTAATTCGATTAAAAAGAATAAGGAATTTGACATGAGGAAATTGAATAGTTAATCATCGCAACCAGTGAGAATGGTTGAAACCATTTAACCAAATAATAATTAATTATATTTTACTTAAATAAACATTTTAATTAAAAATCATTGTTGACCATAGCGATTAATTAATTTAATCGGAACGAACAACAAATTAGAATTTTTATAATAATATCATATATTTTTTATTTACAAAATAATTATTATACATAATTAATTATATAAAAAGAATTAGTTAAAATCAATTATATTAATTAAATTAAATTAGTTATTAAGGGGGTTTGATTCAATAGGATTGTTATTAAGGCTCATAACATAGGGGTTTGATCAAGGCTCGTTGGATCTAACTTTAATGGGGTTCTATGGTCCAAATTTGTAGGCTCACGGTGGACCTGAGGGTTATTGGCGCATAGGATTAAGAGCTTAAAAACTCAGAAAAATATATGTGGGAGTGAGGGCTCGAACCCACACCCCCAGACTCACTCAACACAACTCTTGCCATCTCAACTACGGCGTATACGCGTTTAAAGAAACGCTCCCTGCAAAACATAAGTGAAAACAAGAATGCATATAGAAAATAAGCGCGCAATTTCAAACCAGCCAGTAACGTGAGGACACGTCTTCGTCCTCTTCACAAAAACCTGCAAAACTCTTATGTTTTAGCTACGAATCAGCTACAATTCGTCTCCTAGCAAATATGCCTCAAAAATAGCGATTTGCCCATACATACATATAAATAGTGCGCACCACCCCAGATTCATTTGTCCTGATTATACGAGACTGACCACATAATTAATTCGACCCAATTTTACTCTTACTAAAAACCCCTAATTTGTAACCCTAGAACTCGCGACGGCCTCCAATGGTGATTCACGTAAAACACTCCCAGAAACAAAATTAATGCATCACGAATGTTCACAGCAATCAAACAAAGCATACTACACAAACCAATTAACAAATAAATGCATGAATCGGGCTAATCGGCTCAAGGTTTAGAAGCACTAACCTCGGTTTTATAGGAGGATGTTCTGGGGTTTTTGATGCAGAGTACCAATCCAAACACGTTCAGAGCCCTTCAAGGAAGCGTTTGCACCTTTTAGTTCTCGTTGAAACCTCTTAATTCTCCAAAACCAAGTTTTAGTTTCTCACTGAATTTTTGATTCTTGCAAGTCTGCCTCTCTCTGAATTTTCGTCCCCTAATCCTATGCTTTAGGTTGTGTACTTATAGGGGAAAGAATTAGGTCTAGAAAAGAGCCCAAAAAGCCTTTGAATCCAAACTTCCTTCTTTGAGAAATTTGATTTTGTTTCTTGAATAAAAAGTTTCTATTTTGGCCAAAACCTCACTTATTCTTTCTCAATCCAATTGTCACGAAAATTGCAATATATTTTGTCATAAATGGTGATTGGAAATCATCAAAATATGTTTTCTATCAAAAATATTTGATTTTTATCTTAATTAAATCATTAAAATAAAATAAAAAAAAAATCATATTAAATCACATATAAATGCTAAATTTCGTGGCAAATGATTTTGGACATGCTAATGACTTGTGGACCAAGATTGCCTCAAAAAACCATAGGCCCATTTGCAAAATTTCTCACTTTGAACCTCCCTTTTTCACATTTAGTCCTCCAAAATCACCCAACTTTGATCAAGCATTTCTCACTCAATTTTCAAGCTATGAGGGGGTTGGAAATTTTTTGGAAACCTTAAGAGGTCCTCTACAAGCCACTTTGGAATATATTTTTCATTTGGCACTTTTATCTTGATCATATCCTCTTTGGAAAAAAAACTGCTCTTGAAGGATGCTTGAAAATGACCTGTAATCTTTTGTACTGTACCTCTCAAATGAAGCATTTATAGCCCTAGCTTGTGAGAGAAAAAGTTGTAGAGAATCCAATTTCCTTCAAAATAGCCTTTGAGTGGGGAATTTTTTATGTTCCAGGTGAAAGTTATGCCCAGTCAAAGTTGGGTTGACTTTCTCCTAAAGAAACCCTAATTTGAACCTTTTGGTATTTGTTCATCTCTGAGTTTCTATTAATGGAATCATGATCAAGCTTTGATCAAATGATGGATATACCTCCCCATATTTGTTGTGTGACCAATGGTTAGAAGTTTGGATCATGCCTTGACTTTGGTTTTGAATCAGTTGATTGTAGATCTTGAGACTGTTTGAGCAGGTGACCTTTGGAGTGGTGCCTTGACTTTTACCATGGAGTTAAATTGGATCACTATAAACCATATACCCTTGATTAGGAGCCTTATCTCATTGATCCCTCTTAGAGGAATCTCAAACCCTAGCTTTTAGGGACCTTTGCTCAAGAGAATGACTTGATGAATCTCCTGAGCTTTTGAATAATTATGACTGCACTATGTAAGGCAAATTTTGGGGTATGACAGCTGCCCCTATTTAATTACCTTTGATTGAATGGAGTGAGAATACGAAGTTCTCACGTCCTTTGATCGAAGAGTTATTAAATAATGGAAGACCCCTTGAATTTGCCTTGTACCCGGTAGTGGAGAAGGATGCCTTGTTAAAGTAGTTACCTTGCTTATGGCGCTAGCAGGGGTTTGTAGTTTATGGGTAACTCACTTACTATAGTTCTAGTAAGTCGTCGCGGTTGGTATACCCATTCACTATAGTTCTAGTATGACTGCACTATGTAAGGCAAATTTTGGGGTATGACACCACGCACTCTTTTGGGGTAACCTCTCTATTGCCTTGTTGCCTGTTGCCTTGTTGCCTTGGTTTTTGCAGAATAGCCATGTCCCTCGAATTTGAGGATACCTCAACTCTGTTGCCTCGATACAAATAAAAGTCATAAGTCCCTAAAATGAATCTGCTGTCGGTACACGAATATGACTTCGACCCTCGAAAGTTGCCTACGAAAGCTTGAGGTATCCTCTAGCTGCCTACGAAAAGGCTATTCTGATCCTTCCCTTAGACTACCTGCCTCTCTATGGCATGGGTCAGTCTTATGGCGAACGATAATGCGATGAACCGTTTACATCCAAACGAAAGGCTTCCTGCCCTCTCATGGCATGGATAGACCCTTTCATCCTGAAAGGCTAAAAGAAACCTATCATCTAAGTTTAAGGTAATTGCTCCTAATTGCCTTGTTCTGTCTAAAACTATTTTTCATATTTTTTCTCATAAATATTCAATAAGGCTACGCTCATTTACGAGCTAAAGTCCTTATTTCTCTTTTTCTACATTTTCTGAAACTTTTGACTTCAAAACTAAAGAGCAAAGCAATTAAGAGCCCATGGAAAACCATGGATGCAAAGGGTGCCTTACACCTTCCCTTTGCATAATTACCCCCCGAACCCGTTTTCTTTTAAAAAAAGGTTTTTCCTGTTTCTTTTAGCCTTTCTAACTTGTTTGGATAAAATAAAAGTCGGTGGCGACTCTTGCTTAACCGCACATTTCGGTAAAAGGTCAGTTCGCCGTATTACAGTAGCCAAACTGTGAGATCCAACATTCTCACCTGCATTCGGTTGTTGTTCCACAGCTTGAGCCATAGCCTCCAAAGCAGCAACAATCGCAGCATCCTTTCGTCCAACCATTTCAACTAAGCACTGCAACAGAAACATAGTTATATAACGAGATTAACAATACTCGATGGTTAGCGACTCAACTACTTAGTCGGACAGACCAACCTGCTCTGGTACCAATTGTAACACCCAACTTTCCCATACAAATATATATAATTATAAAATACGAAAATAATCAGAGTAATACAAGTAGGATGTCACATTCTAACAGAGATCCACAAAACATCGCTTCATTTAATAATTTTTCATTAAAACAAAATCTAATACCGCAACGGAAAATTAAGACGGCTTATTAGTCCTCATGGCACTTCGACCTCAACAATTAAATCATCTCCACTAAACAGGTGATCCAAAAATAATGTCAAAATAAAGATACGTAACAATTAACAAATAACTGAAAAGAAAACAAAGACACAACGCATCCCAAAAATCCCGTGTTACGTATAAGAGCGACTCCTAAGACTCGATCAAATAACACTCGAAATCCAAGTGCTACTCTGGTACCTGGTTATCTGTACTTCCGAGGAAGCACATAAGCAACAACAGAAAAGGGGTGAGAATTACATTCAATAAACATACGGTGAAATATCACATGCTGAGGAGTAGTATCTACACCACATACAAACAACAATCACAAAACAAATTCTCACACCATCAACCTCACAACCATAGTGACATATTAACAATCAATTAGGGGAAATGCAATGCGACTATCGACACTACATGCATGTGGTACCAACAGAGCATAAGCCCTCAGCAGTTGCCATTAATTTAGAGGCAATAACAAGGCATAAGCCTTCAACAATGCCAATCCAGGCCAACAACAGGGCATAAGCCCTCAACGACATATGTATGCTATATGGACATCCAATCAACACAATTCAACAACACAAGGCATCAGCCTTTAACTCATTGCCATTTAGGCTATCAACTTATTCAACAACGCAACTATGATTTCAATTTCATTATAGTCAACATTCACAACAATCAACATAAATCTTACTACAACATATTATGTCTAAAGTATAACTTTTATGGTCTTCCTATGTCTACTTAAGTCTTACTAATCAAGGGAACTCCGAAAGGTTTTCATCTTACTCAAGAATAGGAAGAAAATCACAAAACGGGAAATTCTGCACACTAGCCTGATCATACGCGTACAGCTAGCCCATACGCGTATACCCCCTTCCCATACGCGTCCCATACGCGTACCACCAGGACCAAATTTGCACTAAAATTCCTCCCATACGCGTATCACATTCCCATACGCGTATGGCCTCCCTTCCATACGCGTACCATACGCGTTCCACCAGAAGGTTGCACTATGTTGGGACATGTTTGCGTATCATACGCGTATACCCCCTGGGCTTGTCCCTCATACGCGTATGGCCCAACCCTGTACGCATATCATACGCAAACTGACAGAAATTTTGTTTTTCCAGACTTGCATTCGCACCAGTTCGTTCTCACCTGTTTTCATCATTTCCAGTCTGCGATTTTAAGCCTAAAACAACTTATTTTTCATCTATTAACTCATACCTTTCATCTAGATTCATTAACCTATTATTCTACATCAATTTTACCTGATAACCACTCAACTTCTACTCATCAATTGGACAATTATACATTCAGATTAAGTTTTCTCTTATGAACATAACAACAACTCAACCAACAACCAAATCCACATCATAATTCAACAATTCAAAATAGAATTTTGCCCATAAATCATACAGTATTATTAGTCATGAAAAACAACATGCAATTCAAGTCAATTCACACATCAAGGGAGAATCAAACTTATCAATTATGAAACCTAAAGAGGGGAAGGAACCCTCACTACCCTCTTATGATTTGGTCACTATTTAAAGAACCCATTCTCCCCCTACCTTGGATTGAAGCTTGATTTTTTCTCAACAATGGTGGAGTTCTTCTACCTCTTGCCCTAGCCTCTTCTCTGAATTTCACGTTCTTTTTCTAATGTTCATGACGTTGTTTTGCATGTTGGCTGCTTTATTGGTAAAACATACCTGGTTGTTTGTGTTTATGCAGGTTGCATATATGTGTGGAGCTAATACATGTTTTGTAAGGAATGTCATGATCGATGTCATGACATCCATGTGTGACAGCAGGAGTTGTTATTGTTTATGAATTGTGTTTCGTGATTTATCCTTTTTATCAGTTTAGGAAACTTTTTATTGAGTGATGCATATTTCGTCTAGAAGATCCTATTGACAGCACATTGTGTAACAGACACTTGACGTGTGAATTAGGTTAACTTTGTTAACCCTATCGTGTTTCTAAAAAGCCTAAGGCCCAAGACTGCTTATAAAAAGACCTGCAATCCTAATTTGGAATGCAAACAGAAGATTGTAATTGTGAAGAACGACTGTTCTGGAATAATCTCTTGTGATACACGCTATTATCTTTGATGATTGCATTGGAGTTAGTATGTGTTTTAGTTGTGTCACTCTAAGCTTTTAAGCACGAGTGTGTGTCTCTTGATTGAAGCTTTTAAGCAGATCAAGGTGTGTTTTTTAAGAGTGTCTTCTATCTGTAATTGTTTATTGTGTATGTGTATCACTGCTGTGATTGGGGGGGGGGTGGAATGGAGATATTCCATATCTAGGTAGAACCTAGGTAGAAGGTTCATTGGGTAGTGATTAAGTGAGGAGTTGTAAACTGGGAGTTTAGCTCTGAATTGATACTACTAATAGTGGACTTCATCCCTTGCTTGGTATCCCCCAGAGTAGGTTGTTTGAATCGAACTTGGTAAACAATTTTGTATGTTCTTTATTGTTTTATGTTGTTTACTATTATTGTCTATGCTGCGTAATTGTGGATGTCATAACATCCAGTTTGACATCGAGCGTGTGTGTTGTACCCCAAAATTTGCCCGCACTTTTCAAAAATTCAAAACTATTTTAAAAAATTGAGTTTTATAAAAATCTTGGATTCATTTACATTGACATCGTGAATTTTATAAATATTCAATTTAAAGTCTATTTTAAAATATAGTAGTTTACTCTTAAATTGCTTATATTTTAATAAATAGAAAATGCTGGCCGATGCTTCATATACTTTCAATTGGCTTTTTATTTTAAATAAATAACATAGCACGATTGGTAAGAATGAAAGGCTTGTAAACAATAGGTCACGGATTCAATTCCCGCTTAGTGCATTTCTATGTTTTTAAACTATTTTTTAATCTTTTTTTGCACTTGAACGCACCTGGACACAAGTACGTCCAAGTTCTTAATCTTGAGGATCAAGAAGGTCCATGGGCCTTTTGAGTTGGATCATTTCCTTTTTAGGATCGGTCTTGACCTAATTCCACTCTATAAATAGAGCACTCCACCTTCACATTTTTTACCAACAATTTTCTAAACATTCTCCCTCAATTAACAGTCAACCACATTTTTGTAGTCTCTCACACAATTTCGTTCATTCACCTTTTTTAAGCTTTTTCTTTTTTACATTTTTAAACTTTATTTTGGCCAATGATGACACCTGAGGCCCCCCATTTATTTTCTTTTAAATTTGTTTATTTTCTTTTAACCACATGATGAATGATGAATATTATCTGATGGTGTTTATTTTCAAAATTGTATAGATAGTTTTTATCATTATTAATATTAAAATGAGGGGCCAATTTCGTTTGACAATACCAATCCTTTTGGCGTACGCCAAATTCATTTTCTCACAAAAAAACAAAAAAAATAACAATTTTTATTCACATTATATTCAATTTTTGGTGAATTCTTATCTACCCAACTTAAAAAGTTGGGTAAGGTTACCTCCTTTGCAAAATGCTTTGAAAACAACCAACATTTATAATATTTTAATAAATAATTAAATGTGTTAAATGAGATGGAATCATGTGATTGGTTGGAGGTAGAGTACCCAACTTTTTGTGATGGGTAGAGAAGTTGTCCCCTCAATCTTTTCTTCGTGTAGGAACGGCATCCTTATCACTGTATATACTCAAATCCTCACCGATGTCATACATAAGAATAAAAAAAATCACTTCACAAAGTTTCAAACTAATTCTCACTAATTTCTAACCAAAACACTAACATATGTATAAAGTTTTTGCAGAAGAAGAAGATGAATTAGAAGCTTCATATCACAACAACGACACGACGCCCTATCCTCAATTGGTCCCGCCGCTGCGAAATCTTCAAACGCACATCTTCAAGCCAAGCATCATCCCCGTACTTTTGAATATCAAGAGCAACCGAATCCTACAACCAACCTGTAATTTGTTTTGTATATTCTTATTTTCAGGAGCAACAACAGTATCAAACAACTGCTTCAAAATTTTCGGTGGAACAAACCTTCACCCGTTTTAGAACAGGATTTGCAAAATTCCAACAAGAATTGAACAACGGCAGCGATGCTCCACATTGCAGCACAATCACTCAACAACATATCACACCAGACCAAAAACAGAGAATCATCAAGTGCTCACAAAACTCAGAGATCTGAAACAGAACACGATAGCAGAGGTCCTAAGACGGAAGAAATCGGAATCACAAATGGAGCAGCCCCGAATTTGAGAACACGATATGCAAAGTCGTACACACACAGCCTCCCTCCGATCACGCTCGATCCCGTAACCATGGAAGTCGGATTACTGAGTCCTACAACCTTCGGCGAGATTCCACCGCAAACAACCAAATCGAAGGTTCACCAGAACTCTTGAAGACTCATCGGAGTAAGATCTTTGCCGATGAAGCGTCGTTTTCGGTAACCTCTTCACCTTTCTTCTTCTCGTGATTGATGTCGTGTATTGATGGTTCTATTGTTTAAATGTTGAATTGTTTTATCCCGAATGAAATGAGAGTTTGAGTGAGGAATTAGATTTCGTTGCTGTTGTTAGCTTGTGAATTCGAGAAGTATGTTTTGATGTTTGGAAAAATATGGATAAAAGAATAGAGGTGAAATATGGGAAGAGATAGCAGAGCGTGAGAGTTTAGATTGAGATAGAGCGTGAGTGTTTAATTTTTCTTCTACTAATTGTTATTAGGCTGTTATGTTTAGGCCCACTTCGTTTTTACTCCTCCACACCGCCTTATACATTACACCTCCCTCTGAACTTCATTTTATTTTGGGCCACTAATGCATTTAGCCCAATAACTTCATTTTAATTTGCACTTCCCATTTGCTTTCTCTTTTGAGCCCATGTTCATGATTTATTCTTTAATTTTGATTTTTTTGTTTCTAATATAACCAAAATACAAAAACTTATCATTTAGTTAAATTCTTTTATTTTCCCTCAAAATAATAAAAATATTTCAATTATTCCTTTTCTTTCTCGTTTAGAGTTTAATATATTTTAAGTTCTCTTTTATTAATATTTGTAATTATTTTTACCATTTTCTTGTACGTTATTTTTGTCTTACTACTAACGATTGTTTTTTTTGTGAGGTACTATACTTTGAACAATTGAACTATCATGGACATTCACTAACTTTGATTATTCACTGTTTTATTCTCGCATGTGCCCTAAAGAATGTAACTGCTCAGGATTGTAATAGTTTTAACTAGGACTTTTTTTCCGCACCTCCTTATTATGTATCTCTCCCAAAGCCATATAATAGCTTAGAACTCTTTTATTTTTCGCTTTTAATTTCCGCACATGTAAATTATTAACTGTTAGTAATTAGGTGTGTATGGTAAGACTAAAAAGAAATCGTAGCTAACTTAATTCAAAGACTAATTTATCTGAACATAACACACGTGATTGCTACACACACTCACCCCTAGGGTACGCCTCCTCTTGGTTGCCTTCGATTATAAGGTCGTGTCCCTCGAATGTGGAGGTACCTACTAGCAAAAGTCCCAACGGTTAAGAAATCATCATAAAGATCATAAGTCCCTCGATGACCCTCGACGCTGCCTACAAATATATGATCTCGTCCCTCGATTGTTGCCTACGAAAAAAATGATTTGTCCCTTCGAATATTGTTAAAGGTACCTCTACATGTTGCTTTCAACGACCTCGATGACCCTTCGATTGTCCCAGACATCCAATAAATGGGACTACCTACCTCGAATGGTAAGGATAGCCCTATCTCTCTTAGGAGAGCAAAAAGCATAGAAAAGGACCAAACTTAGGGTAGTGTTCTTAATTTGCTTGCTCAATTAAAAAAGCTTTTCACACCTCTCTTTTCAAAGACTAAGGCTACACTTTTAAGCTAAAGTCCTTAAACTTCTTTTCAAAACAAACAAACAAACAAACATGAGCTAAGCAAATTAAGAGCCCGTAGACAACTACGGATGGAAAGGGTGCTTACACCTTCCCTTTTTATAATCTACCCCCCGAACCCGTTTTTCTTAAAAGGTCTTTTTCTGTTCTTTTTGCCCTTACGAGTTATTGGATAAAATAAAAGTCGGTGGCGACTCATGCTTACCGCAACATTGCTTGCTTAAAAATAAAAGTCAGTTCTCCCACCGTGTTACAGTGTGTTACTAGAATTTTCAGTTGGCATCAGAGCAGGCACCCTGCCTATTTACATCTGGGTGAGATCTTGGGATAACAAAATTCTGGTACTATGGATAAGGAACTGTTAGTGTATGGAAACAAACCACCTATCCTAGATGGATCTAACTACGACTACTAGAAACCTCGTATGGTAGCAGTCATTAAGTCAGTAGATAGCAAGGCCTGGAGAGCTGTTGAAAGTGGATGGAAACATCTTGAGAAAATTCTGGAAGATGGAACCATTGTTCTAATCCTTGAAACTTCATGGAGCAAATCTGAAGAAGAGTTAGCGTTGGGCAATTCTAAGGCCCTAAGTTCAATATTCAATGGTATCGACAAGAATATCTTCAGACTTGTGCAACACTGTGAGCTGGCTAAAGAAGCTTGGGATATTGTTAAAACAGCACATGAAGGTACGTCAAAGGTAAAGATGTCGAGACTTCAATTACTTACCACTAAGTTTGAAAATCTCAAGATGAAAGAGGATGAAACCATTCATGAGTTTTACATGAATGTCTGTGAGATTTCAAACAACTCTGCAGCCTTAGGTGAGAAAATGACTGAAGAAAAACTGGTAAGGAAGATTATCAGATCATTGCCTAAGCGATTTGACATGAAGGTAACTGCCATAGAGGAAGCTCAAGACATCAGCAACATGAAGCTGGATGAACTTCTTGGTTCTCTTCAAACCTTTGAGTCAAGCATCTGCGAGCCTGTTGAAAAGAAGAACAAAAGCATTGTGTTTGTTACCAACACAGGTGATGATTCAAAAGAAAGAAATGGTGTAAGTGGTGAGAATTTATCAGACGCCATAGCCATGCTTGGAAAGCAATTCAACAGACTTATCAAAAGGGTTGACCAGAAGTACAGACCCGATGTCAGGAACACTTCCTATGACATCAGTCAGACACATGACTCAAGTAAAAGGTTCAAAGCTGAGGAGAAGCCCTGTATAGGAAAAAGGGTTCAATGTCATGGATGTGAAGGATTCAGACACATTAGAGTTGAATGTCCTACCTACCACAAGGAGCAAAAGAAAGGACTGACTGTTACTTGGTCTGACGAAGACTCGAATTCAGAAAAAGGAACTGCAAAACATGTCATAGTTTCAACAAGAATCTATGAATCTGACAATGATTCCAGTGATGATGAGCTAACCTTTGATGAACTAGATGCCTCGTACAAGAAGTTGTGTAAGGAGAATGCTGAAGTATGCAAACAATTGAAGAAGCAAGAGGTGATTATAAGAGATCTAGAATCTGAAAAGATTAAACATCTTGCAACTATAGACTCCCTCAGTAGTGAAGCAAGCATGTTGAACCACAAACTTGATCAAATGACCAAGTCATTCAAAATGCTGAACAATGGATCTGATACTCTAGAAGAAATTCTGGAATCTGTACAAAGATCAGGAGACGTGTCTGGAGTGGGATTTGTGGCTTAAGAGGAATTAATCTCTGGATTCAGGAGGACAGAATCCAAGAAGTGTGGGACTAACCTGATGTCAATTTAAATGTTACAACATTGAGGAAACATAAAAAGGAGGCTATCAAAGAAAAGGTTTCATCACTGTGGAAGATTTGGTCACATAAAGCCATTCTGCTTCAGATTATTTGGATATCCAGACTAAACTCAACAAGTCAAACTTGATCATGATATCTATACCAGGAAACAATCTGGGATAGCTAAGAAGGTTGCTCTAATAGGACACACTTCTATAAGGATGCCAGCAGAAAAAGACTGATACCTTGATAGTGGTTGTTCAAATCATATGACCGGGAGAAAGAACTCTCTAGTAGACCTCAAATTGGAAGGAAACAACTATGTAACTCTAGGTGATGGAGATATAAGAGAAGTCAAAGGTGTTGGGAAGACAGAAAGGGTGAGTATACCTAATCTAAACAAAGTCCTACTTGTACAAGGTTTAGCTGCAAACCTTATAAGCATCAGTCAGTTGTGTGATGAAGGATTCAACGCTAAGTTCACCAAAAATAAGTGTATCATTACAAATGAAGCAAATGAGGAAGTCATGAAGGGATTTAGATATAAGGATAATTGCTATCTATGGAAGCCTGACACACCTGTTCACCCCTCTGACTACTCCATGATCAAGGAAGAATTGAAAATGTACCATCACGAATTTGATGAATCTTATGATCCCGATGAATCAGATAAAAAATCTTATATTGGTGATCTCACTATAAGTGAACTGTCTACTAGTTTCTTTGAGAACAGTCTAATGAATGAGAAACTGTGTGAAAAAGTAAGGGAATACAAAAGCATCAATAGATTTCTGCTAGATGAAAGAGTAAGCCTTGTGATGGACATTATAGATCAGGAGAGAAGTCTGGAAAAGTTAAATGTGAGCAATGATTCTAAAGTACAGCCTAAAAGCAATGTCACAGAGAATGTTGCAACAACATCTAAAGACAATGTGGCAAAAAAGGGTATGTTGGGTATTTGCTACCAAAACTTATTATAACAATTAACCAACGTGAGGGAATTCTATTTGGGCCTTGTCAAAATCCGTGTTTTGAAATTTCCCTCACTCTGTGTGCATATAAAGCTCTCTCGATCCCATAATATTCTAAAAACGGCAAACCTTCCTAGTAGTACTGCTCGCTACTCTCTGAGATTGATTTATTTATTTTACTTGACAAGTGTGAAATAAGTTCTGGTTCTCTAAGGTTCAAAATGTCTCAACAATCTAATGATGAATCTCCCGTTTCAGACTCAGCAACACCTGAAGAGTCCTCTAACCCTAATAGGGTTCTCAAGGTTGTCCCTCTAAGGACGATTAGCAGTGATGAAGTAAAGGCCACAAAACCTAAAACGACTCATGCAAAATGACCCAAGGAGGGTATTCACAACAAGGGCACCAAATCCTCAGCATCCGCTACCATGGAGAAACTTACTAAAGAAGGATCCAAGTATGTTGATAGTGCAATTACCAGGATTGTTAATCGTATTCTGAAGGAAAATCATCAAGTGCCTGGAATATCTATTCCTCTTCAAACTATAATGGTTGATCCACTCAATAACACCAGTAAGGCTGACACTGTTCACACAGTTGATAGTGATTTATAAATCAACAGGGATGAACAAGGTATTACTAAGAATACCAATGTCACTAAGGATGTCAATGACATTGACAATAATGAGCACCCTGAGGCCAATACTAAAACTGATACTAATGCGGTAGACTTAGATGAGAACTCTGAAGACGAATTACTTACTTCCTTGAATCCTAGTGTAGCTAACAGGGTAATGACAAGAAGAAAAGGCAAAGCTGTTGTTCAAGGATCATCAAAAGGGAGCACTCTAGTGAACAATCCTATCAAAGACACTGTCAGAAGGAAGAGTACTTTTGCAGGACTTGTCAAGAGCAAAGTTGTTACCAAAAGCAAAGGGGTTGGTCCCTCAAAATCTTGGAGCAGGTTCATTCCAAAGAAAAGAGCGGGAAATTGTTGAACCTGAATCTGATGTTGAAGCAAATATCCATGACATTCCATCAAGGAAGAAGCCTACAACCAGTAATCTTGCTGCTAACATCCCTGAAGTCCCCATTGATAATGTGTCTTTCCACTATGCCTCTAGTGTTAGCAGATGGAAATATGTTCTCCAAAAGAGGTTGGCTGTTGAAAGGGAATTGGCTCTAAATGCTCTTGAAAACAAGGAGGTCTTATAACTGATTCAAGAAGCTGGACTGCTAAAAACTATATGCAATCTTCCTAGATGTTATGAGAAGCTGGTCAAAGAATCTGTGGTAAACATGTCTGAAGATTGTGGCAATAGCAAAAATGCAGATTACAAAAAGGTGTTTGTAAGAGGTAAGTGTGTATCATTCTCTCCTTCTGTGATTAATCAATTCTTGGGAAGAACAAATGAAGCTCAAACCGAGCTGGAAGTAACAGACAACCAAGTATGTCAAGTGATCACAGCCAAGCAGGTAAAAAGCTGGCCCATGAAAGAGAAGCTAATCACAAGTAAGCTGAGCATCAAGTATGCAATGCTTCACAAAATAGGAGCAGCTAATTGGGTTCCAACAAATCACAAGCCCACTATCTCAACTGTGCTTGATAGATTTTTGTATGTTGTAGGAACAAAGGCAAAATTTGATTATGGAACATATATTTTTGACCAAACCATGAAGCATGCTGGAAGCTTCAGTATTAAGGGTCCAATTGCCTTTCCATCTCTCTTGAGTGGTATAATTCTGGATCAATATCCAAACATTCTCAACGAACATGATATGGTGTGCAAAAGAGAAAGTCCCTTGGCTTTCCATTACAAACTATTTAAGGGGAAGCATGTTCTAGACATTGTCATGACATCTGCTGAAACTTCCAAATCAGGAGCATCAGTCAGTAAAGCAGAAGTCATAGCAATCCTAAAAGAGACTTGCAAAGAATTGGAAGCTAGAAAAATGTCTCTTGAACAAATGATACGAACTCTAAAAATGGATGAGAAAGAGGAGTTTGCAGATACAGAAGAGATGGAAGAAAAATATGATCAAGAAGTGGAGGAAAAAAGTGCTATAGTCCTGCTGATGACTTTGAGAAAGAAGGTTCTTCAGACACCTCAGCTGGTTCTGACTCTGAGCAGTAATTGCAACTAGAGTCTAGTGTGTTTATTTTTTTGTTTTGTTTTGTTTGATTTATTCTGCTGCATTTCGTATCGTCTGTTTTATTTAGGTTTGTTTTATTTTTGAACTTATTTAAACTCGCGAGGAGAAGACACTCTCTTTGGCTTTGGCAACATTTGTGGCCAAACAGGGGGAGAAGTATTATATATGTCACCCCAACACAATAAGACCGATGGTTGTGTGTGATCAACAATTCTAATTGCTTATCTTTGTGTTGATTTGTGTGTGTTTGTGCTACTCTTATGCACTGTCTGTTTTTGCCTGAGCACTGTGTGCTTACTGCTTATGTATGCTAATTGTTTGTATTAGTTTGTGCTTATTTTATTTATCCGCTGCAAGTGTTTCTCTGGTATGGTGTGTGTAGCGGTAAAAAATGTGACTCGACGCGTTTCCACGCATTCGAAGTACAACAGAGTCGCCACCGAACTTTATTTATTCCAAAAGGAAAGGGAAAATATCGATAAAACCCACGAATAAAAAAGAATGGATAAGATGGTCATCGCAACCAAATTTAGGTTCGGGAGTCGGTTAAGCAAGGGGAAGGTATTAGCACCCCTCACCTCCATCGTACTCGATGGAACCCATTTAGTTAATCTTGTGATTAATTGTTAGCTTATATCTACTTGCGTTATTTATTAGGTTGGAAAGAAGGAAGAAACAAAAAAAGATTTTTTATTATTGTGCTCGCCAAGACGTTTGTATCTTGTGCCTACGTATTCCCTAGTGCAATGGGAAAGTCAGAGCAATCGTAGTTCGGGCTAACTACGAAAGGCTGTTGATTGATTTTAGCGAGAGGTACTCGATCGCATTCAAACAATACTATGCGCACATGGATTGTAGATACTGTTTGCATCACTACAAGAATGGATAACTAAATCAAGATTAGGACAAGATTTTGGCCATCATCGCATTCGAGTGGTAAACGTTTGATCTTCACATGTCGAAGTATAATTGCATTTGAATTTTGACTAAGTGTCTCGTTTTATAAAAAGGTTTTAAAATTGAAAGGTGTGAATAAATTGAAGTTGTTTGTTAAGAGAAATCAAACATTTAAACAAAGGCTTAACGGCCATCGCCTAAATGCTTGAAAGAGAAAATTGTACAAGTACGTACAACCCCCTCGTATGTGATAAAAAAAAGAGATTGATTTCAAGAGTTGAAAGATATTTAATTGAATCCAAGTACTTAAACAAAAGCTTAACGGCCATCGCTTAAGATACTTGAAAGATTGTTAGCTAAATCGAGTTTTAGGAAGTCTTTAATGGAGTCTACACATTCAAACAATGGCTTAACGGCCATCGCCTAAACGCTTAAAGAACAACTTGTACAAGTACGTACAAACCCTTCTTCATTATCCATTAAAGACTAAATTTGATTTGATTAAAAGAAAAGCGTTATTGTAAAGAGGTGAGTTAAATCGATTTTTAAGAAGTCTTTAATGGAGTTTAAACATCCAAACAAAGGCTTAACGGCCATCGCCTAAATGCTTAAAGAACAACTTGTACAAGTACGTACAAACCCTTTTTTCCATTATAGATAAAATGATTTGATTAAAAGAAAGTATTTTTTGTAAAAAAGGGTGAATTAAATCGAGTTTCTTGGAGCGTTTAATGGAATCCAGGTATTCGAATAAAAGCTTAACGGCCATCACTCAAATACTTTTAGGACAACTCGTACAAGTACGTACGAACCCTCCTTGATTCATCCATTAAATCTCAAAAAATCGATTCGATTAAAAAAAATTGTCTTTTTATAAAAAATAATAAACAAAATAAATAAATAAACATTTTTTGATTTTATATGAAAGCTATCTTTTTTTTAAAAAAAGAATAAATTACTTATCATTTTTATAAAAAAAAAAAGAGAAATAGAATAAAATAAAATTTTATAGAATAAAAAATGGCAAGAGATAAGTATATTGGACCATGGGGGTGTAAAACCTTTTTGGAGGATGCTGGCCCAAGAAAAATCAAGACAAAAACTCATTTAACACAAAAAACTATTAGGGACCAATGTAACCCTAAGTCCAAAACGCAAAAAGAAAGGAAAGAGTTGCAGCTTCGTTCATCTCAATCTCACCCTCTCTCTCGCATCTCGCTCTCATCGCTCTCTCACGATTGCCATCAGCTCACGTATCACACGCTCTCCTCTCTGTTTCCTCTCATAATCGATGAACTCGCAGAGACAACAAAGCCAACAAAAAAGAACTCGATCTCACTTCTCTCTCGATTCTGCTCAGTTCGATCAACGACAACAACAACGAAATAGCACAGCGGCAACAATCAAAGCAATAAAGCCCTTATCCCAAATGAAACCCTAAACCCCAAATATGATTTTCATTATGTTCATCAGAGTTACAAGTTTACATGATTAAGACACAGAGGAAAGGGATAATACCAGTATGCTACAACAATAAATCAGAAACAGAAATCGAAGATGAAAATAGCCCAGGTACGTTGTTCTTGCTCGATTTACCTACTCTTTCGCTCTTGATCTACTTCTGCTTTGTGTGCGTTACTTTGTTGATTCTTGCTGCGGTTTGTTGTAAGATGAATGGAATGTGGAAGGTTGTTTGTGGTATGAAGGGAGGTTTGCGGTTCAGATTGAGGTGAGGTTGAAGTTTGTGTGTATTGATGATGAAAGGTTACTGAGTGTTTATTGGAATGAAGTTTGTGAGGTCAAAGGATTTGGAGAGATTTTGAGGTAGTATTGAGGCAGATTTTTTGTGTTTGGTTGTGAATGAGGTTCAGGTGAGGTTAAATGTTTGAATTTGTCGATGGGATGAGTGTGATGTTAAGAATGTTTGGGATTTTTTTGGGCAGAGTTTTCTCTGGAGAGTTTTTTTATGTTAGGTTTCGGTGGCTCCCCCCTCTGCACAGAGTTGTTGTCTCCTTATATAAGCTCAGATTTAGGGTTTTGAATCAAAATTGGAGGGAAATTGAAGAGGCATTTTGAACAATTATGATGTGCTGAATTGTTACTTTTGTTTTGCAGGTTTTGTGTGGATATTTTAGTGTAAGGTTTGGACCGATGCAGCTATGGGATAGCAGGCTATGCAGCAAGCGGAGCAGAGACGTGGCAGATTTTTGTTGTTTTCTCTGTACATTTTTGTTTGACTTGTTGTAATGGCAAAAATGAATAAAATGGGCTTTACAAAAGAAAATAAGTTTGGGCCTTAAGCAAGAATGGACAATAGGCCCAAATTAGGAATACATCCAAACTTTCTTATTATTTTTTGTATTAAACATTTTTTTAGAAAAGATAATAAAAATGGGAGAATAAATCTAAACTAAGAAATACAATAACACTAATCTTAATAAACAAAAATTAGACTAACAATTAAAACACATATTTTTATTTTTATATTTTTTCAAATGTGAAGACATAAATCTAAATGAAATTAATGAAATTTTTTTATTTTTTTAAGTAGAAATTAAAAGGATGAATAAAACCGGGAAATATGCAACAAATGCGACAATTTGAATGCAAACGAAATACGAACGCAACATGAACATATGAATGAGATTTGTAGGTCAAAAATTGGGGTGCGACAGATGCCCCTATTTAATTATCTCGAGCAATATAACATGAAAGACTTCCGTCTTCGTGGTATCAATGGCGAAGGGTAATTAAATACAAAAGACCCGAATTTTTGTCCTTATGCAAATGAAATGCAATGCATGGATTTTTTTTATATATTTGAATGCAATATGATATGAGACAGACGTTGAACTTTGTGGGGAATCGGGTGCCACAAAAGACCAACTGTTGATGGAGAAACTTGGAAACGAGAGATAAAACTCTGGGTAAAAAAGATAGTAGAAACGTCTAAGGGTGGCATTAGACGACATCAACAATCAGATAAATTCGAGAATGACATTGAATGAGGTGAAAACACTTTACTTAAGATTATGACATCCAATAACAGGCTTTGGACGACAATGAAAGATTATGACATCCGATAACATGCTTTGGACGGCAATGAAAGATTATGACATCCGATAACAGGCTTTGGATGGCAATGAAAGATTATGACATCCAATAACAGGCTTCAAATGGCAATGAAAGATTATGACATCTGATAACAGGCTTCAGATGGCAATGAAAGATTATGACATCCGATAACAGGCTTCAGATGGCAATGAAAGATTATGACATCCGATAACAGGCTTCAGATGGCAATGAAAGATTATGACATCCGATAACAGGCTCCGGACGACAATGAAAGATTATGATGTAACACCCTTCTAAACCCCGCGGAAATTAATAAAATAATTCAGAGTAAAACATGAAAAAAAGGGTGCCACAATTCAATTTAAAACAAATTATCATAAATCAATTGTCATGCTTCACTTAGGGGCAAATCACCCATTTAACAAAATCATGTTTCTATACAGCGGAACATTAATCAACAGATAAGCATAACATCATCTATGCAATATCTCGCAAAATTACTCCAATAACAACAAAATAGAGTATCATCATCAAATCTAAGCTAGCGTTCCCCCAGTGTTACAATATCAGAGCATGACACCGACACAACAACTAAACCGACTTATGAGCTAATCTTCACCAAGTCGAAAGCAGCTATCCTCAATCTGAAAATATCAACAGTAAGGGTGAGTCTCATTCACAATTAACAAATGTTATCGAATCATAAACAATAACACATCATAGTCACATTATTCATCCAATTTCATTATATTCAGATTGTCAGGAAGTACTCATCAACGCACAACAACAAATAGAATACATTACCAAGAGACAACACCATAATTCATCCAAACAAATCATAACCATTACACAATCATCACATACTATAACATTGGACATTCTTCCATTCATGTTATAATAACACAAGTAGCCTAATGCAAATGCAACTATATGCATGTGGTACCAAAATCTGGGATAACCCAACTCACCGATCCACCATCGTCAAGGATACGGCAACACCCACTCACTAATTCCACACAATGGGAATTAGCTACCACTGATCCACCCTTGTCAAGGATCAGCCACATAATGATTATGAAATGCATGTATCAACCATAACATGCTCATCATCAACATTAAACAACCAAATGTCATAATCATCAACCACCACAAAATAAATAGCCACACACAGTTATGCTATTTCTCAACCATAATAAAATACATATTTTACATCAACAATATATGTATAACAAACACCAATTACAACCACAACATCATAACAGGTAAATCATTCATTATACAGTGCAACAACAATAACACCCCTCACAATCGTGTACCAAGTACAACAAAGCAACTCATCAACGACAGAGTATTTACCTCATCATTCCTCAAAACACATGATAACCATATTTACCATGAACAACACCCATTTGCACAATTAACAGAAGCAACCACATTATCACAACATACATCATTACACATATTCAATTATGCACACAACAACCATTGCACCTCATCAGCTATGCAAAACCAGAATAACCCACATTTGAAGAAAATGATACTTTTTAAAATAAAATCAAGTTGTTATTGTTTTATTCATTTCATATGGTAGAACATTCAATTTAAGGAACAACGTCCAAAACGGCGTCTAAAACGGACTTACGGTTTGAAAGTTACACATCTTTAACTTTTTACAAGAAAACAGTTATCGCTACAGCACGCGGCGCAACCAAAGTTCGCGGCGCGACCTGAAGCTCACAAACACGTTCGCGGCGCCAACCTATGCACGCGGCGCGATGCGAGAAAGCAAGTACGCCTTCGCGGCGCGCACCTACCTTCGCGGCGCGAACTGGCAAAAGTCACAACTTTCATCGCAATTGACAGCATTACGGGATTTACCCCAAAATCCCCAAAACCCAAACCAAGTTATGTCATGAACCTCAATTACCACCATATCAGCCACATACATGTTATAACACAAATATAACACACAAAGAGGATCATTTAATCATCATAACAATCATATAATCATACAATTCATCAAATCATACAATTCCCTTCAAAATCATCCCCAAAACCCCAATCCATCATATAACCAATTGACACAAACAATGCATCTAAATCAGTCCTATTATCTATGATACGATAAAAGATATTAACCGGAAGAGTCCCCCCTTACCTTAGCCAAAGATCTTGATTAGCCATCTTCCTCTTCTGTTCCTCTTTCACGTATCAGCACTTCTACTCTTCTGCTCCTCTTCCACATCTATTTTCCTTTTTTCCTCAATTCCTTATTTTTATGAAAAATAGATTTTAATTTAGTAAAAGGCCTACTAACATAGCACCCCCTCTTTACTAACATCACACATGGCCCAACACCATAAACCATCCTTTTCCAATTAAATCCCACAAACCACCAATAATTCTAATTATTAATTAAATTTCCATTTAAATTAAAAATTAAAATATACGGGTGTTACAACTCTCCCCCACTAAAATAGTTTTCGTCCTCGAAAACATACCTCAAGTAGCCAGCTCTTACAAGAGTCCTTCACCTGACTCTCTAGCTCCTAATTAACATTACCACGTGATAGGTCCTCCCTAAGCCACTCTGACCAATGCTATCCCTTTACCGCACAATTACTTCAACTTTTGGTCCTCAATCCTCAAATTCATCTGGTATAACCAACGGAAAGCACATCTCACACATCGATCTCAGCTCTTACGTCGCATTTGACTACCCAAAGGTGTACTACTCGTTATACCTCCAAAAGGTTAACAACAATAGTACAATGAGGTACAACATATACAATACGCTCAACAACTGAGTAATACAATTACACAATCCATAGTATGATCACACTTGATCAACAATGCCTTAATGCATTCCATCTACCAAACATACCAACCTTAGACACACTCTTCCATCTGAGCGATAAAATAATACTTACCCTTTTCACCAACTGCTTCCTTCAAGAAACTCAATACTCATAATCCCATACCATTAAATTCCAATTCTCTGACTCCTCTTAAGTCACACCATCAATTATCCAACACTTTACATTCCGCTTTTTCCGCACTACTCTGATTACTCATCACAATCATAATTACCAGTTAGATTTTCTTAGTTCACCCACTTTCGAATCTCTTCACTCATTCGTTCAAGAATCATCCTTTACCATACATGGTACTAATTTACCACTTAGAATTACTTATATTCATTCAACAATAATTCCTGAGTTACTACATCTATTAAGACATTCCAACCATCGGAACGAGTACACACAAGTAGTTATAATCACACTCGTCAGCCTCAATACACCATTGCTTACATAATAGCTCATACTGAATCCCACTCTTCTTTAAGAATTAAATCAACTTCGTCCTTCATGGAGTATAATTCCTCATTATATCTGGAATATACAATATCACCTTATTAACAGCACAAAATTATGACAGCATCATATAGCATCAACTCTTCGTTTTAATTTCGCCGAATACATACTCGTTAACTACGTACAACCATAATAACATATTCATCATCTCGACAATTAATCGAAAGACTTATAATTCTCCGACACGACATCCTTACATCCACTGGATTCTAAATCCAACATATAGATCAATACATATTCTCTATGTAGGCTCCTGACATATTAATTCCTCACTTCCCCCAAGTAGTACTCATAACACTACTCCACATCGCACTTTCGCTGCGCGACTCTGATTACCCGTTTTAAGTCATTTGCCCATCATGTCGCACTCTTCCATATTCACCTCTTCATAAGTCCACACAACATAGTGAGTGATTATTCTCACGGCTTAGTATTCATCACATCTTATACCATTAAGGTAACAAAACAAGTTCATCCCATCTATATGATTTCCGTCCACTACCAACAAGAGATTTAGGGTGATCAAGTCCTAAATTTGTAAATATTAGTTGAAAATCATATTTAAGCATAAACCGTCGTTACTACATAATAGTGTCCATTTCCGAGTTTGCACCCAAACTCATTAACATCGTCATAGTTCAATAATGCAATACGGTGTCCTTCTTCTAGAATATTCTTCCGAAGTCCAAAACATCCGGAACACAAATCCAATCACTAACCTCATTATATTATTCTCGTCGATTCCGAATCCACCGCCTTTACCTTGGTAATTCAAAGTCAACTTATCGATCAACTCACATCATCTTTCTGACCTTCTCTAATCTCGTCAAGAATACCATTAGTCATCTTTAGCATACCCAATCTAACACTATTATGAGTGCCTTCACATACCAACTCAAGTCTCAAAATTGTCCAATCAAATCCAACTCATTCACCATTAGCACCGACATATTTAAAGACTTCCTACTCAACGCAGTAACACAACATTCATAACTTGTGGTTTTACTCCAAATTCTATGACATCTTTCATGCCCAAATATCATCCCACTCGACATCTCAACAAAGTCTTCCTCACATTCAATAAGTGTCAGAAATTCTCTAAAATTCTTCTTTTATACTTATCGTTACCTTGCCATCACAAATACGATTCCATGAGTTCTAAATTTTATCCCATCTTTACTACTAATTCACTTCTCACTAAAATCCATCGGCCCTCAAACCATCTTCATTACCGAACATCTCATCAACAACATGTTCCACTCAATTTTGTTTCAAACAATCACGGTAGTAGGCATTCCTATTCAACAAGTTTCACGCTTCCTTAACCGACTTCACAATATCTCCTTATAGGATCAATCTACTGTATTTATAACTCTCCCATAAGGTAGAACATAATCTCTCCTCTTTGTAGGTTCAAACGACACGTCAATCTGACACTCGGAACCGAAGATATGAATTTTCCATCGTTATTCGAAATGCAACATCGACATCATGCAGCGACGCTCTATATGGTATTCCCAAATCTCTTCAAATGGTATACTCAATTATTAAAATTACTTCTCAACAACCTTCTAATTATTCCTTCAATCCGTTCAACACTGGCACTGACATCCCGCGCAGTACCAATAAACAAGTCTAGTTATAAGAACAAGAGTAACCGTAACTTCACCTCTTTCCGATGTCATCCTATCGTAATTAAATATGTTACAGCTGCTGCAACTATTTTTATAACAAAGTTCATCTCGTTAGCTTTCCGACGCTTCAAACGGAACTCAATTCGGATGTCCAGAACTCCAGTTATGAATTTTCGGAGTTCTGCAGCTATTCAGCAATTTTCCTGCGTTTTGCTTACGAAAATCTCACTCGAAAACTCATTCTCTTCAACTCGATTACATTTCAAACAGCCCCTCATCGTATCTCTTCACTTCCAAACATTCTTATAACTTAAGCGACACATTCCCCCGCCGAAGTCCGCTTTCTGAAACATTACGACCGCAATCCTCTTTGCAACTTGCAGCTGAACCTCTTCCGAGACGCAAGGCTACTCAACTGACAACTTCGCAGCCTCTCAGCAGAGCTGATACATTGCAACTTCTTAATCCACCTCTCCTACAAATAATCACCAAATACCTCTAATCATCTTCCTTCAAGATGTTCCAACTTAATTACCAGTCAAGTCTTAATTTCAAGTCACCTTCGATTCGGAAAACAACAACTCCAACAACGCTTGCACTGTTGCCAACAACAGCCTACTGAATCAATCATCTCACAACTGAAACATAACCGAGAAGGCAAGCTTCTCCCCCACTTGTTTCAATCCAACACCTGCAACAAAACAAACAAGTACCGACAGTGATTCACTCACATATCGTGTACCAAGGGATAAAACACCGACAGTATACAACTGCCGCGCAGCTCAACTGACTCGACAATTGGCCGGACGGACCGACCTGCTCTGATACCACTATTGTAACACCCTTCTAAACCCCGCGGAAATTAATAAAATAATTCAGAGTAAAACATGAAAAAAAGGGTGCCACAATTCAATTTAAAACAAATTATCATAAATCAATTGTCATGCTTCACTTAGGGGCAAATCACCCATTTAACAAAATCATGTTTCTATACAGCGGAACATTAATCAACAGATAAGCATAACATCATCTATGCAATATCTCGCAAAATTACTCCAATAACAACAAAATAGAGTATCATCATCAAATCTAAGCTAGTGTTCCCCCAGTGTTACAATATCAGTGCATGACACCGACACAACAACTAAACCGACTTATGAGCTAATCCTCACCAAGTCGAAAGCAGCTATCCTCAATCTGAAAATATCAACAGTAAGGGTGAGTCTCATTCACAATTAACAAATGTTATCGAATCATAAACAATAACACATCATAGTCACATTATTCATCCAATTTCATTATATTCAGATTGTCAGGAAGTACTCATCAACGCACAACAACAAATAGAATACATTACCAAGAGACAACACCATAATTCATCCAAACAAATCATAACCATTACACAATCATCACATACTATAACATTGGACATTCTTCCATTCATGTTATAATAACACAAGTAGCCTAATGCAAATGCAACTATATGCATGTGGTACCAAAATCTGGGATAACCCAACTCACCGATCCACCATCGTCAAGGATACGGCAACACCCACTCACTAATTCCACACAATGGGAATTAGCTACCACTGATCCACCCTCGTCAAGGATCAGCCACATAATGATTATGAAATGCATGTATCAACCATAACATGCTCATCATCAACATTAAACAACCAAATGTCATAATCATCAACCACCACAAAATAAATAGCCACACACAGTTATGCTATTTCTCAACCATAATAAAATACATATTTTACATCAACAATATATGTATAACAAACACCAATTACAACCACAACATCATAACAGGTAAATCATTCATTATACAGTGCAACAACAATAACACCCCTCACAATCGTGTACCAAGTACAACAAAGCAACTCATCAACGACAGAGTATTTACCTCATCATTCCTCAAAACACATGATAACCATATTTACCATGAACAACACCCATTTGCACAATTAACAGAAGCAACCACATTATCACAACATACATCATTACACATATTCAATTATGCACACAACAACCATTGCACCTCATCAGCTATGCAAAACCAGAATAACCCACATTTGAAGAAAATGATACTTTTTAAAATAAAATCAAGTTGTTATTGTTTTATTCATTTCATATGGTAGAACATTCAATTTAAGGAACAACGTCCAAAACGGCGTCTAAAACGGACTTACGGTTTGAAAGTTACACATCTTTAACTTTTTACAAGAAAACAGTTATCGCTACAGCACGCGGCGCAACCAAAGTTCGCGGCGCGACCTGAAGCTCACAAACACGTTCGCGGCGCCAACCTATGCACGCGGCGCGATGCGAGAAAGCAAGTACGCCTTCGCGGCGCGCACCTACCTTCGCGGCGCGAACTGGCAAAAGTCACAACTTTCATCGCAATTGACAGCATTACGGGATTTACCCCAAAATCCCCAAAACCCAAACCAAGTTATGTCATGAACCTCAATTACCACCATATCAGCCACATACATGTTATAACACAAATATAACACACAAAGAGGATCATTTAATCATCATAACAATCATATAATCATACAATTCATCAAATCATACAATTCCCTTCAAAATCATCCCCAAAACCCCAATCCATCATATAACCAATTGACACAAACAATGCATCTAAATCAGTCCTATTATCTATGATACGATAAAAGATATTAACCGGAAGAGTCCCCCCTTACCTTAGCCAAAGATCTTGATTAGCCATCTTCCTCTTCTGTTCCTCTTTCACGTATCAGCACTTCTACTCTTCTGCTCCTCTTCCACATCTATTTTCCTTTTTTCCTCAATTCCTTATTTTTATGAAAAATAGATTTTAATTTAGTAAAAGGCCTACTAACATAGCACCCCCTCTTTACTAACATCACACATGGCCCAACACCATAAACCATCCTTTTCCAATTAAATCCCACAAACCACCAATAATTCTAATTATTAATTAAATTTCCATTTAAATTAAAAATTAAAATATACGGGTGTTACATATGACATCCGATAACAGGCTTCGGATGGCAATGAAAGATTATGACATTCGATAACAGGCTTCGGATGGCAATGAAAGATTATGACATCCAATAACAAGCTTTGGATGACAAGTGGGTTGGACTTAGATCTAAAGGTAAGATGTAAATGAGTATGAATTTTGTTTAGATGCATGATGTTGAATTTTCTATGCATGATATGTGAATGATCAATGTAATGCAATTGTATACAACAACTGAGCAGACTCTTTTGTGAGGGAAGATTGAGACTCTGATTCCTCAACACGGGTAACACTGCCCACTCTGTTATGGTTGAACATGGTTTTGTCATACTGATGATCCTTTTGAGAAGAACTGATAAACTGTAAACTTCTTGGGGATTATGGAAGGAGATTGCCCTTGATTGACTGGTTGTTATCTGATCGTTGCTTCAGTTCTTGAAATGAATGTTGGGAACACTTGCCCCCAGTATAGGTCTTGAAGAACGGGATCTTGAAGTAACGTGCCCCTGATAGGATCACTGATCAAGTCTCTTGACTGTTTGAATCTGTGGACCTCCGATTTTTTTAATCCCGGGCCATACCTCTGTTCTGTAGAGATACGTGAACTGACTCTTTTTTATCGCTTAATGCTTTCGCATTTTGAAAATTCACAGAGTCGCCACCGACCTTTTATTTTATCCAATTAAGGAAAGGTTTATAAAAGACACAGAAAAAAGACCTTTAAGAAATTCTGGGTAAGGGGGTAGGTTATACAAAGGGAAGGTGTTAGCACCCTTTGTATCCATGGTTATCCATGGGCTCTTAAGTTTGCTTAGCTCACTTGTTTTTCGATTACTTTTCAATTGCTCTGAAATTGCTCATATGTGGTTTCAAATACCTTTGTAATTTGAATTTTGTAATGATCCGTGTGTGGATGTATACAAAATGCTTGTTTATCTTTCGAAAGATGTTTTGAAAAGAACGTTAACTTTGTAATAATCCGTGTTTGGATGTATACAAAGTATTGTCTTTTTTGGAAAGTTTTGAAAAAACAACAGTGTATGAGAATTTTGTTTGTTTTGATTTGAGCAAGCAAACTAGGAGGTCTACCCTGAGTTGTAAGGTCTTTATCCTATTTCCTTTAAAAATCTATCCTTTCACCGGATATAAAAGCAAGGTTCGATTTTGTACTCAAAACAGTAGAATTTTGACTTTGATTTTGAAAAGAATGAGAAAGGGATTTCCTGAAGAGGTGCAAGTGTGATTGTGATTGGATTCAGATATCTTATCTTTGAAGTTAGTGATCTAACGGTTCAATTTTATCTTTGACATACACGCAGTTTATATATATGCGGGAAATTAAAATGCGGAAATGTAAAGTGCGGAAAGTAAATCTACGCTATTACATCGATTGTGCAGGAAATGTAAACTAGCCTATTTACATGAATTTGACATCCTATACATTTATCTAGGAATTTAAATTGCAAGAAATAAAAGGCATGTTTTTGGATTTTTTATGGTTTGATTTTAATTAATTAATGCATGATTAATTAAATTAAAATGAGGAAAAAAGATGAAAAATAGATTTAAACCTAGAAATTAAGTTTAAAATATGTACAAAATATTTGTCAATTAATTTTAAAACAAAACTAATTTTTTTGGAATTTTTGGAATTGATTTAAGTTAGTTAAAACATAATTATGCAAATAATTATACAAATAATTAAAACTTAAAAAGAAAATTATTCAAAATATGTACAAAATTAGTTTATAATATATAAACAATATTTTATATAAAGAACAATTTTTTTATGATTTTTTGATTGGTTAGAATAATTAAAAAGCAAATATATAAATATATACTAATTAATTATGCAAAATATTGAAATTATGAAGAAAAATAAAATATTTTTATTTCAGAAAATAATATATTATTTTAGAAGTCTAAAAATATTTTTTATGCATTTTTTGGATTTTTAAAACTATTTTTAATTAATTTTGACAAAGAAATTAAAATAAAATAGAAAATAAAATAGAAATAAAAGGATACTGATCCTGTGTGGTAGGCTGGAGAGTGCATGATAAGGATTGTTTGATCTGGCGCGTTGAATGAGTCATTAAATGAAATCAGGTGGTCCAGATGGTGAGGCACGTGGGATACGTTACACCTGCAAAACACTGGATTAGTGGAAAGTTTAAAAACACGCGCGCGCTTCTGGACCAATGAGGGGGAGACACCTCATCGTCTTCAACCTTCAGACAAGGCCTTTTACAGCGCTTTTGTAAAAAAGCGCTATTGTAAGTGAGCCCTAATTCTGCAAAATAACGAATAGGGGTAAACAAGCAAATAAGTTTGGCGCGATGGTACCATTCAACTCGTTTTGTCCATACGAATCTAATGGTACTATTTAGAATCTCTAATTTTGCCTAATTTGGAAAGCCCTAATTTTGAAGCTATGAACCCTAAAATGGTGATTTCGTTTGTACGTGTCCAAACTTCAATTAAGTTTCCAGAAATGATCTACACCTCAAACCAAACTCAATAGTATGTCTACATCTTGTTAAACATGTGTGAATAACCAGATACGAATTGATTTTAGTTTGAACAAATTTTGACTTATGTAGCTCGATTCAGTGAGCTTCAAGGCTTGTAATTGATTGAGATAGTTTCAGTGGTGTTCAAGGAAGGTGTATGAATGCTTAGTTTGTATTGAAATGGACTGAAATTACAAATTCGAATTTGAGTTTTCTTTGAATTTTTTTTCAAGTGATTACAAGTGTTACGAGCTTATGTATGCTTCTGAACTCGCCTCCCCTTGTTACTGAACTATGATAGCTTATTTATAAGCATTGAGTGCTTACAATAGAAGCTAAGAAGTGTCTTTAGTTGCCTTTGTTGAAACTTTGGTTTTTTTTAATATTAAAAACCTTGAATTCTTGACCAAGTCATCTTGCCTTCAATGCACCTGCCTTGCCCTTCAATTCTCTGCAGAAAGATGAAGATTCTTTGAGGTGAGTCATGCTTGATTTGTAAGCTAACCATTATCCATGCATTTTCCTTTTAATTTTAATCTTAAAATAAGATAAAATCATGCAAAAATGGATAAAAAAAGGTATGGGCTTAGTCTTGGTCGTGGGAGGCCCATAACATCATGTAAATGATGTTTGAATGCTGAAAACTTGGCCCCATTTGGAAAAAATACATTTTTGAGCAATGTTGATTTCATGTATTTTCCCAAAATTTAGCCAACTTCAACAAGGTGTAAATCCTTCAATTTTTGTCATATGAAGGAGATCTTGCACTTTTTGGAAACCTCAAAGAGTCCTCTAACCAATGCCTTTGGTCTCATGTCAAAATGATTTTTGAAGCTCCTTGTGTGTCCTTTTGAAAAAAGTGTCTTTTTGTTGACTTTGAAAATGACCTGTAATATCTTTGATCATATTTTTCAAATGGTGAATGCAATGACTATGGGATCAATGGCATTTGAAAGATAATTGAATTTCCTTCAAAACAAGCTTTGGTTTGAATTTTTTGGATGAAGGATGAGAGAGTTATGATCAGTCAAAGTTGAGTTGACTTTTCAGGTAAAAACCCTAATTTTGAATCTTAAGGTTTTGTTGATTTTTGATCTTTCCTTGATGAATTATGATCATCCAATGATCAAATGATGAATCCTTTGACAAAATATGGACTTTGACAAAAAATTTCATTTTTGACTGTCTGTTGACTTTTTTGGTCAAACGGGTCGTCTGTTGACTGTTTGAGCTGCTGGCGGTGCGTCTGAGTGAATTGAAGTTTGAAAATTTGTATGATGGTACTTTGAGATATATGGATGTGTACGAAATCCATTTGAGCTCTCAAAAACTTGTTGCTCCTGTAAAAACAAGAAAAACCCTGATTAGGGACTGTTTGTGTAGGAGACAGTTAAACGTACCTGATTTTTGTGCAGTGTTGAGTTTCTGCTAATCGCGTGATATTCAGAAGACTTCTAGCACAAAAGATCTTGGAATTTTGAATTGTGAAAGATTGATTTGATTGATGGTACAAAACACTGAGAATTGTACTGCCAGCAGTTTGGCTGTCGACTGACTGTTCAGGTATTGACGTAGCAGTTAGAGTGAAAAATCAACAGTCAAAGTTAATTTTCTTTTTTGTTGTTTTTGTTTTATGAAAAATGAAAGTTTATTTACATGACTTGTTAAAAAAACACAGACATAATAAATAACTAATATTTACTGTTACCAGTACAGTCTGAGTTTCCTGATTCTGCGCCTGCAAAAAGATTTAACTCTGTACCAATTGTGTCATTACTATTTATCTGTAAATAAATAAATAGCATGTGTGAAGTAATAAATAGTATTTGGCGTTTGCGTAAGAATAAATTCAACTGCAAGCCAAATTACTGTATAAGAAAAATTCTAAAAACTAAGTATTTCATATGTCAGGATATTTGTTGAAATAAAAATCCATGATTATATGAGACTCTTAATTTTCAGATTGGAGTTTTCTTGAAAAAAGATGTGGGCAAATTTTGGGGTATAACAGTTGCCCCTATTCAATCTTCTTAAACCTGAAGAGATTGTCTGAAATCTGAAGGTAGAAGATGATTGAATATTTAGATGCCCTGAAAATTTGCACTTACCTTGATCAGAAGAGATGTTGGAAGTTGCATTTGAATGTCGTCTGCGAAATGTTGTTGGCAGATTGGATCATTACCTGAGATGGGCTTTCAGATGCCACCCGGCAATTGTGTTGATGGTCTGTTCATCAAAATGAATCCATTGATTATATCTTGATGAAGGATTTGAAAGTCTTTGTGTTGACTGTTTCGGAACCTTCCAAGGTTACCGCTTTAAGTCTTGGAGGATGATTGCTACGGAACTTGTCCAAAGTTTTTCCGCTTTAGATTTTGAAAGTTGATCATTGTGGACCCGTTTGAGGTATCAGCTTTAGATCTTTGATGTTAGATCGTTTTGGAACCATCTGAGGTATCGCTTTAGATCTGCAATATTAGATCGTTCTGGAACCGTCTGAGGTATCGCTTTAGATCTGCAATGTTAGATCGTTCTGGAACCGTCTGAGGTATCGCTTTAGATCTGCAATGGTAGATCGTTTTGGAACCGTCTGAGGTATCGCTTTAGATCTGCAATGGTAGATCGTTTTGGAACCGTCTGAGGTATCGCTTTAGATCTGTGATGCTAGATCGTTCTGGAACCGTCTGAGGTATCGCTTTAGATCTTTGATGCTAGATCGTTCTAGAACCGTCTGAGGTATCAACTTTGATCTGCAATGTCTGTTTTTGAGTTGGTAAGTGATCAGAATGAATCTTCGGCTTGATTATATCTGAGAGAACCGTTCATGGAATTCAGGTGAACACTGCATGTGATTGAAAACATCTTTGTTGAAGATATCCGTCTACCTGAAAAATCAAGTTAGTGATATGCAATATTTATGATGCATGTAAATGTGAGATATTCCCGGAGAAATATGCATGTGATGTTGTGTATGAATATGCGCATAATATGCGCATGATGCATGATGTGTGATGCATGAGTATGATGTATGAATGTATGATGTATGATGTATGAATGTGATGTATGAATATGATATGTCGAGCTCCTATTTGGGAAAATAAATTTCCGCCAGTCATCTGGATATGACTATATTGTGATCGTTGATGATCTTTTGTCTTGTTTGAGTACCCTTGGCTGGGGAAATTCTTTGAGAACCCTGGTACTCTGTTGAAGGACCTTTGACTATCACTTGGGAATGAAAGGTAGCTGGAAGTTCTGATGCCCTTTCAAGTGGGAATGAGGAAGATGCATAATCCTCCGATGCACTATATGACCAAGTCCGGGTGCGGGGATCACACCTTCTGAAGATAGTAATCTGGAACAACCCTGCTGGGGGATAAGACTTCTTTTGAAGAGAAAATCTTTTTGAGGAATTTGCTGAGAAATGTGTTCTCTTGGGGATTTTCTTCTGATGGGATGATGTCCAGATAATTGGGACATTTCCTGAATGCTATTCCTGTTTTTCCTGGTAAACATCAATCATATTCAAATGCACATGTTCATTCAAAATTATCATTGGGACGCTTACGTATTTAAAACAGAAAAAGTGAAAATGGTGATTTTTGAGCCTAAGCTGCATTGTTTTTTGAAAAAGAGCCATGATAGGCTGGTTAGCACAGGGAGACAACAATCCTAGAAGTAGGAAATTGTCAGAAAGTTTTGGAAAATATTTATGAAGATAAATAGCTATGTGAAAACGATCCAGTCAAGTTTCAACTCTGCTATTGCCAATCTGTCTTCGAGCATCTCATCCCTCACTTGTTGGAAGAAAGTGATTGGACTGATCGGTGTCTTTGAGGTGTTGAATCTTGATGGTGAGTAGGCAGCTGAACGGAACACAGTTGTATGCTTCATTCCCTAACTTTTGCCTAGGCTGCCCTTTCAGGTTTTCAGCCTACCGGGATAGTATTTGTTTAGTCTCTAATTTTTGCCTGGACCGCCCTTTCGGGTTTTCAATCCACCGAGACGCTCATTTTTTTGCCTAAGTTGCCCTTTCAGGTTTTCAACTTAGCGAGCTGTTTTTTTTTTCTTTTTAAGAGAAGTATTTTTTGACTATGTCAGCATTCACAGGGTGTGGGAAATCCTCGCCATCCATGGTGGTAAGCAACATGGCGCCGCCGGAGAATATTTTCTTGATTATGAATGGTCCCTCGTAGGTGGGAGTCCATTTGCCTCTGGGATCACCTTGTGGTAAGATGATGCGTTTGACAACCAAGCCACCAGTTTGGTATGCTTGACTTTTGACTTTTTTGTTGAAGGCTTTGATCATACGCTTTTGGTATAGCTGACCATGACAAATAGCTGCGAGCCTTTTCTCATCAATCAAGTTTATCTGGTCCAACCGTGTTTGAATCCAATCGTCTTCGTCTAGATTGGCTTCTTTCATAATCCTTAGGGAAGGAATCTGAATTTCAATTGGAAGAACTGCCTCCATACCATAGACTAAGGAGAATGGAGTTGCCCCTGTTGAAGTACGCGCAGATGTGCGATAACCATGAAGAGCAAAAGGCAACATCTCATGCCAGTCTTTGTAGGTTACTGTCATTTTTTGTATGATTTTCTTGATGTTCTTGTTGGCAGCTTCCACCGCGCCGTTCATCTTTGGTCGATATGGAGAGGAATTATGATGCTTGATCTTGAACTGTGTGCAAAGTTCAGTAATCATTCTGTTGTTTAGATTTGTGCCATTGTCCGTGATAATCCGTTCAGGGATGCCGTACCGACAAATGAGATTGTATTTGATGAACCGGGCCACCACATTCTTGGTAACAGAAGCAAATGAAGCTGCTTCTACCCACTTTGTGAAGTAGTCAATAGCGACCAGGATAAAGCGATGTCCGTTGGAGGCAGTAGGTTTGATTTCTCCAATCATATCAATACCCCACATTGCAAAAGGCCAAGGAGCCGTCAGGACGCTTAATGGAACTGGAGGTACATGTACTTTGTCAGCGTATATCTGGCATTTGTGACATGTTCGGGAGTGATGATGGCAGTCTGTTTCCATGGTAGACCAGTAATAACCTGCTCTCAGGATCTTTTTAGCCATTGTATGTCCACTGGAATGAGTACCGAAGGCACCATTGTGTATTTCTTCCATGATCTGTTCTGCTTCCTTCTTGTTTACACAGCGAAGTAAAGTCGAGTCATGGTTGCGTTTGTATAGGGTTCCATTGCTTAGAAAGAATTTGGCAGCAAATCTCCTTAGAAACTTTCTGTCATTAATGGATGCCCCTTCAGGGTACTCCTGAGCTTCGAGATATCTTTTTACTTCATGGAACCATGGTTTTTCCTCGGTTCCTTCGGTATTGATCTCATTGCAATAGGATGGTTCATCTTGCCTGTAAATGGTGATCATAGGCGCCTCGTTGTCCCACCTGACTTTGAACATGGATGACATGGTAGCTAAAGCATCAGCTAGTTGATTTTCCTCGCGTGGGATGTGTTCGAAAGTGATTTCTTCGAAGTAAGGAATCAAACTCAGCACATATTCTTTGTAAGGAATTAGATTCGGGTGCTTCGTGTCCCATTCCCCTTTGACTTGGTAGATTACCAAGGCCGAGTCTCCGTAGACTTCCAGGAATTTGATTCTTAGATCGATTGCAGCTTTGAGACCCAGAATACATGCTTCGTATTCGGCTATATTGTTAGTGCAATTGAAGCATAATCTGGCAGTGAACGGTGTGTAACTTCCTGCGGGGGAAATGATCACAGCTCCGATGCCATTGCCAAGTGCATTAGAAGCTCCGTCAAAAACCATAGTCCACCGGGATCCTGGCTCGGGTCCTTCTTCTGGTCCTGGTTGTTTGTAGTCATTGACTAGCATAATGTCTTCGTCTGGGAAGTCAAAGTTCAATGCTTGATAATCATCCACTGCTTGATGAGCCAGATGATCAGCTACCACACTTCCTTTGATTGCTTTTTGTGAAGTGTATTGAATGTCATATTCTGTTAAGATCATTTGCCATCTCGCTATTCTTCCAGAGAGAGCAGGTTTTTCGAACACGTATTTGATGGGATCCATCTTGGAGATTAGGAAAGTGGTGTGATTTAGCATGTACTGTCTTAGTCGGCGAGCTGCCCAAGCTAAGGCACAACAAGTTTTTTCGAGTAGTGAGTATCTTGTTTCACAATCGGTAAACTTTTTGCTAAGATAGTAGATTGCGTGCTCCTTTCGGCCGGATTCGTCATGTTGTCCTAGTACACACCCCATTGAGTCTTCTAACACAGTTAGGTACATTATCAGAGGTCTGCCTTCCACAGGTGGCAACAAGATTGGAGGTTTTTGGAGATATTCTTTGATTTTGTCAAAGGCTAACTGGCATTTGTCATTCCACCTTTCCACTTGATCTTTCTTCAACAGTTTGAAGATCGGCACACAAGTAGTAGTCATGTGGGCAATAAATCGGGCGATGTAATTTAGACGTCCCAAGAATCCTCTGACTTGTTTCTCGGTACGAGGTATAGGCATTTCTTGAATGGCTTTAACCTTGGCGGGATCAACCTCAATACCTTTGCTGCTGACGATGAAACCTAAGAGTTTGCCGGATCTTACTCCAAAGGTACACTTATTTGGGTTCAGTCGCAACTTGTATTTCTTGAGTCTGTCAAACAACTTGTGTAAATGACCCAGATGTTCTTCCTCGGTGTTGGATTTTGCAATCATGTCATCGACATACACCTCTATTTCTTGATGAATCATATCATGAAATAGCGCTACCATTGCACGTTGATAGGTTGCTCCTGCGTTTTTCAGACCAAAGGGCATTACTTTGTAACAAAAGGTTCCCCAGGGTGTTGTGAAGGTTGTTTTTTCCATGTCTTCGGGTGCCATCTTGATTTGATTGTACCCTGAGAATCCGTCCATAAAGGAGAATACCTTGCATTGTGCGGTATTGTCAACCAGTACATCGATGTGTGGTAAAGGGAAATCATCTTTGGGGCTTGCCCGGTTCAGATCTCTGTAGTCCACGCACATTCTGACTTTCCCGTCTTTTTTAGGTACAGGGACGATGTTAGCTATCCAAGGAGGATAACTTACAACTTTTAGGAATCCGGCATTGAACTGTTTTTCAACCTCGTCTTTGATCTTTTTTGACATATCAGGCCTACTCCTTCGTAGTTTCTGTTTGACTGGAGTGCTACCTTCTTTGATTGGTAGGCGATGAACTACGATGTCCGTGTCAAGGCCTGGCATATCCTCATAGGACCAGGCGAATATCTCGACGTAGTCTCGCAGCATTTGAATCAGTCTTTGCTTGACGCTGTGTTCTAAATCAGCCCCTATTTTGACTTCTTTCTTTTCTTCGTTGCTGCCCAAGTTGATGACCTCAATTGGCTCCTCGTGAGGCTGTATGGCCTTGTCTTCTTGTTCTAGCAGCCTTGCAAGTTCTCTTGGCACTTCACAATCTTCCTCACTTTCGTCCTCAGTTTGGTAGATCGGACTTTCAAAGTCATGACGGGCAATAGCAGAATCGTTGTTGACTGGATCCAGAGTGTATGTGAATCTGCATGTTAATTATGTGAGTGTGTGTGAAGAAAAAACATAGCTATTTGAAAGCGAAGAAAGAAAGAAAAAGGATCACAAAATTTAAATATGCAAGCGTCCCATGATTTTATTGAATGCACATGATCATGATATGATAAGCCCTTATAGAAGGACCAGTGTGCTAAGGCACACGGCTTTCAAGCTCATGGTTCGATTGTTCAGGAACCATTTTTATCTTTGCACAATATACACAAAGAAAACAGGAAATGGCATTTACTCCTGGTCAAAGGAGATCACATCCTCAGCTTTCCAGTTGTTCAATCCACTGTTGTGAGCAGGGGGTACCCAGCTGTTCCAGTTGCAGTTGTCTTCTTCATCTTCCACAGCATTGATTTCATTAGTGGGAAAATGAGCCGGTGATCCTTCGGGATAAGGGATATACTCTGCTGGATACGAGAGCCCAGGCTGAGATATCTCTGTTGGCTGAGCGAGATGCTCGATAAGGCCGTCCCATGCAGTCGGGATGATGTTTTGAATAGAGACTTGTGCATCTTGATGAGGAGTGTATGCTGACAGGAAACAACCCTCGTTATTTGGTATTTCCCTGGCTTCTTCAAGAGCGAAATTGTCATCGTACTGTTCATCCCATCCAGTTGGGACAATGTCCTCCATAGCAATTTGTGAGCTCGGAGGAGCGGAGTATTTCACCATATAGTCATATTTGCCGCTGGGTTCTCCTAGCGTGTCCCATACTTCTTTGGGTGGATTTTGATATTGCTCAGTGACGGGACTTGTGAAACTTTCGTCATTTCCAATTTGATCACCCCATCCAGTCGGGGTAAGGTCTTCCGTAGCAATATAGGAATTTTGAGGTGCGGCATACTGATAGTTATACCCGCCGTTTGGTTCTCCCACAGCATCCCACATTCCCATGGAAATAGGTGGAATTTCATCTGGATATGGCTGAATGACATGGTTCAAGAACACTCCTTCATCTTCAATAGCGTTTACTTCTTGGCTGACGAAGTGTGACATTAATCCTTCAGAACGAGGACTTTGATCATTCTTTTGATTTTCACTATCATAGTCCAGACCTAGCTTGTCAGACTTGTAGGGTATATCGGGAAGCTGTCCCCATACTGTGCAATCACCCTGTTCAATCATGGCTTTGGCATCTTTGAGAGAAGCCATAGTTGTAGTTGGAGTAGCAGGAATATGCTTGATGGTAGAGACATCTGGAGAGACCACCTCAAATGATTGGCATGGAGTTTCGATGAATTCGTCCTCCAACTCAACATATTTGGAATTGCTTAGGTGACTAACCACATATTCCTCTTCGCCATAGACTGTGACAATCTTTCCTTTTACTGGATATTTCAACTTCTGATGCAGGGTAGAAGTTACAGCGTTTGCCCCATGTATCCAAGGACGTCCAAGTAAACAGGAGTAGGCTGGGTGAATTTCCATTACGTAAAAGATAGAATCAAAGATTTGAGAACCACTCTGATTGGGAGATTCACTTTTCCGTATACCGTTCTGGTTGACCCGTCAAAGGCTCTTACCACAACATCACTTGGTTGTAACACAATTCCTTCGAAGTCAAGCTTTTCTAGTACTGTTTTCGGTAACACGTTCAAAGAAGAACCGTTATCTACTAGCACATGAGATAGAGTGGTGCCATTACATTCAATGGAGATATGTAAGGCTTTGTTGTGATTTTTTCCAGCAGGGGTTAGATCCACATCAGAGAAACCGAGACCATTGCTCACGGTTAGATTGGCAACATAATTCTCAAATTGGTCGACTGAGATCTCTTGAGGCACATGCGCAGCTTTCAGGAACTTCATCAGAGCTTTGGCATGAGCTTCTGAATATTTTAGCAGAGATAGCATTGAGATTTTTGGAGCGGTGTGCCCCAGTTGCTCAACAATATTGTAATCACTCTTGCAGATGATTTTCAATATTTCCTCCATTTCTTGCTTTGATGGATCCTCAGCAGTGATCTCCACTGGGGTTTGAATTTGTTCAACTTGTGGCTCTTTGCCTCGAGCGTTGACATTTTGATTAGGAACTGGGACTCGGACTGGACCAACAGCAACATTTGGAGAAATTTCTGGTGAAAAGATCCTTCCACTTCTCGTGATCTTGCTGGTACCCACAATATTACCCACAGTTGGAGTAGTTAACTTTGCGGCCTCTTCAGTCGAGGTACCCTGCTTAACTCCATGAACGTAAACATTAGTGTCATATCCCCATGGGACAGCTTTGTCTGAGGAGTATGGAAATGGAGTTGGACTAGCAATGACTACTGATGCCACTTTGAGTGTAGCAGAAATTTTGAATGGAGCCTTGGCAGAGATTTTGAATGGTAAGCTGGAGATCATTGAGGCATCCTCTATTCTCATCCCGTTTGTAAAGACTTTGCACAGCACGTCCATAGAAGGGAGCCTCTCAAACATAATGATACGGCGATCCATCCACTTTTGAATTCCCATTCTTAGATTTTCACAACCATTGGGCAGGCAGGAGCAGTAAAAGCAGTCGGGGTCACACCCTGGAAAGTAACCAGCTCGGATTAGCTTTCCTTTGACTTCGCAGAGTGGAGTTGATAATTCGTTCACATCATAGATGTAAACAGTGTCCAGGATAGCGTTAACAGTTTTGTCATGCTTTGGCATAGGTGCTGTGATGACATTTGGAGTTTCTGGAGGATCTAACTCAATTTCACCAGCATCTATCATATCTTGTATTTTATTTTTCAGGGCCCAGCAGTGATCTGCGTCATGTCCTGGACAGTTTGAGTGATAGGCACATGTCGCATCATGGCGATAATTCGGAGAGGAAGTGTTGACATTCTTTGGAGGACCTCTTAAGGTGATCAGATCTGCTTTTAGCAAGTGGTGCAATGCCTGAGAGATTGGCATGTTGATTTTGGTGAAATTTCTTCTTGGTGCATCTGGTCGATGCGTATATTTTGGCTGTTGATCTTTTTGAGGTGCAGATGCGGAGATCAGAACTGCCCCTACAGATTGATGCTGCTCACTTTTGCGACTTTTCTGAATTTGTGTTGCATTGACCTCATTTCTCCCGCTGATGGGCCTTTTTGTAGTACCAGAGGAGGAACCTATCTGAATTTTTCCATTTTGAATGCCACTTTCGACACGTTCTCCGGTTAGTATCAGGTCAGTGAAACCTGATGATGAGCTTCCCAGCAAATGGCTATAGAAAGGGCCAGTTAAAGTGCCCATGAACATGTCAACTAGTTCGCGATCAGATAAGGGTGGTTGAACCCTTCCAGCCATATCTCTCCACTTTTGTGCATATCCTTTGAAACTTTCTTTTGGTCCCATAGACATGCCCCTTAGTTGAGTACGGGTTGGCGCAAGATCAGCATTGTATTGGTACTGTTTGTAAAAAGCAGCAGCTAATTCTTCCCAAGTATAAACCTTGGTATTTTCCAGCTGATAGTACCACTCGAGTTGTGTACCCGACAGACTTTCTTGGAAGAAGTGAATCCACAATTTGTTATCTGTTGTATGAGGTTGTATCTTCCTCACATAGGATCTCAGATGTAGTTTCGAGCAAGAAACTCCATCATATTTTGCAAAGACAGGAACTTTGAATTTTGGAGGGATAACAACATCCGAGATGAGCCCCAGATCATTGAAATCTAGGCCAGGTATTTTTTGTATCTCCATAGCTTTCATACGGTCTTCCAGCTGTTGGTATTTTTCATTATCCGGTTCGTCCCCAGAATGATCATTTTCTTCATTTGAAGAGAGAGAGGGTTTAGCAGAACCCTGGTTGCTTTGATTGTCTTCTTGTTCATCATCACCGACTGTTTCAGGGATCGGTGGCTTTGTGAACTTTTTGACTGGAATTTTGATCTTCCTTTTCAGGTGACTCACGCCTACAGATCCTTTGGGCTTCTTTTTCTTCTTGATTATCAGGGCTTTCAGTTCTTGTTGCCCTTTTGCCAGTTCCAGAATTGCCACTTGAACTTGGGCATTCTGTGCTTCGAGATTCTTGATGCTCATTTCAGATTCCATCTCTTCTGACTGAAATAAACAGCGAGAAGATGAGAAATCCGTCATGTGAACCTGTTATGCAATGTGTATGACTGGATGCCATGTGTATGCAATGTATGAAATGTATGTGCAATGTATATGAATGCAATGTATGAAATGTATATGTAGTGCATGAAGTGAAATGTGTGTGCAATGTTTCAAGGATCTTAGAGTTTAGATTTGTTAAAGAAGAAACAAACGTTAGTTAATCAATTTATTTTTTTTTTTTGCTTCTTTTTTCTTTGCCTCATTTGGGCTTACAAGACAGAAATAAAATAAATGATCCTTCAGGTCTCCCGTGGACGCTTTCTCTTTGCCCCCAGGAATGTGTTGATCTGCTGTTCTTCTTGAAGCTGTCCAGTGAGCTCCAATATCCTTCTCTCATAGTCTCTCATTTTGTTTTTGAAAGTATGTCCCCAGCAGAGTCGCCAGTTCTGTGGACCTCCGATTTTTTTAATCCCGGGCCATACCTCTGTTCTGTAGAGATACGTGAACTGACTCTTTTTTATCGCTTAATGCTTTCGCATTTTGAAAATTCACAGAGTCGCCACCGACCTTTTATTTTATCCAATTAAGGAAAGGTTTATAAAAGACACAGAAAAAAGACCTTTAAGAAATTCTAGGTAAGGGGGTAGGTTATACAAAGGGAAGGTGTTAGCACCCTTTGTATCCATGGTTATCCATGGGCTCTTAAGTTTGCTTAGCTCACTTGTTTTTCGATTACTTTTCAATTGCTCTGAAATTGCTCATATGTGGTTTCAAATACCTTTGTAATTTGAATTTTGTAATGATCCGTGTGTGGATGTATACAAAATGCTTGTTTATCTTTCGAAAGATGTTTTGAAAAGAACGTTAACTTTGTAATAATCCGTGTTTGGATGTATACAAAGTATTGTCTTTTTTGGAAAGTTTTGAAAAAACAACAGTGTATGAGAATTTTGTTTGTTTTGATTTGAGCAAGCAAACTAGGAGGTCTACCCTGAGTTGTAAGGTCTTTATCCTATTTCCTTTAAAAATCTATCCTTTCACCGGATATAAAAGCAAGGTTCGATTTTGTACTCAAAACAGTAGAATTTTGACTTTGATTTTGAAAAGTAAGAGAGAGGGATTTCCTGAAGAGGTGCAAGTGTGATTGTGATTGGATTCAGATATCTTATCTTTGAAGTTAGTGATCTAACGGTTCAATTTTATCTTTGACATACACGCAGTTTATATATATGCGGGAAATTAAAATGCGGAAATGTAAAGTGCGGAAAGTAAATCTACGCTATTACATCGATTGTGCAGGAAATGTAAACTAGCCTATTTACATGAATTTGACATCCTATACATTTATCTAGGAATTTAAATTGCAAGAAATAAAAGGCATGTTTTTGGATTTTTTATGGTTTGATTTTAATTAATTAATGCATGATTAATTAAATTAAAATGAGGAAAAAAGATGAAAAATAGATTTAAACCTAGAAATTAAGTTTAAAATATGTACAAAATATTTGTCAATTAATTTTAAAACAAAACTAATTTTTTTGGAATTTTTGGAATTGATTTAAGTTAGTTAAAACATAATTATGCAAATAATTATACAAATAATTAAAACTTAAAAAGAAAATTATTCAAAATATGTACAAAATTAGTTTATAATATATAAACAATATTTTATATAAAGAACAATTTTTTTATGATTTTTTGATTGGTTAGAATAATTAAAAAGCAAATATATAAATATATACTAATTAATTATGCAAAATATTGAAATTATGAAGAAAAATAAAATATTTTTATTTCAGAAAATAATATATTATTTTAGAAGTCTAAAAATATTTTTTATGCATTTTTTGGATTTTTAAAACTATTTTTAATTAATTTTGACAAAGAAATTAAAATAAAATAGAAAATAAAATAGAAATAAAAGGATACTGATCCTGTGTGGTAGGCTGGAGAGTGCATGATAAGGATTGTTTGATCTGGCGCGTTGAATGAGTCATTAAATGAAATCAGGTGGTCCAGATGGTGAGGCACGTGGGATACGTTACACCTGCAAAACACTGGATTAGTGGAAAGTTTAAAAACACGCGCGCGCTTCTGGACCAATGAGGGGGAGACACCTCATCGTCTTCAACCTTCAGACAAGGCCTTTTACAGCGCTTTTGTAAAAAAGCGCTATTGTAAGTGAGCCCTAATTCTGCAAAATAACGAATAGGGGTAAACAAGCAAATAAGTTTGGCGCGATGGTACCATTCAACTCGTTTTGTCCATACGAATCTAATGGTACTATTTAGAATCTCTAATTTTGCCTAATTTGGAAAGCCCTAATTTTGAAGCTATGAACCCTAAAATGGTGATTTCGTTTGTACGTGTCCAAACTTCAATTAAGTTTCCAGAAATGATCTACACCTCAAACCAAACTCAATAGTATGTCTACATCTTGTTAAACATGTGTGAATAACCAGATACGAATTGATTTTAGTTTGAACAAATTTTGACCTGTGTAGCTCGATTCAGTGAGCTTCAAGGCTTGTAATTGATTGAGATAGTTTCAGTGATGTTCAAGGAAGGTGTATGAATGCTTAGTTTGTATTGAAATGGACTGAAATTACAAATTCGAATTTGAGTTTTCTTTGAATTTTTTTTCAAGTGATTACAAGTGTTATGAGCTTATGTATGCTTCTGAACTCGCCTCCCCTTGTTACTGAACTATGATAGCTTATTTATAAGCATTGAGTGCTTACAATAGAAGCTAAGAAGTGTCTTTAGTTGCCTTTGTTGAAACTTTGGTTTTTTTAATATTAAAAACCTTGAATTCTTGACCAAGTCATCTTGCCTTCAATGCACCTGCCTTGCCCTTCAATTCTCTGCAGAAAGATGAAGATTCTTTGAGGTGAGTCATGCTTGATTTGTAAGCTAACCATTATCCATGCATTTTCCTTTTAATTTTAATCTTAAAATAAGATAAAATCATGCAAAAATGGATAAAAAAAGGTATGGGCTTAGTCTTGGTCGTGGGAGGCCCATAACATCATGGAAATGATGTTTGAATGCTGAAAACTTGGCCCCATTTGGAAAAAATACATTTTTGAGCAATGTTGATTTCATGTATTTTCCCAAAATTTAGCCAACTTCAACAAGGTGTAAATCCTTCAATTTTTGTCATATGAAGGAGATCTTGCACTTTTTGGAAACCTCAAAGAGTCCTCTAACCAATGCCTTTGGTCTCATGTCAAAATGATTTTTGAAGCTCCTTGTGTGTCCTTTTGAAAAAAGTGTCTTTTTGTTGACTTTGAAAATGACCTGTAATGTCTTTGATCATATTTTTCAAATGGTGAATCCAATGACTATGAGATCAATGGAATTTGAAAGATAATTGAATTTCCTTCAAAACAAGCTTTGTTTTGAATTTTTTGGATGAAGGATGAGAGAGTTATGATCAGTCAAAGTTGAGTTGACTTTTCAGGTAAAAACCCTAATTTTGAATCTTAGGGTTTTGTTGATTTTTGATCTTTCCTTGATGAATTATGATCATCCAATGATCAAATGATGCATCCTTTGACAAAATATGGACTTTGACAAAAAATTTCATTTTTGACTGTCTGTTGACTTTTTTGGTCAAACGGGTCGTCTGTTGACTGTTTGAGCTGCTGGCGGTGCGTCTGAGTGAATTGAAGTTTGAAAATTTGTATGATGGTACTTTGAGATATATGGATGTGTACGAAATCCATTTGAGCTCTCAAAAACTTGTTGCTCCTGTAAAAACAAGAAAAACCCTGATTAGGGACTGTTTGTGTAGGAGACAGTTAAACGTACCTGATTTTTGTGCAGTGTTGAGTTTCTGCTAATCGCGTGATATTCAGAAGACTTCTAGCACAAAAGATCTTGGAATTTTGAATTGTGAAAGATTGATTTGATTGATGGTACAAAACACTGAGAATTGTACTGCCAGCAGTTTGGCTGTCGACTGACTGTTCAGGTATTGACGTAGCAGTTAGAGTGAAAAATCAACAGTCAAAGTTAATTTTCTTTTTTGTTGTTTTTGTTTTATGAAAAATGAAAGTTTATTTACATGACTTGTTAAAAAAACACAGACATAATAAATAACTAATATTTACTTTTACCAGTACAGTCTGAGTTTCCTGATTCTGCGCCTGCAAAAAGATTTAACTCTGTACCAATTGTGTCATTACTATTTATCTGTAAATAAATAAATAGCATGTGTGAAGTAATAAACAGTATTTGGCGTTTGCGTAAGAATAAATTCAACTGCAAGCCAAATTACTGTATAAGAAAAATTCTAAAAACTAAGTATTTCATATGCCAGGATATTTGTTGAAATAAAAATCCATGATTATATGAGACTCTTAATTTTCAGATTGGAGTTTTCTTGAAAAAAGATGCGGGCAAATTTTGGGGTATAACAGAATCCTTGAAGGATGAGTACTTGCTTGCAAATAAAATGTTCATTCAAAAATGGTAATTTTAATGCAATGCTCAAAGCATATTTTGAAATCAAAGTCATTTATTGGAATGATGCTATTGATGTAAAGAAAATGAATCAAAGGTCCAAACACAATGGTCTAGATATTCAAAGTGATGGATAAAGCAAAAGGTATGGTAAAAAAAAAACAAATTGCAAAAATCTTTAGGAGTCAGGTTAACGCAACCTTGTTGTAGTATGCTTTCAAAATAAACCTTGCTTCAATTAGGTCTTTTGAAGGTTGTAACGCGACTTGGTTCACGGTTTTCAGAAACAAAGGATATAGGCTCAAAATTCATTTGCACCCACCCCTTTCTTCATGATGATCTCCAATCCTAGGCTCAGTTAATTAAAATTATGCATTCAAGCTCCAAGAGGCTTTGGAATTGCACCTATACACGTGATGATGGTTCATAAGTCAAGGGAATTTTTCAAGATGACAATCACTTCTTCCTTTTGATAGTCACAACGCTTTATTGTTGTTCAGGAATTTATTGACTTATCTTTTTCCTTTTGATATCCCTAACTTTTGCCTGAACTGTTTCTTTTTTAGGATTACAGTCAGCGGGATGCCCCGGTTTTGCCTAAGTCTCCTTTGTAGGTTTTGACTTAGCGGGCTTTTTCTTTGAATTTTTTGATATTGGAAGGATAGTGACTGCCTTGATAATGATTAACGATAACCATCTTGGTCACTTTCGATCGAAACCCTTATTGAAAGGTGTACTTAAGGATTTTCTTGAAATTGAATGCATAAACAAATTAACTGAGAACTACCCTGCCCCAGGTTAAAATTGCGGGTTTTTTCGTATAAAAAAGAAACTCCAACTTCGAAGGCTCAAAGGGGTTGACGAGGGATTAACTTCCTTATTTCTCCAGTGTTTGGGAATGGAAACAATGCCTGTACATCATCAACAAAGTTCTATTTGAAAGTATACCATTCAACAACTTGGGTATTTCGTTGTCATCATCCTCCCTCCAATCTTTGCATAAAACACAAGTTTGATAGAAGAAAGTGAACAAGAGATATATTTTTGTTTTTTTTTTTAAGATAAAGCATAAAGAAACACACAATGGATGTAAATGAATTGATTCAAATATGCAACGCTCATTTCATTAAAATTAACATTTTGAAACAAACAACATTCAATGCAGCACACAGTACCAACAAGGGAATTGCAAACAGTAAGGAAACATAGTCTAGTGAAATAATCAGTGACGAGGATGATCCATCATGACTGATATATCGGCTCTTCAATTGGATAAATTCCACTCTTAGCAAATCTTGGCCTTGTTGAAGTTCTTCCATAGTCTTCAGATTCATGCCTCCAGTTCATTGTGTTGAGGAATCAACATGACAATAGACAGGCCACTTGAGGGTGAAGACAGATGAAATGAGTCTTTTGTTGACAACTTGAATGCATGAATGCAAATGCATGAAAATTTTTATTTTTACATGCAAGAATGATGCAATGTCATATGATATGGAATGCAACACGGTGTTATACAAAGACTGAATGATAAATGTAAATGGATAACAGAACCTACTGAGGAAAGCTTCTTATAATAAGACAATTCTATGTTCTTTTACCCAAGAATCCCCTCACAAGGTTAGCTCTATAGTTTTTGGATATAACGGTTCCTAGAGGCATCCAAGCATGATCAGAATTTCATCATGCGACAGGTGAACCGTCTTATAACGAATTTCATGAATATGCAACCTCTAGGCGAAGTTATTGTACCAATCAGACAAGGAGTGCACCTTGGGGATCGATACATAACTTCTTTAGATGGAACGGATTCTAAAGGTCCTTGGAGTTAGCGACGAAATCAGATTTCTGCCATGCGATGGGCGAACCATCTTATGACAAATTTCATGACTAAGTCTCCTCCAAGTGGGGTTTTCGTATTAGCCATTCAAGGTGTTCACCTTGGGGACTAGCACTACACAACCACCTCCTAACTTATGTTTTTCTCTTGTTTTTCAAAAGCTCGGGTTGAGAGCTTCACTCAAGTATCATTTCCACACCCACAATTGAGTATATACAGAAATAAATAAAAAGCGGTAAAGCAAGAGTAAAGAAACATAAATAGTACAAGAATAAATATAAAGAACATAAGCATAAAAAACACAAGAATAAACAAACAAAAGTAAACACTCAAACATATAACAAACTAAACTAGGGTTGACCCTCTTAGGATAGTCCCCAGCAGAGTCGCCACTTTCTGTAGCGGTAAAAAATGTGACTCGACGCGTTTCCACGCATTCGAAGTACAACAGAGTCGCCACCGAACTTTATTTATTCCAAAAGGAAAGGGAAAATATCGATAAAACCCACGAATAAAAAAGAATGGATAAGATGGTCATCGCAACCAAATTTAGGTTCGGGAGTCGGTTAAGCAAGGGGAAGGTATTAGCACCCCTCACCTCCATCGTACTCGATGGAACCCATTTAGTTAATCTTGTGATTAATTGTTAGCTTATATCTACTTGCGTTATTTATTAGGTTGGAAAGAAGGAAGAAACAAAAAAAGATTTTTTATTATTGTGCTCGCCAAGACGTTTGTATCTTGTGCCTACGTATTCCCTAGTGCAATGGGAAAGTAGGTTGTTGATTGATTTTAGCGAGAGGTACTCGATCGCATTCAAACAATACTATGCGCACATGGATTGTAGATACTGTTTGCATCACTACAAGAATGGATAACTAAATCAAGATTAGGACAAGATTTTGGCCATCATCGCATTCGAGTGGTAAACGTTTGATCTTCACATGTCGAAGTATAATTGCATTTGAATTTTGACTAAGTGTCTCGTTTTATAAAAAGGTTTTAAAATTGAAAGGTGTGAATAAATTGAAGTTGTTTGTTAAGAGAAATCAAACATTTAAACAAAGGCTTAACGACCATCGCCTAAATGCTTGAAAGAGAAAATTGTACAAGTACGTACAACCCCCTCGTATGTGATGAAAAAAAGAGATTGATTTCAAGAGTTGAAAGATATTTAATTGAATCCAAGTACTTAACCAAAAGCTTAACAGCCATCGCTTAAGATACTTGAAAGATTGTTAGCTAAATCGAGTTTTAGGAAGTCTTTAATGGAGTCTACGCATTCAAACAATGGCTTAACGGCCATCGCCTAAACGCTTAAAGAACAACTTGTACAAGTACGTACAAACCCTTCTTCATTATCCATTAAAGACTAAATTTGATTTGATTAAAAGAAAAGCGTTATTGTAAAGAGGTGAGTTAAATCGATTTTTAAGAAGTCTTTAATGGAGTTTAAACATCCAAACAAAGGCTTAACGGCCATCGCCTAAATGCTTAAAGAACAACTTGTACAAGTACGTACAAACCCTTTTTTCCATTATAGATAAAATGATTTGATTAAAAGAAAGTATTTTTTTTGTAAAAAAGGGTGAATTAAATCGAGTTTCTTGGAGCGTTTAATGGAATCCAGGTATTCGAATAAAAGCTTAACGGCCATCACCCAAATACTTTTAGGACAACTCGTACAAGTACGTACGAACCCTCCTTGATTCATCCATTAAATCTCAAAAAATCGATTCGATTAAAAAAAAATTGTCTTTTTATAAAAAATAATAAACAAAATAAATAAATAAACATTTTTTGATTTTATATGAAAGCTATCTTTTTTTTAAAAAAAGAATAAATTACTTATCATTTTTATAAAAAAAAAAGAGAAATAGAATAAAATAAAATTTTATAGAATAAAAAAATGGCAAGAGATAAGTATATTGGACCATGGGGGTGTAAAACCTTTTTGGAGGATGCTGGCCCAAGAAAAATCAAGACAAAAACTCATTTAACACAAAAAAACTATTAGGGACCAATGTAACCCTAAGTCCAAAACGCAAAAAGAAAGGAAAGAGTTGCAGCTTCGTTCATCTCAATCTCACCCTCTCTCTCGCATCTCGCTCTCATCGCTCTCTCACGATTGCCATCAGCTCACGTCTCACACGCTCTCCTCTCTGTTTCCTCTCATAATCGATGAACTCGCAGAGACAACAAAGCCAACAAAAAAGAACTCGATCTCACTTCTCTCTCGATTCTGCTCAGTTCGATCAACGACAACAACAACGAAATAGCACAGCGGCAACAATCAAAGCAATAAAGCCCTTAACCCAAATGAAACCCTAAACCCCAAATATGATTTTCATTATGTTCATCAGAGTTACAAGTTTACATGATTAAGACACAGAGGAAAGGGATAATACCAGTATGCTACAACAATAAATCAGAAACAGAAATCGAAGATGAAAATAGCCCAGGTACGTTGTTCTTGCTCGATTTACCTACTCTTTCGCTCTTGATCTACTTCTGCTTTGTGTGCGTTACTTTGTTGATTCTTGCTGCGGTTTGTTGTAAGATGAATGGAATGTGGAAGGTTGTTTGTGGTATGAAGGGAGGTTTGCGGTTCAGATTGAGGTGAGGTTGAAGTTTGTGTGTATTGATGATGAAAGGTTACTGAGTGTTTATTGGAATGAAGTTTGTGAGGTCAAAGGATTTGGAGAGATTTTGAGGTAGTATTGAGGCAGATTTTTTGTGTTTGGTTGTGAATGAGGTTCAGGTGAGGTTAAATGTTTGAATTTGTCGATGGGATGAGTGTGATGTTAAGAATGTTTGGGTTTTTTTGGGCAGAGTTTTCTCTGGAGAGTTTTTTTATGTTAGGTTTCGGTGGCTCCCCCCTCTGCACAGAGTTGTTGTCTCCTTATATAAGCTCAGATTTAGGGTTTTGAATCAAAATTGGAGGGAAATTGAAGAGGCATTTTGAACAATTATGATGTGCTGAATTGTTACTTTTGTTTTGCAGGTTTTGTGTGGATATTTTAGTGTAAGGTTTGGACCGATGCAGCTATGGGATAGCAGGCTATGCAGCAAGCGGAGCAGAGACGTGGCAGATTTTTGTTGTTTTCTCTGTACATTTTTGTTTGACTTGTTGTAATGGCAAAAATGAATAAAATGGGCTTTACAAAAGAAAATAAGTTTGGGCCTTAAGCAAGAATGGACAATAAGCCCAAATTAGGAATACATCCAAACTTTCTTATTATTTTTTGTATTAAACATTTTTTAGAAAAGATAATAAAAATGGGAGAATAAATCTAAACTAAGAAATACAATAACACTAATCTTAATAAACAAAAATTAGACTAACAATTAAAACACATATTTTTATTTTTATATTTTTTCAAATGTGAAGACATAAATCTAAATGAAATTAATGAAATTTTTTTATTTTTTTAAGTAGAAATTAAAAGGATGAATAAAACCGGGAAATATGCAACAAATGCGACAATTTGAATGCAAACGAAATACGAACGCAACATGATCATATGAATGAGATTTGTAGGTCAAAAATTGGGGTGCGACAGTGTGACAGGATGTTTTAGCAAAAAATTTGCCAAAGGGGGAGATTGAAAGTGTTTTGCATGTTGGCTGCTTTATTGGTAAAACATACCTAGTTGTTTGTGTTTATGCAGGTTGCATATATGTGTGGAGCTAATACAGGTTTTGTAAGGAATGTCATGATCGATGTCATGACATCCATGTGTGACAGCAGGAGCTATTATTGTTTATGAATTGTGTTTCCTGATTTATCCTTTTTATCAGTTTAGGAAACTTTTTATTGAGTGCTGCATATTTCGTCTAGAAGATCCTATTGACAGCACATTGTGTAACAGACAATTGACGTGTGAATTAGGTTAACTTTTTAAACCCTAATGTGTTTATAAAAAGCCCAAGGCCCAAGACTGCTTATAAAAAGACCTGCAATCCTAATTTGGAACACAAACAGAAGATTGTAATTGTGAAGAACGGCTGTTCTGTAACTGTTTCTTGTGATCCACACTATTATCTTTGATGATTGCGTTGGAGTTAGTATGTGTTTTAGTTGTGTCACTCTAAGCTTTTAAGCACGAGTGTGTGTCTCTTGATTGAAGCTTTTAAGCAGATCAATGTGTGTTTTTGAAGAGTGTCTTCTATCTGTATTTGTTTATTGTGTATGTGTATCACTGCTGTGATTGAGGGGGAGTGGAATGAAGATATTCCATATCTAGGTAGAACCCAGGTAGAAGGGTCATTGGGTAGTGATTAAGTGAGGAGTTGTAAATTGGGAGTTTAGCTCTGAATTGATACTGCTAATAGTGGACTTCATCCCTGGCTTGATAGCCCCCAAAGTAGGTTGTTTGAACCGAACTGGGTAAACAATTCTGTGTGTTGTTTATTGTTTTATGCTGTTTACTATTATTGTCTGTGCCGCGTAATTGTGGATGTCATAACATTCAGTTTGACATCGAGCGTGTGTTACTAGAATTCTCAGTTCACTAACCTCTCCTTTTTCCTCTTAATTCCTTATTATTTTATTAAAACATTACTAATTTATTAAATTGCTAATGGGCTAAGTGCACCCCTAACTACCAATTACACACTAAGTCTAATTTAATTAAATCACCCTATTATTATATTATATCTAAATTAACAAATTAATATAATAATGATTAAAATATTAATTTAAGTATCAAATACACCAATTAAATACGTAATAAAATAAATATCGAAATCGGGGCGTTACATGATACGCTGCCCTGTCCAAAACGCAGCCTTCTACTAGTATGCGTATGAGAAGAGGGAATACGCGTACGGTGATGTGATACGCGTACAAAGCGATTTTATGTGGAAATCAGCCTCTGCTGATACGCATATGGTACGCGTACGGACAACTTGTGTGTAGAATTTTCCCGCCTTGTGATTTTTGAAAGTTTGATCATGCGTAACTTTTGAACCGTTGGCCTGTTTTGAGTGTCGTTTTGAGTATGATGAACCTTATGAAATAAACTTTGTGTTGGATGATGATTTAATTGTATTTGAATTATATATATATATATACATGCTTTGATGATGATGATGGTTTGAACATGAGACGATGTTGTTCATTGGATCGATGATAGTATGAGTATGTTATATATATATATATATATGTTTGTATTCATTCATAATCATTTCTTAAGGGTTGTATTAAGATGATTGTTGTGGATCAGTGAAGGGCATAATTTTTATTGTGTGGAACTTGTGCTAGCAGAGCCGTATCTTGATGATGTTGGATCGGTCGCTGCGTTATTCCCATTGATGATGTTGGTACCACATGCATAGTGTCAGTTCATTCAAATGTATGATTTTCATAACATGATAGAATGTGTTTCAATATTATGAATTGATGATGTGTTGATTGTGTGATGATGAATTGTCTGAATATAATACAATTGAGTGAATAATATAACTATGATGTGTTATTGTTTATGATGTAATAATATTTGTTAATTGTGAATGAGACTCACCCTTACATGTTGTAATTTTTAGATTGAGGATATCGCCTTTTGACCTGGTGAGGATTAGCTCATAAGTCAGTGTGTTTAAAATAGCGTCAGGTGTCATGCTCTGATATTGTAACACTGGGGAACACGAGTTTTTGAATTTATAAGTTTACAACTCTATTTGATTTGTCTTGAGTTATTTTGCGGGATATAGTATCAAAGATGTTGAACTTATTCATATGATTTATTTTCCGCTGTTTTAACATGAGATGTTATGAATTATGATGAATTTCCCTTAGTGAATGCATGACAATGACATATGATGTTTTATTTGTTTTGAATTGTGGCACCCTTTTTTCATGTTACTTTGAAATATTTATTTAATCTCCAAGGGGTTTAGAAGGGTGTTACACAAATAATTCTAATAATTAATTTAAATTCTAAGTAAATTAATAAATTCAAATATGGGGTGTTACAACGAGAGCATAAGTCTCCTCATAATCGATGCCCTCCTTTTGGTTGTAACCTTGAGCTACTAACTGTGCCTTGTTTATAATGATTACACCATTTTGTCAAGTTTGTTGTGAAACACCCACCTAGTGCCAATGACTTGATGTTCTCTCGGATGAGGGACGAGGTCCGAGACATCATTTATTTTAAACTGATTTATTTTGTCTTGCATGTCCATTAGCCAATGCTCGTCAAGTAATGCTTCCTTGGCGTTTTTTCGGTTCAACTTGCGAAACAAAGGCAAAATGATGGCAAAAGTAAAAGTTACTTATCTTGGAGCGTGTTGTAACGCCCTTTGTGATATCACCGAGAATGTTGTCAATAGGGTGGTCCTTTGATATCCTCCAGGCTAAAGGAATACTATCTGTATTATAAGAGCTACCATTCTTCTCAAGGTTGTGGTTGTCGTCTTCATTTTTCTCCATATTTTTCATATCAGGTAGAACTATCCCCTCTTCGGTGTTTTTGAGTCTTTATTGGAAGATAAACTTGCATCACTAAAAGAAAGACCCTTCCCAATATTTTTCGGGTAAGATTCATCAAAGGAAACATGTACATACTTTTCAATGGTACATAATCTTTTATTATAAATTCTATATGCTTTACTAGATTGTGAGTATCCAAGGAAGATACCTTCATCCGCTTTGGCATCAAATTTGCCAAGATTATCCTTTCCATTATTTAAGATAAAACATTTGCATCAGAATACGTGAAGATATAACAAATTTGGTTTTCTACACTTCAAAAGCTCGTAAGGGGTTTTGATCAAAATAGGACGTACGCGTATCCTATTTAGAACATAACACACAATACTTATTGCATCAGTCCTAAAATTTCATGAGTACCATTGTTTGAAGGAATATTTTAGAGGGACTAAAAGAGAAAATTGAGATATTTATAAGGACCACAAAGATATTTTACTCTTATTTTAATTCATTTTTTAATTAATGTTATTTTATTGATAATAATTAGATATGATAGATGGTTATAATAAAAACATGGTTAGATTTGATAAAAATATTATAAAAAGAATGGATAATAGCTATTTTACCCACAGTAATATGGTGAGATTTGAAAAAAACCCTATAAAAAAAGTTTGGATTCATCCCCTAACATATAAAGATTCCCCTGTGTTTGCCCCTTCAAAAAATTCAATCATCAGAATTATTGACATGACAATTTTTTTTTATATTTCTTTTAATGATGTGGCAACCTTTCTAAATATGTAATTCATGTAATAAATATTTAGTAAACATGTTTTCAGAAAGAGAATTTCTCAACCAACCCATACCCTTCTTACGCACCACCGAATTGACCATTTTGCCATCGTGCTTTCGTAGATGCATTTTCGAAAACACTATTTTTTTGTTTAACGTTGTTCTGTTCCTTAGATGCACTTACGGAAGACCTCCGTAGATGCATCTACGGAATCAACTCAGACCCAAAAATCCAGAGCAAAAGCATTTTTAACCATAAAAGACATTGCATTGATTAATTGATTAATCGATATTATAGAGAAAATTAAGAAAGCTAAGAGATCTAAGAAATTATAACGGTTAAGACAATGTCATCTGTTCCATTCATCATTTGAATGGAATCAATGTCGTATTTCACTTCATCCCACCAACGTTTTGTTTTTCTGGTTTCAAACAAGGTCTTTGTTTTAAGCCTCTAGATCCTTTTGATTTCTTCTCCTGGTTTGTACCCCCTCTAAAAAAGACATGATAGTCCTCTTGAGTTGGTCGAAGGAATGAATATTCCAAAACTTCACCGGCACGGGGGCTTTGACAGGAGATAAAATGGCATGCCCTTCCCTTATACGGTATTTCGGTTCAGGATAAGGACGTTTCATTGATGTTCGGTGACATCCATTTGGCCTAATGCGAGATATTTTTGTGTTTGTGTTTAAGGTTTGTCCTTGTGTGTATGCAAACCTAAAAACCTCAAATTTATAGAAGCCTTTCGAGACTATGAACTATACAATATCTGTCACATAATGTTTCCTAGATATATTCACGGAAGGGGGATAAATTTCTCCTTTTCGTAGATGCATCTACGATAAAGACCTATAACTTTTATTGTAACACCCTCCGTAGATGCAAATATGAAAGTTTCCCTGCTTTTTTTTAGCAAAACAGAAAGCAGCAAGCAACATTTATGGTAAGAAATTTAAGAAACACAAAACGTAAACAATTTGAAACACATAGACACAAACACAAAAAATGATTATATTGCAATGTTATAGAGTACATATATTACACTTTGAAACTAGATAAATACATGAAAAGAACTGTCGCCGGCTAAATCAATTGGTGGTTCCAATTTTGACTTTTCCGCATTCGAGATTTTATCGATATACTAGTTTATACGCTTTCGTAGATGCATCTACAGAAGGAGTCGATTTTTTTAAAAATATGGGGTGCTTCCGGATATGCATCTACGGAAGTTGGGGGCAAAATTGGAATTTTGCGTGGTGTGTAAGATAATTATGGGGTGTGTTGATAATAGTCTTAAAAAATTATTATAAATATATACACTTACTGGATCATGTGTTCAATATTTATAGGAGACAAAACTTTTAGCTTTAATATTTGATATTTTAACAACTAAATAATAAAATAATAATAAAACATGTTACATAGAATTAAAATAAATAAAAAATTCAACTAAGCCTAACATTAACACGTCATTAAAAATAATTAAAAAATAGAAAAATTTCAACTAAACCTAGCACATCATTAAAAATAATTAAAAAAATAAAAAATTCTAATTAAATCTGTCACATCATTAAAAATAATTAAAAAAAATTATCACGTCAATAATTTTGATAATTAAATTTTTTGAAGGGACAAGACAGAGAGATGTTTATATTAGGGGTGGCAAAACGAGCCGTCCGCCCCGCCCGCCGCCCGCCCCGCCTTATGCCCGCCAAAAGATAAGCGGGGCGGGCATGCCCGGGCATCAAAATCATGCCCGCCCCGCCAAGATGGCGGATTGGCGGGCGGCGGGTTTACCCGCCTATTTTTATTTATATTTTTTTAATAGATTAATATGCTTTTTTTACCTTTTAATTAAACTTTTCACTTATTTTTTAAAACAATTTTTTATAAAAGTAATTTTTTAACAAATTTACTCTAAAAAATATTACATATATTGATAAATAAATATATAAAATAAACTATCAAGAATTACAATTACTAGAATTAACTAAAAAAAGAGTGAGTTTTGGAGAATGAGCGGGCGGCCCGACGGGCCCCGACCTGTTTTGCCACCCCTAGTTTATAGTTTATATGTTAAGGAGCGATTCCAAATTATTTTTTACATAGAATTTTTCATATGTCGCTCATATGACATGCGACAAAATAATTATTATCCCTAAAAATAAATTATGTATTTTCCGGAAAAGCGGCGCAGAAAGAAACACAGCAATTTTTAGAGAGAGAACATTCAGTGGCGTCTTCCCCATTCTTTTAGAGAGAGAGAGAAAGTTCAAGTGGCGTCATTTTCCGGGAAAAACAGATTCAGAGTTCCATAAAGATAGCGTGATGGGGGAAAAGTAATAGAGAGATTCTAAACGCGTAATTTGGTTCTCCACTGAAATCGCTGTTTCCAACCATTGTGTTACCATCTTCAGGTACAAAGATTCATTTTCTTGCTTCTAAATCTTGTTGTTAAGGGTTTATGCTTTTTTGTGTGTGTGTGTCAAACTTGAAATGTTATTAATTATGTCTATATTTTTGTTTAGAGAACCCTAGGTTGATGATATAATCTTATGTTATTTTAGGAATATTCAATGCATGCATTTAATTACTGGAACTTTTTTTTAGTACTCATTCTCTTGTAAAGAGGAAAAACATTGGCATGATGAAACAATCAAGATTTCACAATCGGATTCCTTACAATACCATGGAACCTCGAATGACCATGGATCTCACTCAGTAATGCAGGACTATCTCGACACCATGTATGCTAACAGAACACAATCAGATGTTAAACCAGTACTCAATTATTCAATACAGACTGGTGAGGAATTTGCTCTTGAATTTATGAGAGACCGGCTAAATCTCAACAAGCCTCTCACTGATTCCAATTCTACAACTAATTCTATGGGCCTCAAAGGCATTGTAGGCAATGGCATCACTCATGCAGGGTTTGGGAATGCCTCAACGCTAGACAAAGGTTCAACACAGTTTAACAGCCAAACTACATGGTTACACGGGTCAATTCAATCAGCACCAAAAACTTCGTTCAATCAAGAGACTGCTCATTTTCGGCAAGCTTCGGATACCTCATCAAGGATGATCAAGTGTCTTTGTAGTTTTGGTGGTAGAATATTACCAAGACCAAGTGATGGAAAACTAAGGTATGTCGGGGGTCAGACACGTATTCTTCGTCTGACAAAAGACATATCTTGGCCCAAGCTTTGGCAGAGAGCATTGTTAATCTACAATCTGGTTCATATACTCAAGTATCAACTTCCCGGGGAAGATCTTGATGCTTTGGTATCTGTATCATCTGATGAGGATTTACAGAATATGATGGAGGAGTATAACCTTATAGAAGATAGAGAACCCCCACAAAAGCTTAGGATTTTTTTGTTCTCAATGACTGATTTAGAAGATGCTCAGTTCGCTCTTAGTAGCATTGGTGATGATTCTGAGTTCCAGTATGTTGTTGCTGTTAATGGTATGGACTTGGGATCAAGAAACACCTCAACCCCACTTGGTGTCAGCATTTCAAACAATGACATACATAAATTTAACAGTAAAACTATCGAAAGGGAGACTAGTAATGTTGCTGCAGAATCTATAGGTGTCAAGAATGCTCCCTTGACTAACAAATCTGACACTCCACTACCTACCCAGTCTTCCCAGCAAGGATTACCAACGTCTATAGGTGTTAGGAATGCTCCGTTGACTAACAAATATGACACTAGATTGGCTACCCAGTCTTCACAGCAAGCATTACCAACATCTATAGGTATCACGAATGCTCCCTTGACTGGCAAATCTGACACTCCATTTGCTACCCAGTCTTCACAGCAAGTATTACCGACAACTTCAAATGCTTGTGAAACTGATCAGCTGACTTATGGTGACCAAATGGCGCAAGCTGGGGAAATTAGTCGTCAATATCCTGTTCACCACCGCGGTCTTCATCCCTCTCATAACCCTGTGGTTGGTGAGACCCCTATTTCTCTAGCTCCTCATCTTTTGAACAATCAACCGGCGATTCTGAATGAAGACCATCCACCTAGTGGTGTACAATTACAAAAATCCGAACCATCTACCTTGCAGGTGAAAACAATATGTGATGATTCAAGCAAACAAGGGAGTGACCATCGCGACGTTCTATCCTTGGAAATCCCATCCCTGTCTCCGTTTCAGCCCATTGATGGTTTCTTGAAAAACAATGGTCCTGTAGCTTCAGCTGCAGTTACCATGCCTGAGGGGCATCTACCTTCGTTCCCTTGCACAAAAAAAGTTCAGCAACAGGATTGTAAAGACGCTTCTTCTACATCTAGCAATTCATTTGCTCCTAATTATGTTGATTCTCACTCCAATGCAATTGATTTGAGTTCTCTTCATCCCCCTCCAGTTCCTAAAAGAGTTTACTATTCAGAAAGAACTCCGAGGGAGCAAGTAGAGGTCCTGAATCGGTCCTCAAAGTCAGATGATACACACAGCTCGCAATTTCATGTGTCTGATTTGCTTTCTGATACCAAGCCAGAGGATCCATTAACAGAATCTGGTCACAACTTACATGATGGTAATCTGTTAGATCCAGATGACAAATCAAATATTTCAGCAAAGACCTTTCCTGAAGATGACCATACCATTGACAATGGGTTTCCCAGCCATCAAATGAATAAACCGTTGCTTGATACAAACAGTGAGATAAAGTCTAACCTGTCTGAGCACATGGATCCCGAGTTGAAGCAAGTCTTGCTGAGTAATGAAGGAATTAAAGACGTGGAAACTAAAGATAATCATATCAATCCCTTGTTTGATGAAGCTGAAACTAAATATGGTAAATCAGATCTACCCGCTGTTCACCATGTTTCTTCTGTTGAGCGCCTTGATGTTATTGCATCCAATCTTCCAGAGATTGATTGGGGTGAGGCATATGGGAAGGAATCTAATGATAACCCTGTGGTGCAAGAACTACCTACTTCTTTAGCTGGGAACATAACCAAAGGTGTTTCTCAAGATTTCCCCCCTCCTAATGTTTCCAAGCAAATACCAGGGGACATTCTAATTGATATCGATGATCGATTCCCCCGTGAATTGCTTTCTGATATGTACTCTAAAGCAATACTTGAAGAAGACCCCTCCAATCTGCATCCATTTTCCACAGATGGAGTAGGCTATAGTGTAAATATGGAAAATCACGAACCTAAAAGTTGGTCATATTTTGGAAAGCTGGCACAAGGGCTTGACAATGTTTCTCTTATTGATCAAGATCATCTTGGTTTTTCACATCATGTTACACCTCTAACAACTGATAGAGTTCCTCTAGACCGTGAGGATTCCAACCTCAATTTTGGTGAAGAAAATCAGGACTTACATAGAAGGATTGGAACAGAAACCCATGCTCTGAAGTCCAACTATAATCAATCCCAACTTACTGACACCAAAAGTGTGCAGTTTGAATATGAGGTAATATTTTAATTATTTTTTACTTCAGTATCTGTCCAGATATTCTTTTCCGCTGACAATAGTTCTTATGCTTTAACTTAGGATGACAAGTTTGAAACCAAAAACTGCAATTTATCTCCACTTGATCCTTCTTCAGGAGATTTTGATATCAGTTCTGTGCAGGTAAAAACTCATTCTTTCCTTCAAACATTCTTATTTGATTGGGTTTTCTTCTCTGTAGAAATTCCTGATCTACTTTGATAATGCACTAAGTATGGCCTTTAATGAGTTTAGGCGTATTGTATTAAGAAATCTTCCATTTATCCAGCATTGAAGGTATAACTTTTTATGATTTCAGCAAAACAAACCCCCCTCCAAAAAAATATTTTCACCTGCTGCTAAATTCGTGCCTGTGTTTTTTTACTTTTCACGTTGTTGAACAGGCACTAGTAGGATATGATATGATTAATGATTTACAAATATAATAACAATTTTAGAAAAAAAAATAGGATATGGATATGGCGGCAATATTTAAATGTTATGTGTGTGTATAAACAATTTTAAATATACCGAATATTGAATATTTCTATTTGTCTTTTAAAGTATCATTTGCACTACTACTAGAATATTTGTTGTTGTTTTATATTATTACTTACAAAAACTATGTTTGCATTGCAAACTCTTTAAAGATAAATTACTAAAATTTACATAAAATATATTTCTCTTAAAGAACTGGACCTATTTATAATATTGAAAAGAAGATGCAAATTGCATTACATTTTATCTCCGTGTCTTTTCCAACTTCACATGTTCACTGTCTCTGCAACACACCCTAAGACCATTGCTTTCTATCCTCTTAATGAAATAGTAGTAGTTGGTTTCATCTTACCATCGATATGTTTTGAAATTTTCATCCCAAAACAAGGTATAGAAGCACCAAACATGACTCTGATAGAAACTGATAACGATAAAATTTAATAGTAATTACAACGAGTTTCCCAAGAAATTCGAGAGTCTTGGATCTCTCCCTTCCCAAATGTTCGAGAGTTGGGTCTCTCCCAATAACCACTCACTAATTCCCAGCTGATCAACTCCCTAATGTCTTCCCCTATTTGTACTAGACCTAAACACACTTAATTAATAGTATAATAATTATCCACTAACTCTCCTAATAATTTAATAACAGTTACAGTAATTGAAGAGTCTAACAGACTCTCAGTTGGATATTAAATACTTAATTTTTTGCAATGTGTGACGAGGTCTGTCAAAATGCCTTTGAACATGGATTTAAATATAAGAGTGCTGTGGCAAAATGTGCAATGTTGTGAGGCGAAACATGATATTTGTAAGGAGTTTTAGCATTGTTCCATGGGTTGTAGGATCAGGGGACTTTCATGAGAGTCTGTCATGCTGTATTTGGACTTTTGTGTTTACAAAATTTTCAAGAGCTTGCAATGGTTTCTATAGTTTCAGAGATGGCCACGATGCAATACCAAGTAGTTAGAAATTTGTTACATGGATGCATGTTACCACTGCTTGATAAAAAAATAATGAATTTTCAAGAAAACTGGTTAGTTAGAAATTTGTTTGCTCCTTGTGGTTTTTTTAGTTTGCGCCCACCTCTTGTAAATGAAAGATCTACCATTTGATATCCCTATTTTATTTCATACTCTTTTCAGTTAATGCTACTTCAACTTTTGCTTGACTAGTTTTTTCTACTCTTGTATTTACGTGAATATCTGTTGGTTAATTGTAATATCCTCGTCTTCACTGTACTTTTTGTTGTTGTTTCGATTATTGGAATGCAATCTAACATATATATTCTATAATGTGTGTTAAGAGTCCCATATTGGACAATATATGGCCTGAACATGTCCTTATAAGTGGGGGCAACCCTCACCCTAGAAGCCGGTTTTGTAGGGATGAGTTGCCCAATCACATTTCTTAACAATGTGTAGTACTGTTTCCGTGAGATGTTTTGGATCTTTAACATATAGATTCACAATGAGTGATCAACTTTTTACGGACAACCCAATCATGCTCATGGGACTTGTGTTTCTTAGGGTTAACAAGCAGCGTAGTCTCAGTTGTAGTTCCAAAAGTAAAATGTCTCTTAGATCGATTCTGTGTTTATAAGTCTTGTAGATCTCTTTGGCATGATTGAGACATTTTTTTGGTCCAAATAATTGTGCAATTATTTTTTTAGATTGCGAAAATTGGAGAATTTTATAGATGCAAATTGAAATTATCGGAAGCCTAATTGTTACAATTAAATGGCATGAGAGGTGTTTAACCGCTCATAAATCAAATGCTACAATTAAATGTCATGAAGCTGGTTTAGTAAGCTAGTAAGCTCAAGCACATTTTTTTTCTTAAAAAAAAAATCACACTCTTGGTTATGATATGATGTTTTAGACTACTGTCCTCTCATTTGATGTTGTGTTGTTTATGCTAGTAGTATGATTGATCTGTTTTATAATTTTTTATGAATTTAAGAGATTCCACATGTGTATACTACTATGTTTGAATGTTTACCTGAATATCTTTAGCTTGTTTATTTTATTGTTTTGATGCAATTGGTAGGTCATTAAGAATGAAGATCTTGAAGAGTTAAAGGAACTGGGTTCTGGTACATTTGGGACTGTTTATCATGGAAAATGGAGAGGAACAGATGTTGCTATCAAGAGAATAAAGAAGAGTTGCTTCACTGGTCGATCATCTGAGCAAGAGAGACTGGTAATTTGTCATTCAATGTCTGTTTGATTGCTTGTGCTATTTTCTTTTCCTTTAAAATGAAATAGAGAATATTTCTTACTGTTATCATATTTGAAAGTTATGCAATGATAAGCTTTATATTTTGAGGCAAGTAAATTTATATTTGCATCTTGTCTCAGACTACAGAGTTCTGGCAAGAAGCTGACATTCTTTCAAAGCTTCATCATCCAAATGTGGTTGCATTTTACGGTGTGGTACAGGATGGACCAGGAGGAACGATGGCTACTGTTACAGAATTCATGGTGGATGGTTCTCTTAGGCATGTATTACTTCGAAAGGATAGGTAATGCATTTAAAAAGAATTTTTCATTTCTATTACCATGTAGCACTACTACAAGATCAACATTTACAAGTGGATCAAATTTGATGAAAACCTGTTTTTATAATAAGCTTTTTTTATTGGATGGAAGGCATCACTATGTAAAGTTTATTGTATCTGCAAAATGTTCAAGCGATGAATATGATGTCTTGTTTACTGATAGTATTCTTATGAATCTGAACATGATATTTTTAGGCATCTTGATCGTCGCAAAAGGCTGATAATTGCAATGGATGCAGCTTTTGGAATGGAATATTTACACTCAAAAAACATTGTGCATTTCGACTTAAAATGTGACAATTTGCTTGTAAACTTGAAAGATCCTTTGCGGCCAATATGCAAGGTATCGGTACTGGTGTAAATCTTTTATGAACTTGATGTATCACAATTTTTCGGTGTTAAAAAGATACACAAAATTTCTTTCCCAGGTTGGTGATTTTGGCTTGTCAAAAATTAAGCGAAATACCTTGGTTACTGGTGGTGTGCGGGGCACTCTACCTTGGATGGCACCAGAGCTGCTGAATGGAAGCAGCAGCAAGGTCTCAGAAAAGGTAATCTTTAAGTTATCTCTAATGAAATGGTTTTCTCCAATCAATATCTACTAGGGAAATTTGAAATGATCTCAAATCCACTTTTTATGATATTTTTCACTTCCCCATAATTGTATTGAGTCTCTCCTTGATTTTGGAATTTCTTTCATTTCATATAGCCACAAAACTCTCTAATACTCGGAACTTTTGGAAACATAATAATGTTCACTCTCAATTTTTGGAAATATAATTATGTTCATTTTACTCAAATTCTGAGAATACAATTATTATCTTCATTTACTCAAATTTTGAAATATAATTATGTTCATTTGACCACTTTTAATTTTGCACATTCAAATTTTCCTATTTCATTTTATTACTGTTAAGGGAAGTCTTATTTTGTTTTCCATGTCTGTTGCCTTCTTGCTGGATTGCTGCTATTGATTGCTGGATTTGCATTTTGATCTTGTAGGTTGACGTGTTCTCCTTTGGTATAGTGTTATGGGAAATTTTAACTGGTGAGGAGCCATATGCCAATATGCACTATGGTGCAATTATAGGTAATATTGTGTTGTCATGCTTGCCTTTTTATTTTATGTTGAAGAACAATTTGATTTTGTAGTCTTTTGCATCATTTTTAAATGGTTTCCTCTTTATACTGAAGCAACAACACATTAGAGGGTGGAATAAAATCATTCTCTGTTCATTTTTCTTTTTTCCTTCGTTTCACTCAAAAATGGATGGAGGGAAAATAAAGAAACAAAAATAGAGCATTTTCTCCTGTTTAATTGGATTGGAAAATAGGAGAAGAAAGAGCACAATTTAGAGTATGTGATATGTGTGAAGAGCAAAGTAGTCAATAGCGGTGCTTTAGCACGGAACAAGGCCGAGGCTAACCTCTATGGGAAGAGCCTTAGCGCTGCAGAACATTATAGCGACCACTATAAGGTAAACAGTGGGAATGGGATAGTATAACGGAGCGGTTCCCGGCCCAGAGCGATTATGGGTTTTGAGTTATTTGTTTGATTATCAAATAGTGGTCATCCAGCTATGAGCTATCTCACTTTTGGGCCTGGCTGCTTCGCGCCGCTATTTGGGATTTTCCCGCTATCTCACTTTTGGGCCCCGGCTGCTTTGCGTTGCTATTCGGGATTGACTACTCTGGTGAAGAGTATCATTTTTCAATATTTCTCATATACCATCAAGTCAATATAAGAAATAAGTCATTCAGCTAGTCTATTTTATTATAGCCGTTGGAAGTTAGTATTAGTTGTCATTAATATTGGTCTCCTCTGCATGCAGGTGGGATTGTAAATAACACATTGAGGCCAACCATTCCAAGCCACTGTGATCTCGAATGGAGAACATTGATGGAACAATGTTGGACGCCAAATCCTGTGGTCAGGCCTTCCTTCACAGAAATTGCAAGTCGGTTGCGCATAATGTCCGCAGCCGCACAGGGAAACAAACCATCTAAATGAGTCGAAGATAGCATTAATATCGCAATTCAAGATGTCAAATTTAATTTATTTAATGGTACTCCAAGGAAGTTAGTTATACCAGGGCTCTTGCTAACCTTTAGGTTTTGATGTTTTTTTCCTTCTAATAGATTAGAACTATACTATTGTAGGTATACCAATGCTTCAAAACACGTGCAAAGTTGTCATTTTCATTTCTGATTGCTCTATCTTATTTTTATGATTCACTTGGAATGGGTAATAGATTAATCAGTGTTGTGCTGACATCTCTATTTATATGATAGTCAGTAAAAAATGATATGCTAATTCAAGTTTTAGGATTTAGGTTATCAATATTACATCTGCCATTACTTGGCCTATCAAATAGGCCAATATGGAAGACTGGATCCATTTCTATGAAACTGCTCATTGAGAGGGAGGGTCTATTATTTTAACATCCTATTGAATATCATACGAAATTTGAGACTGAAGTACACGGTGAAGAAATTCAATCAGAAGTGATTAACTAAATTAAATTAGATGTTGAAAGAAACAAATTTATAAGTGCATTATCATTCTACTCCCTTTTTCTTGGATCTGGATTCTCAAGCATGCATTTACATGCAGTAAACAATCTCTATCTGTTCATGACAAACTTACCACTTGCCAACCAGACGCCATGATAATAGAGAAAGAGAGGAGAGAGGGGGGGGGGGGGGGGGGGGGGGGGGGATGAACTCCAGAATCTCCTTGCAAGCGGGGCTTCGTGGTTAGATAAGTGGTTCACGGAGGTGTCGAGATGGAATACGAGTGTTATGGATACTGAGAGAGTTACTTGGGTCAGAGTTTTTGGTTTTCCATGCCACTTGTGGATGATGACTTCTTCAGCTTCATCTCCGAACTCCAGAATCTCCTTGCAAGCGGGGCTTCGTGGTTGGATAAGTGGTTCACGGAGGTGTCGAGATGGAATACGAGTGTTATGGATACTGAGAGAGTTACTTGGGTCAGAGTTTTTGGTTTTCCATGCCACTTGTGGATGATGACTTCTTCAGCTTCATCTCCACACCTTTTGGATCGTTTATTAAGGCGGATGATATTACGGCTAATCAGGCTCGTTTCGACGTCGCACGTTTTCTGATCAGAACCTCATGTTTTTCCAGCATTGATGAAACTCTTTTGGTCAAGGTTGAAGGGCATGTTCTGAAGGTGAAAGTGTTAGAAGACCCTTAGGGCCCTCTTAGGGTTTGTTCTGTTTTGAAGTCTTAAGAGTCCGATAATTCTTCGGTTTCGTCGGATGGCTCTTTTAAGGAAGTCGACGATGATGGTTCCGAGATGGAGGAGGAGGCACTCCGGGAGGTTCGACAGCGTGAGATGGAGACTGAAGGGGATGGGGTGGATATCGAGGTGGGGGTAGTCAATTCTACTTTTTCTTCCAACATTAATGGAGAGAAGACGGGTTGCATGGTTTTGGGAGGTTCAAAATCTGATTTTTTGAGGAAAAGCACTGTTGACGCCACTTTTGTTCACCAAAAGGTAGCTTTTGTTTTCTCGTCTGCATGCGTGCCAGGTGCTGCTAATGTTGGGGAGGTGGGCCAGGGGGTGACTATTTTGTCCAAAGGTTGTGATATGAAGACTGGGCACGTGGGTGATGGTAACGTGGCAAAATCTTGGAGGAAGGAAATCCGGAAACAGGTGGCTGGATCTTTGGGCCAATTTGATTTGGCAATTAAAAGGTTTGGGCCGGCTAAAGTTAAGGCCCATTCGGTGGGTGATGAGCCTTGGGCTTTAGATGTTGGCAGTTCGGTGGGGAGGGATCCAATTTTCAATCCTCAGAAGAAGTGTGTTAGCGAACGTATGGGGACAATCATTCCCCTATTGACGGCGTGTCTAATTCCGGCGGTTCTCTCAAAATTTCTTCATCTTTCTTTGAACCACTTCGCAGAAAAGATTTGCTTGAGCGGAAACTTCCTCCGCGTCTCAACTCAGAGTCGAATCCCAAGGGCTTGGCTGTGGCATCAATAGCTTCTTCTGAATCCATTTCGGATTCTTGTTTGGTGGAGGAGAACGGCAGGCTGAAGAAGGGTCTCTCTGACCAGGTGGCGGTGAAGTTATGGTCCAAGGCAGCAGCTTATGGGGTGGTGGGGCAGGATCAGGATGGGATCTATGTGAAGGCCATAAAAGAGTTGGAAGCAAGGGATGGCATCTCTTTTTCTCAGCAGGTAGTTCCATCATCTATTTCCTTATGAATGTTCTTTCTTATAATTTGAGGGGGTGTGGTTCTCTGGTTAAGAGGAAGAGGTTCAGTCATCTTATTAAGAAGGAGAAATTTGAGCTGTGTTTTATTCAAGAAACAAAATTACTGGTTGCTACTGAGAAGGTGGTGTTTGAATGCTAGGGTGGGACGGATGTGGAGTGGTGTTCGAAAGCTTTTGAAGGTCGGTCGGGAGGTTTATTAACTCTGTGGCAGAAAGACCTTTTTGAGTTGCGTTTCAGTTTTCTGGGGGAAGGGTTTCTAGGGGTGAATGTTATGTGGCAGGGGGTAAATATATACATTGTAAATGTTTATGCAGCATGCTGTTTGCAAAAGAAGAGGAGGTTTTGGAGTGATCTTTTGCATTTCAAGGAGAGTTTGCCGGTTGGCGAGTGGTGTGTGGGAGGGGATTTCAATGCGGTGAAAGCAGAAGGTGAGAGACGAGGGTGTTCGAGATTTGTAAATTTGAGGGAGATGGAGGAATTTTGCGGTTTCATTAATAATATGGAGCTTGTGGATGTGGGAGCGGTTGGAAGATGTTTTTCTTGGTTTAGTCTTGATGGGAGGGCTAGAAGTCGGATTGATCGGTTCTTAGTTTCGGAAGGGTTGTTGGATGTTTGGAAAATTGAAAATCAAGTTATTGGTAATAGGGATCTTTCTGACCATTGCCCAATTTGGTTTAAGGGGAACTTTCGGAATTGGGGTCCAAAATCTTTTAAATTCTTTAGTTCGTGGCTTAAACATCCTGAATTTTATTCCTTTGTTGAATCGAATTGGTTAGCCGCTCCTAGAGGAAACAAGGCGATTTATACTTTCAAAGAGAAGTTGAAATTCATTCGGGAGAAACTTCGGATTTGGAATGTAGAGGTTTTCGGTTTTTTGAATCTTAATGAAGAGGAGGCTATTAAAGATTTGAATGCATTGGATTTTGTTATGGTAGGTGATGATCCGGTGGATATTGACGACTTGGCTAGGAGGCGTTCAATGGCTTCTAAAAGAGCGTGGGAGACGGTCCATCACAAGGAGAGCTTTCTTCGTCAAAAGGCTAGAGCGCTTTGGTTAAAGGAAGGTGATTCTAATTCTCGATACTTTCATAAGGTGGTGAAGAGTCGCATTAGAAGGAATGCCCTTGTAGGCATTAGAAGGAATGCCCTTGTAGGTTTGTGGGGGGATGATGGTTGGTTGGAGGATGTGGGGGCGGTGAAGGAAGAAGTCCAGAATCATTTTAAGAGACGTTTTTCAGAAACTTCTTCTTCTCGGCCGGTCTTACAAGGAGTGGATTTTCCTTGTTTGTCTTCGGAAGATTCCTTGATTCTTGAGACACCGTTTTCAGAGGAGGAGGTGAGGGAGGTGATTTGGAATGTGGATGGGGATAAGAGTCCGGGTCCGGATGGGTTTAACATGGCTTTTTTCAAAGTGTGTTGGCCGTTCTTGAAAGTTGATATCATGGAGTGTGTTAATGAGTTCTTTGAGTTTGCCACCCTTCCTAAAGCGGTAACGGCATCTTTTCTAGCTTTGATTTCGAAGGTGGATAATCCTAGTTGTTTGGACGATTTTAGACCAATTTGCCTTATTGGTAGTTTGTATCGTATTTTTGCAAAGCTTCTCTCTCACCGTTTGAAGAAAGTTATCGGGAAGTTGGTGTCTAATTGTCAATCGGCGTTTGTTTCGGGTAGGAATATGCTTGATGGAGTCCTAGTTGTTAATGAAATTTTGGATGTGGCTAGGAGGCAAAAGAAGAGTTGTATGATGGTTAAGGTGGACTTTGAGAAGGCGTATGATTGTGTGGCGTGGGATTTCTTGAGAGCGGTGTTGAGAAGAATGGGTTTTGGTGCGAGGTGGATGAGATGGATGGAAGCTCTTGTTTTCAATAGCTCCATGTCGATTCTTGTTAATAGTAGTCTAACCAAAGACTTAATGGCTTCTAGGGGTCTTCGGCAAGGGGATCCGCTCTCTCCTTTTCTCTTTTTGTTGGTGGCGGAAGGGCTAACGGCTTTGATGGCTAAAGCGTCGTCGTTGGGAGATTTTGTTGGTTTCCATGTAGGTGGCAAGACACACTTTGAGATCCTCCAATTTGCGGATGACACGCTTTTAATTGGCGATGGTTCTTTAAACAACTTGTGGAGTATTAAAGCTTTATTGAGGGGTTTCGAGTTGGTTTCCGGCCTTCGTGTGAATTTAACTAAGAGCAAGTTATTGGGAGTTAATTTAGAATCGGTTTTTGTTCAAGCGGCATCGTCTTTTCTTAATTGTTCGGTGGGATCGTCTTCTTTTTCTTTCCTTGGTATTCCGGTTGGTGTTAATCATAGAAGGCGGGATATGTGGAATCCGGTTGTTTCAAAGCTTCGAAGAAGATTGGATTCTTGGAGATTTAGACATTTGTCGATAGGTGGGAGAGTGGTGCTTTTAAACTCGGTTTTATCAAGTTTACCTCTTTACTTATTTTCTTTCTATAAGGCTCCTAAGGTGATCATTAAAGAGATTATTAAAATCCAACGGTGTTTTCTTTGGGGTGGTTCGGAGGTGGATAAGAAGGTGAATTGGATTGGGTGGAACACTATTTGTAGACCGAAGAAGGAGGGAGGTTTAGGGGTGAAGCATTGTGGCTTGTTTAATGTTGCTTTGCTTAGTAAATAGAGGTGGCAGATCTTGAGTGAAAAAAATATTTTTTGGACTAACATTCTTTCTTGTAGGTACGATGATTTAACAAAAGCTATGCTTTCAAATGTGGTGACGCACAAAAGAAATAAAGCTTCTCTTTGGTGGAAGGACATTTGTTCGGTGGGAGCAGGGGGAAATGGGCCCTTGGAGAATTGGTCCCCTTCTTCTATTCTTTGTAAGTTAGGGAATGGTGATCACATTGATTTGTGGCTAGATAGGTGGTTGGTTGGTGCGCCTCTTTCCGTCTGTTTTCCGGCTCTTTACCGGCTTGCGGACCCCTTGTGTTCTAAAGTTAGTGACAATGGATTTTGGATCTCCGGTTCGTGGGTGTGGCGGATCAACTTTACCACCGCTTTCAATGGGGAGGTTGAAGGGGAAACCATAGACAATCTTTTATCGGTTATAGGAGGTTTAACTCCATCTTTTGGCTCGGATGACTTGTTCGTTTGGTGGAAAAATTCTTCCGGGTTCTCGGTTAAAGCCGTGTACGCCATGGTGTTGGAAGGAAGGGGAAGGGGTCCGAATTTGGATGACAACCTTTTGCTTGCTTTGAAGGGGTTATGGAAGTCCAAAACTCCTAGTAAGGTTCTTATTTTTGGATGGAGATTACTCTTAAATAGAATTCCAACTAAGGTAAATTTGGCTCTTAGGAGGATTTTGGAGGATCCGCTTCTTGCTTGTTGTCCTCTTTGTGGCTTGGAGGAGGAGGATGTGGAACATCTCTTTGTCCGTTGTTCGGTTACTTCTTTTTGGTGGACGAAATTTTGTGAGTGGCTTGACATTGTTGGAGTGCTTTTTCTGGGTACTATTCTTACTCGTTTTTGTCTTTTGGAATCTATTTGTAAATTCAAGTTTAAGTTGAACTCTAGGTGGCTTTTTGGGTTGACTTTTTGTTGGGGTGTGTGGTTGTGTAGGAATGAGATTGTTTTTAGAGGAGTTGTGTTAGATAGTTTTGACACCGTGGGATTGATTAAATTCTTGACTTGGGAATGGTTTCTCTCTTCATCTCAAGTTAAAGACTCGGCTCTTTGGGTGAATTGGTGTGTGCATCCGGTGTTGTGTTTTTGATTGATGGTGTCAGTGTTGTGTGGGCGGTCAGTTGGTTTTGTTTTGGGTGGGTTTGGGAATCGTCGAGGCTTTTCTCTTTTGTAGTTGTGGGTTAGCACCCCTTGTGCTTTTTAATATACCTTCTTTGTTTATCAAAAAAAAAGAAAAGTAAAGGCAACCCTTTTCACATGACAATTTATATCCTTCACAATCATAAACAGAAAGTATCATTCTAGCTTGACTTGTACACTTGAGTGGCATAACATGAAATCCTGCTCTTCCTAATTGTCTTCTCCATTGATCTACTCTTTCACTTCTCTCCATTCTATCAGGATCCTCGTGTCATACCCCAAAATTTGCCCATACTATTTCTCTTATTCAAGTTCAAATCAATACACAAAGTTCCAGAACACACTCTCCTAAGCAAGGATCAAAAATTAGGGTTTTGTTATTCCAAAGGAAAATCAGTGAATCAATGGCTCAAAGCATCCCACATGGCTTATGACTTCTCACATTACCCCTATGACAAGTTTCAAGTCTCAGCTTAAAGGATTGGTCCCTCAATTGCTCAGAAAGTCAATAGCTGACTGGTTGACCTAAAAAGTCAACTGTGGTCAAAGTACAGTCAAAACTCCTGATTTTTTGTCAACATCCTCACATTGAAGTATCATTCACCATTTGATCAATAATTGATCATGGTTCATCAAGGAAAGATAAAAAAATCAACAAATCAAAAAATTTCTAAATTAGGGTTTGTATAGGAGAAAGTCAACTGAACTTTGACCAGTCATAACTCTCACATGGAACATCATAAATTTTCCATACCAAGCTCATTTTGAAGGAAATTTGATTCTCTACAAAATTGTCTCTCACATGCCAAGTCCAAAAATGCTTCATTTGAGAGATATGGACCAAAACATTATAGGTCCTTTTCAAAAGTCAACAAAAAGTCACTTTTTTCAAAAGGATACACAAGGAGCATGGAAAACAATTTTGATATGATACCAAAGACACTGGTTAGAGGACTCTCTAAGGTTTCTAAAAAGTCTTAGAACACTTCCATACCTAAAAACTTGAGAGAAATAGGCCTTGTCAAAGTTGGGCTATTTTGGAGGAAAAAATGTGAAAGAATTGAAATATTTTTGCAAATGGGCCCAAGCTCTTTTGATCCAATCTTGTTATACAAGTCATCTAGAAGCTCTAATCAAAAGGCCACGAAATTTTTTATTAAAATTTGATTTTATTTGAATTTTATTCATTAAAATCATGGATTAAATCAATATTTGGAAGGAAAATTGAAAAGATTTGGTTTTCCCTTAACTTCAATCATAATCAATCAACATTTAAGGCAAATTACCAATCTAATTTCGTGCTCTACAAGATTGGTTGAAAAATATTGGATCTAGCTCAAATTTGGAAACTTTAAAAATCAATTTTCAAACAAATTTCCTATCAATTTTCTCATGGCAAATCAGAGATTCACTCAAGATTTTCTCTAGTTCTATTACTCTAATTAATTCTCCTATAAGTACAGAACAGAAACAAACCCTTGGGGTGGAATTTTTTGCAGTCAAGACCTCACCTTCAAGCTCCAAAAATTCAAGAATAAGTGAAGATCGAAATTGGAATTTGAGGGAGAGTCAAGGTGTTTTGAAGATTCCAATACACTCCTTGGATAATTTAGAAGCTAACCAGACCACTTTCCTCAAGCAACACGTCCAGAATCGCACGCAATACCTCACGGTTTGAGCACTTCTTTTTAATCTCGACCTCACAATTTCATGCACCATAAACGAATTTTGATTACGTATTTGTTTTCATGTTGATGTTTAGATTGTTTCTTTGTGTTTATTGGAATTTTCGTTGCGATTTGAGTGATTTACCATGTTTAGGGTTCTTGGATTGAGAATTGGGAATTCTGATTATAGGTAGAATTAACCCAAATTAGGGGCTCCATTGAACTTAGGAAACAATTTCCAATCGATCCATGGTCGTATTTGGCATTTATGTGTGGTGTTCTATGAGTTTGTTATATGCAGAGCTAAGGCTACTCATAAAAACCGTGGCCAAAGCTGAATGGTTTTTCAGGTTTGAAACGAAGAAGAAGAACAAAGCGCGCATTCTTTTTTTTAATTATTTTCTGGGTAATTGATTTTATATATTATGCTCCTTGTCCATTTTGTTTTCAACATAACCACGCAGCGCGTTTGGTAAAGGAGGTGAGCGTGTGAAGGTAAGGTTGGGGGTTCGAACCCTCACGCCAACCATGTTTTTTTTGACAAAACACAAAAACTGGGATTCATGCGCAACTCTCGTCTAAGGGATACCATGCGCCATCATCACAAAGCCGTCAGATCCCTCTCCCAGCAGATCCAACGCATCTGGAAATGAGGGTGCACCAAGCTCCACACGCGCGTGACACATGGAACCAAAAGCTAAGATTTTTGTAATTTTTTTTTTATTTTTAATTACACAAACTTCTTTTTAGTTTACAAACTTCTTTTTATTTTTATATATATTTGTTTGTTTTTCTTTTATTAATATAAATTAGTTTTTTCTAACTTATTTTAGTTTACATATAATAATAATAATATTTGTATTTTATTTATATTAATAATATATGTATCTTTTTTCTTTTATTTATTTATTTATTTATTTATTTATTTTACTTATTCATTTTAATATCTGTAATAATTCATATGTTTTTATTTTAATTCTTAGAAATTCATAAAAAATTGTTTTTGCGTAATTAAATTATTTTCTTGTCCCCGATTTAATTAATTAGGTTGCGAAACCAATAATTAATTAAATCGAGCATTTATCTTATTTAAACGCCCGAATCAGGGTTTATGAGAATCTGTCCTACACTGAAAATATTTCTTTTTCTGTGCCTTTTCAGGGTTACTCTTCAAATACACTCCGATTGCGCGCCTGGCCAAGATCCGAAGCTAAGTATTCAATTTAATTTTTAAGTCTATTTTGTTTCATTTTATTTTAAGGTTTACCTTTCGAACTCCGCATACGCTCACATCTATTTTTTTTGCCTTTGCCTTTGCCATTTTTCAGGGTTAACCCCGAGGTTTCCTCCGACCGCCAACCATATCAGATCAAATTCAAAGCTAAGTGCCTATTTGTTTATTTATTTTAAATTTCTTTATCTTTTTATTTTTAGGGTTAGTAACGTTTGCCTCCGAACTGATAAAGCACTCACCCTATTTTTGTTTGCCATTTTTCCCCCTTTTCAGGGTTTGCCAAATGCCAAAGCTTCGAATAGTCGGTAACCCTTGTCGCACGCTCGCGAAAAAATGAACAGAGTCGCCACCAATATATTTATCCCATAAGGGAAAGGAATATCAGGAAACCTAGCAAAGGAAGGAACAGGGTCTTGCGACCAGAGAATCTAGGTACGGGAGTCGGTTACGCAAGGGGAAGGTATTAGCACCCCTCGCGCCCATCGTACTCGATGGTATCCACCTATGTTTGTTTCTATCTAAAGGGTGTGTACTATGTCTATGTCTACATGCGAATGAATGCAAAAGAAATACGGGGAAAAGAAAGGTTATTTACAAGTGTGCTCGTTCAAGCCCCGCGACTTGATTCCTACGTATCCTTTTCAGGAATCAGAGCGCCGTAGTTCGGCTCAAGATTTTCTGTTTGTTTTTGTGTTTTTTAGTTGGGCGGAGTTAACGCTCGCGCTCTTGCATAAGGGATCGACCTAGGATGCAATAGAGCGGAGATAACAATGCCCTTAAGAAAGGAGAGAGGAGAGAGAGTTTGAGTGTTTCGAGGAAATCCGTAAGGCAAGGGAAACTCGAGTTACTCTTTGGTTTGTGTCTTTTAGAATTTGGGAACTTACGCCCGAATGGTTCCCTAACGCAAGGGAGATCCAAGCACTCGAATGATCCCCTAAAGCAAGGGAGATTCAAGCTTCCATTCCCTTTTTAATGATTTTCACTTTTTTATTAATGTTTTTTAGTATTTTCTTTGTATTTTTTATAGGGATTTTATTTTGATAGTTATTAGATATTTTAATGTTGTAAAGGAAAAAGAATGAAAAAGGGGGAGACTAGCCTAATTTCTAACCTAATGATTGTTATTCTAAATCCTATTTAAGATCTAAAGTTATGGTAACAAATCTAAAAAGAGCATTAAAATGGTATTAACCAAATAGGCCAAAAATATGACCAAAAACAAGTCACAAAAATCATACAAGAATCATACAAAAATAGCATGGAAATAGTACAAAAGTAATTCAAGCATTAGTGCGAAATTAAACTAAAAAAAAATACTACTATTTTTATGGGTTTTCTAATGTCAACAATCACCTAAAAATCTAACAAAATTTATTATTGATTTTTATGAAGGAATTTCTAAAAAAAACTAAAAATTAAACTCTTGTAAAAAACTACAAAATCTATCAAGTTTTGATTGATTTTATCACCTAAAAAATAGCATACAAACTATATGAAAAAGAACCTAAATCTAAGAAGGAGATATGTACACATGGGGGTTAAGGTTGAATATAAGGGTGCTGTCTAGTGATCCATGCGCAGGCCTAATGAATAGGCCCAGGAAGTATTTTTGTATGAAAAAATGGTGTTATGGTGCGCCTGGGCCTTAGGGGTGTGCACAACAATACTGGTGCGGGCCCAACGGAACGTTTTTGTTTCAAATTTTAATTCAGCACACAAAAAATGGTAATTGGGCCACGGGGGTGCGCTACAGAATTCGTTGGCCCAAGGATTCATTACATTTTTCTTTATTTCATTTCAGATTTATCTTACCAAACTTTCAAATAAAAAAAGAAAATTAAAAAAAACATAAAATAATAAAGAGAAAAGGAAATTAGGGTTCGTGTGTGACCCTTGAAGTCCCTCACTCAGACTCGTCTCCTCTCTCGCGTCTAATAACTCTGTCGCACCGCAAATGCTTCCAGTGGCGGGGCGAGCCACAAACAACGATTGCCACCACCCTCTAATGGGATTTCTACTACTGATCCTAAATCCGAACCCCGTTTTTTCTCAATTCTTGCTCTAAACCTTTAAATCTAACCTTCATTCAAACCCTACAACTCAAGAAAATCGGGAATAGATGCATCGGATAGAAGCTACGGTGTCGTACGCACGAGGAAAGAGTCTAAGGGATTCAGAACTACACAGGAACATCGAAAAATGGCAGAAGATTACGACGAAACCAACCTACGAAGCGGAGAATAGCTTCGGTGCTTGTTGTAGTGCTCGAAGATGAAGGTGAAGCTTCTAGGAACCCGGAGATGAGGTAATAACGTGCTTCTGATTGTCTTCTTTTCTTGCTTCGTTTTTTTGTTCGAGTGATTCTCTTCTTCTCCCTTCTTCTTTCGTTTGCGTCTGGTTCTCTGTGATGCTTTTTTAAGTTGTGTTGTTGTGCGTGATTGTTGTTGAGAGAGTCGTAGCCTGTGTGCACTGAGAGTTTGCGAGGTGGTAGTGGCGGAGAATGAAGAAGAAGATGAATGGAGTTAGAGAGGATTGGTGATTGGTGAAGGATAAGGCGTGTGTAATGGTTATGAATTCTGAGCTTAATGAATGGTGAGGTTGAACGTGAGAGTGAAGATGGAAGAAAGTGAATTGATGGTGAAAATGGCGTGTAGTTTAGAGAGAATGTGGATTGAGAGTGGAAGAGGATTGTTACTGAATGAATTGGGGAGAGAGAGTGAAGATGAATGGTGCGGAGATGGTGATGAGAGTGAAGGTGGTAGAAATGGCCGAGACTTGAATTGCGGAGGGGGGGGGGGAGCTTTTATAGGTTGAGGTGATCGAATCTGATATGTAGGATTAGTAGTGGCAGTTGGAGATCGAATGGTGAGGATTTACTTGACTCAGTCTGTTAGAGTCAGTTAACTCGGTCGGTTATACTGAGTTGATATAGGACTCAGTTAGTTGGTGTGAGCTGGCAGTTAGTTACATTGGTTAAAAAACAGTTAGATGGAGTTTGTTAGTTAGGTTAGTTGATTGTTGGTAAATGTTAGTGGAAAAGTTAGTTATGAGATAGTTTTTCTGTTATAAAGGTTAGATGGAGGCTAGTTGGTATGCAGTTAGGGTAGTTATGAAAATCTGTTATGGGTTCTGTTAGGTTAGAAACAGTTAGGAAAAATGTTGGAGTTAGTTACAGTTGGGGATTCTGTTATGGTTATTTGGATGAGAGTTTGAACTTGGTTGCAAGCTAGTTAGGAAAAGGGCTGTTAGGCTAGTTAAGGAGTTATGTTAGTGCAGTAGGATACTTGTAACTGTTAGAACTGAAATTGGAAGTTAGTTGCAATTTATGACTTGGCATGATGAATCTGTTCTATATGTATGTATTGCTGGATTTTGGAATGTATGGTGAGCACTGTTTTCATGTTGCATAATTTCTGATATGGTTTATTTGTTCTGCAGGGATGATTTGTGAGCTTGAATGATTAGAAATGTGTAGGTTGCTGTCATAATTGTTAACTGCCAAATGAACCGAACTGCCTAGCATAGCAGGTTTAATTTTGTGGGTCGACAATGTGGTGATGAATTTGGCAAGCTTGAAGATGAGACAAGAATGGAAACAATGCTCGGCTACAATAATAAGTTTAGGATAGCCTTTTGTGTTTACATGGTGAAATGGTTCGATCATTTTGTGTAAAGAATGCCACTGACTCATGGCTTCCTTTAAAGATGTAATGACTTAGTATTGCAACGGATCCTGTATTGACTTTTGAAACAATCATATGACATGCCTTGACTTGACTTCAAAAATGTGTTTTCCCCTTTTTTTATTTCAGTCTTCTTTTCTTTTTCTTTTGAATTTGAATATTGAATCTCATAACATCAATGAGATGACAACTCAAGGTAGTTTACTATGTTCTTTGTCCAAAAGGTCGACCACCCATGACCGACTTTGACTAAGAATCGGCAATTTCGCATATAATCTCCACATGTCTCTTTTCATTAATGTATCAGTGACAACACTTGTGCTTGAGATAGAAATCTTTAAGGCTTAAGTCAAGGGACTCAATTGTATGACTATATTTCCTTTCCAAACAAGCACATTAAGAAACTCAATCCATTTATTCTTCGACCCTTTAAAATCAAACCAAACACTTGTAATAGAAGCAATCTCCCCGAGAGAGTCAAAGTCTTGAAATATTGTATGACCATTGTAACAAAAGACTTGATGAAGTGTGCACGAGCCCGAAGTCCTAATTAAAGAGTCTCGATTCAAATAACTAGTGAAATAAACCCTAGTCCATGACAAATGATCCCATGCTTTGTGTATGCTTATTTAATGCATGAATGCGAGGTCTTGTTAATGCCCTAATGGAGGTATGCAGATGAAATGGGAAGTATAAACCAGATAAAAATTAAGGGGTAGGACAAATTTGGGGTATGACAGCTGCCCCTATTTAATCGTCTTAAACCTGAAGGTAAGATTGGCGTTAGCCTTTCGAACATTCGAGATAGAAGAAGATTAAATATCAAAGTATCAGAAATTTGTCCTAAAGAGAAGATGGTGTAAGTATTATCCTTATTTTTTGTTTTTGTTTTGATATCTGCTGGGGAAAGATATTTCTTTGGTTTTTCTGGTGGAGAAATTATGGATGAATGGTGGTTGTCAGGCGGGAACTGACTTCACCGTAGGATATTAGACGAAGACTGAAAATGATGGAAATGATTTGCCAGGGCGAGAACTGGACTTTGAAAAAGTTTACCAGGGCGAGAACTGGACTTTGAAAAAGTTTGCCAGGGCGAGAACTGGACTTTGAAAAAGTTTGCCAGGGCGAGAACTGGACTTTGAAAAAGTTTGCCAAGGCGGGAAATGGGCTTTGAAAAAAGGTTTGCCAAGGCGGGAACTGGACTTTGAAAAGGTTTGCCAGGGCGAGAACTGGACTTTGAAAAATTTTGCCAGGGCGAGAACTGGACTTTGAAAAAGTTTGCCACGGCGGGAACTGGACTTTGAAAAAGTTTGCCAAGGCGGGAATTGGGCTTTGAAAAAAGGTTTGCCAAGGCGGGAATTGGGCTTTGAAAAAAGGTTTGCCAAGGCAGGAATTGGGCTTTGAAAAAAGGTTACCAGGACGGGAACCGGGTTTTGGAAAGATGGTTACCAGGACGAGAACTGGGTTTTGAAATGATTTGAAGGTCGGAAGGCAAAGGATTCACAACACGGGGGTTGGAACCGAAAAGGTCGTCCACGTGAGGGGAAACAACCACAGAGACTAGTGACGACTAGACTCGATCAAAAGACATCAGTACACACTGAAGAATCACGAAGATATTGATGCTTGTGAAGCATAAGAATTACATTAATCCCTCAGGCCAAAAGGCGGGGTGTAACTCTTCAGAGCGACAATCGTTCGAATTGCCACACACCAAGTATGGTTACTCAAACAATTGAAAAATGAGATGGGTTGAATGCCCACCCTCATTCACGCTCTAATCTGCACGCAACACATGGGAAATAACCTCGGAGATAACGATTCTGACGAAGAAAGACATTGTGTCCGATCCATACTGGAGAGAAAAAACGAGACTTATTCCGGGGATCGAGGACACCAAGTATCGGCACCGCGGCTGGAGGAGATTTGTAATGTAGTAGCAGATATCAATCGGAGTTTGTAAGGACAATATATGGGGAAGTATCGTCGTCTTGATTGAGTGCTGATTTGTATTATCTGGCTTATGCTTTGTATGCATGTTTGAATTTTTCTATGGCGTAATGCTCCATTTTGATGGATATGCTACGCTTTTGAGGATGCAATGTTATATGCAGTGAATACTATATGCATAGTGCCAAATAAAGGCATTAGTGAGATAGTGGAGCAGAGTCATTGGGGTAAACACCAGGGAGAATCCCCTTAGTGTTAAGGATTCTGTACAGATGCCAATAGATATTGGACTTTGACTTGCAAGATGCCCCTTCTGGTTGTTGGCTTGTAGAGTGTAGAATAACTTCTGACCTCTCACCATGTGCCACTGCTTGGAAGATTTTCAACTTGAGGAGATTCCCTGGATTCACCATGTTGGGGATGAGAAATCCAGATAAGGAACCTTGATTAGGGAAGTAGAACCTCTCCTGGGAGAAATAAACTCCAGTGCTTGGGGAGATAATAAGTTTCCAAGAGAAATCTGACGCTCAAAGATAGGCAAGATAACTCAAAAGATTGTGCCCCAAGCTTCATGACCCATGAAGGAATTTTCCCTAAAGGATTCTTGGAGAGATTTGTCGAATCTCGACGTAACTGCCCCAGATTGGTTGAATTTGAGAGAGATTCCTCGACTTGATTGCCCTAGATTGATCAAAGCTTGAAGAGATTTATCGACATAATTGCCCCAAATTGATCAAAGCTTGAAGAGATTTATGGACATAATTGCCCCAGACATGCCGAATTTGAGAGGTCAAACCTCGATTCAATTTCCCCTGATTAGGTACATCTTACTAGAATCCTCAAGCTTTCTTTGTTTCAAAGTCAAACAAACATGGAAACAACTTTACCACGCTCAACGAAGTCTTCAAACTCTTCCCCTCAAGGTAATCAAGGAAAGCATTAACTGTTCATGCCCAACGAAGTTTTTAGAGAATCTGCCCCTTGATGGTCAACATTTGAAATGATTAGATTTTACTCCTCGGAGTTCTCAAGTCTCTTGTACTTTGACATGATCAAGCTCTTCACCGATTCTCATCCTTGAAAATTTCCTTGATGTTAAGCACATATTTTGTATGCAAAAGAATGTTAATTCTAAGAATGATATTTCTAATGCAAAGCCTATGTTAGTCTTGAAGTTTAAAGAAACTTTTTATTGGAATGAGATTGCGACCTCTTGTGAATGGATCACTAGTCGATACAACCTCAATTTTGCATATGGAAGATAAAGCAAACGTACGATACCAACATGGATATGAGTCTCGCTTCATTGGGAGTCAGTTAAATGCTATCTCATCGAAGCGCGCTTTCAAAATAAACCATACTTCAATTAGGACTTTTAAGGGTTGTAATTTGGCCGGGTCCACGGTTTTTAGAAAACAAAAGATTTTTAGGCTCAAAATTATTTGTACCCACCCCCTTCGTGATGTTCTCCATTCCTAGGTTCAATTAACTCAGCATGAGCGTTCATCCCTCACAAGGAATTTTGAAATGGTTGAAGAATCAATGAGGTTCTTTGGACATGGCGGTCGCTCACTTTTTATTCTTCTGATTCATTATCACACGACTTTGTTCTTGCTTGGCAATTTCATCATCATTTTTTTCGTGCTTTTTTGTCATTTTTCTTTTCATCATTTTCTTATTTTTTTGCCATTTCTTTTTTTGCTATACTTTTTTAACAAGTCGTGTGACCTCGCATTATCTTTGATTCGTTGGCGGTGATTGCGACTGCCTCGCTCCTTTGATTTGATGAAGGATTACCATTGTGGTATCGTCATCTCTTGATCTCTTGATGGAATAAGGATCATCATTGCGGTTTTGACATTCCTCAACCTTTTGGAGGATAACCATTGTTGTATCCTTAGATGCATACCCTTTTGGTGAGTTTTGAACACTCGATCAAGTTAAATGAACGCTACCCTGCCCCAAGGTTAAAATAAGGGTTTTTATGATTAGAAAAGAAACTCCTACTTCAAGGCTCAAAGGGGTTATCGAGGGTCTATCTCCCTTATATCTCCGGTGTTTGGGGATTTGAAATAATGCCTGTACATCATCAGTAGAGTTTTATTCCAAAACACATGATTAGAGATTCTGCATTTTTATTTTTCATCATTCTCCCTCGGCTCTTTGCCTAAGCAAGAGATTAGTAAAGTTGGTATCGTAACGCCAAAAACATTTTATGAGTGATAACGAATGGGTTTCTTCAAGACAAACATAAACAATGCATTATGATTTTTATTCAGAAATTAACAAGTTTTTACATGCTAGCAATGCTTAAACAAACAATGAAATGTTACGAATGAGAATGCAATGAAGAACTGAATGGCTGCCATTGTTGAGGAGACTTCACTCCGTCTGGACTTGTTGCTTTTGAATACTTTCTGCAATTTTGATACCCTTTCGAGACATGAACCTCTTGGAGTGAACGAAACACAATCCTCAATTGAATGGCTTTGTGCTCCAGCAAGGTAGTCACTTAGCATTGTCATGTGTTTCTTCCAAACACTTCAGATTACTTCAAAAGAGAACTCCAACGTAGATACCCAAGAGTAGTAAATTTTTGCCTCACTTTAGGGATTCGAGCAATGCGAGTGATGCAATGCTCAAGATAAGAGTGCGTTTTGCTTATCCCTCAATCGGGAGCCCCAAGCATAGTTGCTAGAGTAGTAATCGTCATCCTAAATGGAAAGAATCTTGTATGATCATCAACTCAAGAGAGCTACTTGTGGTGAAGAAGACCCAATATTAGAATCTTAACCAATTGTGATTCCGACAAACAAGGAAACGAATGAGCACAAGGCAATAGAATCACATCAATTTGTTTCTCATATTCTTCTTGTCTCTGTTAACTAGCAAGGCCACTGAGAAGGAGATCTTGAGAAAAGGAAACTGATATATGAAGTAGAACCTTGAGAATGAGAAGCGTTGTGAAGAACACTCTTGATTACCACATGGAAGAAGATTTTGACAAAGTCATCCGGGAATTTGTAACGCTTTTAAGGGATTCGAACAAAGCAAATGGCGCAATGCTCAAGATAGACCAGGTCTTACTTATCCCTCGATCGGGAGCCCCAAGCAACTTCCACACATGTACAGGAGATGATTACCAATTTAGCTTCAATATCATCATTAGGAGTGAGAGTGGATGATCCTTGCATTTCTTGATTTCAGGCATTAGGCACAAACAAACAACATCTGAATCAGTGGAGTCATGACTTTTATGAATTTCAATCTTTTCTCCAATAGGTGGAACCTTTTGTTAATTTCAATAATTGGAAACTTGCAGACTTCAATGATGTGAATTCTCTTTACCAAGAATAGGAATCTCAACATTATTTAAAGCATTCTGATACATAAGACCTTCTCATGGGTGAGATCTACATTTGCATTTGGCCTTGGAGGAACTCATCTCAATTCTTCTTGTCAAAGAGAAAACGCTTGAATAACCTCCATGCACTGATTCATGTCAGTCTCCATTTCTGTTCTCATCTCATTTAAAACCCACAGAGTTGTTCCAATATCAACATTTGAGCACGTAGCGGTGAGAAGTCAATTTTATTGTTGATGTCAAAGTCTGAATAGAAAGGCCCCTACAAGCTTCTGATAGAACCATGAAATGCATGATAATGTGAATGCAATGTGTTCGTTTATGGAGAATCCTAAAGTCTTTTCACACTTTTTCTTTTTCTTTTATTTTCTCTTTTTTTTTTTGAATCAAGGTTTGTTTTGTATATAGTATCTTTTCTATTTCCTTTTTCTATTTCTCTTTTTTTTTTTTTTAGAAATAAAATTTAGGATCCCCCACAAATGAAGTGGATAAAGCAATGATGTTATGCAATGCAAAAGCATGAGATCGAGGTCCATATAATCTTAGTAACCACTGTACAATCCTCTGAATAACTGATGTAAAACCTCTATATAAGTCAAATGTCCCAAGATCAAAGGTTCGACGCCTTTTTGGAATACCAGAATATCAAGCACCATGAGAACAGACCAAATAAAGGTTCGACCTCAAATATGAAGAGCCAAAGGTATGTAGGAGTCAAGGTTTCCTGTCCCACCCCAATCTCATGGGTATGTAGTCTAGACACGGACAAGTGGTCCCTAATGGTCACTAGGGTCTACAGTTCCCATGGGGTACAAAGTGTTTGAGGCAACAAGCGTGCCAGACACAATGTTCCATGAAAGAGCCTCGCCCAGTTGTGGCACCCCATTTTAAACTCGATCATAGCAAGCGCTACAGGAGTCAACATGAGCGTCCACGCTAATCCTATGTGTCACTGGCCTGGGTAGTGGGCCTTTTACCTCACACAAACCCTCCACCTGCAAAACAAAGCAGAAAAATATGTGGCCCCCACGGGGACCCATAATATAGGCCAGATGCATGCGGAAAGTAAACATGATATGCAAACAGGAAATAGACATGATATGCAAACATATACACAAAATGTATAAACAGAACAAAGAAACACCCAATAAACAAACAACAAACAAAGGCTAGGATCGACTTGCTTAGGTAATCCCCGGCAGAGTCGCTAGCTGTCGCGCGCTCGCGAAAAAATGAACAGAGTCGCCACCAATATATTTATCCCATAAGGGAAAGGAATATCAGGAAACCTGGCAAAGGAAGGAACAGGGTCTTGCGACCAGAGAATCTAGGTACGGGAGTCGGTTACGCAAGGGGAAGGTATTAGCACCCCTCGCGCCCATCGTACTCGATGGTATCCACCTATGTTTGTTTCTATCTAAAGGGTGTGTACTATGTCTATGTCTACATGCGAATGAATGCAAAAGAAATACGGGGAAAAGAAAGGTTATTTACAAGTGTGCTCGTTCAAGCCCCGCGACTTGATTCCTACGTATCCTTTTCAGGAATCAGAGCGCCGTAGTTCGGCTCAAGATTTTCTGTTTGTTTTTGTGTTTTTTAGTTGGGCGGAGTTAACGCTCGCGCTCTTGCATAAGGGATCGACCTAGGATGCAATAGAGCGGAGATAACAATGCCCTTAAGAAAGGAGAGAGGAGAGAGAGTTTGAGTGTTTCGAGGAAATCCGTAAGGCAAGGGAAACTCGAGTTACTCTTTGGTTTGTGTCTTTTAGAATTTGGGAACTTACGCCCGAATGGTTCCCTAACGCAAGGGAGATCCAAGCACTCGAATGATCCCCTAAAGCAAGGGAGATTCAAGCTTCCATTCCCTTTTTAATGATTTTCACTTTTTTATTAATGTTTTTTAGTATTTTCTTTGTATTTTTTATAGGGATTTTATTTTGATAGTTATTAGATGTTTTAATGTTGTAAAGGAAAAAGAATGAAAAAGGGGGAGACTAGCCTAATTTCTAACCTAATGATTGTTATTCTAAATCCTATTTAAGATCTAAAGTTATGGTAACAAATCTAAAAAGAGCATTAAAATGGTATTAACCAAATAGGCCAAAAATATGACCAAAAACAAGTCACAAAAATCATACAAGAATCATACAAAAATAGCATGGAAATAGTACAAAAGTAATTCAAGCATTAGTGCGAAATTAAACTAAAAAAAATACTACTATTTTTAAGGGTTTTCTAATGTCAACAATCACCTAATAATCTAACAAAATTTATTATTGATTTTTATGAAGGAATTTCTAAAAAAAACTATAAATTAAACTCTTGTAAAAAACTACAAAATCTATCAAGTTTTGATTGATTTTATCACCTAAAAAATAGCATACAAACTATATGAAAAAGAACCTAAATCTAAGAAGGAGATATGTACACATGGGGGTTAAGGTTGAATATAAGGGTGCTGTCTAGTGATCCATGCGCAGGCCTAATGAATAGGCCCAGGAAGTATTTTTGTATGAAAAAATGGTGTTATGGTGCGCCTGGGCCTTGGGGTGTGCACAACAATACTGGTGCGGGCCCAACGGAACGTTTTTGTTTCAAATTTTAATTCAGCACACAAAAAAATGGTAATTGGGCCACGGGGGTGCGCTACAGAATTCGTTGGCCCAAGGATTCATTACATTTTTCTTTATTTCATTTCAGATTTATCTTACCAAACTTTCAAATAAAAAAAGAAAATTAAAAAAACATAAAATAATAAAGAGAAAAGGAAATTAGGGTTCGTGTGTGACCCTTGAAGTCCCTCACTCAGACTCGTCTCCTCTCTCGCGTCTAATAACTCCGTCGCACCACAAATGCTTCTGGTGGCGGGGCGAGCCACAAACAACGATTGCCACCACCCTCTAATGGGATTTCTACTACTGATCCTAAATCCGAACCCCGTTTTTTTCTCAATTCTTGCTCTAAACCTTTAAATCTAACCTTCATTCAAACCCTTCAACTGAAGAAAATCGGGAATAAATGCATCGGATAGAAGCTACGGTGTCGTACGCACGAGGAAAGAGTCTAAGGGATTCAGAACTACACAGGAACATCGAAAAATGGCAGAAGATTACGACGAAACCAACCTATGAAGCGGAGAATAGCTTCGGTGCTTGTTGTAGTTCTCGAAGATGAAGGTGAAGCTTCTAGGAACCCGGAGATGAGGTAATAACCTGCTTCCGATTGTCTTCTTTTCTTGCTTCGTTTTTTTGTTCGAGTGATTCTCTTCTTCTCCCTTCTTCTTTCGTTTGCGTCTGGTTCTCTGTGATGCTTTTTTAAGTTGTGTTGTTGTGCGTGATTGTTGTTGAGAGAGTCGTAGCCTGTGTGCACTGAGAGTTTGCGAGGTGGTAGTGGCGGAGAATGAAGAAGAAGATGAATGGAGTTAGAGAGGATTGGTGATTGGTGAAGGATAAGGCGTGTGTAATGGTTATGAATTCTGAGCTTAATGAATGGTGAGGTTGAACGTGAGAGTGAAGATGGAAGAAAGTGAATTGATGGTGAAAATGGCGTGTAGTTTAGAGAGAATGTGGATTGAGAGTGGAAGAGGATTGTTACTGAATGAATTGGGGAGAGAGAGTGAAGATGAATGGTGCGGAGATGGTGATGAGAGTGAAGGTGGTAGAAATGGCCGAGACTTGAATTGCGGAGGGGGGAGATTTTATAGGTTGAGGTGATCGAATCTGATATGTAGGATTAGTAGTGGCAGTTGGAGATCGAATGGTGAGGATTTACTTGACTCAGTCTGTTAGAGTCAGTTAACTCGGTCGGTTATACTGAGTTGATATAGGACTCAGTTAGTTGGTGTGAGCTGGCAGTTAGTTACATTGGTTAAAAAACAGTTAGATGGAGTTTGTTAGTTAGGTTAGTTGATTGCTGGTAACTGTTAGTGGAAAAGTTAGTTATGAGATTGTTTTTCTGTTATAAAGGTTAGATAGAGGCTAGTTGGTATGCAGTTAGGGTAGTTATGAAAATCTGTTATGGGTTCTGTTAGGTTAGAAACAGTTAGGAAAAATGTTGGAGTTAGTTACAGTTGGGGATTCTGTTTTGGTTATTTGGATGAGAGTTTGAACTTGGTTGCAAGCTAGTTAGGAAAAGGGCTGTTAGGCTAGTTAAGGAGTTATGTTAGTGCAGTAGGATACTTGTAACTGTTAGTTTGAATCAAGTAGAGAAGTCAATAGTATGGTTGTTCTGTTAAAACTGAAATTGGAAGTTAGTTGCAATTTATGACTTGGCATGATGAATCTGTTCTATATGTATGTATTGCTGGATTTTGGAATGTATGGTGAGCACTGTTTTCATGTTGCATAATTTCTGATATGGTTTATTTGTTCTGCAGGGATGATTTGTGAGCTTGAATGATTAGAAATGTGTAGGTTGCTGTCATAATTTTTAACTTCCAAATGAATCGAACTGCCTAGCATAGCAGGTTTAATTTTGTGGGTCGACAATGTGGTGATGAATTTGGCAAGCTTGAAGATGAGACAAGAATGGAAACAAGGCTCGGCTACAAGAATAAGTTTAGGATAGCCTTTTGTGTTTACATGGTGTAATGGTTCGATCATTTTGTGTAAAGAATGCCACTGACTCATGGCTTCCTTTAAAGATGTAATGACTTTGTATTGCAACGGATCCTGTATTGATTTTTGAAACAATCATATGACATGCCTTGACTTGACTTCAAAAATGTGTTTTCCCCTTTTTTTTTATTTCAGTCTTCTTTTTCTTTTTCTTCTTTTGAATTTGAATATTGAATCTCATAACATCAATGAGATGACAACTCAAGGTAGTTTACTATGTTCTTTGTCCAAAAGGTCGACCACACATGACCGACTTTGACTAAGAATCGGCAATTTCGCATATAATCTCCACATGTCTCTTTTCATCAATGTATCAGTGACAACACTTGTGCTTGAGATAGAAATCTTCAAGGCTTAAGTCAAGGGACTCAATTGTATGACTATATTTCCTTTCCAAACAAGCACATTAAGAAACTCATTCCATTTATTCTTCGACCCTTTAAAATCAAACCAAACACTTGTAATAGAAGCAATCTCCCCGAGAGAGTCAAAGTCTTGAAATATTGTATGACAATTTGATCCGCTGTCGCGCACGGATCAAAAACGAGTATTTTGAAAACGTAGTTTAGCGGTAACGACAACTCGGATATCGTTCTCACAAGGATTCTTGATTTTATTAACTAACAATAAAAACGATAATGGGGGTTTGTTTTAGAATCAATTTATAAAACAGAGTAAATTAAGTGATTATAAAAATAAGCTAAACGACTAATCCTACTGATTCGGGTTCCGACTTATCATCGGTTATAATAACACCAATCCCTAAACGGCTTCGATCCTATTCGATTATGAGATTAATCAGACAAGCGCTTATCAAAATCATACGATTTATGTTCCTATTTACCGAATTAAGCAAACGGTTAAGAATATGACGAGTTAACGAATTAAGCAAACGATAACACGCAATTAAATTTAGGAACATGCATACAATCGAATTTAATCAATTCTATCCTATGAACAACAATCGAATTAAGCAAACAATTGTAATCAAATTAAGCAAACAATTGTAATCAAATTAAGCAAATGATTTCATAGAAAAGAATTGAACAGAAATCGAATTTAAATTAGTATTAGAATAACCTCAAAGCAATGGAACCCATAAGCAGCAGGATTTGCCTTCGGGAATTAGTTCTTCATTCTAATCATGAGACCAAAAGTAAAATTGGTGGCAAAAAGGGTCTCTCGTATTCTAGCGGCTGTCAACCCTTATAAAACAAAATAAGGTTTTCTTCTCTACTAACTCAAACTGGGTCAAAAACATAACCCAAGCCCATAAACTAATGATCCAAAACTAAATAAAACTAATGCTGCAGCTTCAAACGAAATTCTGGAAAATATGCGCTCCGAATCTGACTTTGACTCCAACACAAAAGTTATAGCTCTTTCTCTTAGCTTTCCGGCGATTATTAGAACGCCTCAATCGGATTCCCGGAGCTCCACTTATGATCATTTTAGTGCAGACTGCTAATGCTGAAAATTAAGTGCGAAAATCAAATAAAGGCAAAAATAAACTAAATTATAAAAACACATTAAAATAGAAAAATAACCAAGGTAAAGTAAAGAAATGCCTAAGTAAAAATATAGGAGAATGTGCATAAATATGCACTGATCAAATTCCGCCACACTTGAACTTTTGCACTCCGAGCAAAATGAAAAACAAAACAAAGAAAGCACAAATACATCAACAGTTACTCGTCCTAGGCTACAAATCTTCTTCGGGTTAGTTTGCATCGACAAGTACTAATCTTGCATATTAAGGACATCGTAAGAACACTAACCACAGTTATGCAGATATAAGCCTCCTAAATACACAAACCAATTCAAATCATGTTATTATACCATAGCCTAACTTACTTATCCTTTTTGCTCTTTTTCATTCAGGCGCAATCACATTAAGCCCGTTATCTCCACACACTTATAGCAGGACAACCGGTTAGTGACTCTGATCCTTTTGCACGGGGTTCCGGTACTTGTGTGGCATAACCCTTTGCTTACTCAGATGTAGTTGCGGGGGATCGGACCGTAATCCTCCCTACCAAGTTCAGCACCAGAAACCGCTGAACCAACTAACAAAGAGTTTTGAAAACTTTTTTTTTTGAAGATTACACAACCGTTGGGTTAAGTGACCGGGTGAGGATCACCAAACTTATAAGGTGTATTACCTTTTTCTTTTTTTTTTTCTTTTTTTCGGAACACTCACTTATATTCATCGGCTTCCCTGCGTAAAGTGTGTGAGAGATGGTGCCGACTGCTGAAATAAACTACTCAAGAGCTGTCAGAGAATGAGAATTTAAGGCTAAAACATAATAAAAAATTCAAATCAATTTCCATATGCAGGAGACTTACGGTGTTAGAACGATACCGAACTTATGAATTTTTCCCAAGTCTCCGCAAACCAACCTCAAATTAATCTATAGTCTAAAACTTTCAACAAAAATGCAATTTTTTTTAATGAAAACAAAACAAAGAACAAAAAGAAATAAAATAAATGATTCCCTCCCCCACACTTAAAACATGCATTGTCCTCAATGAAAGAAACAAACATAAAATAAAAGAGAGGAGAGAGAGGAAAGAACACACCCGAAGGGTTGAGATGGAATGTAACTTTCATGTCTGGTGGTTTTGGTGGAGGCCTTTCTGCACTACGAACACCTGAAACAGGAAAAAGTAAATAGCAAGTGAACTTGGATATTAGTAAAAAATCTGGTGGCTTAGGAGGAATAGTCTGCACATATGGTAAACCTGCAATAACCAAAGTATGAAAAATAGAAAATCCACATTTAGCTTGTGAGTCAGATAAAATAGGTGGAAGAGATGCACAAATGGTGAAAGATAACTCCATGTTGTGTGGCTTAATTAGAATTTCCACCCAAAAAAATTCCGCTATGGACAATGGTTGCTTATGGCAAAAATCCACATTTTTTGTGTCAAATTCAAGAGTTGTTGAATTTGCTAGAATTTCTGCACAAGTGGTTGTCAGCATCAAACTATCTTCACCTGAAATGGCTGCACTGATCTCAAGACAAACATTACAAACACCACATTCACAAGCAAAAATTTCAAGAGAGTTATCTACTTCAAGAGAAGTATATAATTCATCCAAATCATACTTCAATAAATTTTGTGGCATAATCTCTTTCATGCATTCACTTGAATTTTTGTTTCTTTCTATGAGTTCATCATATGAAACAAACACTGTTTTAATGGGCTCACCTGGAAATTCATCAAGATTGGTATCACATCGTGTTAACTCTAATGATGCAACAGGTTGTACATCATCATGAAACATCACGTTCTCTTGAATTTGATGGACACCTGAGATTATTTGTTCACCTTGGACTTTTTTAACTGGAAATATAGATTGCATATGTTGTTGAAATTGCAAATTATATTCAGTCATTCTCTTATTATTTTCAGCCATTTCCTTAATAATTTCTTCCAAATATGATTGTGTGTCAGCTTTCAATGATGCATTTTGTTGAAATTGTTGATATGGCCAAATAGGCTGTTCTTCAATGTATGAGTATTGTCCTTGAAGATCACCTACCATTTGGGCCTCACCATAAAAATTAGTATCTAACAACATAGGACATGCATCATTACCATGAAAATTTGAAGAACAAATATTACAAATCACAAGTGGAATATGATTTTGATAGCACGATTGATGTTCTCTTGCTTCCATCAAATTAATAAGATAAGCCAACTGATCCAATGAGTCTCCCATTTTTTTATACGAAAAAACAAATATGATTAAAATAAATTCAAAAAATACAAAAGCACAAAATTTAATCTAATGAAGACAAATAAAAATTTTGAGAATTTTTTTGGAATTTTTTGACACTATGAAAACAGTAAAAAATTAATTAAAAATAGAAAAAAGAGGAATTTGCGATTTTTAGGGTCGAAATCTTTTAGAATTCTATTCTAAATGAGTACTGTTCCTCGATTTTTTTCTGATTTTCTGGAAAAAAATCGGAGCAAATTGAAACAGTAGGTTTCAAAACTTACCCGATATGCTGGAAAACTTATCACTGTACTGCAACCGGTATTGCAACCCTGAAAATCAACAAACACAAAAAAAAAACAAGCAAAAACACTAAACCTATGACTCTAATATCAGTTAATAACAACAAGAATCCCCGGCAACGGCGCCAATTTGATCCGCTGTCGCGCACGGATCAAAAACGAGTATTTTGAAAACGTAGTTTAGCGGTAACGACAACTCGGATATCGTTCTCACAAGGATTCTTGATTTTATTAACTAACAATAAAAACGATAATGGGGGTTTGTTTTAGAATCAATTTATAAAACAGAGTAAATTAAGTGATTATCAAAATAAGCTAAATGACTAATCCTACTGATTCGGGTTCCGACTTATCATCGGTTATAATAACACCAATCCCTAAACGGCTTCGATCCTATTCGATTATGAGATTAATCAGACAAGCGCTTATCAAAATCATACGATTTATGTTCCTATTTACCGAATTAAGCAAACGGTTAAGAATATGACGAGTTAACGAATTAAGCAAACGATAACACGCAATTAAATTTAGGAACATGCATACAATCGAATTTAATCAATTCTATCCTATGAACAACAATCGAATTAAGCAAACAATTGTAATCAAATTAAGCAAATGATTTCATAGAAAAGAATTGAACAGAAATCGAATTTAAATTAGTATTAGAATAACCTCAAAGCAATGGAACCCATAAGCAGCAGGATTTGCCTTCGGGAATTAGTTCTTCATTCTAATCATGAGACCAAAAGTAAAATTGGTGGCAAAAAGGGTCTCTCATATTCTAGCGGCTGTCAACCCTTATAAAACAAAATAAGGTTTTCTTCTCTACTAACTCAAACTGGGTCAAAAACATAACCCAAGCCCATAAACTAATGATCCAAAACTAAATAAAACTAATGCTGCAGCTTCAAACGAAATTCTGGAAAATATGCGCTCCGAATCTGACTTTGACTCCAACACAAAAGTTATAGCTCTTTCTCTTAGCTTTCCGGCGATTATTAGAACGCCTCAATCGGATTCCCGGAGCTCCACTTATGATCATTTTAGTGCAGACTGCTAATGCTGAAAATTAAGTGCGAAAATCAAATAAAGGCAAAAATAAACTAAATTATAAAAACACATTAAAATAGAAAAATAACCAAGGTAAAGTAAAGAAATGCCTAAGTAAAAATATAGGAGAATATGCATAAATATGCACTGATCAACCATTGTAACAAAAGACTTGATGAAGTGTGCACGAGCCCAAAACCCTAATTAAATAGTCTCGATTCAAATAACTAGGGAAATAAACCCTAGTCCATGACAAATGATCCCATGCTTTGTGTATGTTTATTTAATGCATGAATGCGAGGTTATGTTAATGCCCTAATGGAGGTATGCAGATGAAATGGGAAGTATAAACGAGATAAAAATTAAGGGGTAGGACAAATTTGGGGTATGACAACCCTAAACCCTGATCTTAATTATTACTCGTGTTAGACCTATTAATATTATTATCCCGTTGGTTTCAATTTCCCTTCCCCCCGCTGGTTTCATTTTCCCCTTCCCCGTATTTGCTTTAATTATATTTGTTTATCAACTGTTGTGGTTAGTAATTTAGGGAGTGCAACTATGAACCGGATTAGAGTCACTTAATTACAAGATAACATTTTCTGAATCGAATCACGTGATTGCTGCACACACACACACTTTTGGGGTAACTTCTCTGTTGCCTGTTGCCTTGTTGCCTTGTGTTTTTTGCAGAATAGCCAGTCCCTCGAATACGAGGATACCTCAGCCACGTTGCCTCGATTAAGATCATGGGTCCCTAATGATGCTGCCTTCGATATACTAAACGTGATCTCGACCCTCGGAAGTTGCCTACGAAAAGGCTATTCTGGTTCTTCCCTCAGACTACCCGCCTCTCTATGGCATGGGACAGTCTTATGGCGAACGAACTCTCGATGACCCTTCAACCTCCAAATGAAAGGCTTCCTGCCCTCTTATGGAAAGGATAGACCCTTTCACCCTGAAAGGCTAAAAGAACTTCTTTTTCAAACTATAAGGTAATTGCCCCTAATTTCTTTGCCTTGTGTAGCGGGGAAAATCTGATATCGAAGCCATGGGATCGACTCGAATCAATATTCTGTTTGAAATCACCACCGCGCTTTATTGTTTCCAAAGGAAAAGGGAAAAGAACGAAAAACCCAAAGTTTTGTTTTTAAAACAAGAAAGAGAACTCAGGTTCGGGTGTTGTTTATATGAGGGGAAGGTTTAAAGCACCCCTCATATCTGTGGTACTCCACAGGAACCTTTTTGAAAATCTGTGTCGTGTGTGCTAAAAAAGGGTTTGTTTTATTTTTAAAATAAGCTCGGCAAAACGTTAAGCTTTGGGCCTACATACCTCCTCGGTGAAATGGAGAAGTCAGAGCTAATGTAGTTCCGCTTAAAGGGAAAACGGTTTTTTTAAAACGAATAAACACTTCATCGTCGTAGGAGAGAAATACTCAGCCATTGATTTTGAGCATGAGAACAAACAAGTTCTTTGCATCGCAAATGAAAGAAGGGCTCCAACTCGGATAAAATCAACGAGTATGCCACTAGCTCTCTCACGCGGAAAAGATCTCATTATATCAATCAATTTCAAAATCGTGGGGTATAACCACTTGTTTCGACAATTAACGGTGTCTAAACTTTGAAGAAAAAGCCACTAAGGGCAAAAGATATTTTTTTAAGAAAGGTTTTGAAAAGGTTGCAAACATAAGAAGGTTTTTGAAAAAGGGAGAAGATTTTGAAAATCTAAGAAATGGGAGGAGATGAAGAGGCTAATCCTAGTGCATAAAATAAAAGCTAAGGAAAGAAACGGTCTAACCAAATTAAGAAGCCAACACTTGACATTAAGAGTCAAGGTAGATTTCCCATCCTTTGGAATTATCAATACCAACACATTAACACTTGGGGATCCAGATGAACTTATTATCTTAGCACCACTTTGCATTAAGCACATTAAAATTCTGACGAAAATCGGGCAGAATAACGACTGTTTTCGTGTAAAATCCTTATCTCAATGCCTTGGAATTAATCATCAAGGGCTTTCAAGGAAATACCTGCATACACAAACAGACAACAATCCAATGCCAGACGGACAAAATAACAGCAGAGTAACAACAGAATAAGGGTCCAGAGGTCCTGAGTCCATAAGTCCGAATCTCCAATATGCTAGGGATAGTAACCAATAGTCCGAAAGAGAGCCTTATGTGTTTTTTTAGATTTTTGTTGATTATTAGTGTTTTAGCATAAAAGTAAAGTATGGTCCAAGTGGACAAAGAAAATAGCGGAAACATAAACATAACGTCCAAGTGGACAAAGAAAAAATAGCGGAATATAAACGTCCAAATGGACAAAGGAAAAATAGCGAAATGGAAATATGATGAAATGATAAAATAAAGCGATAAAGCGAGAAATATAAAGAGCAATATAATAAAAGTGCGGAAATTAAAGTCAATTTTTAGATGTTAAAGATAACCACCTTGAAACTTGTCAAGTATGTTATCAAAGTTAGTAATGAAGATCGATGGTGAGTGAAGGATGTACTCGGATTTAAAGTCAATGGAAACTTATCAGAAGCTTGATAAAATCATAGCGACTACACGATAAATTTCCATAAGTCATAAATCAACCGCATACATTTCTCTTCCATATTTGATCTTTTTTATTCGGGACACGAAATATTGCGCTATGTTAAGCACATCGCCAAGTGATTTATGTAGAAATAACCCTATAACGAGGCCGGTCAAAACATTATGTGCTAATGCATGCGAGAAGAACGATATGTAGATCGCCTTCCGAAAGCAATACCGCACGAAAAGAAAATAGGTAACGATCTAGTCTTTACTAAGAATCCATAAGAATTCTCAAAGTATTAAGACTTTCATCGATCAAAAGAAAAAAAGAAGAAGAAGAAGATAAAATGCATAAAGTAAGATCAACTCACACTATCATTAATATCATTCATCTAATATTATAGATTTGGTTCTTTCAAACCTATCAACATCCTAGATCCAATGATATTAATGAAGTGGAGGAAGTAGGAAACCAAAACAAGCATAAAAAAGGCAAAAAACCACATTTTGCCAGCAGGAAATCGATTTCATGCAGGGGGAAATCGATTTCCATAGTGCAGTTTTCAAAAAAACAGGTTACGTTCAGCAGGAAATCGATTTCAGCCTTAAGGAAATCGATTTCCTCAGTGTAAATCTCAGCAAAAACAACATTTAAAGGCATGAAACTTGATTTGAACAAATATACAAACACCTTATGATCACACATCAATTGGAGCACGAATTTTCCATCAAATCACCATCAAATAGCACCAATATAGCATCAAAGAGGCATTGAACACAAGCAATAAAGATCTACATCATGGATCTAGTAAATTACCACTTCTTTGAACAAAATTCTTGGAGTAGCTTCAAGAGCAAGCCCAAGGTGTGTAGATCCTTCAAGTTTGGACATGAACAAACAAAGAAAAGAGTGAAATGTAGGAGGTTTAGTTCAAAATTAGCAAGATTCAATGTGAATCTCACTAATCTTATGAAAATGAACTTTGGGTGAGGGTTTTGGAAAGGGTGAGAAATGAATTTGCAAGCAATTTTTTGGCTCTCCAAGCTTCAGAAATGAGAGAGTAGTGGCCTCTATTTATAGGATGAGATCAAGAGTAGTGGTAGTTTGGTCTTTTTGCATTTGGTAATTAGCTTGTGTTTAATTGGTGATTAGAGTGGCATTTAAATGGTAAGAAATGGTAAAATGAGGTTTAAGTGGGTTTAATGAAGAGAATTATTTTGATGAGGTGGAAAATTGGTAAAATGATCAAATAAAAAGGTGCCAAAATGATGTCAAGCTTCCCTCCTTATATTTTTTTGAATTTCGCCTTAAGGAAATCGATTTCCCCAGGAGTGAAATCGATTTCACTCTGTTCCAGAAGAGAATTTGGCGCAAAATACACTAGGGAAATCGATTTACCCAGGAGGGAAATCGATTTAATGCTGTCCAGAATGTGATTTTGTAGAAGATTGCTGCAGGGAAATCGATTTACCCAGTAAGGAAATCGATTTTATCAGTAAAAAATGTGAAAAATGTCTTGTTTATTGCATGTCTTGGCTTGGTACCTACAAAACAAAAGCCTACAAAGAAACAAAGCAATATTTTTGGTATTTGGGTTAGTATAATATGCATACAGGATAAACAATCATTGGTGCTTGATGGTCCCTCTTGTTGATGAGGTGAGTGCAACACCATAAACAAAACTTCCAAGTGAAGCTCTTGATTAGTGATTGGGATATGAATGATATAGGATCTTAGGGTCAAAAATTGGGGTATGACACCTTGCTTTAAAACTTTTTTTCATATTCTTTCTCATAATCCTTCAAAATGGCTACGCTCATTTACGAGCTAAAGTCCATATTCTTTTTCTTCTACATTTCTGAAAACAAAGAGCAAAGCAATTAAGAGCCCATGGAAAACCATGGATGCAAAGGGTGCCTTACACCTTCCCTTTGCATAAATTACCCCCCGAACTCAAAATCTTTTTAAAAGGTATTTTTCTGTTCTTTTAGCCTTTCTGATTTAATTTGGATAAAATAAAAGTCGGTGGCGACTCTTGCTATCCGCACATTTCGATAAAGTCAGTTCACCGTATTACAGAACTGGCGACTCTGCTGGGGATGCTTTCGAATAAAAGAGGGGTTACCTTAAAAGTTTAGGATTCACTTTAAAATGTTTTCTATTGTTTGGTTTGTTTGATTTATTTTTCAGGGCTGTTTTGGTTATTTTGCTGTGTGAAAGATCCTAACCCGGATCTGAGTACCTTAGGTAAATGGCATGAGATCAAGGAGACTGCACAGCGTATACTGATGTGGTTGATCTGATGGCCATCGTTAGTGTGATACATTGGTTTGTCCTGGTATTCCTTGGGATCCGACCTGAGGAAATGCTTGGCTGCCGCGTGGTGTCATTAAGCACTAATTCGCCCTTAGAACCTTAGTCGAACTTGACTTTGGCCTATTAGAAAGTAGCGAGATGGCTGGATTTGGTTCCGACTGAAGTTGGTTGATACTCAAAGCTACACTCATATGGACTGGACTTTCAGGACCTTTTCGGTTGGCGATTCGATTTCCAAACTGAGGTAAGCGCCTTCGAGAAAGGTCAATGATATGAGCTCCCTAGAACCCGATCTTTATATAGGACAGGTTTGAACCGACTAAACTTCAGGGGGAGGGTACGCACCTCTGGACTACATGCAAGCCTAACCTTAAGGCAAAATTGCGTGACTTGTTTGTGTTTGTTATCTACTTGACATCATGACATCATAAGCATCATAACATCATGGCTAACCATTCGAGGACCAAAGAATTCATCTTTGTTCTATTTTGTAGGTCATGGAGACTAGAAACACCATTCAAGTTAACTTTGTGAAGATACCTTCCGAGCTGAAAGAGTTGGTATTAGAGATTCTTGGAGGTTCTCGATTCACTGAAAGACATGGTCTCTTTCCCAGTTTGGTTACTTCAGGTTTTGACGAAGAAATGATGAGTGTACTATTTCAATTCTTCGATCCCGAGCATCATTGTTTTACTTTCCCAGATTATCAGCTGGTACCCACTATGGAGGAGTTTTCTGACATACTTGGACTCTCTATCCGAGATCAGACCCCGTTCACTGGTTTGGAAGAAATTCCAAAATTGGAAGTTATCGCTTCCGCTTTACATCTTAAGAAGTCTGATATTGAAGGTCATTGGGAAACCAGAAGTGGAGTCAAGGGATTCCTCGCTAAGTTCTTATTCGGAAAAGCTCGCATGTTTTTGAAGTCCATGAGTTATCAAGCCTTTGAAGACATATTATCTCTACTCATTTATGGTTTGGTATTATTCCCTAATCCTGGTCAGTTCATTGATGTGCACGCCATAAAGATATTTCTGACACGCAATCAAGTTCCTACTTTGCTTGGAGACATCCTACACTCTCTTCACACTCGTACTATGAAGAAACGAGGGACTCTTATGTGTTGCATACCTTTGCTATCTAAGTGGTTTATTTCGCACTTTCCTTGCTCAGTATTGAGGAACGACCAAAGGCTGAAATGGCATAAGAGAATAATGTCACTTTCTCATTCTGATATCCGTTGGCTTTCCTTATCCAAGGAGAGTGTTACCATCATCGACCGCTGTGGACAATATCCTAATTTGCCTTTACTTGGCATACGAGGGGGTATTACTTATAATCCTTGTTTGGCCTTACGTTAGTTTGGTTACGCTCGAAGAGATGGTCCTCATCAGATGCTTATACAAGGGGTTATGTTTGATTATGAAGATGACACTCAGAATCACCGCCGGAAGTTTATACGAGCATGGGATATGGTGAACCGAATTGATAGCTAGAGCCTGGGGCAAAGAAATTCCATTCCTTTAGGGCCTTACCTCAGATGGGTGCGCACTCGTGCTCAACATCTCATCATGCCTTATCCGTATGTCCTACCTGTTATAGTGGAGCCTGACTGCGAGGAAAAAGTTCCTCAAGTTATTGCTCATCCAGACATGCCAACTGACATCGAAGAATTAAAGAGATCTTGGATTCAATTAAAGGAAGAAAGAGATACTTTTGAAGCTCAGTTTCGCGCTAAAGAAAAGAAAGTATTAGAGCTCACAAAGTTACTTCAAGCGGAGCAAGGCATCAACAACTTCATTGGTTCAAAAAGGAAACTTCCATGGGAGACTTGAAGACTTTTTATTATTTTCCTAGTTTTATTTTATTTCTAGTTTTATACTTTCATTATTGTAAAGGATAATAATAAAACAATTTACAATTTTTTCCTTAAGTATTATTAATAAAGTTTCTTTTTACTTGGTTTTAAACAAATTTGAATTCCAAGGTCCTCGAAAACATTGCATATGCATAATCATATCATTCATAAACATCGCATCACAGGTTTCATAAGAACAAATGCCCCATCTTTCCGCTGTTTATTTCAGTGAGAAAATGGATCTCGAACAATCTGTCAAGAATCTCCAAGCTTAGAACAACCAGTTCCGAGAAATAATCTTTCACTTGGCCAAGGGGCAAGAAGAATTAAAAGCGCTTCTGATCGAGAAAGAGAAGGATCAACATGAGCTTCAAGGTAGTAAAGATAATCGGAAATCCAAACCTAAGCGATCATTTACTCCACTGCACATGCCGCTGTCTCAAGCACTGCAACAACTGCTCAATCAGAACTTGATAACTCTGTTACCTCCATACTCATTTCCTATTAATCCCGCTCCTGGGTACAAGTATCATGCGAGATGTGCCTATCATTCGAATAGTCCTGGTCATGATACAGAGGATTGTGGACCATTGAAGCATAAGATCCAAGATTTAATTGACGATAAGATCATCGACTTCAACTCACCTGAGAAGCCTTACATGGCTAATGTTGTGTACAATCAGAAAGGTCGCAATGAAAACAACCAATCTGTGGAGACGATCCTGATCTCTACACCAGTTCCACAGCAAAGACACAAGTCAGATGCACCTAGGCGTCAGTTCACAAAGATCAACATGTCACTGGCTCAGGCATTACAACATCTACTGAAAGTAAACTTGATTAGTGTGAGGGATCCTCCCGTGAAACCCAACACTTCCGCTCCTAGCTATAAGCCCAATGCAAGGTGTGCATATCACTCTAATAGTCCTAGACATGACACCGACAATTGTTGGACATTGAGGAACAAGATTCAAGATATGATCGATGCTGGTGAAATTGAATTCCCTCATCCCAAAACTCCTGTAGTGATCACCACTCCCAGGCATAATCACGACAAGACTGATTAATGTCTAAATGGATGAACTTTTAATCATTAGCTTTACTTTCATTTGCAATTTCTGTTCTGTTTGTTTAAACAATCGACTTATGATAGACATTATATGTTTTAATAATCATCATCAGTGCATTGCATATGTTTGTCTTGAATAAATTATCTCGTTATCACTCATTTAAATATTGTCTTTACTTTGCATATGTTTTTGTGATATTCAACTTCTGCTAAGCCGTGTAAGCCTTTTAAGGGAGGATGACGAAAACGATACCGCAACTCCCCACAGTATGCTTTTGAAACAGACTATGCTGACGATGTACAGGCATTTTTTCAATTCCTAAACAGTGGAGATATAAGGATGATAATCCCTCGTCAACCCCTTTGAGCCTAAGGAGTAGAAGTTTTCTTTTTGTACGAAAAAACCGCATTTTTAACCTGGGGCAGGGTAGTTCTCAGTTGATTTGGCTTTGCATTCTATTTTAAGAGAATCATTCAGTATACCTTTCAACAAAGGTTTCAATCACAAGCGTCAAAGAGATGTTGGAGATGTCAATCAAAAACCAACGATGTTTCATCAATCATCAAACAAGGCAGCCAATATCTTTCAAAAAGAAAAAAAATGATGAAAAAAACATATACAGAGAAAAGCCTGCTAAGTCAAAAATCAAAAAGATGACTTAGGCAAAAATCAAGGCATCCCGCTGACTGTAAGCTCAAAATAGACAGTTCAGGCAAAAGTTAGGGGTATCAAAAAGATGAAAGAGAAGTCAATAAATTCCTGAACAACACAATGTTGTGACTACCCAAAAGGAAGAAGTGATTGCCATCTCAAAAGTTCTCTTCGCTTGTGAACTATCATCATTATCAAAGGCGCAAATCCAAAAGTCTCTTGGAACCTGAATGCATAAATAGAATTAACTGAGCATAGGAACGAAGAACATCACGAAGATTGGGATGGGTATAAATGAAATTTTGAGCCTTTATCATTCGTTTCTTAAACCGCGAACCAAGCCACGTTACAACCCTTGAAAGTCCTAATTGAAGCATGGTTAGTTCGAAAGCATATTGTCATCAAAAAGGTATCCTGACTCCTTAAGGTTTACCAAAAATGCTGAGTTGATATTTCATTTTTACAAACATCACGTTTTTACAAACGTCGCGTTTTTACAAATATCACGCTTTCACATCTCCTGTTTTAATGTTTTCCAAAAACTCAAGACAAACGTATGCATTGCATCTCATGAATTCATTATTAAACATATTCTGCTACATAATTTCAAATGTTAGCATCAGAAAGAACTTGCACAAGGGTACAACTAATGACCGAAAGTCATCCCGACAGACAAGATTACTCCGAGAAGCAATGTCTCCTCCATATACAAGGGGCATGGCACGCTTTGCCCAATCAATCTGGGGCAATCAAGTCAAGATTCCGAGAATCTCTCAAATGCCTAACAATCAAAAGGCATACATCCCGAGTGGGTTTCAAACTATTTCCCGATCAATCTGGGGAAATCAAGTCAAGATTCCGAGAATCTCTCAAAAGCAAAATCATTCAGGGGCATCATCCTAAGTTTATGATTAATAGGGGCATGTCGCCCATAGTGCACATCTCATGAAGTCCTCGCGAGGCGAATCTTTCCAAAGTTCCTACTAGCAGGGGCAAATCTATGCAAGTCCAGTTTGACATCTTGATCAATACTCAGCAGTGTGTTCTAATCAAATCCAGGAAGGGTAGTTACTATAATATTGGGGGCAACTTTTCAAGACACCCATGTCTCCCCACAAAGTCGGGTTCACAAGATCATATCCCCACAGAGTAATCATTAAGAAGATATCTTCAAATGCTCTCGTCCCGACAAAGATATGGCTCCCCAACAGAGTTTACATCTTCAATACTACCGGTTCTCCAACAATTTGTTCTTCTCCAACATTGGTTCATCAAAATCTTTTATCCCCAGTCAGGGTGCGTCAAGCTACTATTCATCCCCAAGCAGAAATCATAAATCCCGAGCTTACATCTTCAAAACAAGACCAATCATCAAATCCCCAATGACATGGAGATTTATTTTCTCAATCTAGGCACTTCAGATAGCATAAATCATAGTCATACATCATATAAACATATTCATACATCACATACATTACTTCATGATAAACTCATACATGACATACAAAGTTTCTCATTCATTCTAAGAAGCCCGTTACATAATACATGCATCATGACATTGCAACAAAAACTTGCTATGTCTATTGCAGAATACAGGTACCGACAAACGAGCAAAATCTCCAACTTTCCAAGATCTAATTCAGCTACCACGAACGGTACTGACACGGTCTTTCCAAGATCTAATTCATTTACCATGAACGGTAATGACACAATCATTTTCAAAGATCTAATTCAGTTACTACGAACGGTACTGACACGGTCTACGCTCAAAGATCTAATTCTATCATCACGAACGGTGTGGACACGATCAATGACCAACTAAGTCTAATTCAGCTACTACGAATAGTACTGACACGACAAAAGATCTAATTCAGTTACTACGAACGGTACTGACACAGTCAACTCTCAGAGATCTAATTCTATCATCACGAACGGTGTGGATACAATCACTGACATTCCCAGTCTAATTCAGTTACTATGAACGGTGCTGACACGACAAGAGATCTAATTTCATCATCACGAACGGTGTGGACACGATCATCTTTCTAAGATCTAATTCAGTTACTATGAACGGTACTGACACGATCAAAGATCTAATTTTATCATCATGAATGGTGTAGACACGATCATCTTCCAAAGTCTAATTCAGTTACTACGAACGGTGCTGACACGATTAACTCTCCAAAAATCTAATTCATCTACTACACGATCAACATTCAAACAACTACTTCTCAAAAACACTTCAGTCTCAACATCTGGATGGAATCTTTAAGCCCATCTCCAACAAATACTCCTTAGTACAAAAGATTCAGCCTAACGCACGGCCTTCCAAACATCTAAGGATGCAAATTGGATTTGATCTAACGTACAACACATCCTCCAGCCTAAAGCGCGGTTTTCCAGACATCATCTACTGATGCAAACTGAATCCAATCTAACGTACGACTCAACCTAAGTCTATTCCTCAAAAACGGTCTAACGTACGACATCTTCTGACTCTCAAGTCTATCAAGCTGGATGGCATCGTTAAGCCCATCTCAGTCATACATCTTTTTCAAACACCTGGATGGCATCTTCAAGCCCATCTCCGACAAAAGTCCCTACTTCAGCTGGGGCAAATTCCTGGGTATTCTAGTGTTCAATCCTCTTCTACCTTCAGATTCTGACAGGCACACACACTAGTCTACATCTTCAGATATAAGAAAATTGAACAGGGGCAGCTGTCATACCCCAAAATTTGCCCATACTATTTCTTCTATTCAAGTTCAAATCAATACACAAAGTTCCAGAACACACTCTCTTAAGCGAGGATCAGAAATTAGGGTTTTGTTATTCCAAAGGAAAATCAGTGAATCAATCGCTCAAAGCATCCCACATGCCTTATGACATCTCACATTACCCCTATGACAAGTTTCAAGTCTCAGCTTAAAGGATTGGTCCCTCAATTGTTCAGAAAGTCAATAGCCGACTAGTTGACCTAAAAAGTCAACTATGGTCAAAGTACAGTCAAAACTCCTGATTTTTTATCAACATCCTCATATTGAAGTATCATTCACCATTTGATCAATAATTGATCATGGTTCATCAAGGAAAGATAAAAAATCAACAAATCAAAAAATTTCTAAATTAGGGTTTGTATAGGAGAAAGTCAACTGAACTTTGACCAGTCGTAACTCTCACATGGAACATCATAAATTTTCCATACAAAGCTCATTTTGAAGGAAATTTGATTCTCTACAAAATTGTCTTTCACATGCCAAGTCCAAAAATGCTTCATTTGAGAGATATGGACCAAAACATTATAGGTCCTTTTCAAAAGTCAACAAAAAGTCACTTTTTTCAAAAGGACACACAAGGAGCATGGAAAACAATTTTGATATGAGACTAAAGACAATGGTGAGATGACTCTCTAAGGTTTCTAAAAAGTCTTATAACACTTCCATACCTAAAAAATTGAGAGAGATAGGCCTTGTCAAAGTTGGGCTATTTTGGAGGGAAAAATGTGAAAGAATTGAAATATTTTTGCAAATGGGCCCAAGTTCTTTTGATCCAATCTTGTTATACAAGTCATCTAGAAGCTCTAATCAAAAGGCCACGAAAATTTTTATTAAAATTTGATTTTATTTGAATTTTATTCATTAAAATCATGGATTAAATCAATATTTGGAAGGAAAATTGAAAAGATTTGGTTTTCCCTTAACTTCAATCATAATCAATCAACATTTAAGGCAAATTACCAATCTAATTTCGTGCTCTACAAGATTGGTTGAAAAATATTTGATCTAGCTCAAATTTGGAAACTTTAAAAATCAATTTTCAAACAAATTTCCAATCAATTTTCTCATGGCAAATCAGAGATTCACTCAGGATTTTCTCTAGTTCTATTACTTTAATTAATTCTCCTATAAGTACAGAACAGAAACAAACCCTTGGGGTGGAATTTTTTGCAGTCAAGACCTCACCTTCAAGCTCCAAAAATTCAAGAATAAGTGAAGATCGAAATTGGAATTTGAGGGAGAGTCAAGGTGTTTTGAAGATTCCAAACACTCCTTGGATAATTTAGAAGCTAACCAGACCACTTTCCTCAAGCAGCACGTCCAGAATCGCACGCAATACCTCACGGTTTGAGCACTTTTTTTTAATCTCGATCTCACAATTTCATGCACCATAAACGAATTTTGATTACGTATTTGTTTTCATGTTGATGTTTAGATTGTTTCTGTGTGTTTAATTGAATTTTCGTTGCGATTTGAGTGATTTACCATGTTTAGGGTTCTTGGATTGAGAATTGGGAATTCTGATTATAGGTAGAATTAGCCCAAATTAGGGGCTCCATTGAACTTAGGAAACAATTTCCAATCGATCCATGGTCGTATTTGGCATTTATGTGTGGTGTTCTATGATTTTGTTATATGCAGAGCTAAGGCTACTCATAAAAACCGTGGCCAAAGCTGTATGGATTTGCAGGTTTGAAACGAAGAAGAAGAACAAACCACGCGTTCTTTTTTTTATTTATTATTTTCTGGGTAATTGATTTTATATATTATGCTCCTTGTCCATTTTGTTTTCAACATAACCACGCAGCGCGTTTGGTAAAGGAGGTGAGCGTGTGAAGGTAAGGTTGGGGGTTCGAACCCTCACGCCAACCATGTTTTTTTTGACAAAACACAAAAACTGGGATTCCATGTGCAACTCTCGTCTAAGGGATACCATGCGCCATCATCACAAAGCCGTCAAATCCCTCTCCCAGCAGATCCAACGCATCTGGAAATGAGGGTGCACCAAGCTCCACACGCGCGTGACACATGGAACCAAAAGCTAAGATTTTTGTAATTTTTTTTATTTTTAATTACACAAACTTCTTTTTATTTATTTATATATATATATATATATATATATATATATATATATATATATATATATATATATTTGTTTGTTTTTCTTTTATTAATATAAATTAGTTTTTTCAAACTTATCTTAGTTTACATATAATAATAATAATATTTGTATTTTAGTTATATTAATAATATATGTATCTTTTTTCTTTTATTTATTTATTTAATTATATTTATTTATTTATTTATTTATTTATATATTTCACTTATTTATTTTAATATCTTAAATAATTCATATGATTTTATTTTAATTCATAGAAATTCATAAAAATTCATAAAAAATTGTTTTTGCCTGATTAAATTATTTTCTTGTCCCCGATTTAATTAATTAGGTTAACCCCGAGGTTTCCTCCGACCGCCAACCATATCAGATCAAATTCAAAGCTAAGTGCCTATTTGTTTATTTATTTTAAATTTCTTTATCTTTTTATTTTTAGGGTTAGTAACGTTTGCCTCCGAACTGATAAAGCACTCACCCTATTTTTGTTTGCCATTTTTCCACCTTTTCAGGGTTTGCCAAATGCCAAAGCTTCGAATAGTCGGTAACCCTAAACCCTGATCTTAATTATTACTCGTGTTAGACCTATTAATATTATTATCCCGCTGGTTTCAATTTCCCTTCCCCCCGCTGGTTTCATTTTCCCCTTCCCCGTATTTGCTTTAATTATATTTGTTTATCAATTGTTGTGGTTAGTAATTTAGGGAGTGCAACTATGAACCGGATTAGAGTCACTTAATTACAAGATAACATTTTCTGAATCGAATCACGTGATTGCTGCACACACGCACACTTTTGGGGTAACCTCTCTGTTGCCTGTTGCCTTGTTGTCTTGTTGCCTTGTGTTTTTTGCAGAATAGCCAGTCCCTCGAATACGAAGATACCTCAGCCATGTTGCCTAGATTAAGATCATGGGTTCCTAATAATGCTGCCTTCGATATACTAAACGTGATCTCAATCCTCGGAAGTTGCCTACAAAAAGGATGAGGTATCCTCTAGCTGCCTACGAAAAGGCTATTCTGGTTCTTCCCTCAGACTACCTGCCTCTCTATGGCATGGGACAGTCTTATGGCGAACGAACTCTCGATGACCCTTCAACCTCCAAATGAAAGGCTTCCTGCCCTCTTATGGCAAGGATAGACCCTTTCACCCTGAAAGGCTAAAAGAACTTCTTTTTCAAACTATAAGGTAATTTCCCCTAATTGCTTTGCCTTGCTTTAAAACTTTTTTTCATATTCTTTCTCATAATCCTTCAAAATGGCTACGCTCATTTACGAGCTAAAGTCCATATTCTTTTTCTTCTACATTTCTGAAAACAAAGAGTAAAGCAATTAAGAGCCCATGGAAAACCATGGATGCAAAGGGTGCTTTACACCTTCCCTTTGCATAAATTACCCCCCGAACTCAAAATCTTTTAAAAAGGTATTTTCCTGTTCTTTTAGCCTTTCTGATTTAATTTGGATAAAATAATAGTCGGTGGCGACTCTTGCTATCCGCACATTTCGATAAAGTCAGTTCACCGTATTACACCTCGTAACCAACAACATTACAAATTTCTTCTGCAAAGTGTAGTCTCTCTATTTTCATCCTTATTCGACTATTTCTTGCCATACTTGCCTCAAGAGAATCAAATACTGCTGAGTAATAGTGAGACTACAATTGGATTTAGCTTCTTCATTGATTGGAGAATTGCCTTTAGATAACCTCTACTTTCTTTCACATATTTGTGCAATTTTAAGATGCTATTAAAAACTAAAGCCTCACCCTCTACCAACTTGAGGTTCAGTTGTAAGAGAAGAAGGAGTCGCATGTTCCAATGTTATGCGAAACTCAAAGACTATTTCCAATGAGATTGCTTCCTCCACAAGCAAACTCATGCTAGTATGAAGTTTCACGTTGTTGTCTTCATTCGAAGAACTGAATCCTGTTATCCTGAGCTTTGGAGGCCCGTCAGGCATTGAAGCCATGTTCCTTACAAGTGAAGGCCATTGAAAAGTATGCTCCATTCCTAGATCAATAACGTTGTAGATACTTTTAAATTGGCTGCATTTTATGGTTAAACATTCATGTGTGTGTGTGATGTCTTGACTAATGTCATAACACACTATGTGTGGAATTGTGTAGGATTGTATAGTTGAGCTAATACATGTTTTTGTTGGATTTCATGCTCGATGTCATGACATCAGTATCTGACAGCAGTAGCTGTTACTTTTTAGTTGTTATGTTTCCTGATTTATCTCAGGCAATAATTCACGTGTGTCTTAGTGTTCTTCTTGTACTCCATGCAATTGTCTCTTTGGTGATTGTATTTGAATAGGGTGTTTTTGAGTTGCAATTGTTTTGTCACACTAAAATTTTAAGTATGAGTGTTGTGTCTCTTGATTGAAGCTTTGAAGCAAGATCAAAATTTGTTTGAAGTGTGTCTTCATCCTGATTTTATAATTGTCTGTTTGTTATCACTGCTGTGATTGAGGGGATGTGAGTAGGAACTTAGGTCTAGCACTAGATTGAAATTGCATTGGGTAGGTCTTAAGTGAAGAGTTGTAGATAGGGGAGTTTAGCTTTGAATTAATGTTGCTTATAGTGAATTTCCTCCCTAGCTTGGTAGCCCCTAGAGTAGGTGTTGTTGTACACCAAACTGGGTAAACAGTCATCTGTGTTCTTTACTGTGTTTGTTTACTTTCTGCATAAATTGTATAATCAGTTCTGAAGTGGATGTCATAACATCTAATACGACATCGATTGTGTGTTACTAGAATTTTCAATTGGCATCAGAGCAAGCACCCTGCCTGTTTATTTCTGGGTGAGATCTAGGGACAATAAACTCTGGTACTATGGACAAGGGTGTAATTGTTTTTGGGAATAGACCACCCATATTGGATGGGTTTAACTATGACTACTGGAAACCTCGTATGGTAGCCATTCTAAAGTCTGTGGACTGCAAGGCCTGGAGAGTTGTGAGCAAAGGATGAGAACATCCTACAAAGAAAGATAAAGATGGAATAACTGTGGTAATACCCGAAGAAGATTGGATCAAGAATGAGGAAGAACCTGGCTTTGGAAAACTTCAAGGCTCTAAATGCGTTGTTCAATGGAATAGACAAGAATATATTCAGACTTGTGCAACACTATGAATCGACCAAATATGTTTGGAATATTCTCAAAACAACTCATGAAGTCACATCCAAGGTGAAGATGTCTAAACTTCAGATGTTAACTACTAAGTTTGAAAATCTCAGGATGAAAGGGGATGAGACCATTCATGATTTTTATAGGAAAGGTAGATGAACTCATTGGTTCCCTCCAAACATTTGAGATGAGTATAAGTGACAATGTTGAAAAGAAGAACAAGAGCATAACTTTTATATCTAACACTGAAGAAGACTCAAAAGAAAGCAATGATGGAAGTGATGAGAATCTATCAGAAGCCATAGCCATGCTTGGAAGACAACTCAACAAGTTTATTAAAAGAATAGATCAGAAATCCAGACCAAATGTCAAGAACACTCCCTCTGACAACAGCAAGTCGTATGACTCTAGTAGAAGATCTAAATCTAAAGAGAAGCCCTACCAAGGCAAAGGGATTCAGTGCCATGGATGTGAAGACTATGTTCACATTAGAAATGAATGCCCCACCTACCTCAAAGAGCAAAAGAAAGGGCTCTCTGTCACGTGGTCTGATGGAGATTCTGAGAGTGAGTCTGAAGAGGAAACTGCAAAACACATCACAGTACTAACGAGTGTATGTACATCTGATAATGACTCCAATGAAGATGACCGACGTTTGATGAGCTTACAGCCTCATATAAAGAGCTATGTGTCAGGAGTGCTGAAGTTTGTAAACAAGTGGAGAAGCAAAAAAAGGTTGGACAGAGATCAGGAGATATGTCTGGAATAGGATTTGGGGGCAAATCAAATGTCATTTTAAGGTCAAATTATGAAGCTCGCATGTCAAATAGGATGCCAAGACCAATGTCACAACATCAAGGAAACAAAATCATGAACCAGATAAAGAGGAAGTTCCTGATATGGAGGTGCTACTATTGTGGAAGATTTGGACACATAAAGCCATTTTGCTTCAGACTATTTGGATACCCTAATAACACTCATCAAGCCAAACTCAAACAGGTCACTCCTGTCAAGAACCAACAATGGATGGCCAAGAGTGTTGCTCTAATAGCTCACATATCTCTAAAAGTATCAGCTAAAGAAGACTGGTATCTTGACAGTGGCTGTTCAAAGCATATGTCTAGAATGAAGAACCTCTTGGGGGATATCAAACCTCATTCCACTAAGCATGTGATCCTTGGTGATGGAGAAAAAAGGGAAATCATAGGTGTTGGAAATTTAAAAGTTCCTAGTGTCCCTCATATGGACAATGTCTTGCTTGTAGAAGGACTAACTGCAAATCTTATTAGTATCAGTCAACTATGTGATCAAGGGTTCAATGTCAGATTCACTAAAGAAGGATGTGTTGTCACCAACAGAGAAAATGAGGAAGTCATGAAGGGATCTATATCTAAGAATAATTGCTACTTATGGGAGCCTAAAACCTCAAAGTTCTCTACTACACGTTCTATGGGGAAAGACGAAATTGAGGGTAATCATCAAGAAAGACCTGTCAAACCAGAAGCTCCCGTTGAAGAAATGGATGAATCTGACGATGAGTCTTATGTTGGAGATCTCACCATTAGTGAAATTGCTGATGGATACTCCGAGACTTGGCTAAGGAATGAAAGACTGTGTAGAAGAATAGTGGCTTATAAGAATGCTCATGCACTTCTACAAGAAGAAAGAGTAAGTCTCCTGTAAAAAATTGCTTCCCTAGAGAGAAGGGTGTTAAACACAAGATCGAACAAATACGCAACAATGAGAAGTAATCAAGTCATAAATATCAACAAGTCAGAGGTAAGAGTCATTCATAACAAGATGAAGCAAAAGATGTCTAATCAAACAAGTTGTGGCATAAATGAAAAGAAGTCCATAAGCAAAATAGGAAGCTCTAAAAGAAGGAGACCTAAACAAAATGAAGGTCCCAGAAAAGAAGAGTTCAACCCTACTATATACAAGAACCCAACAATGAAGATTGATGCTATTGAAGAAGCTGAGACTACTCTCTCAGTAGGTTGTGGGATTGTCAAAATAGATGTCTTAACATCTGAATGTACTGAAGAATCAAGTGTGTGCATTGAGATAAAAGATGCCTCTAGAATTGGTAAAGGTTCACCTTTCAATATCCAAAATGTTCTTCATAGGGAGATCATTGTTAGGAACCAACAACCAGAAGTTGTCAGAAGATCAAGGGAATCATCTGCAACTACCTGGAGTATTCACAACCTTGACCTAAAGAAGACAATGATGGTTCTCCTTGATGACATCTGGACTAGAGATATGAAAAAATAATTCTAACTGTTCAAGGGAAGTACTGTATGGAACGTGGTACTAAGGGAGCTTTCTATTGATCATGGACTTCATCTAAGAGAGGAGCCACTGACAACAGACCAAACTTCAAAAGCCTGGAATGTGAGAGAAAATGCTTCACAAATCAACTTGGGAAATCAAGAAAACAAGGAGAGCATGATTTCCTTGTCACAAATAAGGTTGTAAATCTGATGATTGGTGTGATTCACACAAAAGGCTTCGAGTGGTCTCAATTAAGGTGGATACAACAAAGTGTTTAGAAGCATAATGTCAAAAAGGATGTCGTAATATTATTCTGTAACAACATTAGACATCTCTTCATCAAAGATTGTGTGAAGGACAAAATTTTTACATTTGAACATATGGTCACTGATATAGAGTTTACTGATATTTTCACAAAAGGGTTAGATGTAAATCAAGTTGAAGAGTTAAAGGGAAAGTTATGCATTTCCCCCTGAAGAATTATAGCAATTAATTCTATTTAGGGAATATATTATGGGGTTTTTAATTATTCAATATTTGAAATATCCCCTAATTGATTACTATATCAAGTTCCCTCTTATTTCTCCTTCTCACCAAAAGGTTGTTCTCTACCCTAATGTCTTCAACAACCTAAATTTGTTCTTAAACTGCTCCCTCACTCTCCACAATCGTGTCACAAGAATTATTCTCAAATACCTCAAGATGTCACAACAATCTGATTCCTTCTATCCCAAGAAGATGTCCTCCACTGATGGTCTTGACGCCATTCCAAGAAATGGACTGGTTAACCCTAATCAAGTTCTTGATATTACTCTGTTAAGAATGGTTAACACTGATGATCTCACAATCAAGAAACCTCATACCTCTCGTGCAAGGAGGCCTAAGGAATCTGTTCGTGCCAAGGCCACAAATGCTATCGTCCACTCCTCTCAAGGATTTAACCAAGGAATGATCAAGGTATGCTTACAATGCCATTGCTAAAATTGTCACCTGTATCTTGAATGAACAACATCAAGTCCCTGGGATATCTGTTCTGCTGCAAACTATGATTCTTGAACCCGTTTCTGTTACTAAGACAAACATCATAGGGAAGTACTCTAATGATCATGATGTCCACATTGTTGATGAGGATGTGCACAATGACAATGATGATGAAGATGTCACTGAGGATGTCAATGACATTGGGAATACTGGTGTTGATGCTGATATAGGTACAACTATAGTTACATATGTTATGGACCTTGATGAACTCTCAGATAATGATTTGGTAGCTGTTGTGAACCCTAGCATTGCCAAAAGGCTCATGACTAGGAGGAAAGGTAAGGTTGTTGTACAAAGTTCTCCCAAGAGAAAGGTTGCTCCTAGAAGTCCCTCTGATGACTCTATCAGGAAGAAAAGTACCTCTACAGGTCCCATAAAAAGCAGGGCTATATCTCAGAGTGTTTCGGTTGGTCCTACCAAATCTTGGAGAAAAGTTATTCCCAAGAAAAGGAAGGCTCGAGCTATTGTTGTGTCGCGGGGAAAAATCGTTATCTTTTTTCGGGATGAGACACCTGATGCCTTCTTTGGGCTCGAGTGCTCAAAAAATGATTTTTCTTTGTTCCGACCAAACTTTTTATTGTTTCCAAAGGAGGAAAAGGAAAAAAGCTGCAATAACATAAAAAGTGGGGGAGAGATCTTGGGTAAGAGGGTTGGTTATACGGAGGGAAGGTATTAGCACCCAACGTATCTATAGTACTCTATAGGTTTCTTTGTTTTGTTTTTCATTCCATGTTATTGAGAGGTTCTGTTGTGAAATAGGTGGGACCTAAGGTGTTTGTTTGATTATGCTCGCAAAGATCATCGCGATCCTCTGCATACATATCCCTTAGAGGGAATCAGAGCATCTGTAGCTCGGGGTCTACGGGTGCTAAGGTTTGAATGGCTTTTTTTGTTTTGTTTTGCTCGCCAAGGATACGACCTTGTGCCTACGTATTCTCAAAGGGATGTTGAGAAAGTCAGAGCAATCGTAGTTCCCACTTATGCTAGTGGAAGCAAAGGAAAAGAGACAGATGTCATCTAAATGCTCGATGTATCTAATCTATATCATCACATACATCTGTTTGATTTTTGTTTGAAAATCTTTTCATTATAAGCCCTGGGCTGTGCCACTTATGGCGCTTAGAATGATAAAGATGTTTTTTTGTTTAACCAGCCTTGTGGCAAAAACTTTCAATGAAGTCAGCCTTGTGACAAAAAGTTTTGATTAATCAGCTAGCCTTGTGGCAAAAGTTTCAATGAAGTCAGCCTTGTGACAAAAACTTTGATTAATCAGCCAGTATGGTGGCAAAACGGTTTGATTGATTAGCCAGCCTTGTGGCAAAAAAAGTTTGATTGATTGATTGTTTGTGATGATATAGAAGAGGTACTCCTATCATAGAGATGATAAATGTCTAATCTCCTAGGGTATTTGATTTTGGATATTGGGGATGCTTATAAGAAGCCCGTGGGTCCTTGTACGAAGCCCAAGAGGAGGCTATCCGAGGGTCCTTGCATTGTAAGCCCAAGAGGAGGCTATGGGAGGGACAATCCAGGGTCCTTGCATTGTAAGCCCAAGAGGAGGCTAATGGGAGGGACAAGTCGTTTGTACAAAGCCCAAGAGGAGGCGTGGTATAGTTGGTTTGAGCTCTTAGAGCGATTTCACCGGGAAACCATACTCTATGTCCTAACCTAAACTAGGGAGATTCTTTGCACGAAGCCCAATAGGAGGCTATGGGGAACCTAGTGTTGTACTAAGTTGAATAAGCATATATAACACAAACACAAATATGAACAAGTACGAACAAATATGAACAAGTACATGAACAAATATGAACAGTTATATATATATATGACAAAGTGTGTATATAATGGAGTTTATGAAGGAAATATACCTGTAAGCATGATCCATTTGTATACACAGGGCTCGGGACTCATACTCGGGGAGAGGCCCTATTGAGTTTATTCAAAGCTATGTAAACAGGTATTTACAAAGGGGCTTGGGACTTATACCTACATGGAGGCCCATGGTATTTTTGGGAAGATTTAAAGAAAACCTTCATTTTTGATTTGTTATTCAAGGTTAAAAAACAAATTGATCGAGGTATGTACAAAAAAGTGTATGTACAATGAAATACCTAATTTCATGTACGGGAATGGGACTTATACCTATGTGGAGGCCCATGTTTTATTTTATAAAACATGGTTGATTGCTTTATTTACAGACGCGTCGTTTGTTGTTTTGAAAACAGTTTGAAAAGTATTGTTTTGAAAGAGTTTTCTGTACAAAGAAAAATTGTAAAAAGAAAGAGGAAAGGGACTTATACTCTCTAATATTCGAGAGGCCCATGTTTTATTTTCATAAAACATGGTGGATGGTTTGAAAAAGATGTGAGATTTGTTGTTTTTTAAAAAATGTTTGGAAGTAATTTGGAGAAAGTTTTATGTTTAAAGAAAAACTGTACAAAGAAAGAGGAAAGGGACTTATACTCTCTAATATTCGAGAGGCCCCACATCGTTTTGAAAATCAATTGATCAATCAAAAAGATTTAATCAATAGTTTCCTTTGAAATCAAAAAGAAATGGTTTATCGTTTTTGAAAAGAATTGCGATCGCTTGTTTTAAAATGGTTTGAAATTTTGAAAGAAGTCAAATTAATCAAGATAAACAAAAAGATTATACTTAATTAACACCTAAATGATTAGGGTTTGATCACAAAATATTTACAAGTGATTATGTTTGAAAAAATCAAGTGAAAAAAACAAATTTTAAAAGTATTAAAAACACTTAAAATATGTCATTTTAAACTTAATTAAAAATGTATTAAATAAATATATTTTTGTGATTTTTTTTGATATTCATAAAATACATATATTAAATGAGAAGTGTGTAAAAAATGAATAAAAAATGAGTTAATTTGATTGGTTAAATAATTGAGTGAAGTTGTTAAGAAAATGAAGGAAAAAAGTGTTAAAAAAATGGTTTTGGCCCTGCCAGGGTTTGAACCCACGCCCTAAGGTTCACCACTCAAAACAACAACCAACTGAGCTGCGCGTGCAGCTTGTTATTCATACGCTTTCAAGGTAATATATTTTAAAACAAACATTTGAAAACTTTGAACGAAAATCTGGCGCCAAGAACACACCCTAACTGAAATTCAATATTCTTCAAAACTGTGTTGTTTTGATCGATCAAAGGGTCTATCTCACTCGGTTTTTCACGAGGAACATGATGGTGTCCTTTAATTTCATTTATTTTTGCTCTAAGATGATTAATTTTCTGATGAACACGAAGAACCCTAATATGACAAATCATTGTGAAATCGTGTATGATCATGATATGATGCAATTGATTGAGGGTTATTATTCAGTGATGGTGCAGAAACAAGATGGTAACTCAGTTTTTCATTTATGATGCATGTATGATAGAGTTTGAAGTTCATGAGCACTTACCTCAAAAACGGCAAAGCTGGAAATCGAATTTGAGCCTGGAGGTGTTACAGATGTTGTTGCTCAATCTGGACAGCTTCAATGGACCTTATAGAACATGTCTGGATGCTTGGAGTGAATTGAAAACCTCTTGATCACCTTGTGGTACCCGATCTGCAGTTTAGCTCAAGTGAGGATCAAGATAGTTGATTTTGATGTTTCAGATCATGGATGATGGTTGGAATAGTTCATATGAAGTATATGGAGTGTGTTTGGATGATTAACTTGGACAGATATGGCCTGGTATGAGAATTGATATGTTAAGGCTCATTTTATGCAAACATGGTGGTTGAAGAGTGATTCTGAGATTTAGGTGTTTTTGGGGTGTGTGAGTGGTTCAAACACATCACATTTGATGTTTATGAGTTGCTAGAACCATCACTTTGGCCATAACTTCAAGGGTTTGGAGGTTGAGTTTTCTACCTCTTAGAAACTTAAGAAACTTGCATTCTAAGAAAGAAGAGAGAAAACCTATAATTGTGAGGTTTTGGTGTGATTTGAAGAGTGATTTGCACCTCTATTTATAGGCCATGAGTTCTGAATGCAGAGCTCTTGCAAGTTGATCAAGGAATGGTGATTTGGCATTTGGAGATAAAATGGAATCTTTACATTTAATGCAAAATGGTTAAAGTCACTTAACCATGGTTATTTCTCTAGCTTCTTATCCTCTTCCATTCTGATCTTCTAATCAGAAAATATCTCTCAATTATTGCTTCTATGCATCATTGCTTGGATTATAGGTCATGTAGTCTTGAAACTTAGTGAAAAATGGTGAAAATTCAAGTGAAAAAGTTCACTAATGTCAAAATTCAAAACCATGGCTACACTCCATATTTTTTCATGCTCTTGGACATTTTGGAAAGCTCATATTACACACTTCAAAACCCTAGTTGAAAGTTTCTTCAAGATCTTTAAGGAAGTGGGTGAAAAAGATCCATGAACTTTGAAGAAAGTGAGATTTTAAGTGCATTTTTCAAAAGATGCCAACTTTGAAGCTCCATATCTCTTAAATGGTTGATCTTATGGAAAAAAATTATATGTGTCAAAGTTGTTTATTGGATCAAAATATACAACTTTCATGTTGGAAGTTTTTTTCAGTTTGTAGGTGAAATTTTGAGTTATTCCCTTCCAAAGTTTTGGAAAAACCATTGAAAAACACTTAGAAAATTTTTCTAAGTATAAAAGTAAAACTTTGACTTTTTGATTCTTGGTTGATTTTCTTGATTTTCCTTGATCAAATGACTTCATATATCATATATTGATGATTCAAAACTTCAAAAGTCATGGTTGACCAAAATTCCCCAAAAGTCAATGGTAATCTTGTACAGTTGACTTTTTCAAACGAATCGCATTTCTGGAGATTTCAAATGAAACAGGCTATCCTCACCAAATGAATGGTATGAATGGATCACATTGAAGCATTAGAGGATATTGAGCCATGGTTTGAGTTGTGGCACCATGTCCTGATTAAAAAGTCAGTTATTCAGTGAATTAGGTCAAAAACCCTAATTGTCGACCTGATGAAATTGATGACTGTGGATCTTGAATTGAGATGCAATTTCCATTGGATGTTGTCATAGGGATTATTTGAGGATGATTGAGACCTTTGATTGACTTCCTGGGGATTTTTAGGGTTTCCCAAATGTGATCCCTGATTTTGGTCCCTGATAGTTCAAAACCCTAATCTGATGATTTGAAATTTCACTGTTGATTAATCCTTGTGTAGGAGATGTTCTGAGTCAATGGATTAGGTCAAAATGATGCACTTGGGGTCTTGAAGTCATTTCCCAAGTCATTAGGTCAAATCCTGAGCAAAAGTCAGGAGTATGCTATCTTCAGTCAAAACCCTAATCTAGTTGATTCAAAGTCTTTGAGCTTGTTGAAATGAATCTCTGAGGACCAAATGTTGATTGTTGATGAAGATGATTCATTTGAGATGAAGGGAGAACAAAACCCTAATTGATTGTTACTTGTACTGATGAGTGATTTCCTGATTAAATCCTGCTGAGTCACAAGTAGCAAACACAAGCTATGCAATTTGTTAGAGATGCAAATGATGCATATGCAATGATATGAGGTGGTATCTTAGGTCAAAAATTGGGGTATGACATGTTGACACTGACTCTGATGTTGATGTTCAAAACATTTCACTAAGGAAGAAACTAACAACTAGCAAGCTGGATGCTAGTGTTCCCGAGGTACCCATTGATAACATCTATTTTCATTACCCTTCCTATGTCAATAGGTGGAAATATGTTCACTACAAGAGGATAACTTTGGAAAGGGAGCTGGCTCAAAATGTCCTTGAGAATAAATAGATCATGGATCTAATTCATGAAGCTGGTCTATTGAAAACTGTTGTTAATTTGCCTACATGTTATGAAATGTTGGTTAAAGAGTTCATTGTGAACCTATTAGAAGACCGTGTTAATAGAAAATCAAAGGATTTTAGAAAAGTATATGTAAGAGGAAAATGTGTTACCTTCTCCTCCACTGTTATCAACAATTTTCTTGGAAGATCTGATGAAGCTCAACCTGAGCTGGAAGTGACTGACAATAAAATATGCGAGGTGATCACGGCTAAGCAGGTGAAAGCCTAGCCCCTGAAAGGAAAACTTTTTGCAAGCACGCTCAGCATAAAATATACTATGCTTCACAAGATTGGAGCTGCTAACTGGGTGCCCACAAACCACAAGTCAACTGTTGCTAATGTGCTGGGAAAGTTTATATATGATGTTGGAACCAAGACAAAGTTTGACTATGGTACTTACATATTTGATCAGACAATGAAGCATGCCAGGAGTTATAGTGTGAAGGGTCCCAATGGCTTCCCATCTATCATATGTGGCATAATTGTGAATCAGTACCCTAATATCCTTAGTGAAAATGTTTCTGTATACAAAAGGGAAAGTGCCATTTCATTTCACTACAAACTATTTCAAGGAACCCATGTTCCTGACATTATCACAACATCAGCTGAAACATCCAAAGACAGCACAACTACAAGAAAAGCTGTTGTGATTGCAATGCTAAGGGAAACATGTAAGGAACTAGAGTCCAAAAAACTGGCTCTTGAAAGATTGATCATCTCCCTTGAGATAGAAGAAGAAGCTGAAGCAGACAAAGAAGTTGAGAAAGAAGCTAGTCAAGATGATGGCACTGATAAAGATGATGCAAATGTTGAACTCAGTAGCTCCGAGTCTGAAGACTGAAGCAGCTGGTTCTGGTGATTTTTTTTTAATTTTAATATTTTCAATATCTTTTAGTTTAATTCTGGCATGTACTTACGTCTATAACAAGGTTGCTTTGGCAATATTTCTGGAAAAAAGGGGGAGTAGTGTAATGTCACCCCAGGACATCAACAAGAATTTTTTTTACTGTTGAATGAAGTTGTATTATGGAGGTCTACTTCTACAGTTTATTTCTCTAGTTAGAAGTGTTGCTGCATGAGGAAGTATTGGTTTGTGTAATGTGATGGTATGATGTGGTAATGTAGCCTGTCTGGTAGTTGTAGCAGTAGTATAAATATGCATGCTGACTGGTGTGGTAGTGTAGTATACTTTATGATTGCTTGATGGTAGATGTAGTTGCATTAGCTATTCTTGCAGGTGTGGTTGATTGGTTGTGTGCTCTAGTTGTATACTGTGTGTTTTTTCTGCTGTTCTGCTGCAAAGATTCTTTGATAATATGGTGACAGGTTGTTTTAGCCAAAAATTTGCCAAAGGGGAAGTTTGTAGATACTTTTAAATAAGCTGCATTTTATGGTAAAACATCCGTGTGTGTGTGATGTCTTGACTAATGTTATGACACACCGTGTGTGGAACTATGCAGGATTGTATTGTTGAGCTAATACAAGTTTTCGTTGGATGTCATGCTCGATGTCATGACATCAGTATCTGACAACAGTAGCTGTTACTTTTTAGTTGTTATGTTTCCTGATTTATCTCAGGCTACAATTCACGCGTGTCTTAGTGTTTTCCTTGAACTACATACAATTGTCTCTTTGATGATTGTATTGGAATAGGGTGTTTTTGAGTTGTAATTGTTTTGTCACTCTAAGCTTTTAAGTATGAGTGTTGTGTCTCTTGATTGAAGCTTTGAAGAAAAATTAAGATTTCTTTGAAGTGTGTCTTCATTCTAATTTTATAATTGTCTGTTTGTTATCACTGCTGTGATTGAGGAGGAGTGAGTAAGAACTCATGTCTAGCACTAGATTGAAATGGCATTGGGTAGGTCTTAAGTGACGAGTTGTAAATAGGGTAGTTTAGCTCTGAATTAATACTGCTTATAGTGGATTTCCTCCCTGGCTTGGTAGCCCCCAGAATAAGTGTTGTTGTACACCGAACTGGGTAAAGAATCGTTTGTGTTCTTTACCATGTTTGTTTACTTTCTGCATAAATTGTATAATCAGTTCTGAAGTGGATGTCATAACATCCAATACGACATCGATCGTGTGTTACTAAAATTTTCAAACGTGAATTGAGATTTTTCCTTTTGATGCTTAACATATAACTTCATTTGCAGCCATGAAGCCGAAAGTAACGTATGGAGTTGTTTGGTAAATAAGATGAAAAGCTTCCAACTTATTCTCCATAGTAATCAAACAAACATCATTAGAAGAACTTGTTGTTAGAACACGCAACATTTATTGCAAAGCAGCTTACGAGGAAGCAACATACAAATTTCCTAAGGCTATAAATAGAAGATCACTTTGAAAAAAATAAGGCTCTTTCTTGATACAATTCACTTACAAGAGCTGCTCCCGAAGATCATATTCTGAATGAAAATATTTTGTTCATTTTATTGAGATTCATATTTCATTGTACTTAAACTTAGTGAAAAATCACCGTTGTGATAAAGCTTGTTAAGAAGCAATCTGAAACACTACTGTTAGAAGTTCTTACTTGTAATTGTTCCTTGAGAGACCAGTTCGGTCATATTTCTCAAGAAGGCTAGGACTAGTTAGTATTAGAGGTGTTAGTCACTTGCAGTTGGCTTGGGCATTGTATTGTTAGTCACACCATTTGGTTGTGCATTTGTAATCAGTTTGGTTATAGTGGATTAAGTCCTCGTTGAGAGAGGCGAAATCACCTTGACGGGTGGACTGGAGTAGTTTGAGTTCAAACAAACCAGGATAAAAATATCGTGTGAATTTCATTTGCGAAAGAAAACCCCTTAATCACCCCCTTATAAGTGTTTTCATACCCTTCAATTGGCATCAGAGCTCTTGGTTCTGGGTGCAAACACTTAACAGTGTCAGTAAAAGATCCAAAAGAAAAACACTATGGCAAATGAGCAAAACAACAGACCTCATGTGTTTGATGGAGAATATTTTGAATACTGGAAAGATAGACTGGAAAGTTTCTTTCAAGGATAATATGCTGACCTATGGGACATTGTGTTAGATGGTTACACACATCTTGTAGATGCTGGTAAAAAGATTAATAGGAAAAACACGAGTGATAAAAAAAGAAAGAGTTCAAAAATCATCACAAGGCTAGAACTATCTTGCTGAATGCTATCTCACATGCAAAATATGAAAAAATCACCAAAAGAGATACTGCACATGATATGTTTGAGTCTCTCAAAATGACTCATAAAGGAAACACTCAAGTCAAAGAGACTAAAGCTCTGGCCCTCATCTAGAAGTACGAGGCATTTAGAATGGAAGAAGATGAGACCATTGAAACCATGTTCTCAAGATTTCAAACTCTAACTGCTGGCTTGAGAGTTTTGAACAAAGGATACACCAGAGCAGATCATGTTAAGAAGATAATCAGAAGTTTACACAGAAGATGGGGACCAATGGTTACTGCGTTCAAAGTTACAAAAAATCTAGATGATGTATCTCTTGAAGAACTTATCAGTGCATTAAGAAGCCACGAGATAGAACTTGATAAAAATGAGCCTCAGATGAAAGGTAAGTCTGTTGCCTTTAAATCTATTAAAAAAATTGAAACTAACACTTTTCAGGATGAAGAGGAAATCTCTAGTGACTCTGCATTAGAAGAAGAAGATAAGTTATCTCTTCTCTCCAGAAGAGTAAATCAATTATGGAAGCATAAACAAAGGAAGTTCATAAACTACAGGAGACTAGAAAATAAAGCAGAATCTTCTGGACATAAGAAGCCTAGCAGAAAAAGCATTATATGATACGAATGTAAAGAACCATGACACTTTAAGAATGACTGTCCTAAGCTGCAGAGAGAAAGGCCAAAGAAAAAAATTGAAAAGAAGAAAAGTCGGATGGCCACATGGGATGATTTAGAATCTTCTGAAGCTGAATCTGACTCAGAAGATGAACATGCCAACTTAGCACTAATGGCTACCATAGGAAATAACTCTGGCTTTGAATCAGAAACTGATGAGGTATTCTCTGAACTTACTAGAGATGAGCTTGTAGAAAGCTTATCAGAACTTCTGGAAAACCATAGTACACTCAGAATCAAATACAAGAAACTTAAAAATAGTTTTGTAGTTGAAACTGAGAAACTTAAAGCAGAAAATTCCGAACTTAAAGAAAGTAATGTTAAACTCATGGAGGAATAAAAAATTCAAAAAACCTCTAATTCAGATACTGCTTCAAGCTCAAAAGATATTCTAAAAGAATATGACTCTGGTTTACAAAAATTTATTGCTAGAAGCATAGACAGAAGCAAAATGGCTTCAATGATATACGGTGTTAGTAGAAACAACATAAAAGGAATTGGTTATGAAACGCCACATGGGAAAGAACCATATCAAACTAAATATCTTGATGATATGATTATTACATATAAACCTTTACACACGCAGTTTGAATTTGGTCACACACATGACATTCAATACACTTCTTATTCTGAAAACTTTCATGCTAGACCTAAGTTCAAACAAAAATTTAGGCATACTAACACAAAATGACCCAAAAAGATGTGGGTACCTAAGAAGAAAATAATATATGTTACAGATTTCCTTAGCAGCACAGTTGAAACACCAATCATGATACCTAGACTCTGGATGCTCGCGACACATGAGGGGAAGAAAGTATATGTTCTAAAGCCTGGAGCTTAAATCTGGTGGAGACGTTAGATTTGGAGGAAATAAGAAAGAAAATATTATCGGTTCTAGAACTATGGGTAACAGTAACTCTCCCTCAATAACTAATGTTGTGTTAATAGAAGGATTAGCACATAACTTGTTGTCCATAAGTCAATTAAGTGACAACGGCTATGACATAATCTTTAATAAAAAATCCTGTAAAGCTGTAAGTTAGAAAGATGGATCAATCCTATTTACTGGAAAGAGAAAGAACAACATTTATAAAATTGATCTTTCAAAAAGTAACTTGTCTTCTGTTTGTTAACGATGAGAAATGGGTCTGGCACAGAAGATTGGGACATGTTAGCATGAGGAGAATATCTAAGCTTAACAAAATTAATTTGGTTAGAGGACTTCCCAATCTGAAGTTCAACTCAGAAGCTCTATGTGAAGCATGTCAGAATAGAAATTTTTCAAAACCCTCTTTTAAATCATAAAATGTTGTCTCTTCCTCTAGGCCATTAGAACTTCTGCATATTGATTTGTTTGGTCCAGTGAAAACTGCATCAATAAGAGGCAAGTAGTATGGATTGGTAATTGTTGATGACTATAGCAGATGGACATGGGTTAAGTTCCTAAAACACAAGGATGAGTCACATTTCGTGTTTGTTGATTTCTGTAACCAAGTTCAAAATGAAAAAGTTTAGAATCATAAAGGTTAGAAGTGATCATGGTGGAGTATTCGAGAATAATCTCTCTGAAAAATTCTTTAGAGAAAATGACATTTCTCATGATTTCTCTTGTCCTAGTAGTCCTCAACAAAATGGAGTTGTAGAACGAAAGAATAGAACATTGCAAGAATTGGGTAGAACCATGATTAACGAAACCAATATGGCTAAACAATTCTGGGCAGAAGTAGTGAACACTGTAACACCCCTTTTATACCCAAAAATAAATAAACACGTAATCAGAGAATAAGCATGCATATAATTCAAAAGAGCATCACATCGACGTTTTCAAAAACTAAAAGCTTTTAAAAAATGACAGCATTTATCCACAATATACAATACACCTGGTCATTCCAAATAACATCTAAACATTTAATTACACTTCATACAGAATATGCATTCACAGTGGAAAGTACTTAAAATACTCATGTATTTCATAAAATGATTCATGTCCCATACCATGATCATAACTTAATAACACTCTTAATATAAAATAAACCATAATCATAATATTTGGCTTAAAGCCTCTCAAACAACAAGTAGCCAAATAAACAGGCCCATAAGTTGTAACATAATACATAACCAAATAGAAACATGAGTTCAACACGCCTAGTCTACCCAGTGTTGCATGACCAGAGCATTGACTCGCTACTTAATCATCAAACAAACTCGGAAGATCTCCGACTAAATCTCGTACGAACTACTAATCTCCAGAACCTACATGTTGCCAAACGAGGGAAACATTAAAACAGAAGGGTGAGAATACGAATCATTATGAAGAAATTATAATAAGATACAATGATTCAATCAACAGTTATAGGAATTCATCACACTTATATAGCCATGTAAATAATACTAACCAACATTTATTTCACATGTTACAAGCATACATCAAAACTCAAGGAGTATAATATTAAATTCCAATACTATATTCCCAAATAATATACATAACTATAGTTATCACATACTCATATATTTGACCAAGTCATGTGTCCAAACATCACCAAATCCAATTATCACATCTCATGTACACATAACAATCACATAAATGCATATACTCAAACATCACATAACCTCAATGTGACTCAATGTAAAACATGTGACTCAATGCATGTGGTACCCAATGTGAACCCAAAGTTCCACCTCTTCCGATTCATATAGAATCTAGCCACGATTTAGATCCAGACAAGATCGAATACACCAAATATAAACATATAGTTTACCGTTTTTCAAATTCACTATAGAATCCAAGCCGCTTCCGATCCGGACAAGATCAAAGCCACTACACATGTTTTCAATTAAGGATCAACGTAATCTACGTTTATTTTCATTCAAGGATCACCGTCCAATACCACGTGAACCTACATTTTCACCGCTTCCACAATAAAGCCGACTATGCCATGAATGAATGTACAATTACCAACCAATTATGCAATTAAGATCATCTTCCAATTAGTCAATTACGATTCACAAAATCCAATTTACACTAGTATCCATACTATCTGGTGTCAATTCACATTTACCACATATATATGAATATACACATTATCAAAACAACATCATTGGCATAGCAATATATTATTCTCAACATAAATATTCGAGCCAAAAACATAATTACGGACAAATTCTCTAAATACCTTAATTTACCGATAAACCGAATAAGTTATCCAAGTCCAAACATAATATGATTAAATAGACTCATCGGAATTAATTCAATTATTAGTTTAACCAATTACTATCAAACTATATTAATTTAATTCACTTCTATTTCTATTCCATTTCCACTTTCTAGCATTCTGTTGCTCAAGACCATTTTTATTGAAAAGAATATCGCACTAGCTTTCTAACACTTCGAACGGAGACTCAAACGGAGTTACAGTTCAAAAGATATGAACTGTTAAAGTTTCAACGAAAAAACAAACACCGACATCATACACTAACAACCCTAAACATGTCAAAATTACGCAAAACAAACAAAAGTATGACTCTTAATAACTCAAAACAACTCTGACAACTTATTTTCAACTCTAACAACTTTATTGACAACCATAACAACTCTATTGACAATTCTATTAAATTTTTATAATTTATTTATAAAGAATATTTAAATAAAACACAATTTTGGTCGGTTCGTAAAATATCAAAATTTCAACAAAATAACACTACCTTGTTAATCTACTAATTAAACTTAGGTACCACGTAAATTTTTATCAAATTCTGAACAACTAATTATACCGTTAATTTCCACTATTCTGTCAAACGACATTGTTTAAATTGTATATGCACCTGTTACTCAATGACGCACTACAAGAATTTTTTTATACATGTTACATATATGTATCACAATGCACCAGAATATAATATTTTTATACTATTTTATTTCTCATTCAAAGAACAATTAATTAATAATCAAGTGATATAGGAAAGTGATATTGTGTATCAAACATAATAATAAAACAAGTGGATCCGATACTGTGTAATGAAATATAATATCTAGTTTCCTCTTCTCTCTAATACTCTACAGTAAAGAACAAAAATAGTATAGTGCCTATTTTCTTTTCCTTCAATATATCAATTCTAACACAATTATTCACCACAAATCAAAGATTATTCATCAAAACCTAACAATTTCAAAACCATAAAAATTAGGGGCTAAACATGTTTCTACCCATTAACCCAATTATACTAACCCATAATAATAAGGATTCTCCCCTTACCTCTTCAATTTCTCCTTCAAACCCTAGGTGCTTCTTTGTTGTTCTTCCCATTTTCCTCTTTTCTTTCTCTACTTCCTCTGCCTCTTATCCGTGAAAATGAAAAGGAAAGTGTAGAAACTATGATACACTCTCACTCTCCACCCTTACTAACATACCTAATAGGCCTAAATATAACACCCCCTATTTACTCCTAAAATCAATAAATAAGCCCAATATAATATATACTATTTATTATCTCTATTTTATTTCACTAAATTAAATAACACCAATAATTAAATAGACACAAATATACACACCAAATTAATTAATATAATCAACTATTATCTCAATTAACCAATTAAACATTATTAACACCAATGCACACATAATCAATTAATCAAATTAATTATTCTATCACATAACAATTAGATAAATAATCAACACACCAATAATCAATTAAATAATAAATAGTATAATAAAATAAATACTAATAAAATTGGGCTGTTACAAACACAACGTGTTATATTCAAAATAGAATCTCTATAAGACCTATTCTTGAAAAGACTCCTTATGAATTGTGGAAGAATAGAAAACCCAACATTTCATATTTCTATCCTTTTGGATGTACTTGTTATATACTAAACACTAAAGAACAAATGAACAAGTTTGATTCTAAAGGACAAAATTGCTTGCTTCTTGGATACTCTGAACGTTCAAAAGGTTATAGAGTATACAATACATAAACTCTGATTGTTGAAGAATCAATCAATGTTAGATTTGATGATAAACTTGGCCATAAAAATCCAAAGCAAGTTGAAAATTTTGCAGATATAAAATTCAACTCACAAACTCTGAAGACTTAGAAGCAAAAGACAATTCAAAAGATCCTCAAATTACAACATATATGGAGAACTTGAGAATTTCTGAAGAAACATCTCAGAAAATATCTTCTAGACTCACCTCAAAACATCCATAAGATTTTATACTTGGAAAGAAAGATGACCCCATCAGAATTAGATCATTTCTCATAAACAACAAAGAATCACTAGTTGGATTAGTTTCTATGGTGGAACCAACTTCTTTAGATGAAGCTCTTCAAGATACTGATTGGATTATTGCTATGCAAGAATAACTAAATCAGTTTACTAGAAATGATGTATGGGATCTAGTTCTAAGACCTGATGGATTCAATATCATTGGAATAAAGTAGGTATTCAGAAACAAATTGAATGAGCAAGGAGAAGTTGTCAGAAACAAAACACGATTGGTTACACAAGGATATAGTCAGCAATAAGGTATTGACTATAATGAAACTTTTTCCCCAGTCGCCAGGTTAGAATATATTAGATTATTAATTTCCTTTGCTGCTCATAATAACATCACATTGTATCAAATGGATGTTAAGAGTGCATTTTTAAATGACTACATAGAAGAAGAAGTTTATGTCCATCAACCTCCTGGTTTTGAAGATTCAAAATATCACCAACATGTTTTTAAACTTAAGAAATCTTTATATGGTCTGAAACAAGCTCCCAGAGCTTGGTATGAACGATTAAGTTCATTTCTTCTAGATAAAGATTTTACCAGAGGAAAAGTGGACACAACTTTATTTCGTAAGACATTTAAAAATGATATTTTAATTTTTCAAATATATGTGGATGATATTATATTTGGAACTTCTAATGTTTCTCTTGGAAAAGAATTTGCTAAGTTCATGCAAGCAGAATTTGAGATGAGTATGGTGGGAGAACTTAAATTCTTTATGGGAATTCAAATTAATCAAACTTATGAAGGAACTTATATACATAAAACAAATTATGTCAAAGAACTTCTGAAGAAATTCCATTTATCGGAAAGTAAAGAAGCTACAACTCCCATGCATCCTACATGCCTTCTGGGAAAAGATGAGGTAAGTAAGATAGTAGACCAGAAACTCTACAGAGGTATGATTCGATCTCTACTTTATCTAACTGCATCTAGATTAGATATTCTGTTTAGTGTATGTTTATGTGCAAGATTCTAATCAAATCCTAGAGAATCTCACTTGACAGCTGTCACGAGAATTCGGAGGTATTTGAAAGGTACTAATAATGTTGGATTGCTTTACAGAAGATCCAAAAATTTCAACTTAGTTGGATATTGTGATGCTGATTTTGCTGGAGACATAGTGGAACGTAAAAACACTTCTGGAAGCTGTCAGTTTGTGGGAAAGAATCTGATTTCCTGGTATAGCAAAAAGCAAGCTACAATTGCACTATCAACTACAGAAGCAGAATATGTAGCTGCTGCAGGCTGTAGCACTCAGATGTTATAGATGAAAAGTCAACTAGAAGATTATGACATCTATGAGCGTAAGATTCCTATTTTCCATGATAATACTTCAGCTATTTGTCTTTCATAAAATCCTATTTTGCATTTTAAAGCTAAGCATATAGAAATTAAATATCACTTCATTAGAGACTATATTCAGAAAGGTATACTCAGTTTAAATTTCATTGATACAAATTATCAATGGACTGATATCTTCACTATACCTCTTTCTGAAGATAGATTCGAATTCATACTGAAAAATATTAGTATGAATGTTTGTCTAGAATGAAGTCATGTTAAATATCTAAAATGCCTTTAGAACATTCTTTTGCCTAAAATGAATTATCTGATTCTTAACCCTTCAAAAGTTAGAAGTAAAACCATTTAGAAACACCATACCTACTTAGCTCAGAAGATCATTTTCTAATATGGTTCAGAAGTTCATTACATAAAACCGTTGTATCACGCTAACCCTAGGAGTTGAACACGTGTTCACATTTTCGAAAGGTCATGCGTGCAAGCTATTAAGGCACGAGTTCTTGGTAACTGTTGTATTAAATTTTTACGTTTCCCCTAATATCATTAATCATGATGTTCTATCCTTTACATTTTTCAATATTTTCTCATCATTTTACTAAGCATGCAAATTCCTACATTAATTTCATCCGGTTATACGTTTGCATTCCTCTTTCCTTCATTCATATATATATATATATATATATATATATATATATATATTCACATCCATTGTCAATTCTTATCACTTCCCTAAACCTAATCTCTATTTGTTATTCTCTAAAAACAATTTCCCTCATGGCCTCCCAAACACCCCTCACTTTCCTTAAAGAGAAATTTCTCTGGCTGTCAGAAAGCAATGAACGCTACATTGCTTGCTTTAGAAAACAAGGATGGGAAAATTATTTCATCCTCCTTCTTAGTCCAATCTTCACCAATCTGGTGAAAGAGTTCTGGACTCATGCTTCTATCAGTGATGACAATCTAAGCATAAATTCGACCATTCATGGGATTCCCTTCACCCCAACTGAAGCATACATTGCTGCAACCATCGGTTGTCCCTCCAACCCAAATGCAGCATGTCTAACATACTTTGATGACTCAAATGCTTTCGTCGTTCCAAATGACTTAAGCAAAAATGCTTGTCGAGTCCTTAACAATCCATTCTTTCTTTCTCTAACAAAACGAGTCTTCTTTCAACTTGTTCTCCTTAACTTGTTGCCTCGAGGAAACTTTCACAAGACCTTGCATTCTAGAGATCATTTTCTCATCCACCGCCTTGAAAAAGGATGACCAATAAACCTTTCTGCCATCATTTTCAGTCATTTGAGAGAATCTCTCTTGGCTTTCAAATTCATTCAGAACTTCTACATCCCCTACGGCCGAGTCCTATCAGCTCTATTCGAGTCTGCAGGAGTTGTGAAAATCCTTCGCAATGCAGACTTTCCAAAAGCGACGAAGTTCTGTTTGCTGAGCCCTGTGAAGATTTTTCCTTCACTTGTGAAGACTTTCCAAACAGCGATGAAGTTTCTGTTTGTTGTTATTGGTGCATGTAATTTTTTATCATTAATGAAAATTTCCTAGTTTATGCTTTTTTTCTTTATTATTGATATTAAAGGGATAACGTAGAACATTTTGATATCATAATAGCTTACCTGAACTCAAAACCTCAAACACTTTTACTTAAAATAATCGTGTTTTCATTAAGTAAGAACAGGGATAATCTGGAAAAGTAGTATCAGATTAATATTAATACGCTTTTTGAATTATGACAAAAAGGGGGAGAGAATATAGTGAAATTTTGACTTGATAAAATTAAAAGTTAAGAGACTAAGTCTCAGACATTTCTAACAAGTGTACAAAGAATTTTACTTCTTTATGAAAGTTGCAGGAAAATCATATTCTAAAAGAAAATCTGATAGATCTTTTAAAGAAGCGCTTTAAAAATAAAAAAGTTAATCTTCTGAAGAAATACGCTGGAGAAGAAAAGATACTCAAGGAAGTTATCCTTTAAATTTTTTCTCTAAGTATTTATTTCAGGGGGAGATTGTCTTTCTTATATACAAAATTTCTGACCATGACTTAAATGTTTTGTCATCATTTAAAAGGGAGAGATTATTAGAACATAGTTTGGTTTTAGTCATACCTTAATGTTTTGATGATAACAATTAAATAAATTTTGTATAAGTAAATATGGTACTCTAATTATATGTTTTCAGAAGAAGTTCTAATTCAAGTACCAACAAAACGTGGAGTTTATGCAAAGCTCATGCTGAAGTTCTAATACTTCTGAATGCACCAACCATTGTAGACAAATTCTGATAGAAGTTATATTCAAAAAGTCAAGACAAAAGTTTGTGAAGAAAAAAAAAAGAAAAAGAAAATCAAAATGCAAAGTTCTGATACAAGCTAAAATACCATTGGAGACATAATGATTAAAAGACGGCTGAAGCAATTTTAAGGAACAAATTTCAAGAAGCTTGGAAAGCTCAATTAACCAACACGACACACAACATTTATTGCAAAGCAGCTTATGAGGAAGCAACGTACATATTTCCTAAGGCTATAAATAGAAGATCACTTTGAAAAAAATAAGGCTCTTTCTTGATACAATTCACTTACAAGAGCTGCTCCCGAAGATCATATTCTGAATGAAAATATTTTGTTCATTTTATTGAGATTCATATTTCATTGTAGTTAAACTTAGTGAAAAATCACTGTTGTGATAAAGCTTGTTAAGAAGCAATCTGAAACACTACTATTTGAAGTTCTTACTTGTAATTGTTCCTTGAGAGATCAGTTCGGTCAGATTTCTCAAGAGGGCTAGAACTAGTTAGTCTTAGAGGTGTTAGTCACTTGCAGTTGGCTTTTGCATTGTATTGTTAGTCACGCCAGTTGGTTGTGCATTTGTAATCAGTTTGGTTATAGTGCTTTAAGTTCTCGTTGAGAGAGGAGAAATCACCTTGACGGGTGGACTGGAATAGTTTGAGTTCAAATGAACCAGGATAAAAATATCGTGTGAAATTCATTTGCGAAAGAAAACCCCTTATTCAACCCCCTTCTAAGTGTTTTCATACCCTTCACTTGTTAGTGTAGTATTTGAAAATTCATTATAAGGATAAAGTGATAACCTACACTTCAATCCTTTGGCAAAAAATTAAGACACTCTTTGCAACTAATCTCCTGATGGATTTTCCAGAGACAGAATCTTACTAAGTAACACAATTGCTTGATGGTTGTCTCTGAAACCAACTGCTCAACACAATCCAGTAACAGATGGACCAAGTGAAGACCTTGGTCCATTTGAAAACTGATTCGTTCTTCACAGGGTACACATACACACTTTTGAATAATGAGATATGTGATTGTTGTTGGAACATATCCAATAACATAATTCACCTCCATGGAGTATGCATTAATATTATCTTCTTCATTGACTACAAAATGATCAAAACTTTGATGATGATTCTTCTCTTAAGGCTCATTATCTTCATACTGATCCATGTTAATGAAGCTATCAACAAAGTGATCAAGTTTTGAAGAAGCTAATAGACAATAAGTGGCGGTGGCATCAAAAGTACACAATTCATTATCATCAAGTACTATATCTTGTTCCCTTCTTGCATGACAAAACCTTCTAACGGGGAAAAAATGATTGACACTTTGATTCATACAGAAAGAAAGCCACATGTTGAAGTCTTGTTCCATTGATATTTGAAGAAAAAGAATGGAATGTAGTTCCTCTATTTAACTCAATTTGAATAATACAAAATGAATACTCAACATTGGTATTATTAAAGAATAACACATAGATTCCCTTTACTTAGAGAAAAAACAATATTTTACAATTTAATAATACACACAACATTGAAAGTCCAATCATATGATATGTATCTGTGAGGGCAAGGTTGCGTTTTAAGTGATGTCAAAACTTGCAAATTCAAGTATGGATGTGTCTCAAACAACAGGATAAAGTAGGAAGCATTAAGAATCTCAAAATTGGTATTTTTGGGTGTTCAAGAGGTACAGGTCGACCTACACGGGGCTCAGGTCGACCCACATGCTCAAGAATTGATGATTTTGTTAGACGATAAGGTGGATCTAGAGGGAGGAGTTTAATAGATCCCTTGTTTTCAAAAGCAATTTGAATTTTAAAACTTTAGTGCCCCTGAAAGAAAAATATCGTCTAGAACGACCTTAGTTATTGGAAGTCGGATATACGTAAACCAATGAAAAAACAATGAAGTTGAACTTAGCTCTTGACGAAATTATCAACTGGTTACGCAACACAATACTAGTTATTACTCACAATTAACCGTTAGTTAGAAATAGTGGCAATGATTTGTGTTGGGTATTTTGTCAAACACTTGGTGAGCGAATATTCACCCACTTTCAACACTATAAATACACAACTATTGCCACACATAAAATGAAAGTAAATTGCGATAACGAAAAAGAATAAGAGATTTGTTTAGGAAGTTCCCCTTGTCATCCTCGCGTAGGGTACGTCTGCCCCTAATTCCAAATAGAATTAGGATAAATTGTATAGAGTACAAATTATTCACAAGAGAAGAAGTTACCAATCACCAGCTACAATTATGCAGTAAAATTGAAATTAAAATCTTCTCTCCCCTTGATTCAAGATGAACCAAGTGATTGCCAACAATCTTTATTGAACCTCCGGTTGTAGCTACCTTGTTCAAAATCCAAATTGATTCTCAAACCCCCTTCTCGGCTAATTCAATCTCAAGACTTCGACCCCGATTCTTCCTTCCTTATCCTCCGGTTGTTGCTAGCTTGTTGAGCGAATTACCTATCCTTTAAACCCTTAAGTACGACTGAATATTTGTGAAGCGAAGCAATCGTCAAAAACCCCCAAATCACACTTGATCTTGGAGGACAAAAACCTAACATTTTATTCAAGAAAAACCCACAAACTCACAACTCGAACAAGAACCGAATCTACCGTCGAACCTTATCAACTCATGTTCCTCACCTTGATTGATAAAGATTATTATGTGTGACCATCAATCGATGAGTGAAAGGTTAAAGATGATGAGAGATTTGTGTTTATTTTCACTTTTTTGTTATGTTATGAAATAACCAAAATGAATCATTTATATGTCATGTGGAGCTAAAGCAATAAAAAACAGCAAAAAAACCACTTTTTACAGCGACAGGTGGGCCTGAGCAACTAAGAGAGTCGACCTGAGCAAACCTGAGGCTTCAGCAGAGAAAGAGAAACCTGTTATGCGTCGACCTAAGCATTGTATGCGTCGACCTGAGCAAACTCGAGATCTACTCAAAAATCCTTGCGTTGACCTAAATAGGGCCACGCGTCGATGCATGTTGTCCCAACAAAGATACTAGGATGAGTCGATCTAAGGGTCAACATGTGCAAACCCGGGACTCTCCCAAATTTCCATGTTGTGGTGTCGTTTTTTTACCTCCCCGTTTCACTTGGGAGGACGGCACGCCGGACCCTTCACGCGAAATTTGGAAGGAGAAAGGCGCCCTTGTGGGATGAATTTTATTCCAGTTCTTCCTATGATAACACACGAACTTTTTAATTATCCTACGAGGAGAAAGGGGAAAAAAATCTCAAATAAACCCTAGGAGTTTTCTAGGTGTGGGGATTTCACCTAATCAGATGTTCTGGAGTCCGGTAGGTCGGTTATACATAGGAAAGGTTTTAAGCACCCCACATATTCGTAGTACTCTACGGGAACCTTCTTTGTGTGTATGTGTTTGTGTTTGCTAATTGATTGGGAAAGTTTCTCCTTTGTGTTAGGAGAGAGAATTGAATTGAAAGACAGATGAACTGTCTGTTTTTGGTTTTTTGATTAGCTCGCTGAGATTCCTTGTGAATCTCATGCCTACATATCCCTAATGGAAGTTAGAGCTTTTTGTAGTTCGGGGAACTAATTAGGGAAATGAATTTTTTTGGGTGCCTTGCTTGAAGCTCGAATTAAATCTTTGTTTACAGTAAAGAGACATGAAGTCATCTTTATAGAGAGGAATTCCTACTATTCCACCGCAAACATTTAAAGTGACAGAAAAGATGGGTTTGTTTCATAAGAGAGGGACCTTACTTGGTTGTGTGCAAGTATGCCAGTCGCGTGTCTCTTGAATGAAAGAAAGATTCTGAACCAGTTTAGGGAAAGGGAACAAGTCTGGGTGTGTGTTCCTCAGAGCATGCCTTTCAGAGTCCTAAATGGGAGAATGTTTGAAATTGAAATTGAAATGTTTGTTTGTTTGTTTGAATGTGGTGAAATAGGAGAAAGATCTCTCTATAGAGATAAACCATGTTTATCTATTGTACGAAAGATTTGAATTTGTCTGGCTTGTATGAGGCCCAAGCTTGAGGATTTTTGATTGATTCTGGGAGATGACTCCACTGGTATTGACTTTGACTAAAGGAATTTTTTGTTCTGTGTGAAGCCCAGAATTGTGGCTAACTCTAGCTAGGGAGACATTATTTTCTGCCTTGTACAAAGCCCAAGGTTGTGGCTGACTACTGAGGTAACAGAGTCTGGAGACTATGGATGACTCTATTTTATGCCTTGTATAAAGCCCAAGGTTGTGGCTGATTCAGTGGAGAAATGATCCTAAAGGTTAGGAATCTTTTGACACATGAAATGATGTTTATCTGCTTTGTACAAAGCCCAAGGTTGTGGCTACTTGATGGGGAAGGACTCACTGTGGAGATTCTATTATCTGCCTTGTACAAAGCCCAAGATTGTGGCTAACTCTTCTGAGGGTTACTCTGTTGTTTAGAGGTTAAAGGTTGACCCTTCTGGGGACTGTGCTCTTATTAAGCAGGGATTGATGAATGAAAAACCCAGATTTAAAGGTTGACCTTATTGGGGAGTTTTAGAGGTTTTGAATAATGGATGATTTTGGAAACTAACCCTTTCCAAGGGATTTGACTTTGAAATACTGATTTTATGGAAGCTTACCCATTCCTTGGAATTTTGACTTTTAAGGAATTGTTGGAAACTAATCATTTCCAGGGAATTTGGATTTAAAAGGAATGATTTTATACTTCTTGTTTAAAGCCAGAGATTAAGGATGACTTGGCTGAGGAAATTCCAAATGTGGAACCTAGACTCTATTAAAGAGAAGACTTACTGGAGATTGAAAAATAAAGGTGACATAGACTGTCCATGTCTCTCATTCCAAAAGGTGAACTCAATATTGAGATTGAGACATTCTTGGCTTATGTGAAGTCTGGTTTGAAGAATAGAAGAATCTCACCAGGGTAGGCTAAAAGGTTATAAAAGACCCGTTCCTATGTGTAATACGGTTAACTGACTTTATCGAAATGTCGCAGTTAAGCATGAGTCGCCACCGACTTTTATTTTATCCAAATTAAATCAGAAAGGCTAAAAGAACAGGAAAAACCTTTTAAATAAAAAACTGAGTTCGAGGGGTAGTTATGCAAAGGGAAGGTGTAAGGCACCCTTTGCATCCATGGTTTTCCATGGGCTCTTAATTGCTTTGATCTTTGTTTTCAGAAATGTAGAAGAAAAAGAATATGGACTTTAGCTCGTAAATGAGCGTAGCCATTTTGAAGGATTATGAGAAAGAATATGAAAAAAAGTTTTAGAGCAAGGCAAAGCAATTAGGGGCAATTACCTTATAGTTTGAAAAAGAAGTTCTTTTAGCCTTTCAGGATGAAATGGTTTATCCTTGCCATAAGAGGGCAGGAAGCCTTTCATTTGGAGGTTGAAGGGTCATCAAGAGTTCGTTCGCCATAAGACTGTCCCATGCCATAGAGAGGCAGGTAGTCTAAGGGATGAACCAGAACAGCCTTTCGTAGGCAGCCAGAGGATACCTCAGCCTTTTCGTAGGCAACTTCCGAGGGTCGAGATCATGTTTAGTGTATCGAAGGCAGCATCATTAGGGACCCATGATCTTAATCGAGGCAACATAGCTGAGGTATCCTCGTGTTCGAGGGACATGGCTATTCTGCAAAAAACACAAGGCAACAGGCAACAAGGCAACAGGCAACAGGCAACAGAGAGGTTACCCCTAAAGCGTGCGTGGGTGCAACAATCACGTGATCAGATTCAGATATTTATCTTCTAATTAGGTGATTCTAATTGAATTAACAAGTTGCACTCCCTAGGGTTACTAACCACAACAATTAATATTAACAATTATAGGGAAGGGAAAGTGAAACCAGCGGGGGGAAGGGAAATTGAAACCAGCGGGATAATAATATTATAGATCTAACACAAGTAATAATCAAGACCAGGGTTTAGGGTTACCGATACTCAAAGCTTTGACAATTGGCACACCCTGAAAAAAGTAGAAAAAATTGAAAGCAAAATATATGTGAGTGCATTATCAGTTCAGCCATAGATATGGTTAACCCTAATCAATAAAAGTAAAGATACAAGAAAAGGGTAAAGACACTTAGCTTCGATTGACGAAGGTTGATGGGCAAAGATTTGCCTTGAGCCTTAAGCAGTGACCCTAACCATTAGAGAATTGGCAAAGAATAAAAGGAAAAAGTAAGTGTAGGTGGAGTTCACGGACGGGGGTAATCAAACCCTAATTAATTAAAAGTCAAATATATATATATATATATATATATATATATATATATATATATATATATATATATATATATATATAAATAGTAAGGATTAGAACTTAGCTTTTATTTTGACGTGGCGCGTAATCGGAGTGCATTTGAAAATAACCCTGAAGAGACACAGAAAAAGAAATATATTTTAGTGTAGGGCAAATTCTCGTAAACCCTGATTAGGGTACAAGTTAATCATGATTAATAGAATAAATAAAATCGGATTACTTTATCGGTTTTCAACCTAATTAATTGAATTAGGCAAAATAAAGTTTCGATTAAATTTTCTAATCCTGATAAGTATTTTTAACCAATTAATAAAAGCATTTATAATTAATTAAATAATTAAACCATTAAATTAATTTATTTAATCAAAATAAAGTTTATTATTAATAATTTAAAATAAGTATTTTTATTTTTAATGTTTTCATGGAAAAAGAAGATTAAAAATTTTGTTAAAAAGAAAATTTTAAAAGAATTAAAAAGAACATATAAACAATATTTAAACAAATTAAATAAATAAAAAAGATAAATTATATAATTAAAAGTAAAAGGATTATAAAATCTCAGCTTTGATTAGGTGTGATGAATGGCTGGCGGTGCGTGATGGACTAGCGCTTCTGGTCTCTTGGATTTATGTTAAACGAGATCCTGTGGTGGGGAGACGGGATCGTACCATAGACTCATGCGCGCGTGAAACACTTGATCTGTGAACAAACGTTTTGTAAAAATAAACATGTCCCACATGGGGATCGAACTCGTGCCCCCAAGATGATCAGCAAAACGCGCTACCGCTCGCGCTGCGCTTTCCAATTGAAAATAATGCAATTAAGAATTATAATATATTAAACATAAGTGATCCAGAATTTGAAACAAACAGAGATCGCGTGCATGCTCTTCATCTTCTCCGTTTGCCACTTTTTTTCTAGATATTTTGCTACGATTTAAGTACCATTTGGTTGCGAGCCTGTTCATAGCTAATCCCTGCAACGCCATAACTCAATAAAACCTGAGCATAAATCACAATTATGGACACGGTTCACCTCGGTATTTGACACTAAACCCAACGGTACCCTTGGGTTGGAGCAATTTGACTCATATTGAAGAACCCTAAATTTGGAGCTTTCTAACCTAACAATGGTAACTAGCATAACACGCACCTAAACTTAAAATTAACGATCCAGAAATGAACTCCACATTCATACAAACTCAAATATATAATCATAATCTATTCACGATGCGTAAACAACCATAATCGAATTGAAAAAAAAGTTAGGACAAACCGAGGTCTATTACTAACGATTCATGAAGCGATGTGGCTTGGGAATGATTGGAGAAGCTTCTGAATCGCCCCATGAAGATGTATCAATGCTTGAAACTCTTTGAATCCTCTCTAATCTTTGAAACCGAAGTGAGTTTGTATGAAGAACAACAAACTCTATTCCTTGTGTTCTTGGCCGCCAATCCCCCTTTTTCGTGCTTAGGAAGGTTATGTCTTTATAATAGGACGGATTAGAGTAAAGAATTTGTATCAAATTTCTCTTGAATCCAAAATTGAAGTTTTTGAAACTTAATTTTCAAACTTTCCATAATTGGTACAAATTTGATTTTTCCTCCCCAATCTCCATTAATCACGAATTTGCATCATATATTTGACTTAAATGATGATTGGTTATGATTGAAATTAAAAGGAAATCTAATCTTTTCAATTTTTCTTTAAATATTGACTAAATATATGATTTAAATGAATAAAAAATTCAAATAAAATCAAATATTCATAATATTTTCGTGGCTTTAAGATTGGATATCATTGAGGACTTGGAGAACAATCTAGGATCATAAAATCTTGTGCCTCTTTGTAAAAATATTCATTTTGAATCCTTTTACTTCATATTTTTTCTCTTAAAATCGACCAACTTTGACAAGGCATATCTCCCTCAATTTTTAGGGTATGGATGAGTTATAGGACTTTTTGGAAACCTCAAGATGTCCTCTACAAGCCACTTTGGAATCTTTTTTCCATTTGAAGATTTTATCTTGATGATATGGGCTTTGACAGAAAAACTGCTTTTGGTTGACTTTCTAAAAGGACCTATAATCTTTTGGTCCATATCTCTCAAATGAAGCATTTTTAGACTTGGCTTGTGAGAGACAAAATTGTAGAGAATCAAATTTACTTCAAAATGAGATTTGGATGGAAAATTTATGAGGTTCCATGTAGGAGTTATGGCTGGTCAAAGTTCAGTTGACTTTCTCCTATACAAACCCTAATTTAGAAACTTTTTGAATTGTTGATTTTTGATCCTTCCTTGATGAACCATGATCAATTCTTGATCAAATGGTGAATGATACTTCAATATGAGGATGTTGACAAAAAATCAGGAGTTTTGACTGTGGTTTGACCATAGTTTGACTTTTAGGTCAACCAAACGATTATTAATCGCTTGGGCCATTGAGTGAGCAATCTTTTGAATCAGGGCTTGTCATTTGGCATGAGTATGCTTTGAGCCATATGAGAAACCATGGAGCTCACTTGAGGCATCAGAAGCTGATTTTCCTCGATTAAATCAGAAACCCTAGTTTTGGATCTGTTGTTTAGGAGAGAGACTACATGCTTCCTTCTTGTGTATCTTTGAGCTTTTGAAAGTCACATAGACTGAAATATGAATAAATATGATGGGAAAATTTTGGGGTATGACACTATGTTTATAAGAAACTAGATGGGTCCTTGTATACAAGCTCAAGAGAAAGCTGTGAATATGCTTTTAAGAAGCCTGTGGGTCCTTGTATTGTTAGCCCAAGAGGAGGCTAACCTAGGGTCATCGAGGGTTCTTGTTATAGCACAAGAGAAAGTTGTGTTGGATTGGAACTTAGTTTGGCTCTAAGCAAATGGGTAAGAGGTTTCGCCGGGAATAATTCCTCTTGGGTGGATGTGTCCTATTTTTGTTTTAAGGCTTTTTTCAAGATGTTTCATTGGGAATAATTCATCTCGAGGTTTGAACTAGAGATATCTAATTAGGAAAGATCCTTCACCGGGAAGACATTCTCAATCCTAGGCCATAGTCCTATAATATATATATACAATTTATTTATCCTAAGGTTGTTCTCAGACGGAGTTCTAAATAGTGTATATACAGTTTATATTTCACAGTAATTTAAATAAAAGCTGTAAATTGAAAGCTGTAAAGCCTAACCTGGATTAAGAGGAGGCCTTTGAAAGATGTATGTACAAAGGGGGTTGGGACTTAGACTCAAGGAGAGGCCCATGTGAAATGGATTTGAAGTTGTTTATTGAAAACAGTTTTGAAATGTTTTGTTTTGAAAACAAAAGAAGTGAGGATGGACACTAGGTCACATAGGTATATGAAGAGTTTCACCGGGAATAACGCCCTTCAATACCGAGAAGAAAGTTTTGAAAATAGATGAGAATTTTTCTGTTTAAAGATGATTTAAAAAACTGTATAAAAAAAAGGGATGGGACTTGCACTCTCTAATATTCAAGAGGCCCAAAGATTTATTTACTGTTCATAAAAACATTTGATTGAAAATGAAATGAAATTGATTACTGTTGTGAAAACAGTTGTTTGAAATGTATTTGAATAAAATAAAGAGGGGTTGAGACTTACACTCTATTAGAGACCAATTGATTATTTACTGTTTATGAAAATAGTTGAAGACTTTTTGAGAGATGCAAGGCTTTGTTGTTTGAAAACCCTGATCGTTTGTTTAATCGAAGACTTGAAAACAGTTTGAAATTTGACAAAAGTCAACTTAATTAGGGTAAAGACAAAGTCTATACCTAATTAAGACCTAAATGATTAGGGTTTTATCACAAAATTATTTACAAAGTGATTAGATTTGAAAATCAAAAGAAAAACTATATTTTAAAGTATTAAAACATACTTAAAACGTATGATTTCAAACCTAATTAAAATATATTAAAATAATATATTTTTTTGGATATTCTCAAAATAGACATAATAAGTGAAAAGTGTGTGAAAAATCAAAAGAAAATGATTTAATTTGATAGGTGAATCAATTGGTTAAAGTTGTAAAGAAAATGAAGCAAACAAGTGGTAAAAAATTGGTTTTGGCCTTAACATGGTTCGTACCCACGCCCTTGTGACCAACGCTCAAAACTTGGCCAACTGAGATACACGCTCATTTTGTATAATATATGCAACGAATTGATTATATTTTAAAAAGACCCAGGAAATTCAAATTTCGCGCGCCACCGTCTTCATCTTCAACCTTGAGCTCAGAATTTTTGAAACTCTATCTCCCTCGTTTCTCAACCAAATCCAAAGATGTAAACATCGATTTTGCTCGTTTTTGGACGAGGAACATGATTATGGACCCAAAATTCATTTATTCTAAGTGTATATAAAGAATTTCAGTATGAACACGAAGAACACACAAACCCTAATTTTAAAATTAAATGGTGATGAAGATGAATAAATGAATGATGATAGAGGGTTTTTTATACTCTGATGATGCTGAACAAACTAGTATTGAGATATATTGCAAAGAGTACATGAATAAGAGTGTTAGAGTTTGAAAAAATACCTCTGAAAATGGAGGTCATGGTGATGGTGGAGAGCTTTTGGCTATGGCTGGATGATTGCAAAAGCTTCCTGGTAGCTCAGTGATGCTAACTGAATGCTTATTTCAACTTGAATACTTCAGAATTCCTCTGCTCGATACCTTCTATTTGAGCTTCAAGTGAACATGGAGGGTAGTGATTCTGTGGTTTCAAATGTGCTGCAGACATCTGAATAGCTTCACAATACCCTAAGGAACATGTTGGTATGCTCCAATAGCTTTGACACCTTCTGAATTGCCCTATGCTCCTCCAACTGACTTTGCTCCAAATTGAAAGTGAAGATGGTGTTCTTGTACTTCCAGAAATGTTCCAGGTGCTTGGATTACTTCTACTAAGCCCCCTTGAGATGTTAGAAGGCTTACTTCCAGAAGAGAAGCTTTGGTTTGAAGAAATCGGTTCTTCTTGCCAAAGATCTTTTGAAAATGATAAGCAAAGGAGGGAGAGTGAGAAAGCAAGAACTTTGATTTGCTTTGTTGTGAATTATATGGAGGATAGCACTTATATTTTTGGCAAAGAGCTCAGAATAGTTGGAGAGAGTGAGCTTGCTTAGTGAGGTAGTTTTGGTTTCTTGGCAATGAAAAAAGTCAAAGAATATCCAAAATGCAATGATGATAATTTTATTCCTCTTTATCCAAAGCCCTATGCCTTGATTTAATATGATCTTTAGGGATCATTTCTGATGCAGAGAAGCCTCTAATTGGCTTAGGAGAAGATTCCCTGATGATTCACCAATATTCCAATTTGTAATGATTACATAATCACATGGTTTTGAAAATTGGGATATGCTTCAATTTTGATCCAATTATGCATTTTATTCCACATGTTATCTTCTAATATCTCATGAAAGAATAGGCATCAATTGGTAGAGGCATTGACACAAAATTTGCAAAATTCAAAGTTGAACAAGACCTATAATTTCACTTCATGAGCCCAACTTTGAACAAGCATAACTTAGCTTAAAATGAATTTGGAGAAGTTTGAGCACAATTTGTAAAGCCCATAACAAGTAATTCAATTAATTAGTTTGAAGTTTCTTCAAATTCACTTGGGAAAATTATGTAAAATGGGCTTAAAGTTGGAAGAAAACTAGGTTAAAAACACTTAAAATTTCACCAAGTGTTTATGGCCTAATCTTTGCAAAATTTATATCTCTCAAATGATTGATCTTTTGGAAAAAGTTTCAATGTAAAAAGTTGTTTTATTTTGCAAGATCTACAACTTTCATGTTGGAAGTTTTTTGAGTTGTGTAGGTGAAATTTTGAGATCCATGAACTTGGTCAAAATACACTAGTTTGACTTTTTGTTGACTTTTTGATCCTTGATGGATTTTTCTTGATTTCCTTTGGTCAAATGACTTCAATAATCATATATTGATGATATTGATCCTTAAAAGTCATGGTTTGATCCAAAACCCTAAAAGTCAAAGGTGATCTTGTACAGTTGACTTTTTCCAAATGAAGTGAAATCTTGGACTTTTGTGATGAATCAAGTTCTCCTCCTCAAATGAATGATATGAATGGAACATATTGAGGTAATAGAAGTTATCGAGCCATGTTTTGAATTGTGAAACTATGTCCTAATTAAAAGTCAACTGTCCAGGTGAATTAGGTCAAAAACCCTAATTGTAGACCAGACGAAATTGATGACTGTAGCCTATGAATTGAAGCACAATTCCCAGTGGATATTGTCATAGGGATCATTTGAGGATGATTAATCATTTTGAGTGATCCCCTAGAGCCTTTTAGGGTTTCCCATATGTGGCCCCTGATTTTAGTCCTTGATGGGCTCAAAACCCTAGTTTGGTGACCTAAGCAAGCTTGAGTCCTGATGACTGATGTCTGATCATCATAGGTGGATGAATGGATCATTTTGAATCTGATGCTTGTATCATAGGTCATTTTCTTATTGATTGATCCTTTGCCTGAGCTTCTTTGTTCTTGAACACCCTCGACTGAGTGTTTAGTAAGCAAGAGACTGCTCTGGGTACTTGTCTTGAGTTGAGGAAATGTCTGGAGATGTGACATCTCAGGGGGTCAAAATTGGGGTATGACAGATGCTCCTATTTAAGTTTCTTTCATTTGGAGGGAGAAAGATTGACATCTTGATCTCTTCTGAGTGAAAGAGACTTAAATACCAAAGAATGCCCGAATTTTGGGCGTTTTTGAGATGTTGCAGCGATAATGAAATTTTCGTTCATGACTTGATCCCATTGTCGCACTCTGCGGGCGATAGGGAGACAAACTCCCATAGAAATGTGTTATACAAACTCTGGTTAATGGATGGCAATGTAGAATGCGTGATCCATCTTCTTTGACTAAGTGATGATACTTAGAAAAAGGTAAACAACCTCCCCTCGTTTCGGATTTTTGATCGCGAAACTGGTGTCAGTTGTAGCAACCTCCCCTTGTTTCGGATTTCTGATCGCGAAACTGGTCTCAGTTGTGATAACCTCCCCTCATTTCGGATTTTGAATCGAGAAACTGGTCTCAGTTATAGTAATGTTACATAAAAGGTAAGCAACCTCCCCTCGTTTCGGATTTCTGATCGCGAAACTAGTCTCAGTTGTAGCAAACTCTCCTTGTTTCGGATGTCTGATCGTGAAACTGGTCTCAGTTGTGATAACCTCCCCTCGTTTCGGATTTCAAATCGCGAAACTGGTCTCAATTATAGTTTTGGATAATATCTCAGATAAAGAGACAATCTCCAAGGGTATGTTTCCTCATCAAACTTCTCACCAGTGTCTGTTGGGGAGATGCCATTTGATGGTTGATAAGAAACTTTATCATACTTTCCTTCAATTTGATGTCTTCGAAGGAATGCCATATGATATTGCGTCCTTTTGAGGAGCTAATTCCTGTGTTGGAAAGTGGACAAACTGTCTTCGAGACGAAGACTGCCATTCATCGATTTATGCTGGGGAGTTAACAAACTATTTTCTTGGAGGAAAACTGCCATTTGTCAACTCTGATGTGGATACGTGCCATGGAAGTAGACAAACTATTTCTTGAAAAGAAACCGCCATTTATCGACTCCCTGGGGTTTAAACAACAGACAAACTGTCTTTCTTGAGAAGGACTGCCATTCGTCGACTGCTAGGGGAACAAAAAAAGTGAGCAAACTGTCTTCTTGCGAAAAACTTTCATTTGTCGACTTTACAGGGAATATTAAGAGTAAGCAAACTATCTTCTTGAAGAATACCGTCTATTGACTTTGACCGGGAGAAACAATGAAAGTGAACAAACCATCTCCTTGAGGGAGATCGCCATTTGTTGACTTACTGGGGATTACCAAAAGTAAACAGACTATCTTCTTGAGGAAGACTGGCATTTGTCAACCTGCTGGGGGGAAAATCCCGGTGTACGAATTGTCTTTGTGAAGAAGACTGCCCTTTGGCGACTTGAGGGGAAACTTAAGAGTGAACAAATTATCTTCTTGAAGAAGACTTCCATCTGTCGACTCTAGAAGTGGATTCTTGATTAAAAGGTAAATGAACTGTCTTAGGAGAAAAATTGCCATTCATCTACTCTGAGGGGAATTACCCAGTGTACGAACCATCTTCATGGAAGGCCGTCATTCATCAACTTAGCAAGAGTTCCGTTGAGGAAATAATCCGGGAATACCTCAGTACTGTCGTTGGTATCACTTATCCTGCTCGGGTGGCGATGCAAGGATTCTTAGATCAAACAAACTATTCGCCCGAGATTGCTATTTGTTTGATGTACACGGACTCTCTAGGGAGGCGTGTAAGACTGGAGTTGATTAACTAGTAAGTGGTCAGACGACTTAGCTGAGGAGATCTGTTAATTGCTGATCATGATGAAACTGTCGTCTTAGCTGATGACGTTTGACTTGAATATGCCATGTTGAACTGGCTGAATTTGTATAGTTGGAAATAGACTGTCTTGACTTGGACTGTCGTTTATTTCTTGTGAATTGCATGGTAACCCCCGCTGGGGACTGGTAATTATTTTCGTGGTAACCCCCGTCGGGGACTTGTAAGAAGTTATGAAGATTCTTTGACAAGGGTGACACTTGTCTGTTGTTGGAAGAATCTCTTGCTTGGGAAATTCCCAAATTAAGGTCTATGTGACTTAGGCAATAGTATGATCAAAGCCTAACTAGACTATGCTGACTGTGCAGACATATGATATGATGCGTGAAGCATGCATGAATGTTATAATGATTATAAAGTGTAAAGTGAATGTGAATAGAATTGTCGCGGATGTGAAATCCTGTGATATGACTTGAGTTTTTACTGATCAGAAGATGTCTTCTTCTTGAAAAATGTAGCTTGCACTCTGTTGGGGATACCGGGTCGTTGGTTGTCCGCTGTTTGAAGTGAAGTGAAATGATTTGAAGTGAAGATCAGTCATCGGGAGATGTTCGCAAAGCGACCTCATGGGGAAATTTGGTTCCCAGAGTCTCGACCGTTTTTTGAGCAACTGTTGGCGTTCTTCCTATTGTTTGTAAACCTTAGAAATAAGTTTCACCTTTATTCTGCAAGTAAATTATTTTTAGGGTTAATAAGCATTTACACCCCTGTAATGTTAGCGAATTTTGTTCCCCCCCCCCTCCGTTGTCAAAGGTAGGTTTTGGCAACGGTTTTTTCAAAAAAATCGTTGCCAAAACCTACCTTTGGCAACAGGGAGGGGAAAAGCAAAATTCGCTAACATTACAGGAGTGTAAATGCCTATTAACCCTTCTTTTTATTTTGACAACGCTTGTTTCAAGAAAATGACTACCAGACTTAAAAAAAATGTAATTTTAAGAAACTAAATAAGACTCGATTGCAAAGAAAAAGGCACAAGGCTCGAATTGTTATTTATGGAATGGTAATCAGCTGAAGGCGTGACTCCATGGAGTACTTGCAAAGTTGGAAATTGATAATTTTTGGGAAAAGGGCTACGCTAAAATGTGACGACTGTTATCTTTCCCTTCCACTCTGAGTTGCGATGTATTCGTGCTTCGTAGAAGATGACCTACTGATAATGATTACTCCGTTATGGATTTTCTGGATGATCAAGTTTGTCCTGAACACAATTACTTGCCATATATCCCTAACTTTTGTGTAGATTACCCCTTTCGAGTTTTAAATCTACCGGGATTGATTTATTATTTTTTATGTCTCTAACTTTTTCTAGAATCGCCCTTTCGGGTTTTTGATTCACCGAGACGCTCTTTTTTGCCTAAGTCGCTCTTTGCGAGTTTTCAACTTAGCGAGTTGTTCTTTTGATTATTTAGGCGAAGTATTTCTTGACTGCGTCGACGTTTACATGACGGGTGAATTCTTCTACATCCATAATCGTAAGTATTAAGACTCCTCCCGAGAAAGCTTTCTTGACCGCGTATGGTCCGTCATAATTGGGAGTCCATTTTCCCCTAGAATATGTGAGAAAATATTGAATCTTTTTTAGCACAAGGTCGCCTTCTTTGATTGTACGAGGGCGAAACTTTTTGTCGAAAGCTTTCTTCATTCTTTGTTGATATAGTTGTCAGTGGCATAAAGATGTCATGCACTTTTCTTTGATTAAGTTTAACTCATCAAATCTGTTTTGACACCACTCGGCTTCTATTAATTTTGCCTCCATCAAGACTCTCATTGATGGGATCTCAACCTCTATGGGTAGGACTGCCTCCATGCCATATACAAGGGAGAAAAGAGTTGCTCCAGTTGAAGTACGTACAGATGTACGGTAACCATGAAGAGCAAACGGGATCATTTCATGTCAATCTTTGTAAGTGATGACCATTTTCTGAACGATTTTCTTGATGTTTTTGTTGGCTGCTTCTACATCTCCATTCATCTTTGGTTTGTAAGGAAACGAGTTGTGATGTTCAATCTTGAATTCTTCACAAAGTTCTTTCATCATTTTGTTATTCAGATTTGACCCATTGTCAGTGATTATCTTGCTAGGAATACCGTAGTGACAGATGAAGTGATTCTTGATGAATCTGACGACAACTTGTCTTGTGACGTTTGCATATGAAGCTGCTTCGACCCACTTGGTGAAATAGTCTATTGCTACCAAGATGAAGCAATGTCCGTTGGACGCTTTTGGCTCGATCATTACGATCGTGTCGATTCCCCACATGGAGAAAGGCTAAGGGGAAGAGAGTATATTGAGAAGAGATGGTGGCACATGAATTCTATCGGCGTAGATCTGGCATTTGTGACACCTCTTTGCATACTGGTAGCAATCTGAATCCATCGTCAGCCAATAATATCCTACTCTCAGTATTTTCCTTGTCATGGTATGTCCATTGGTGTGAGTACCAAAGGAACCTTCATGTATTTCTCTCATGAGTGTTTATGCCTCGTTTCTGTCAATGCATCTGAGTAGAACCATGTCGAAATTTCTCTTGTACAAAACATCTTCATTCAGGAAGAATCTGCCAGCTAGCTTTCTCAAAGTTTTTCTATCTTTCTTTGATTCCCCAAGAGGGTACTCTTGCCTTTGAAGAAATTTTTTGATGTCTTGATACCACGGTTTGTCGTCGATGATTGCTTCCGTTGTGAAAACATGAGTGGGCCTATCTAGGTGCATGACATTTATTTGAGGAATGTCATTCCAATGATTTATCCTAATCATGGAAGAGAGTGTGGCTAATGCATCAGCCAAATTGTTTTCTTCACGAGGAATATGATGAAAATCTACCGTGTCGAAGAATGGTAACAATATTCTCGCGTAGTCTTTGTAAGGGATTAGCCCAGGTTGGGGTGTTTCCCATTCTCCTTTGATTTGATTGATGACCAAAGCAGAATCTCCGTATACATCCAAGTGTTTGATCCTTAGATCGGCTTCTTCGAGACCCATGATGCAATATTCATATTCGGCCTCATTGTTTGTGCACTTGAAAGTTAATCTGGCGGTGAACGGAATATGGGTTCCATGAGGTGTAACTATGATTGCCCTAATTCCTTGTCCATAAGCATTGACAGCTGCGTCAAAGATTAAGCCCCATTGGGATCCTATCTCAGGTCCTTCGCCTGGTAGTGGCTCGTCGTAATCTTTCATCTTGAGGTACATGACGTCATCGTCCGGAAAGTCAAATATGATTGATTCATGATCATTGAGTGGATGGTGAGCCAAGTGCTCAACTAGGATGCTTCCTTTTACGGCTTTCTAAGCGCGATACTCAAAGTCGTATTCTGATAGCAACATCTACCAACGGGCAATTCTCCCGGTTAAGGCAGACTTTTCAAATATGTACTTGATTGGATCCATCTTGGAGATCAACCAAGTAGTATGTCGAATCATGTATTGGAGGAGACGCTTGGCAGCCCAGGACAAAGCACAACAGGTTTTCTCGAGCATGGAGTAGCGGGATTCACTGTAAATTTCTTGCTCAGGTAGTAAATGGCATGCTCTTTTTTTTTTTGTCTCGTCTTGCTGTCAAAGGAAAAAACCTATGAAATCTTCTAAGACGGTTAAGTACATTATTAAAGGTCTTCCTTTCATTGGAGGAGACAAGATGGGTGGTTCGAGCAGATATTCCTTAATGCTGTCGAACTCTTTTCTGACAATCATCTGTCCAGGCACAACTTTGATTTTTTTGTGGAAGTTTGAAAATTGGAGCACAAGTTGCAGTCATGAGGTATATGAATCTCGAGATGTAATTCAGACGTCCAAGAAATCCTCTAACCTGTTTCTCGGTTCTGGGTGAAGGCATTTCTTGAATTGCCTTGACTTTGTCTGGATCTACTTCAATTCCTCGTTTGCTGACGATGAAACCAAGGAGTTTTCCTGAGTAGAGACCAAAGGTACACTTGGGGTTCAGATGAAGCTAAAACTTCTGTAAGCGTTGAAATAGCTTTGTCAAATTCTGTATATGATCTTCCTCATTTTCTGATCTGGCAATCATGTCATCCACGTAGACTTCCACTTCCTTATGCATCATGTCATGGAAAAGTGTAGTCATGGCTCTTTGATAAGTTTCCCCTACGTTATTTAGTCCAAAAGGCATAACGCGGTAGCAGAACGTTCCCCAGGGGGTGATGTAAGTTGTTTTATCCATATCTTCAGGTGCCATTTTGATTTGGGTATATCCCGAAAATCTGTCCATGAATGAGAAGACGTTGGATTTTGCTGTACTGTCTGCCAACATGTCAATATGTGGTAGAGGAAAGTCATCCTTAGGGCTAGCTTTGTTCAAATTTTTGTAGTCGACGCATACGCGGACTTTTCCATCTTTCTTGGGAACGGGAACAATGTTGGCTAACCACTGAGGGTATTTTGAAGTGACGAGGAAACCAGCTTTGATTTGCTTTTGAACTTGCTCTTTGATTTTCATGGCCATCTCTGGATGAGTTCTTCCCAATTTTTGCTTGACCGGAGGGTATTATGGCTTCAATGGTAAGTGATGCTCCACTATACTGGTATCCAACCCTGGCATATCCTGGTAGGACCAAGCGAAGACATCTGAGAATTCTTTGAGCTGTTGTATCAAACTCTCTCTGATCTCCGAACTAAGCGAAGCTCCAATCTTAACCTCTTTTCTATTTCCATCGGAACCAAGGTTAATGATCTCTAAAGGCTCATTGTATGGCTGAATGACCTCTTCCTTTTGTTGGATTAGCCGAGAAATTTCTTCTGATATTTCTTCGTCTTCTTCTTCCTCTGCCTCGAATACAGGAAACCCAAAGCTTGGAGAAGTCATGTGATCGCACGTTTCAACATGTTTTTTTATGATTAATCTGCATATGTGTGATGAGTTTTATTTAGGCAACGAGGGAAGACTCGGTGTATGCAATTAATGGAATGTTTTGATGTTTTTAGGGTGTCTTTTAGGATTACCAATTTCCGAAAAAAGAAAAGGGAAAAACTAACGAAGGAACAAAATGACATTTTTATTTATCGACGGTCACTTCTTGAAACAAAGACCCTATAAAACAAAACTTTTTTGCTTTGGGTGTCATACCCCAAAATTTGCCCACACTTTTCGAAAATTCGAAACTATTTCAAAAAGTTGGATTTTATAAAATCTCTCGTTCATTTACATTGACATCCTGAATTTTATAAATATTCGATTTAAAGTCTATTTTAAAAATATGGTAGTTTACTCTTAAATCGCTTATATTTTAATAAATAGAAAATACTGGTCGATGCTTCATATACCTTCAATTAGCTATTGATTTCAAATAAATAATATAGCTTAGTTGATTAGGTAGTAAGACTTGCAAATAAAAGGTCATGAGTTCGAATCTCACTTGGTGCATTTTCTATATATTGGTTTGTTTTTAATCTTTTTTGTGTTTTCTAACTTTAGTCCCACATTGAAAAATTCAAAAGATGGCCTTATACTTTTTCCTATATAAACTCTCTTTCTCTCATGATTCATACACACAATTTGGAGAATTCTCTCTTAAAAGTTTCTCATTTTCTTGAGTAGAGACTTTTTTATAGAAATTTTCTCTTTTTGTATAAAAGTTTTTCTCCTTTGAGTTGAGACTTTTTTTAGAATTTTTTCTTTTTGTATAAAAGTTTCTCTCCTTTGAGTTGAGATTTTTCTACAAATCTGAAGCTTCAAGAGTTTAGAAGAGGATTTTTGAAGATTTGAGTTCATGGAGGAGGAGCTTCAAGAGGTAATTTCTCACCTTTAGTTTATTTTATGTTTTTTATTTTTACTTTAGTTTCTTTTAATTATTTTTATTTCTTTAATCAGTTTTTTTTTCCAATAAAATCATTAAAAAAATAGAATTAGGATTTAGGTTAATTTTATAGAAATTAATTAAGATAATTAGTGTATATAATTAATTAGGATTAATTTTAATTTAATAACTAATTAACTTAGGTTTTTTATTATAACTTTAATTTCTCTAAACGCTCGACTCTTCGATCTTTCTTCTCATCTCAAACTCTAGCGATTGAAGCGTGGTTGTTTAATTTCCGCCTGTTATTTAATTATGTATTTGCTTTTAAAATTTAGAAGGTGTATAGGTCTAAAGGTTTTGATGTAATAGTAATTAGGATTTACTTTTCCGCATTTACTTCCCGCACCATATAAACTGCTATATAATTGATAGATGCATGTTAATAGGATTGTATGGAAAGATAAATTAACTGAACGATATCTCACTAACATCAAGACTAAATATCTGAAATTCGCACACATCTCACACACACGCACACTATGATTTTCAAACAAAACAAAACGAGCTAAGCAAACTAAGAGCCCGTAGATAACTACGGATGAAAAGGGTCCTAACACCTTCCCTTTTCATAACTTGCCCCTCAAACTCAAACTCTTTTCTTAAAATGTCTTTCCTGTACTTTTATACATTTCCTAATAATTGGACAAAATAAAAGTCGGTGGCGACTCTTGCTCACCGCAACATTGTTTGCTTGCGAAAAATTAAAAAGTCAGTTCTTCCACCGTGTTACAGAACTGTGAACTCTGCTAGGGATCATTAAAAGAAGGGTTTACCTTAGGGATTAGTTCATTATAAATGTTTTTAATTGTTTGTCTGTGTGCTTTATTTTTAAGGGTTTGTTTGGGATTGTTTCTGAGTGAAAGATTCTAACCCGAATCTCGAGATATCTTAGGTATGTGGCAATAGACCAAGGAGACTGTACAACATGTATCGTTATGGTTGATCTGGTGGCCACCATTAGTGCGACGCTTTAGTTTGTCCTGATGGCCCTTGAAAGTGATCAAGGAGACATTTGGCTACCGCGTGGTGTCATTAAGCACTCATTCGCCCTTAGAACCTTAGTGAACTTGACTTTGGCCTATAGGAAGTAGTGAGATGTTTGGCTTTGGATTCCTGACTGAAGCCGGTTGATACTCGATGCTACACTTATTGAGATCAATCTTTCAAGATGTTTTTGGTCAATCGTCGAGTGTTGACTAAGATAATGCTTTCGAGAAAGATCCGTAATATGAGCTCCCTAGAACCCGGTTACTATTGTAGGATAGGTTGAACCAACTAAAATTCAGTAGGGAGGGTACTTACCTATGGACTTCATGCAAGCCTTTAAACCTAAGGCTACTTGTGTGACTTGTTTGTATTCATTATCTAACCGTTTGGTTTCCTCGTTGGATTTGTTTATACCCTGACCATTTGGTTTCCTTGCAAGATTTGTTTATACCCTAATCGTTTGGTTTCCTTGTAGGATTTGTGTGTACGCTAATAGCTTGAATTCCTTGCAGGATTTGTGTGTACGCTAACAATTTGAACTCTTTGTAAGACTTACTCGTCCTCATCACCTAACTAACCTTTTTCAAGGATCTGAAGTATCAAGGGGCAAGAGGATTTTTTTCTTTAGCCATATGCCTTCAAACTGAAAGATACCGTACCTGAATCAAAGGATATGACCCACTGTAGATGGTGAGCGTGATTCTTATAGAAGGACGTTTGAAGAAGAAAGTCAAAATTCTTCAGACGAAGTTGCAACCAAGTTCAATCTATAATGTTGCAAACTGGATTCCTTGGAAAACATTGCATAGGCATTTTGTAATACGGTGGGAGAACTGACTTTTTGAAATGTGCGGGTAGCAAGAGTCGCCACCGACTTTTATTTTATCCAATATATAGAAAGGCTAAAAGAACAGAAAAAACTTTTTGGAAAGAGATTGAGTTCGGGGGGTAAGTTATACAAAGGGAAGGTGTAAGCACCCTTTGTATCCATGGTTATACACAGGCTTTTAATTGCTTAGCTCGCTTTTTGTTTTCAAATGTTTGAAGTGTGGGAAAAAAGTTTGAATAAGAACTTTAGCTAGTAAATAAGCGTCGTGTTTTTGAATGGATTCTTTGAAAAGAAGTGGGAAAAGATTTTGAATTTTTGAATTTGAATTTGAAAAAGAACAAGCAATTAAAAATCAATTACCCTTAAGTTTAGAGAAAAAATGTTCTTTTAGCTTTTCAGGGCTATCCATACCATAAGAGGGTAGGAAGTCCTTTCATTGGATGTAAAGGGTCATCGAGGAAGTATCGTTCGCCATAAAATTGTCCCTGTCATAAAGGGGGCAGGTAATCTTAGGGAAGGATATAATAGTAATTTTAGGCAACATGCGAGGATACCTTAGCAATGGGGACGATCATCATTTATAAGGCAACCTTGAGGGACAAAATTGATGATGATAATGAACTGAGGGCAACCTTTATTTTGCTTAGGTATCCTCGGAACCGAGGGACTTTGACTATTTTAGAATCATAATAATAAAAAGGCAACAGGCAACAAAGCAACAAAAAGAGGTTACCCTAAAGGTGTGTGTGTAACAATCATGTGATTCAGTTCATATATTTTATCTTATAATTAAGCAAACTAAATTCATTAGCAGGCTTATCACTCCCTATTATTACTAACCACGCAGTTATATAAGTCAGAATTAAAAGGCAGAGAATATAAATTCCTACGCTATTACAATAAACACATGTGGGCAGAAAAATAAAGGCGGAAAAGAAAACCTAAATTATTACAATAAACACCTCCAGGCAAATATAGAGACAAAATAGAGAAGGAACAAAACTAAACTATTACAGGGCTTTGGGGCAGTTACAATATAGAGGAAGAATTGGGCGCGAAAATAAAAGGAGGATAAAATTATCACAAGCCACCAGGGCAAAATTACGTAATCAAATAAGGCAAAAATAAATAATAAATAAAAGGCAAATTTAAAATTTAAAGATAAAAACAAAGATTTAAAAGTTTAAGGGGGTAAAAATCCAATGGTATTAAATTAACTATTACGGCTAAAAAAACCTAATGACAAATTAAGGCAAAAACCTAATGGCTAAAAAAACCTTTTAAAACCAAAATTAGTTTGAAGTATTAAACCTAAATTATTAATTATCCTAAAAATCCTAATTAAACTAATTAAAATTATTAACTAAATTATTTAATTACTAAATAATAACTAATCCTATTAATTAAAATACATTTTGTAATTTTTATAAAGGAATAAATTGATTTTGAAAAGAAAGATTTAAAAAAAAACATTTAGAATATCAATTAATTAATAAAACAAGTAAAGAAAATAAAATAACCAATAAAATAAAGAAGAAAGAGAGGGTCAAAACTGGGCGTGTAGGATCCTGTGTGGTTGAATCTTGAAAGTCCATGGTGAGCTCGCGTGCCTGGGGCGTTGGATCTAATTGCTGGGAAGATCTGATGGCGATGATTGAAAGCGCATGGTGGTAGCACATGTGATGAATGCGTGGGATCTGTAAACATATTAATTCATAAAAACAAATGTTGGGAGACAAGCTCGAACTCAGGTTCCAGGAGTGATGGGTATCTCACACTTGACACTCATGCTGCACAACGTTTGTTGTTAGTATGTGACACAAGAATCAATAAATATACAAATCAACATTAAATAGGAAAGTCAAAAGTAACACGCGTGGCCCCCTTGGGATCATCAACCATCCAATAGCGAATGGAGAGAGGAAGCGAAATACTAGTCCAGCCAATCCAGACGCGTGAATGTTATACCCCAATTTTGACCCGCATTTTATGTGTCCATTCCCATTTGATATGAAAAATCAAAGGAAAAAGCTAACATGTGCCCCAAGGGCACAAGTTAATATGATATTTATAGAAATTTTTTCTTGGAACTTGTGTATTCAATGTATCGAAACTTTAAATAAGACTTTATTGCATTTAATTATATTTAACTTTTTCTAATTATAGTATCCTTAACATGTGCCCTTAGGGCACATGTTAGCATGACCCAAAATCAAAAAATATATGTATGCGTGCTTCATTAGAATTTTGAATTAAAATGAATAAATCATTTTTATCATATTATTTTTGTTATTTGTTTGTATTTTCTTTTTTTGTTTTAATAGGTGGTGCAAATAAAGCCAAGAGGCCCATGTTCAATTGCAAAGCCCATAAGTCATTTGATCCAAGCTAAATCCAAGCCATCAAGCCAAACATTTGAGCCACTTTTGAGCCTTTATCATTTTAAGCCAAGTTGAGAAATGGAGAACCCACTTTGAGTAATGTTTGTCACGCAAAATTTCTTCAGCAAAACAAAACTGGATAAAATTTTGAATTCAAGATAATCTCATCCATTCATTCTATTTCTCATTCTATTTCATCAAGGGGTGGAGAATTGTTAAAAAAAAATTCACTTGAATCACAAGAAGGCTCACACGGTTTACATCAGCAAGAGTATCCTTCCCAAAAAGAAAAAACGGATTCTCTTACTAAAACGGACTGATACATCCTTCCCGATCTCTTGTCCCCAGTGGAGTCAGTTCTTGATGTCCCTTCAGTAAAGATATCCTGGCATCATTCGCAATTTTGGTATCTTAGGTCCAAAATTCGCGTCTTCTGATATTTAAGTCTCTTCCACCCTATCAAAACGAAGATTTTCAATCTTCATGTCTCAGGTTAAAGAAACTTAAATAGGGGCATCTGTCATACCCCAATTTTTGACCTAAGATACCACCTCATATCATAGCATATGCATCATTTGCATCTCTAACAAATTGCATAGCTTGTGTTTGCTACTTGTGCTCAGCAGGGTTTAATCAAGAAATCACTCATCAGTACAAGTAACAATTAATTAGGGTTTTGTTCTCCCTTCACCTCAAATGAACCATCTTCATCAACAATCAATATTTGGTCCTCAGAGATTCATTTCAACAAGCTCAAAAGCTTTGAATCAGCCAAATTAGGATTTTTCATTCGTTCACTCATTCTTTGCAAGATAGTTTCGTGTTCATGGAGGTTTCCATTTTAAATGCGCCTTTACCCATTGGTATGATTTAAGAAACTTATTTGGAATATATTTCATGTTTTTTTGGCTCATGGATTGCTCATGGTGAAGATTTGATTCATACGAATTATTTGATCATTCATGGGAATTTCATCAAAGTTGCAAAGAAAACATCATGTTTAGTCCATTGTTGGAAAATTATTTCAAAAATGATTCAGGATCATGGGTTCAAGGATTTTAATTCAAGATCATTTCAAATTCATGGTGCAAGAATATATTTCAAGACTTGAAATTCAAAACTTCACTACTTCAAGGATATTCCACCATTTCCTTTTGAAAAAGGATCATCCAAAGGAATTCAAGAATTGATTCAAGACATAGAAATTGCATTTGAAATTCATTCAAGAAATATTCAAGTTTCATACAATTTCATTCAAGGATTCTTAGAGAAATTCAAGCATTTACAAATGGAGTTCTTTACATGAAAAAGTTCCAATTTTCAAATGAATTACAAAAGGGACTTTATCCAAAATTCAAGAATTACATCATTTCAAAGTTCCATTCATTTTCAATAATACAAAGTTCATACAATTTAAATTTGGAATGAATTGGAATTACAATAAAAAGAAAAATAAAGCTTCAACGACTTTCTTGAATTCTTCAATCTTCAAAGTCTTCATTCTTCAAGTTCAATTTTCTTCATGCTTTTCTCAAGAATGCTCATGTTACATGAAAAAAGAAACAAAAAGGGGTGAGATTAGCAAAAGTTCAACAAAATAATTCAAAAGCCTAAGTTAAGACAAAAAGGGATCAAAGAGAGATTTTTTTATGGCTTATGTCATAAGAAATATCTTGGAACATGTCATGAAGAATATTCTTATTCTTGCAATGATTATAACTTGCCAATCAAGTTTTTTAATGCCAAACACATCCCTAATTTTACCTATAAATAGAAGTGATCTCCCTTGGTATTAGGCACACCAAAGCTACTATACTACATGCTTTCTCACTTCTCCCTCTTCTCTTTTAGTTTTCATGTTTCTTGGTAAGAAGGAGAAATTCTTCAAACCAAAGAAAACTACTTGAAAAAATAAGAAGTGAAGAAGAAATTCTTCATACCTTGGTGGAGAGTTCCAACTTGAAGTCCATCTTCAAGTCTTGAAGCAAGTTCAAAGAGAGGTGTTATGGCATCACCTTCATCAAAAGCCTACAACAAGTTCAAAGTTGTTCTTCAACAAGCAACTATCAATTCGAAAATTCAGCAACACAACTACAATTCACAAAGCAACGGTTCAGACTTGCAACAAAAATTCAGAACAACACAGCAACAGTTGCAACAACAACAATAAACGGTTCAAAATTGCACAACAGCAATAATTCAAAGACAGAAGGAGCAAGCACATACCTAAACGTCCGACGAAAACCTCCTCGCCGCAGGTAAGTCTTTCTGCTTTCACTCTCAATATTTCAATTAATCAGTGTTGTACCTGCAGCTTCCAATCGGTCCTACAGAAAAACAGAACCATTCGAAGAGCTCAACAACAGGAAGTTCACAAATTTTCAGAGAAGAAATTCGAAACAACATCAACACAGTAACAACAGCTTACAACAAATTTCCAGAAACAGAATTAACACATACCTCGGCAATTAAAACCGGCAAAATCCTCCTTGCCGGAGGTAATTCGATTCCCCTTTCACTCTCAACCTTGCTGTTAATTTTTGTTATACCTGTAAGTCGCTCAAAACCGAAAACAGAGAAAATAAACAAATTGTTGCTATGTTGTAAAAAGAGGAAAACGAAATTGTGATACCTCAAGCCATGAAAATCCGAGAGTTGTGATTATTCAACCGTTGTTGTTGTCATGAGGAACCGAGAGCAAAGAGAGTGTTTGAGAGGAAGAATTTCGTGCTCTTCCATTGTTGTTCACAATGAGCAGAGAGGACAATAGAGAGAAAGATGAAGTTGTCTTCATCGTTGTTCTTCGCGAAGAGAGAGAACCGCGAGGAAGAGAGTGTTGTTGCTGTTTTTGTTCATCGAACAAACAGAGAGAGTGGAACACCGAGAGAGATAGCTCCCTTTGTTGTTCATCGGAAAAACCGAGAGAGTGAGTCAAGTTGTGGTTGTTGTTGTTACTCTGTTTTCCAGAAACTATTGTGAAGAAGAAGAACCACGAGCTGAGTGAGAAACCGAGAGAGGTTTTTTTTACTGTTGATTTCGTCCACCATGAGAGAAAATCGCGAGAGAGAGATGACGAGTGGGAGAAAGAAATCGAGAGAGTAAAGTGTGTTGTTGTTGTTCGGTAGAAAGAATCGAGCAAGAGCAAGAGCAAGAGTTTTTGTTCCTTTAGCCATTGTTGCTGTTATCGTAAGAAAGATGAAGAAAGTTTCAGAAAAACATTGAGAGGGAGCGTTCCCTCTTTTCCTTGTTTTGTTTAGGGTTTCAAACAAACTCCCATTGTGAACTGAAACATGGGCGGATCCGGGTTACATTGACCCGACCCGGTCCGGTCCAGCTTCCTTTTTTTTAATTTTATTTCAGCTTTTAAAGTTAATTTGGGCTCTCACCCCCTAATCTGTTTTTAAAACCCCTGGCCTAATATTACTATGTTTCTTTTTTTATTATTATTCATCTCTTTAATTTTCTTTTAATGAATTTCATAAAAAGACTAAGCATTTTAATCTAATATAGGATTTTAATTTTCTTTTCTAATCCTTATTAAAAATGAGAAAAATATATTTTTTAGATTAAAAGTTTTCTTTTAATATGTTTATAAGTATGATTTTTTCTTATTAAAACAACAAAAATATTTTAGATGCATATTTTATGTTTCTAATTATTTTCTCTTTTCATGAAAAAAACCACAAAAATATCTTCTTTTAGAATTAATTTTCTTTTGAATTGGATATTCTCATATAATTTTAGTGTAATTAATCATTTAAATTATCTAATTTATTTTTGGTTATTTTGCACACATTACTTGAATTTTCTAACTTCATCCGAGACTTTGAGATTATTTCTCGGTTGTTCTCTGTTTTGTCTATCTGTTTGGTCTTCCATTTGCTGTAGAATTCCATAAACAATTACTGGATGATCATGGAATGTTGAAAGCTGTGAGCTTATTCAACGTTCTATTCTGCTGGTGTGGATGCTTAATATCTGTTGAGATCCTAAATTATTCCAAGCACATCATTTGAGGATCAAGGTAACACCTCAAACTCAGAAATCCAATTTCTCAAGTAGGTATAAGTCCCAAGAAGGTATAAGTCCCATTGTACATACCTCGATCAATTTGATTTTTAACTTCGAATAACAAATCAAAAATGAAGGTTTTCTTTAAATCTTCCCAAAAATACCATGGGCCTCCATGTAGGTATAAGTCCCAAGCCCTTTTGTAAATACTTGTTTACATAGCTTTGAATAAACTCAAGTAGGCCTCTCTCCGAGTATGAGTCCCGAGCCCCGTGTATACAAACGAATCATTCTTAAAGGTATATTTCCTTCATAAACTCCATTATATACACACACTTTGTCATATATATGTAATTGTTCATACTTGCTCATGTTTGTCCATGTTTGTTCATACTTGTTCAGGTGTTTGTTCATGTTATATATACTTGTTCAACTTAGTACAACACTAGGTTCCCCATAGCCTCCTATTGGGCTTCGTGCAAAGAATCTCCCTAGTTTAGGTTAGGACATAGAGTATGGTTTCCCGGTGAAATCGCTCTAAGAGCTCAAACCAACTATACCATGCCTCCTCTTGGGCTTTGTATAAACGACTTATCCCTCCCATAGCCTCTGTTGCACCCTAAAATTTGCCCTCCTATTTTCACTCCTAACGGGCTCATGATTTCTCATTAATTTGCATCTACATCTCCATTAGGCCATTAACACATCATACATTCATGAAATAGTGGTCTATGAATTGGGATCAGGGATCTTGAAAATATAGATTTCTCTATTACTTTGAGCTTTCTCGTCTTCATTCAAGGACTATTTGAAGTGTTCGTTGTCATACAAATTCATCAAGAACAAAGATTAGGGTTATTCCCCTACACAAGGATAAATAATCAAGGTTTCTTATCGTTTGCGCTTAAGAGTGGCTAAAAGTTTCCCTCTGAAGATCATGCGATTGCGTCATTATGTCTCGAGTTCCTCATTTTAAAGGATTTTCTCAAGTCGAGTCAATTTTGGCTTAAATTGTGAGAATCAAATTCAGAGACTTATCGAAAATGCGAGTAAAGGTGGATTTGAAAATGGGAGTACAAAATAATGTGAGTCAGTGGGAATTAAATTCTGATTGGTCAACATGGACTAAATTCCAACAATTCATTTATGGTTAATGTAATTGTTTATTAAAAGAATTGATCCAAGAGATTCACTCAAATATTGCAAGGTGGGAAAAGTTGAGTATTTAAGCAAAAGTCTATGCAGAAACAGTAAATGTTTTGGTTCCAAAAATGTATTAATTGTTACATCCAAAGATTCCATTCAAGTGGACAAATTACATCAAGATTCGAAGTATATTCGGAAGTCCTATCAAATTATAAAGGTACCATAAAAGAGATGAAAACTACATGTTCAAAAATCAAAGTGTATTACAAATTTTCGAAAGTGCATGACAAAAAGAACAAATCAGAAGAAAAAAAACTACACAAAAAGCCGCATATCATCTTCATCGTTCACTAAAAGGACTTTTTTTTGTAAGCCACTCCTCTTCATGATCAAGGGAAATCCATGTCATGCTACACATTCTTGAGCATTAGTTATCACCATGGCAGAACCTGAAGCATATATAAATAGAACAAGTCAAAATCAGTTTCAATTTATTCCAAACCATGGCATGTCATAATTTAAACTTTCAACCTGTTATGCTCATGCCCTTCGATTTCAAAACCAAAATCCCCCCCCCCCCCCCCGCACAAAAATAGAAAAGACCACCTCAAATCTAACCATATCACAATTAACACATGGAAAGATTTCATTCTAACAAGTTCTGACATGCAACCATTCGCGAATAACCGTTGACCGACTCACATTAACAAGAGGAGATCTGCAGCATCCCTAACTCACAGAAAAATTCACTTCAGAAAAGCAAAAATGAATCAGAAAGGATCGTGACATTCTATGTACATCACACCGGAATCAAACAGAATCTCAAATTGTAATAGCTCTATCACTCTAAGACAGATATATCACACAGTTTGAAATCAGATTGCAAGGAGGCATTCAACTTTAATACCTGTCCAAAACAATGCAAGGCATGCATCCAGTTCGGTTCGGTTCACGAATTCAGAGACAGAATCACCAACAATTCCTAACAGTCGCGCATCCGAATTCATACCAAAGCCAGCCCTGCACACAAATCAAAACAGTTTGGCATCAGAAATTAAAGAATGATCAAGGCGACGTGTGAATCAACATAATTATGGATCAGCTTCATTCGTTCAAAAGGGTCAGCCCATAGCAATAACAGAGGCAGAAGACTCAAAATACTTTCCTAATTTCTAACCATCTCAAAACCACTTGGCCAACACACTTCTAATTTTCAACCTATTTCCGGCCACCCATGGTTTTATAACCAAAACAATTAGAACCACTCTTTAACAGTTTTCAACAAAATTAACTTCTTCTAACTTATAACAGAAATCCCTAACTACCTCCTAAAAAACCTCTAACCAACCCTTAACCCTCTAACCGTTTTCATTTCAACTAACTCAGCTTCTAACCGATATAACAGCTCCCTATAACCGATTTCTAACAACCTATAACTACCAGTTCACAACCATCTAACTAACTTCCAAAAAAAACAGTTACATAATCCTAACCACTATAACAAACTCATAACCACCTAAACCAATTTCAATCGGAGCCCTTCAATTGGTAACCGTTTTCCCAGCATCCAATGGCCATGAGCTCCTCATTTATAACTGAAACTCCATCTCCTTCTAACCTCTCTCTCCCTCTCGATCTATATAACAGACCTTCATCAACTACACTGGGGTTGGACACTTCACCTTGATCTCCACAACCATTCTCTCAATCCCTCACCATTACCAAAGCACAATCACAAGCCTTCTTCAGAGTTCCACCATTGAACTCTGAATGAAGGTGTGCTAAACTATCTCCACAACCATCTTTCATCATCCTCAACCGCACTGCTACATTACAACATTCATCCAATCTCTTTCAGCAATCGACTACTACAACCTTCACCTCATACTCACGAAGAACGCAACGATAATAACAGAAGAATCACGCACAAGGCGGAAAGAAGAAGAAGAAGCAAAGATTGAGTGAAGAGTCTAAGAATTCACCTGATATTTCTATTGCATTCGAGAGCGTTTATTTCGCCAATTGATTGGGGCCTCCTCGGGTTTTCTTCAATCGCCATCTTCGTCATCCAAGTAAGTCTTCGAATCGACTCCTCATTCTTCATCTCTTGCTGCTTTCTTGATGTTGTGGTGTAGCATTAAGCTCCCTAAATGTTTCCCTCATGGCCGTAGCTTAGGATTGATGGTCGTTCACGTTTAATTCCTCCACTGATTAGAGCTAGGGTTCTTTCCTTTGGTTTGATTATGAGATTTTGGGGAGAAGTTCGTGGTTTTAGGTTTGAGATGAGAGGCGAGGGAGAGAGGCGTGTTTGGTTCATGACGGCGTTGTGTTTTGTTTCGCCAGAGAAGGAGGCTGAGATTCATCGGCGCCGTTTGGTCGTTCTTGAGGGAGACGAACGAAGAATGGGGATCGTCACATTTCCTAAACGAACCCTAAGTCCCAATTTCACTATCTTTTTATTTTTATTTATTTTTATTAATTGTTAATTTTGTCATTTTGGATCATAATAAAATCTGAATAATAATTGGATCAAATTCTCATGGGCCGAAGCATACCCCTTGTGGCCCGTTACCCATCTTTTTTTTATTATGCTAAAAAATCTGAATAACAACCAGTATCCCTTGGGCCCGAAGTGCTGAACGCACCCTACTTGAGGCCCATCATCACTTTTTTTGGATAGAAGAATCACAACAAAAAACAAGTCTGGGCCTTCGCAGCGAATTGCTTCTCACACCCCCCGGGGCCCGTGATCCTTTTGACATGCAAAAAACCCAGTGTTGGGCTTCTCCCTGATGGGCCCTGCGCCCCTTTCTATTTACACCAGTAATTTCAATGTTCACCCCCCTGAGTTCATCTTTTAGTTAAATTTAGATTTCTTCTCCATCTTTTTCTAGGTAATAAAAATACTGATTTTTCTCGTATTAATTTTAGACTCTAGTGCTAATTTTGATATATAAAAATGATCATAAAAATATTAGTTTTAGGCTAATTGTTCTAGTCTTTTTACTTGATTTGTAATCCAATTCCACTCATAAAAATCAATAAAAAATAGTAGTATTTTACTTCATTTTTGTACTATATTTTGACTTGTTACTTTATGCTTGTGTGTAACTTTGCACCATTGTATCATTCTTCATTTTTGATTCTATTGTGACTTTATTTTCCATGTTTCTTTTAATCCTAACCTTAGGTAGAAACCATGATAACATTAGGATCTAGAAATTCCCATTTTAACATTAGGCTAGTTAATTCATATTAGGCTAGTTTCCCATTTCTTTTCCTTTTCAACTTTAAAACACTTAACTAATACTTGGCTTAATTTCCCTTAAAAGATACCAAGAAAAACACCTAAAAAAATGACTAATAAATGCTTGACTAATGAAAAAGGGAATGGAAACTCTCGTCCCTCTTGTTTAAGGGGATCACTTGAGTGGAAGTTCCCAATCTTAAAAAAAACACCAACAAGAGTAATTTGAGTCTCCCTTGTTTAAGGGGTACATTCGAAACGCTCGACAAATTTCTCTCTTCTCTCTCTTGCCTCCGAGGCATTCTTTCCCTTAATCGGACACGTTATTTCCGCTCCATTCCCAGCTTAAGACTCCAGAGGTCGAGCAGCGGAGTGCGAATGTAACTGTTCCACATAAAAAACACAAAAACAAACAAAAACTAAAGAGCCGAACTACGGCGCTCTGATTCCTGAAAAGGATACGTAGGCATTAGGTCGCGGGGCCTAAGCGAGCACAACTATTTATAATCCTTATTTTCCCCGTGTTTCTTTTCTTTCATTTGCATGCATTCCCCTAGTAATTAAGTTGTAGATTTATACACCCTTTAGATAGCAACAAACATAGGTGGATACCATCGAGTACGATGGGCGTGAGGGGTGCTAGCACCTTCCCCTCGCGTAATTGACTTCCGTACCCTATCTCTGGTCGAAAAACCTCGTTCTTATTCATCTTAGGTTTTCTGATATTCCTTTCCCTCGATGGGATAAATATATTGGTGGTGACTCTGTCTATTTTCGCGAGCGTGCGACAGCTGGCGACTCTGTTGGGGACGTTGATAGACCTGTGCTGGTCCATTCTTAGCGAGTCGATCCTAGCCTTTGTTTGTTTCTTTTATTGGGTGTTTATTTATTTGTTTATGTGTTTACATTTTGTATACATGTTTGTATATCATGTCTATTTCCTGTTTGCATATCATGTTTATTTTCTCGCATTCTGGACTATATTATGGGCTCCCGTGGGGGCCACATATTTTTCTGCTTTGTTTTGCAGGTGGGGGGTTTTTGTGAGGTAAAAGGCCCACTACCCAGGCCAATGACACGTAGGATTAGTGTGGATGCTCATGTCAACTCCCGTAGCGTTTGATACGATCGAGCTTGACATGGGGTACCACGACCAGGCGAGGTTCTTTCATGGAACATTGTGTCTGGCACGTTTATGCCTTAAACACATTGTACCCCATGGGAATCGTTAACCCCGGTGACCATTAGGAACCACTTGTCCGTGTCTAGACTACATACCCGTGAGATTGGGATGGGACAGGAAACTTGACCTTCATCATACCTGGATTTCTGTTATTCAATAAAAGGCGTCGAACCTTTAATCTTGGTACATTTGACTTATACAGAAGTTCTACATCAGTTATCTATCAGAATCGACGTCGAACCTCTGAATCTGGAAGGTTCGACCTTATTTGACTTATGCAAAGGTTATCTATCAGAATCAACGTCGAACCGCTGAATCTGGAGGGTTCGACCATCTTCGACTTATGCACAAGCTGTTTATCCAGAAGGCAACGTCGAACCTCTGAATCTGGAGGATTCGACCATATCTTATTGGCCATGAGAAGCTATTATCCAAGAGGCTTTGATCCTTGATCCTGATTTATATTGCATTTGCATCATCATTAACATTTTGCATCCACGCATATGCATCCATGGTTACCAAGACTCTTACCATCTTCCTCTCCATCAGATCAGTCAAGACGATTCCTCCACCGATATCTGACAAGAGCTCACAGAAGAAGAATCATGGGGAATTACAAATAAGATCAAGCTACCATCAGAAAACTCCATGCCCCCTAAAGGGGGCACCTTCCACCAAAGGAGCCTGAAGACTTTGTGTTTGTCAGAGAACATTTCATTTGCATCAGAATAAGGCCAATCTTGCCATTGTTTAGACTTCTCAAGCATTTTCAACTGTATTACTTTTGTTGTTATCAAGTACTTCTCATTGTAAGAAACCCATTCTGTTTGAATAAATAAAAATAATGCAATATACATGTTTTTCTCAAATCATTTCATCTTTGTCATTATGTCCATTGATATTCAACTCATTTGTCTTAAGCAACTAAAAAAGAGAATGATGAAAATAAAAAACACATGAACTACTAATTGTATGCTTTTGGAACAAAGATCTTGCTGACGATGTACAGGCATTGTTTCAATTCCTAAACACTGGAGTTATAAGGGAGTGAAACCCTCGTCAACCCCTTTGAGCCTAAGGAGTAGTAGTTTCATTTCAAAAAAAAAATAATACAATGAAACCCTTCATCTTAACCAGGGGCAAGGTAGTCTTCAGTTAGTGCGACCGAGCGCTCAACTTTCAGGTATTCCATCAGAGGATCAATCATATCTCAGATCTCACAACAAAAAAAGAAGAGCACAATCCACAATGGATGTCTTCCATTCACTAAGAAGAAGGCAGTCACAACCTTTTCTTCAAGTCAATTACAAAAGTCATACAACTTGTTCCCGAACGAGACAAAAAAAAAAGAATGAAAAGAAAGTTATGAATCATGATAAAAAAAAGAAACAATAGCCCGCTAAGTCAAAAGAAAAAAAAAGCTTTGAAGCAAATGACTTAGGCAAAAATTAGGGCATATCCCGCTGGACAACAAAAACCAAATTCAAAAGAAACTTTTTGTCCAGGCAAAAGTTAGGGAAAGCAAAAAGCAAAGAAAAAGAAAAATCCTCCAAGGGACAAGTTGTTATAATCATCAACAAAAGCACCAAAGGATGGCTTCCACCTCCATCAAAGCCATAAAGGATCCTCATCCATCACAATCCTTCCTGAAAGGCGAACACTCGTGTCGAACTAGCTGAACGTAGGACTGGAGGACATCACGGAGAAGGGGTGGGTTAAGTAGAACTTGAGCCTTTATCCTTGTTTCTCAAACCGTGAACCCGGCCAAGTTACAACCCTCAAAAGTCCTAATTGAAGCAGGGTTCGTTCTAAAAGCATACAAACTGTAAGATCTTGTCAAACTGACTCCTAATGTTGCTGTATCATTTGTGTTAGTATCATTACAACATTTTGACAAATAAAAATTTTCTTTTGAGATTAACATGTGCATTGCATTCTCATTATCTTTTTCAAAACACAATTGTCTCTAATCAGAAAGCAAGTACTTGATACCAAAGAAAGTACAACATTGAAATTCCGTCGAGTAATCTTAGAAAGGCAAAGTTTGGTCATCCATTGAGTACATCTCTGAAGAATCCATTTGGTGGAAGAGTTCCTCTCAATCCGGGGCATTCATTCCATGATCTACACTGGGGCAGACCATTGCAAATCTCCATGATTCAAGCACATCAGAGTCCTATCTCAAGAAATCATACAAGCTGGGGCAAGCTAGTAACAATTCATCTCTTCATCTCCAATCAAGTGTCAGATATCGAGACAAGTGTCGAGGAGTCAAGCTAAACACCTCACCTTCACAAGGGCTATCCTTCAATCTATGACCTTTCCACAAAGGCAGTTCTCCATTGTCCATATCCTGGAAACCATCATTCCATTCATAATCATACACGCATCATGCGTATCATTGCATTTTCATTATCATTTCTCCCGCATGATCCAATCATCAACAAATCAGGGGCATCCACCCCACCTTGATTCTCAAACAAAGTTTCAGAACTCCACCTAATCTATTCAACATCAAAGCAGAAACCCTGACCATCCAATCAATACACTGCATATAGAATTCATTGCATTGCATCTCCAGAAGGGCATAAAATAAATCAAACTTTGCATATGAAGCATAAGCCAAGTTACTCATCAGATGAGGTCCCTAAAAAAGTATTCAAGTTGATATTCCACTGGATCACTCAGAGTTACCATTGTGGTGTCATCTCCCAAGTCAATCATGTTCATCTTTCTTCAACCCAGAGTTGATGTTTTTTGTGTTTAACCCAGAGTTGATTTTCCTTTCATCTTTTAACCCCGAGTTAATTATCTAATCCCTATCACCCAGAGTTGACGGATATTTCTTATTGTTTCCTTTCCCACTCAACCCAGAGTTGACGGTTATCTTTTATCCTTTCCCACTCAACCCAGAGTTGACGGTTATCTTTTATCCTTTCCCATTCAACCCAGAGTTGACGGTTACCTTTTATTCAACCCAGAGTTGATCCTTTCCTTTTCCCACTCAACCCAGAGTTGACGGCCATCGTGTATCCTTTTCCCACTCAACCCAGAGTTGACGGTCATCATTTGTCTTTCCCACTCAACTCAGAGTTGACGGTTATCTCTTGCCTTTCCCACTCAACCTAGAGTTGACGGTTATTTCTAATTGATCATCTTTCCTCTTTCAACCCAGAGTTGACGTTCTTACTTTCTTTCTCAACCCAGAGTTGGTACCTGTACCTTGTCCCATTAGTACTGATTTCCCTTTCCGTTCTCAACCCAGAATTGATGTTTACCTCTTATTCAACCCCGAGTTGAGTTCCCTTTATTCTTCGACCCAGAGTCGACCCACTTTTCTTTTTCAACCCAGAGCTGATATGTATTTCATTTCTAACCCAGAGTCAATTTGTTCAATCCAGAGTTGATACAATCTTCCTTAGTGGAGTTGACACTAATTTTTCCCCAGTGGATCCTACCTCTCATTACGCAAATTTTCAGGTTCACTTTGTATTTAATCTTCTTCCACCTTGAATGCTCGAAAGGCTAACGCCAATCTCTCCTTCAGGTTTAAGATGATTAAATAGGGGCAGCTGTTGCACCCTAAAATTTGCCCTCCTATTTTCACTCCTAACGGGCTCAAGATTTCTCATTAATTTGCATCTACATCTCCATTAGGCTATTAACACATCATACATTCATGAAATAGTGGTCTATGAATTGGGATCAGGGATCTTGAAAATATAGATTTCTCTATTACTTTGAGCTTTCTCATCTTCATTCAGGGACTATTTGAAGTGTTCATTGTCATACAAATTCATCAAGAACAAAGATTAGGGTTATTCCCCTACACAAGGATAAATAATCAAGGTTTCTTATCGTTTGCGCTTAAGAGTGGATAAAAGTTTCCCTCTGAAGATCATGTGATTGCGTCATTATGTCTCGAGTTCCTCATTTTAAAGGATTTTCTCAAGTCGAGTCGATTTTGGCTTAAATTGTGAGAATCAAATTCAGAGACTTATCGAAAATGCGAGTAAAGGTGGATTTGAAAATGGGAGTACAAAATAATGTGAGTCAGTGGGAATTAAATTCTGATTGGTCAACATGGACTAAATTCCAACAATTCATTTATGGTTAATGTAATTGTTTATTAAAAGAATTGATCCAAGAGATTCACTCAAATATTGCAAGGTGGGAAAAGTTGAGTATTTAAGCAAAAGTCTATGCAGAAACAGTAAATGTTTTGGTTCCAAAAATGTATTAATTGTTACATCCAAAGATTCCATTCAAGTGGACAAATTACATCAAGATTCGAAGTATATTCGGAAGTCCTATCAAATTATAAAGGTACCATAAAAGAGATGAAAACTACATGTTCAAAAATCAAAGTGTATTACAAATTTTCGAAAGTGCATGACAAAAAGAACAAATCAGAAGAAAAAAAACTACACAAAAAGCCGCATATCATCTTCATCGTTCACTAAAAGGACTTTTTTTTTGTAAGCCACTCCTCTTCATGATCAAGGGAAATCCATGTCATGTTACACATTCTTGAGCATTAGTTATCACCATGGCAGAACCTGAAGCATATATAAATAGAACAAGTCAAAATCAGTTTCAATTTATTCCAAACCATGGCATGTCATAATTTAAACTTTCAACCTGTTATGCTCATGCCCTTCGATTTCAAAACCAAAATCCCCCCCGCACAAAAATAGAAAAGACCACCTCAAATCTAACCATATCACAATTAACACATGGAAAGATTTCATTCTAACAAGTTCTGACATGCAGCCATTCGCGAATAACCGTTAACCGACTCACATTAACAAGAGGAGATCTGCAGCATCCCTAACTCACAGAAAAATTCACTTCAGAAAAGCAAAAATGAATCAGAAAGGATCGTGACATTCTATGTACATCACACCGGAATCAAATAGAATCTCAAATTGTAATAGCTCTATCACTCTAAGACAGATATATCACACAGTTTGAAATCAGATTGCAAGGAGGCATTCAACTTTAATACCTGTCCAAAACAATGCAAGGCTTCCATCCAGTTCGGTTCGGTTCACGAATTCAGAGACAGAATCACCAACAATTCCTAACAGTCGCGCATCCGAATTCATACCAAAGCCAGCCCTGCACACAAATCAAAACAGTTTGGCATCAGAAATTAAAGAATGATCAAGGCGACGTGCGAATCAACATAATTATGGATCAGCTTCATTCGTTCAAAAGGGTCAGCCCATAGCAATAACAGAGGCAGAAGATTCAAAATACTTTCCTAATTTCTAACCATCTCAAAACCACTTGGCCAACACACTTCTAATTTTCAACCTATTTTCGGCCACCCATGGTTTTATAACCAAAAACAATTGGAACCACTCTTTAACAGTTTTCAACAAAATTAACTTCTTCTAACTTATAACAGAAATCCCTAACTACCTCCTAAAAAACCTCTAACCAACCCTTAACCCTCTAACCGTTTTCATTTCAACTAACTCAGCTTCTAACCGATATAACAGCTCCCTATAACCGATTTCTAACAACCTATAACTACCAGTTCACAACCATCTAACTAACTTCCAAAAAAAACAGTTACATAATCCTAACCACTATAACAAACTCATAACCACCTAAACCAATTTCAATCGGAGCCCTTCAATTGGTAACCGTTTTCCCAACATCCAATGGCCATGAGCTCCTCATTTGTAACTGAAACTCCATCTCCTTCTAACCTCTCTCTCCCTCTCGATCTATATAACAGACCTTCATCAACTACACTGGGGTTGGACACTTCACCTTGATCTCCACAACCATTCTCTCAATCCCTCACCATTACCAAAGCACAATCACAAGACTTCTTCAGAGTTCCACCATTGAACTCTGAATGAAGGTGTGCTAAACCATCTCCACAACCATCTTTCATCATCCTCAACCGCACTGCTACATTACAACATTCATCCAATCTCTTTCAGCAATCGACTACTACAACCTTCACCTTATACTCACGAAGAACGCAGCGATAATAACAGAAGAATCACGCACATGGCGGAAAGAAGAAGAAGAAGCAAAGATTGAGTGAAGAGTCTAAGAATTCACTTGAGATTTCTATTGCATTCGAGAGCGTTTATTTCGCCAATTGATTGGGGCCTCCTCGGGTTTTCTTCAATCGCCATCTTCGTCATCCAAGTAAGTCTTCGAATTGACTCCTCATTCTTCATCTCTTGCTGCTTTCTTGATGTTGTGGTGTAGCATTAAGCTCCCTAAATGTTTCCCTCATGGCCGTAGCTTAGGATTGATGGTCGTTCACGTTTAATTCCTCCACTGATTAGAGCTAGGGTTCTTTCCTTTGGTTTGATTATGAGATTTTGGGGAGAAGTTCGTGGTTTTAGGTTTGAGATGAGAGGCGAGGGAGAGAGGCGTGTTTGGTTCATGACGGCGTTGTGTTTTGTTTCGCCAGAGAAGGAGGCTGAGATTCATCGGCGCCGTTTGGTCATTCTTGAGGGAGACGAACGAAGAATGGGGATCGTCACATTTCCTAAACGAACCCTAAGTCCCAATTTCACTATCTTTTTATTTTTATTTATTTTTATTAATTGTTAATTTTGTCATTTTGGATCATAATAAAATCTGAATAATAATTGGATCAAATTCTCATGGGCCGAAGCATACCCCTTGTGGCCCGTTACCCATCTTTTTTTTATTATGCTAAAAAATCTGAATAACAACCAGTATCCCTTGGGCCCGAAGTGCTGAACGCACCCTACTTGAGGCCCATCATCACTTTTTTTGGATAGAAGAATCACAACAAAAAACAAGTCTGGGCCTTCGCAGCGAATTGCTTCTCACACCCCCCGGGGCCCGTGATCCTTTTGACATGCAAAAAACCCAGTGTTGGGCTTCTCCCTGATGGGCCCTGCGCCCCTTTCTATTTACACCAGTAATTTCAATGTTCACCCCCCTGAGTTCATCTTTTAGTTAAATTTAGATTTCTTCTCCATCTTTTTCTAGGTAATAAAAATACTGATTTTTCTCGTATTAATTTTAGACTCTAGTGCTAATTTTGATATATAAAAATGATCATAAAAATATTAGTTTTAGGCTAATTGTTCTAGTCTTTTTACTTGATTTGTAATCCAATTCCACTCATAAAAATCAATAAAAAATAGTAGTATTTTACTTCATTTTTGTACTATATTTTGACTTGTTACTTTATGCTTGTGTGTAACTTTGCACCATTGTATCATTCTTCATTTTTGATTCTATTGTGACTTTATTTTCCATGTTTCTTTTAATCCTAACCTTAGGTAGAAACCATGATAACATTAGGATCTAGAAATTCCCATTTTAACATTAGGCTAGTTAATTCATATTAGGCTAGTTTCCCATTTCTTTTCCTTTTCAACTTTAAAACACTTAACTAATACTTGGCTTAATTTCCCTTAAAAGATACCAAGAAAAACACCTAAAAAAATGACTAATAAATGCTTGACTAATGAAAAAGGGAATGGAAACTCTCGTCCCTCTTGTTTAAGGGGATCACTTGAGTGGAAGTTCCCAATCTTAAAAAAAACACCAACAAGAGTAATTTGAGTCTCCCTTGTTTAAGGGGTACACTCGAAACGCTCGACAAATTTCTCTCTTCTCTCTCTTGCCTCCGAGGCATTCTTTCCCTTAATCGGACACGTTATTTCCGCTCCATTCCCAGCTTAAGACTCCAGAGGTCGAGCAGCGGAGTGCGAATGTAACTGTTCCACATAAAAAACACAAAAACAAACAAAAACTAAAGAGCCGAACTACGGCGCTCTGATTCCTGAAAAGGATACGTAGGCATTAGGTCGCGGGGCCTAAGCGAGCACAACTATTTATAATCCTTATTTTCCCCGTGTTTCTTTTCTTTCATTTGCATGCATTCCCCTAGTAATTAAGTTGTAGATTTATACACCCTTTAGATAGCAACAAACATAGGTGGATACCATCGAGTACGATGGGCGTGAGGGGTGCTAGCACCTTCCCCTCGCGTAATTGACTTCCGTACCCTATCTCTGGTCGAAAAACCTCGTTCTTATTCATCTTAGGTTTTCTGATATTCCTTTCCCTCGATGGGATAAATATATTGGTGGTGACTCTGTCTATTTTCGCGAGCGTGCGACAGCTGGCGACTCTGCTGGGGACGTTGATAGACCTGTGCTGGTCCATTCTTAGCGAGTCGATCCTAGCCTTTGTTTGTTTCTTTTATTGGGTGTTTATTTATTTGTTTATGTGTTTACATTTTGTATACATGTTTGTATATCATGTCTATTTCCTGTTTGCATATCATGTTTATTTTCTCGCATTCTGGACTATATTATGGGCTCCCGTGGGGGCCACATATTTTTCTGCTTTGTTTTGCAGGTGGGGGGTTTTTGTGAGGTAAAAGGCCCACTACCCAGGCCAATGACACGTAGGATTAGTGTGGATGCTCATGTCAACTCCCGTAGCGTTTGATACGATCGAGCTTGACATGGGGTACCACGACTAGGCGAGGTTCTTTCATGGAACATTGTGTCTGGCACGTTTATGCCTCAAACACATTGTACCCCATGGGAATCGTTAACCCCGGTGACCATTAGGAACCACTTGTCCGTGTCTAGACTACATACCCGTGAGATTGGGATGGGACAGGAAACTTGACCTTCATCATACCTGGATTTCTGTTATTCAATAAAAGGCGTCGAACCTTTAATCTTGGTACATTTGACTTATACAGAAGTTCTACATCAGTTATCTATCAGAATCGACGTCGAACCTCTGAATCTGGAAGGTTCGACCTTATTTGACTTATGCAAAGGTTATCTATCAGAATCAACGTCGAACCGCTGAATCTGGAGGGTTCGACCATCTTCGACTTATGCACAAGCTGTTTATCCAGAAGGCAACGTCGAACCTCTGAATCTGGAGGATTCGACCATATCTTATTGGCCATGAGAAGCTATTATCCAAGAGGCTTTGATCCTTGATCCTGATTTATATTGCATTTGCATCATCATTAACATTTTGCATCCACGCATATGCATCCATGGTTACCAAGACTCTTACCATCTTCCTCTCCATCAGATCAGTCAAGACGATTCCTCCACCGATATCTGACAAGAGCTCACAGAAGAAGAATCATGGGGAATTACAAATAAGATCAAGCTACCATCAGAAAACTCCATGCCCCCTAAAGGGGGCACCTTCCACCAAAGGAGCCTGAAGACTTTGTGTTTGTCAGAGAACATTTCATTTGCATCAGAATAAGGCCAATCTTGCCATTGTTTAGACTTCTCAAGCATTTTCAACTGTATTACTTTTGTTGTTATCAAGTACTTCTCATTGTAAGAAACCCATTCTGTTTGAATAAATAAAAATAATGCAATATACATGTTTTTCTCAAATCATTTCATCTTTGTCATTATGTCCATTGATATTCAACTCATTTGTCTTAAGCAACTAAAAAAGAGAATGATGAAAATAAAAAACACATGAACTACTAATTGTATGCTTTTGGAACAAAGATCTTGCTGACGATGTACAGGCATTGTTTCAATTCCTAAACACTGGAGTTATAAGGGAGTGAAACCCTCGTCAACCCCTTTGAGCCTAAGGAGTAGTAGTTTCATTTCAAAAAAAATAATAATACAATGAAACCCTTCATCTTAACCAGGGGCAAGGTAGTCTTCAGTTAGTGCGACCGAGCGCTCAACTTTCAGGTATTCCATCAGAGGATCAATCATATCTCAGATCTCACAACAGAAAAAGAAGAGCACAATCCACAATGGATGTCTTCCATTCACTAAGAAGAAGGCAGTCACAACCTTTTCTTCAAGTCAATTACAAAAGTCATACAACTTGTTCCCGAACGAGACAAAAAAAAAAGAATGAAAAGAAAGTTATGAATCATGATAAAAAAAAAGAAACAATAGCCCGCTAAGTCAAAAGAAAAAAAAAAGCTTTGAAGCAAATGACTTAGGCAAAAATTAAGGCATATCCCGCTGGACAACAAAAACCAAATTCAAAAGAAACTTTTTGTCCAGGAAAAAGTTAGGGAAAGCAAAAAGCAAAGCAAAAGAAAAATCCTCCAAGGGACAAGTTGTTATAATCATCAACAAAAGCACCAAAGGATGGCTTCCACCTCCATCAAAGCCATAAAGGATCCTCATCCATCACAATCCTTCCTGAAAGGCGAACACTCGTGTCGAACTAGCTGAACGTAGGACTGGAGGACATCACGGAGAAGGGGTGGGTTAAGTAGAACTTGAGCCTTTATCCTTGTTTCTCAAACCGTGAACCCGGCCACGTTACAACCCTCAAAAGTCCTAATTGAAGCAGGGTTCGTTCTAAAAGCATACAAACTGTAAGATCTTGTCAAACTGACTCCTAATGTTGCTGTATCATTTGTGTTAGTATCATTACAACATTTTGACAAATAAAAATTTTCTTTTGAGATTAACATGTGCATTGCATTCTCATTATCTTTTTCAAAACACAATTGTCTCTAATCAGAAAGCAAGTACTTGATACCAAAGAAAGTACAACATTGAAATTCCGTCGAGTAATCTTAGAAAGGCAAAGTTTGGTCATCCATTGAGTACATCTCTGAAGAATCCATTTGGTGGAAGAGTTCCTCTCAATCCGGGGCATTCATTCCATGATCTACACTGGGGCAGACCATTGCAAATCTCCATGATTCAAGCACATCAGAGTCCTATCTCAAGAAATCATACAAGCTGGGGCAAGCTAGTAACAATTCATCTCTTCATCTCCAATCAAGTGTCAGATATCGAGACAAGTGTCGAGGAGTCAAGATAAACACCTCACCTTCACAAGGGCTATCCTTCAATCTATGACCTTTCCACAAAGGCAGTTCTCCATTGTCCATATCCTGGAAACCATCATTCCATTCATAATCATACACGCATCATGCGTATCATTGCATTTTCATTATCATTTCTCCCGCATGATCCAATCATCAACAAATCAGGGGCATCCACCCCACCTTGATTCTCAAACAAAGTTTCAGAACTCCACCTAATCTATTCAACATCAAAGCAGAAACCCTGACCATCCAATCAATACACTGCATATAGAATTCATTGCATTGCATCTCCAGAAGGGCATAAAATAAATCAAACTTTGCATATGAAGCATAAGCCAAGTTACTCATCAGATGAGGTCCCTAAAAAAGTATTCAAGTTGATATTCCACTGGATCACTCAGAGTTACCATTGTGGTGTCATCTCCCAAGTCAATCATGTTCATCTTTCTTCAACCCAGAGTTGATGTTTTTTGTGTTTAACCCAGAGTTGATTTTCCTTTCATCTTTTAACCCCGAGTTAATTATCTAATCCCTATCACCCAGAGTTGACGGATATTTCTTATTGTTTCCTTTCCCACTCAACCCAGAGTTGACGGTTATCTTTTATCCTTTCCCACTCAACCCAGAGTTGACGGTTATCTTTTATCCTTTCCCATTCAACCCAGAGTTGACGGTTACCTTTTATTCAACCCAGAGTTGATCCTTTCCTTTTCCCACTCAACCCAGAGTTGACGGCCATCGTGTATCCTTTTCCCACTCAACCCAGAGTTGACGGTCATCATTTGTCTTTCCCACTCAACTCAGAGTTGACGGTTATCTCTTGCCTTTCCCACTCAACCTAGAGTTGATGGTTATTTCTAATTGATCATCTTTCCTCTTTCAACCCAGAGTTGACGTTCTTACTTTCTTTCTCAACCCAGAGTTGGTACCTGTACCTTGTCCCATTAGTACTGATTTCCCTTTCCGTTCTCAACCCAGAATTGATGTTTACCTCTTATTCAACCCCGAGTTGAGTTCCCTTTATTCTTCGACCCAGAGTCGACCCACTTTTCTTTTTCAACCCAGAGCTGATATGTATTTCATTTCTAACCCAGAGTCAATTTGTTCAATCCAGAGTTGATACAATCTTCCTTAGTGGAGTTGACACTAATTTTTCCCCAGTGGATCCTACCTCTCATTACGCAAATTTTCAGGTTCACTTTGTATTTAATCTTCTTCCACCTTGAATGCTCGAAAGGCTAACGCCAATCTCTCCTTCAGGTTTAAGATGATTAAATAGGGGCAGCTGTTGCACCCTAAAATTTGCCCTCCTATTTTCACTCCTAACGGGCTCAAGATTTCTCATTAATTTGCATCTACATCTCCATTAGGCCATTAACACATCATACATTCATGAAATAGTGGTCTATGAATTGGGATCAGGGATCTTGAAAATATAGATTTCTCTATTACTTTGAGCTTTCTCATCTTCATTCAGGGACTATTTGAAGTGTTCATTGTCATACAAATTCATCAAGAACAAAGATTAGGGTTATTCCCCTACACAAGGATAAATAATCAAGGTTTCTTATCGTTTGCGCTTAAGAGTGGATAAAAGTTTCCCTCTGAAGATCATGCGATTGCGTCATTATGTCTCGAGTTCCTCATTTTAAAGGATTTTCTCAAGTCGAGTCGATTTTGGCTTAAATTGTGAGAATCAAATTCAGAGACTTATCGAAAATGCGAGTAAAGGTGGATTTGAAAATGGGAGTACAAAATAATGTGAGTCAGTGGGAATTAAATTCTGATTGGTCAACATGGACTAAATTCCAACAATTCATTTATGGTTAATGTAATTGTTTATTAAAAGAATTGATCCAAGAGATTCACTCAAATATTGCAAGGTGGGAAAAGTTGAGTATTTAAGCAAAAGTCTATGCAGAAACAGTAAATGTTTTGGTTCCAAAAATGTATTAATTGTTACATCCAAAGATTCCATTCAAGTGGACAAATTACATCAAGATTCGAAGTATATTCGGAAGTCCTATCAAATTATAAAGGTACCATAAAAGAGATGAAAACTACATGTTCAAAAATCAAAGTGTATTACAAATTTTCGAAAGTGCATGACAAAAAGAACAAATCAGAAGAAAAAAAACTACACAAAAAGCCGCATATCATCTTCATCGTTCACTAAAAGGACTTTTTTTTTGTAAGCCACTCCTCTTCATGATCAAGGGAAATCCATGTCATGTTACACATTCTTGAGCATTAGTTATCACCATGGCAGAACCTGAAGCATATATAAATAGAACAAGTCAAAATCAGTTTCAATTTATTCCAAACCATGGCATGTCATAATTTAAACTTTCAACCTGTTATGCTCATGCCCTTCGATTTCAAAACCAAAATCCCCCCCGCACAAAAATAGAAAAGACCACCTCAAATCTAACCATATCACAATTAACACATGGAAAGATTTCATTCTAACAAGTTCTGACATGCAGCCATTCGCGAATAACCGTTAACCGACTCACATTAACAAGAGGAGATCTGCAGCATCCCTAACTCACAGAAAAATTCACTTCAGAAAAGCAAAAATGAATCAGAAAGCATCGTGACATTCTATGTACATCACACCGGAATCAAACAGAATCTCAAATTGTAATAGCTCTATCACTCTAAGACAGATATATCACACAGTTTGAAATCAGATTGCAAGGAGGCATTCAACTTTAATACCTGTCCAAAACAATGCAAGGCTTGCATCCAGTTCGGTTCGGTTCACGAATTCAGAGACAGAATCACCAACAATTCCTAACAGTCGCGCATCCGAATTCATACCAAAGCCAGCCCTGCACACAAATCAAAACAGTTTGGCATCAGAAATTAAAGAATGATCAAGGCGACGTGTGAATCAACATAATTATGGATCAGCTTCATTCGTTCAAAAGGGTCAGCCCATAGCAATAACAGAGGCAGAAGATTCAAAATACTTTCCTAATTTCTAACCATCTCAAAACCACTTGGCCAACACACTTCTAATTTTCAACCTATTTTCGGCCACCCATGGTTTTATAACCAAAAACAATTGGAACCACTCTTTAACAGTTTTCAACAAAATTAACTTCTTCTAACTTATAACAGAAATCCCTAACTACCTCCTAAAAAACCTCTAACCAACCCTTAACCCTCTAACCGTTTTCATTTCAACTAACTCAGCTTCTAACCGATATAACAGCTCCCTATAACCGATTTCTAACAACCTATAACTACCAGTTCACAACCATCTAACTAACTTCCAAAAAACACAGTTACATAATCCTAACCACTATAACAAACTCATAACCACCTAAACCAATTTCAATCGGAGCCCTTCAATTGGTAACCGTTTTCCCAACATCCAATGGCCATGAGCTCCTCATTTGTAACTGAAACTCCATCTCCTTCTAACCTCTCTCTCCCTCTCGATCTATATAACAGACCTTCATCAACTACACTGGGGTTGGACACTTCACCTTGATCTCCACAACCATTCTCTCAATCCCTCACCATTACCAAAGCATAATCACAAGCCTTCTTCAGAGTTCCACCATTGAACTCTGAATGAAGGTGTGCTAAACCATCTCCACAACCATCTTTCATCATCCTCAACCGCACTGCTACATTACAACATTCATCCAATCTCTTTCAGCAATCGACTACTACAACCTTCACCTTATACTCACGAAGAACGCAGCGATAATAACAGAAGAATCACGCACAAGGCGGAAAGAAGAAGAAGAAGCAAAGATTGAGTGAAGAGTCTAAGAATTCACTTGAGATTTCTATTGCATTCGAGAGCGTTTATTTCGCCAATTGATTGGGGCCTCCTCGGGTTTTCTTCAATCGCCATCTTCGTCATCCAAGTAAGTCTTCGAATCGACTCCTCATTCTTCATCTCTTGCTGCTTTCTTGATGTTGTGGTGTAGCATTAAGCTCCCTAAATGTTTCCCTCATGGCCGTAGCTTAGGATTGATGGTCGTTCACGTTTAATTCCTCCACTGATTAGAGCTAGGGTTCTTTCCTTTAGTTTGATTATGAGATTTTGGGGAGAAGTTCGTGGTTTTAGGTTTGAGATGAGAGGCGAGGGAGAGAGGCGTGTTTGGTTCATGACGGCGTTGTGTTTTGTTTCGCCAGAGAAGGAGGCTGAGATTCATCGGCGCCGTTTGGTCGTTCTTGAGGGAGACGAACGAAGAATGGGGATCGTCACATTTCCTAAACGAACCCTAAGTCCCAATTTCACTATCTTTTTATTTTTATTTATTTTTATTAATTGTTAATTTTGTCATTTTGGATCACAATAAAATCTGAATAATAATTGGATCAAATTCTCATGGGCCGAAGCATACCCCTTGTGGCCCGTTACCCATCTTTTTTTTATTATGCCAAAAAATCTGAACAAACAACCAGTATCCCTTGGGCCCGAACTGCTGAACGCACCCTACTTGAGGCCCATCATCACTTTTTTTGGATAGAAGAATCACAACAAAAAACAAGTCCGGGCCTTCGCAGCGAATTGCTTCTCACACCCCCCGGGGCCCGTGATCCTTTTGACATGCAAAAAACCCAGTGTTGGGCTTCTCCCTGATGGGCCCTGCGCCCCTTTCTATTTACACCAGTAATTTCAATGTTCACCCCCCTGAGTTCATCTTTTAGTTAAATTTAGATTTCTTCTCCATCTTTTTCTAGGTAATAAAAATATTGATTTTTCTCGTATTAATTTTAGACTTTAGTGCTAATTTTGATATATAAAAATGATCATAAAAATATTAGTTTTAGGCTAATTGTTCTAGTCTTTTTACTTGATTTGTAATCCAATTCCACTCATAAAAATCAATAAAAAATAGTAGTATTTTACTTCATTTTTGTACTATATTTTGACTTGTTACTTTATGCTTGTGTGTAACTTTGCACCATTGTATCATTCTTCATTTTTGCTTCTATTGTGACTTTATTTTCCATGTTTCTTTTAATCCTAACCTTAGGTAGAAACCATGATAACATTAGGATCTAGAAATTCCCATTTTAACATTAGGCTAGTTAATTCATATTAGGCTAGTTTCCCATTTCTTTTCCTTTTCAACTTTAAAACACTTAACTAATACTTGGCTTAATTTCCCTTAAAAGATACCAAGAAAACACCTAAAAAATGACTAATAAATGCTTGACTAATGAAAAAGGGAATGGAAACTCTCGTCCCTCTTGTTTAAGGGGATCACTTGAGTGGAAGTTCCCAATCTTAAAAAAAACACCAACAAGAGTAATTTGAGTCTCCCTTGTTTAAGGGGTACACTCGAAACGCTCGACAAATTTCTCTCTTCTCTCTCTTTCCTCCGAGGCATTCTTTCCCTTAATCGGACACGTTATTTCCGCTCCATTCCCAGCTTAAGACTCCAGAGGTCGAGCAGCGGAGTGCGAATGTAACTGTTCCACATAAAAAACACAAAAACAAACAAAAACTAAAGAGCCGAACTACGGCGCTCTGATTCCTGAAAAGGATACGTAGGCATTAGGTCGCGGGGCCTAAGCGAGCACAACTATTTATAATCCTTATTTTCCCCGTGTTTCTTTTCTTTCATTTGCATGCATTCCCCTAGTAATTAAGCTGTAGATTTATACACCCTTTAGATAGCAACAAACATAGGTGGATACCATCGAGTACGATGGGCGTGAGGGGTGCTAACACCTTCCCCTCGCGTAACCGACTTACGTACCCTATCTCTGGTCGAAAGACCTCGTTCTTATTCATCTTAGGTTTTCTGATATTCCTTTCCCTCGATGGGATAAATATATTGGTGGCGACTCTGTCTATTTTCGCGAGCGTGCGACAGCCTCCTCTTGGGCTTACAATGCAAGGACCCTCGATTGTCCCTCCCATAGCCTCCCCTTGGGCTTACAATGCAAGGACCCTCGGATAGCCTCCTCTTGGGCTTCGTACAAGGACCCACGGGCTTCTTATAAGCATCCCCAATATCCAAAACAAATACCCTAGGAGATTAGACATTTATCATCTCTATGATAGGAGTATCTCTTCTATATCATCACAATCAATCAATCAAACTTTTTTGCCACAAGGCTGTCTAATCAATCATACATTTTTCCACCAGGCAAGCTGATTAATCAAAGTTTTTGCCACAAGGCTGGCTTCGTCGAAACTTTTTCCACAAGGCTGTCTGATTAATCAAAACTTTTTGTCACAAGGCTGACTTCATTGAAAGTTTTTGCCACAAGGCTGGCTAAACAAAAAAACATCTTTATCATTCTAAGCACCATAAGTGGCACAACCCAGGTCTTATAATGAAAAGATTTCAAACAAAAATCAAACAGATGTATGTGATGATATAGATTAGATACATCGAGCATTTAGATGACATTTATCTCTTATCCTTTGCTTCCACTAGCATAAGTGGGAACTACGATTGCTCTGACTTTCTCAACATCCCTTTGAGAATACGTAGGCACAAGGTCGTATCCTTGGCGAGCAAAACTTCTCCCTCAAACCATTCAAACTTTAGCACCCGTAGACCCCGAGCTACAGATGCTCTGATTCCCTCTAAGGGATATGTATGCAGAGGATCGCGATGATCTTTTGCGAGCATAATCAAACAAACACCTTAGGTCCCACCTATCTCACAAGAACCTCCACCATAACATAGAATGAAACAAACATAATAAAGAAACCTATAGAGTACTATAGATACGTTGGGTGCTAATACCTTCCCTTCGTATAATCAACCCTCTTACCCGGAATCTCTCCCCCACTTTTGCATTGCTTTTAGTTTTGGGCTTTGCATCTCTTTTAAGGTTATTGCAACTTTTTTCCTTTTCCTACTTTGGAAACAATAAAAAGTTTGGTCGTGACAAAAACAAAAGAAAAATCATTTTTTTGAGCACTCGAGCCCAAAGAAGGCATCTGGTGTCTCACCCCGAAAAAGATAAGATTTTTCCCCGCGACAGAAAAATGGCGACTTCACTGGGGATAAAACTTTTTATTGTTTCCAAAGAAAGGGTTAATTCTAATTATTATGTTTTCATTTCATTCTTGTTACATGTGTGGTTCTTTGGTTCTGTTACTTGTGTGATTCTGTTACAAGTGATACATTATGGACAAATCCTAACCCGGATTAAGTACACATAAGAATTAGGTGGAGTGTATAGTCATGTATGGCATACAAGGAGTCAGTCCTTAAAAAGCTGGCATGAGAATCCTTCCGCTCAGTGGAGGTTCCTTGTTGGTAGTATATGTTTAGCAAGTTCAGTTGCGAAGACATTATTGCTTTCATTGAACTGTAGAAGCTGAGTTGGCTGTAGAACCCATAACCCATCCTGGCCTTATTAGGTTGTGGCGCAGAAACTATTCAGGTGAAGACCTGGATTAGTTGTCATGCGGAGAGCCACACTCAGACGAGTTTTTCTTGAGAATATTGCTAGCTCACAAGTTCAGTTGTGCAAGCCGGTAATATCCGAAAGAAAAATGTAGACTCTGACGTATCAGTAGAACATGTTGTGCAGGTGATTAAACCCTAGTACTATCCCATGTTTGGTTCTCTGACCTCATGCTCGTGACGCTGAACCTTTGAACTTGTGTGTACCATATTTGTATTACCATGTTTGTTACCATGTTTGCGTTACCATGTTTGCCTTACCATGTTTGTATATGTGGCATTCATGCATCCATGCATTCATACATTGAAAATCCATCTTTTCAAAAAAAAAACATGATTTTTTCCAAAAAAAATTTAGAGAATTTTCTTTGCAAACATTATAGGATTAAGTTATGGAGTGGGTAAAAAGGCATACCAAGAAGTACGGTTTCAAAATGCCTAATGTGGAAAGACTGAGAGAGTTGGCATCTTTTGTACAAGATCCTTCCGATTTTAGGAAAAGCCATGGAAAGCTTTTGCCTATCTTGAACACTCATGTTGATGAAGGTCTTCTCAAAACTCTGGTTCAGTTCTATGATCCCGTCTACCGGTGTTTCACCTTTCCAGACTACCAGTTGGTACCAACCTTGGAAGAATATGCCAATCTTTTAGGTATTCTTGTGTCTGAAAAAATACCTTTCAATGGTTTGGAAGCCATTCCTAAGTCACAAGTTATTGCAGCAAGTATCCACTTGAAGAAATCTGAAGTAGAGAGCAATTGGACTACCAAAGGAAACCTTCTGGGTTTGACTTCGCAGTTTTTAATAAAAAAAGCCTTTGATTTCATCGAAACTGGTAGCATGATAGCTTTTGAAGCTGTTTTAGCCTTGCTCATCTATGGGTTGGTTCTGTTTCCCAACGTCAACGACCTTGTTGATATCAATGCCATAAAGATCTTTCTGATTGGAAATCCTGTTCCGACTTTGCTTGGTGACATGTATTTCTCTATTCATCACAGGAATCGCCAAGGCGGTGGAATCATTGTATGTTGTGCACCTCTTTTGTACAAATGGATTGTTTCACACTTACCTAAGTCTCCTACTTTCACGGAAAACCGAGAAGGTTTGCGTTGGCCTCAAAGACTTATGTCTCTTACTAATAATGATATTCATTGGTATACTTTGGCTCACTGTGGTACGGAAACCATTGACAGTTGTGGAGAGTTCGCCAACGTACCCTTCATTGGTACACATGGAGGAATTAACTACAATCCGGTCCTAGCCCGACGACAACTCGGATATGCAAATTCAACTAAACCTATTGGACTCGCAGTAGAAAGCTACTTATACCAAGAAGGGGAGGATCCTCAAGGGTTGAAGACAAGAATGGTAAGAGCTTGGTACGACGTCCGAAGAAAATAAAAAGGTGGGATAAGAAACTGCATTGCTACGGACGCCTACACCTGTTGGGTAAAGAAAAGAGCAAGGGAGTTTCAAATGCCTTATGATTATGAAAAACCCATGTTCCCTGTGGTATCTCAACTACCCAATATTCCCGTTGACACTATAGAAGAATACCGAGAGACTTTGGCTAAGATGAGGTTAGAAAAAGACGCTTGGGAAGAAAAGTTTCGTAAAACTGATGTGGAAAACAGAAAGTTAAAGAAACGGGCGAAAGATCACGAAGAAACTCTCTATTATCAAGATGGATGGCTCATGAGCAAAGATGAGAAAATCCGTCGGAAAGACGCTACAATCAGGAGGTACATCAAAGAGAGCAAGAAAAAGCTTGAAGGTTCAACAAGCAACGCTCTGATGCCTGGTGATTGGAAGAATGTTGTTGACAAACTGAAGACCGAAAAGGCCGAGTTGAAAGCTTATTATGGGAAATAAATCATGAAGCTCAAGCTGCATAACGCATTTGGTTCTTCGTCGGATGAGGATGTTTAGGATTTGTTTAGCTTATTTATCATTTGCTTCTGTAAGGAGCTACGCTCCATGTTGTAACATTTCCCATTATTTCAATAAAAGAATAGTATGTGTTCAAATGTTTGCAAGGAAATAATCTTTAAAATGTTTGGAAAAATCATAAAATTCTTTTTGCATGCATCATTCTGCATATCGAGTCTGTTGTATAGAGTCTCATCTTTTGGATCTTTCTCTAATAGATCGTCAAGCTGTCGCATCTCAAAGTTTCTCGACCACTCTCGCAATCAGATCACAGATACAATACTCGTTCAAATAGAAGAAGAGTAATGGAACACTCCGAACAAGAGAATATTGAGCTCCGTGGTACAGTGACCACCCTTCAGGAAAAATCGGAAAGTCTCAATACTCTGGTTGACTCTTTAATGGCCGCACAGAATCAGCAGCCACCACCCAACAGTCAAGCAACGGTAACACCCGAGGTCACTACACCAGTTTCTACAGTTGCATTCAGCATTCCATCTTTCTCCATGCCAGAAAGTTGGGGCACGCCTTTCAGCTTTGGTGCAGGTTTCTGCCATAATTTCTCTGGGGTTCAAACAACCACAACTGAAGCACCTGCTACACAAGGTTCAGTGTTCACTCCACATCCAGGGGTAACTTTTTCCCAAATTACTATGGCACTCTCTCAACCCACTATGACAGTTCCGACCCCTACGGTTCACACAGTTCCTTATGGTGGCAATGAGATTTATCATGATCAAGATGATAGCACAAATCAGCGTAACCTTGTGGAAGATCTCCAAGAACAATTCAACAAGATTCAACTGGAAGTCAAAGCTATTCGTGGGAAAGAATTGTTTGGAAAGAATGTCCAGGAGCTATGTTTGGTTCCCAGTGTACAAATACCAGCTAAATTCAAGGTCCCTGACTTTGAGAAGTACAAAGGTAGTTCTTGTCCACAAATCCATCTCGTGATGTATGCCAGAAAGATGTCTACTTATGCAGATAATCATCAGTTGCTTATCCATTACTTTCAAGACAGTTTGACTGGTGCCGCACTGAAGTGGTACACAGGTTTGGATAGCACCAATATTCGGACTTTCAACGACCTAGGCGAGGCCTTTGTCCGACAATACAAATACAACTCGGGTATGGCTCCCGACAGAGATCAGCTCCGATCCATGGCTCAGAAAGATCATGAAGCTTTCAAAGAATATGCCCAACGATGGAGAGAAACTGCTGCTCAAATTAACCCACCGTTGAAAGAGAAAGAGATGACAAAGATCTTCTTGAATACTCTTGGCCCGTTTTATTATGAACGCATGATTGCTAGTGCTCCAAGTGATTTCACTGAAATGGTAAACATGGGGATGCGCCTAGAAGAAGGAGTCCGGACTGGACGTCTAACTAAAGAAGGTGGATCTTCAAGCGGAACCAAAAAGTTCGGAAGTGGTTTCCAAAAGAAGAAAGAACAAAGTGTTGACATGGTATCCCAAGGAAAGCCAAGAGGAAACGTCAATCGTCAACAACAGATTGCTGCTATTGCGCCAGTCGTTAATACAGCACCGAATCCGGGATTTACCCCGCAGTTTCAACAACAACAGCCTCGACAACAGGCTCAACAGTTTAACAACAATCAGAATCGTGTACAAAGAGCTCCACAGTTCGATCTGATTCCGATGACCTACACAGAATTGTACCATGCCTTGATTGAAAGAGGTCTTGTTCAAACTAAAGCACCACCACCAGTAGCTGAGAAACTCCCATGGTGGTACAAAGCTGAGGTCTCATGCCCTTATCATCAAGGAGCACCTGGCCATGATCTTGAGCATTGCATAGCTTTGAAATATGAAGTTTAGAGGTTGGTTAGATCTAATCTCCTCTCTTTCAGAAATCTGAATCCAAATGTGCAAGCAAATCGGCTGCCCAATCATGGAGGGCAGGTTGTAAACATGGTGTATGGATGTCCTAGTCCATATCGAATCTATAATATCAATTCCTCAAGAGCAGATTTGGTACAAATGCACGCCACTCTCTGTCAAGGGTAGAATTTTCGCCAGCATCACTACGGTTCCTGTAGCATATGTTGCGTAGATCCTCACGGGTGTTCGATTGTGAGAAGAGATCTTCATGTTTTGCTAGATAATGGTACTATTCAGATCTACAGAAATAGGAATAAAGATGAAGTTAACATGATAGGATGTTATCGGCATGAGCTTTTAGTCTCAGATATCAACTCGGAAATGCCTAAGTTAACGTCATCGTTCCTCATTTCAACATGCCCGAGCGCATAGAAGTTACCTACAACAAGCCAAAGGTTCCTATTGCTCCTTTGATCATTTGTCTACCTGGACCTGTTCCTTATGACTCTGACAAGGCAGTTCCCTACAACTACAATGCAACAATGATAAAGAATGGACAAGAAGTTCCTTTACCAACTCTTTCATCTGTCGTAAACATCGCTGATGTGAGTCGCGTAACAAGAAGTGGACGTGTGTATACTCCACTACCTCCAAAGCAGCCTGTTGCTCCTGCAACCGGGCAAAATCCTATCAATACACCAGTGGGGAATTCTGTGGAAACTCCTGTCAGTAATACAAACACTGATGTTGGCCAATCCAGTGGAACCAATGCCAATCCTGACTTTGATGAAGTTTTGAAGCTTATCAAAAGAAGTGAATACAAGATTGTGGATCAGCTTATGCAGACTCCTTCAAAGATCTCAATACTTTCATTGCTTTTAAACTCTGAAGCCCACAAGGAAGCCCTGATGAGAGTCTTGGATCAGGCTTTTGTAGATCATGATGTGACTGTTGATCATTTTGATGGGATAATAGCCAGCATAACAGCATGCAACAATTTAAGCTTCTGTGATGAAGAACTCCCCGAGGAGGGCAGAAATCACAATCTTGCTCTGCATATTTCTATGAACTGTCAGTCAGACTCTTTGTCCAACGTGCTGGTAGACACCGGATCTTCCTTAAATGTGATGCCGAAGACGACTCTTGCTCGTTTATCTTACCAGGGAATGCCTATGAAGTTCAGTGGTGTAGTAGTCAAAGCATTTGATGGATCACGAAAATCTGTCATCGGCGAAGTCAACCTTCCCATGACAATTGGTCCACATACATTTCAAATCACCTTCCAGGTCATGGACATTCAAGCTGGTTATAGTTGTCTGTTAGGATGACCATGGATCCATGAAGCAGGGGCAATAACTTCTACGCTCCATAAAAAATTAAAATTTGTAACAAATGGAAAATTGGTAACAATAAGTGGAGAACAAGCCTTAATGGTGAGTCATTTATCTAATTTCTCTTTCATTGGTGCTGATGATGTGGAAGGAACTCAGTTCCAAGGTCTCTCTTTAGAAGACGAATCTTCCAAGAAGAAAGCATCAATCTCTTCTTACAAAGAGGCAGTAAGAGTAGTAAAAGATGGAACTACCACTGGCTGGGGGCAAGTTGTGATCCCTACCAAGAATGAAACTAGAGCAGGTCTCGGATGTTCACCAACATTCTCAAACTGCACCAAGAAGGATGAAACCCTTCGTCCGATCAAAGAAGCATTCATTAGTGGAGGATTCCTTAACCCAATTCCTCAAGAGGTTAATGTCCTTATCGAAGAATGCATCGAAGAAGGTCTACCTGATACTGAAGAAGAATGGAAATGTTATCTCAATGACTCGGGATATATATCTCAGGAAGAACAGTATGCACCATTCCATCCTCCTTCGGAGAAATCTAAAGGCAATGAAACTGAGCCTATTCCTGCAGAAGTCTGGGACACCTTGGGACAACCAAGTGGCAAATATGATTATATGGTGAAATACACTGCTCCTGAAAGTTCAAAGATTGCGATTGAAGATATCCAACCAAATGGATGGGGAGATTCCTTTGAATATAATAGTCAACCAGAAGAGGTTTATCAGCCCTCTCAATTTTCTCAACAGCTTGAAATTACTAAAGATTTCGGCTTCAATGCATCTACCAAGGTTTGTAATCCTGAAGATGGTTATTATCACATAAATGCCATTGTTGAAGATGAAGGGGGAGATGGCCCCGCAGTTGACTCGGAAAGTGTCTCTGACAATGAGTCTCTTCATCCTGAAGACTGGGAAATGCATCCTGAAAATTTTGAAGATTGTGACTCATCATATGCTCTTCAATAAGTAGGAGAAGATTGTTACAACTCCACAAAGAACAAGGTTGACAAACCAGGACCTTCAAATCCTGCTCGACCAGCGGTCAATGTCAATACTGAAGATAATTCTGAGGAGAATTTTCCTGAATACATAATACACAAAGGAGTTCGTTGCTACTGGAAAGCTGTCGACGTTCTGAATGTTGTTCGCCGCTCAAAGTAATCACCTCGCTGTTATTTTGACCTCCTGCCTTGCCCAAAGCAGAGAGATGTTTTATAGGGCTTTGCTTTTAAATGTTTTGCCCGAATAAGTTTGTGTATAGGGCTTTGTTTTAAAAGTTTCCCTCTTTGTCCTGCCCAAGACAAATGAGTTTGTGTTTAGGGCTTTGTTTCAAAAATGAATCATAAATAAAGTGTCATTTTGAATTTCCTACATTATATGTTTTATTTTTTCTTTTTTTTGGAAATGGTAATCCTAAAAAACCCAAAAAAAAAAACTTTTTCAATAATCTGCATACATTGTTGCATTCACAGTTTTTCTGAAACAAGCATAAATCATATGTGCAGATTAACTATTAATAAACCCATTGAATGCAAGAACCCTACGCCCTCTCCCAACTTTGAGTTTCCTGTGTTCGAAGCCGAAGAAGAGGAAGAAGAGGAGATCCCGGACGAGATCTCTCGATTACTTAAGCATGAGGAAAGAGCCATTTTGCCTCACAAAGAGCCTTTAGAAAAGATCAACTTGGGTTCTGAAGAAGACAAAAAAGAAGTGACCATTGGATCACTGCTTGATGCTGATATCAAGAATAAATTGATAGATCTTCTCAAAGAATATGTTGACGTATTTGCTTGGTCCTACCAAGACATGCCTGGGTTGGATACCAATATTGTTCAGCATTACTTGCCATTAAAGCCAGAATGTCCGCCGGTTAAGCAGAAATTGCGAAGGACTCACCCTGATATGGCTAACAAGATCAAAATGGAAGTTCAAAAACAGCTCGACGCAGGTTTTCTTGTCGCCTCTGAGTATCCTCAATGGTTGGCCAACATAGTGCCAGTTCCGAAGAAAGATGGAAAAGTCAGAATGTGTGTTGACTACCGTGACTTGAATAAGGCCAGTCCAAAAGATGACTTTCCATTACCACATATCGACATGCTGGTTGATAACACCGCTAAGTTCAACATCTTTTCCTTCATGGACGGGTTCTCCGGTTATTATCAGATCAAGATGGCTTCTGAAGACATGGAGAAGACATCTTTCATCACCCCATGGGGTACATTTTGCTACAAAGTGATGCCATTTGGATTAAAGAATGCAGGCGCAACTTACCAAAGGGAAATGACTACTCTCTTTCATGACATGATGCATAAAGAAATTTAAGTTTATGTGGACGACATGATAGCCAAGTCCAGCACAGAAGACGAACGTATTGAATACCTTTTGAAGTTGTTTCAACGACTAAGGAAATATCAGCTTCGCTTGAATCCTAACAAATGTACTTTTGGGGTAAGATCTGGAAAACTCTTGGGTTTCATTGTCAGCCAAAGAGGTATTGAAGTAGATCCCAACAAAGTCAGAGCTATTCAAGAGATGCCTGCACCAAAAACTGAAAAGAAAGTAAGAGGATTTCTCGGACGATTGAAATATATCTCCAGATTTATCTCTCAAATGACTGCTACTTGCGGGCCAATTTTCAAGCTTCTCCGCAAAGATCAAGGGGTTGTATGGACTGAAGATTGCCAGAAAGCGTTCGATAGTATCAAAGAGTACCTGTTAGAACCACCAATATTGATTCCTCCAGTTGAAGGAAGACCATTAATCATGTACCTTACCGTGTTAGAAGAATCCATGGGTTGTATGCTTGGACAGCAAGATGAAACCGGTAAGAAGGAGCATGCCATCTATTACCCGAGTAAGAAATTCACAGATTGTGAGTCTCGTTATTCCATGCTCGAAAAAACATGTTGTGCTTTGGCCTGGGCTTCAAAACATCTCCGCCAATACATGATCAACAATACTACTTGGTTAATCTCCAAAATGGATCCGATCAAGTACGTCTTTGAAAAGCCTGCCTTAACAGGAAGGATTTCCCGATGGCAAATGCTGTTATCCGAGTATGACATCGAGTACCATGCTCAAAAAGCGGTCAAAGGAAGCATTCTCGCCGATCATTTGGCGCATCAACCAATTAATGAATATCAATCTCTCAAGTTTGACTTTCCTGATGAAGATGTCATGTACTTGAAGATGAAAGATTGTGACGAACCATTACCAGAAGAAGGTCCTGATCCTGGATCAAGATGGGGCCTAATTTTTCATGGAGCCGTAAACGCTTTTGGCAATGGAATTGGGGCAGTCATCATCACTCCCAAGGGTACTCATATCCCGTTCTCTGCCAGATTGCTATTTGATTGTACCAACAATGTCGCAGAATATGAAGCTTGTATCATGGGTCTCGAAGAAGCCATTGACTTAAGGATCAAGATCCTCGACATATATGGAGATTCAGCCCTCGTGATCAACCAAATCAAAGACAAGTGGGAAACTTACCACCCTGGCTTGATTCCTTACAGAGATTATGCAAGACGCCTGTTGACTTTCTTCAACAAGGTTGAATTGCATCATATACCTCGAGATCAGAATCGAATGGCACACGCCTTGGTTACTCTATCTTCCATGTTCAAAGTCAGTCATTGGAATGATATGCCCAAAGTCAGAATTACGCGCCTTGAAAGGCCTGCCTATGTGTTTTAAGGAGGCTTTCTGGCAATTTCTTCCTAAACGGAGATGTACTATACAAAAGAAACTTCGACATGGTTTTGCTCAGATGCGCGGATAGACACGAAGAAGACATGTTAATGCATGAAGTGCATGAAGGGTCCTTTGGAACTCATTCAAATGGGCATGCGATGTCCAAGAAGATCTTAAGAGCAGGATACTATTGGTTGACAATGGAATCTGACTGTTATAAACACGTGAAGAGATGTCACAAGTGCCAGATCTACGCAGATAAGATCCATGTGCCACCGACTCTACTCAATGTTCTATCATCTCCATGGCCTTTCTCCATGTGGGGTATCGACATGATTGGAATGATCGAACCGAAAGCTTCAAACGGTCATCGTTTCATCTTAGTGGCTATTGATTACTTCACCAAATGGGTCGAAGCAGCATCTTATGCCAACGTTACAAGACAAGTGGTTGTGAGGTTTATCAAGAATAACATCATTTGCCGATATGGTATTCCTAGCAAGATCATTACTAACAATGGTTCAAATTTGAACAACAAAATGATGAAAGAACTGTGTGAGGAATTCAAGATTGAACATCATAACTCTTCTCCTTACAGACCAAAAATGAATGGCGCCGTCGAAGCCGCTAACAAGAACATTAAGAAGATCGTCCAGAAAATAGTCGTCACTTACAAAGACTGGCATGAAATGCTTCCATTTGCTTTACATGGGTACCGTACTTTAATGCGTACTTCGACAGGGGCAACCCCTTTCTCTCTAGTATACGGCATGGAAGCTGTGCTCCCTGTAGAAGTTGAAATACCATCAATGAGAGTCCTCATGGAGACTAAGTTATTAGAGGCTGAATGGTGTCAAAGCAGATACGATCAGTTGAACTTAATCGAAGAAAAACGTATAACTGCTCTATGCCATGGACAGTTATACCAAGCAAGGATGAAACAAGCCTTCAACAAAAAGGTTCGACCTCGTGAATTTCAAGAAGGCGACCTCGTGCTTAAAAAGATCTTGTCTTTTCTGTAACATCCCGATTTTTATTAATTATATTAGTAATTATATTGTTTGGTGTTTTTAATAATAACTTATTTATTTAGTTATTATGTGATATAATAATTATTTAAGTATTTAATTATGTGAGTGTTTGTGTTGTTTGACTTAATTGAGTTATTAGAGAGATATAACTAAATGAGCCTAAGTGATAGAAACATAATGGATGGATTGGTGGGTTAAGCCCAATTGACATAAGTGAGATAGTAAGAGAAGGTTAGGGTTTTAGAGGTTACTATTTTCATTTGGGGGAAAAGATAGGAAGAAGAGAAAAGAGGCAAAAGGGAAGAGAACAATGGTGGAAGAGAAAAGCTAGAAGAAACCTCATTTTCGCAGCAAGTTTCAGCATTGAGTCACCTTAGCAAAACGGATGTATCTCTCAATCCAACCGTTGGATCTTCGCGTGGTTTTGACACAACGTTACTGACTCATAGAGGTAAGTTCTGACCGGAGCGATTTTGATTTTGAGGATTTTAAGTTCGTCTGATAAGCTGATTTCCGAACTGGTTTTTAGGTGTGTCTCCAAATTATGTTTGAAGGATTTATTTTGGAGAAAAGCTTAGAGCTATGGTGAAAGATTTCATATTTGCCAAGGTAAGGGTGGGGTTCTTCCATGCTAAAGGGTTGTATGATAGTATGTTATAGTGGGTTTAATTCTATACTTTGATATCCATGTTCTTCTATGTTGCAATTTTGGGTATTTGATGATTGTTGGAATGTGATGATATAAATGTGATAAGTTGTGTGCAATTGATAATCTATGTGTATTAGATTGTTATGTTTGTTGTAAGTAAACCATTGATAGTGAAATAATGGGTTTTGTTATAGAATTGGAAAATAATGGAATAGAAATATAATAGTTGAATTGAAATTAATATAGTTTAATTATTAATTGGATAGTTAAATTATTAGTTGAATTGATTCCAATAAGTCTATGTGATTGGAATATACTTGAACTTGGACCAATTATTCGGTTTATCGGTAAATTACGGTATTTTGAGAAATTGTTGTAATTGTGTTTTGGCTTGAATATGTATGTTGAGAAATATATATTGTCATGCCAATGATGTTGTTTTAATATTGATTCTTTATGGTTAGTTGGTTAGCATTAATTCTAATGACTAATTGCTTGATGTTGAAAATGTGTGTTCATGTATAATTGACAAAAATGAGAATTAACATGAGATAGTATGTTTACTAGTGTTAATTGGATTGTGTGAATCGTAATTGATTAATTGGCCTCTCATATGTGAATGATGTGTGTGTGTTGTGAATGTTGTGTACAATTGGTGGATAATTCATAGAGTTGAATTATTGTGATATGTGGAAAGTTAAGATGGTAGAGATGATCTTAATTGCATATATTTGTGAGATTGTACATACATTCATATCATAGTGTGCCTTGAAACATAGGTGGAATTGCTTTGAAACGCAAGCGTGGCTTGGATTCTAGAGTGAATCGGAAAGCGGTAAACTATATGTTTACATTTGGTGGCTTTGGTCTTGTCCGGATCTGAAGCGTGGCTAGATTCTATATGAATCGGAAGCGGTGGAACTTTGGGTCCATATTGGGTACCACATGCATAGAGTCACATGTCTTGCATTGAGTTACATTGGAGTTATGTGATGTTTGAATATATGTAATTATGTGATTAGGTGATTGTTATGTGTGCATGAGATGTGATAATTAAATTTGGTGATGTTTGATACATGATTTTGGTGATATATGTAAATGAAACGTATATGATGAGAATGCAAATATATATATATATATATATATATATATATATATATATATATATATATATATATTAATGATATATGTATATATGTGGAATATATGAACCATGTTTTGCCATTGTTGATAGTTGTATTAATTTACGTTGTGATTATGAAGTATATGTTATTATGTGCTTGAATGACATACTTGTAAACTTGAATACATTGTTATAGTTGATAGTTAACATTATTGTTGTGATGCAAATTGCTTATATTGAGAAGTGGTGAATTGTGTATGATTTTATCTTTGTTATATGTATTATCATACTTTCCTTTATAATGTTTGATATCTCACCCCTTCTGCTGATGTTTCCCCTACCATGGGAAATGGGCAGGTACTCAAGTATAGCTGTGGAAGTTTGTAGATTCACCGTGTCTGGTTGGTGTGTCGCTCTGATACGTAGCACTCGGGGGTTGTCTATATTATTGTTTCTATGTTGTTCATGTTTTAGTTGTTGAGTTCCAAATTGGATAATGAGAAGTACTATGATGTTTGAAGTTGTTTCCGATTAAATAAGATGATTTGTTTATAAATTCGAATGTTATGATTCCGCTGCATATTAAAATGAACTTGGTTTGTCTAAGAGCTGTTATAAGTTGTTTTGTGCTTCTCTGAGATTAAAGTGCTATGTATCTGTTTATGAGTTGTTTATAGGAAGTAAATGTGATATCCCAAATGCATTGTTGATAGTTTTTAAAATACTCTGATTTCTCGCATGATATTTTTGGGTAGAATTTGGGGTGTTACATTTTCAACCAGATTTTAGGGGCAAATGGTCTCCTAATTACGAAGGCCCGTATGTTGTCAAAAGAACATTTTCTGGCGGCGCCATGACTCTTGCAACCATGGATGGTGATGAACTCCCACATCCTGTGAATGCTGATGCAGTCAAGAAATACTTTGTCTAAAAAAGACAAAAGAACAGCTCGGTAAGTCGAAAACCCGCAAAGGGCGACTTAGGCAAAAATGAGCGTCTCGGTGGACTGAAAACCCGAAAGGGCGGTCCAGGCAAAAATTAGAGACAATAAACAGAAAAATTCATCCTGGTAGATTGAAAACCTGAAATGGAAATCTAGGCAAAAATTAAGGATTTATGACAGAGTAACTGCATCAGTCTGTACTTCGTCACCTGAAGAGTCGGTACTTCATCAAAGGATCTTCAATCAAATCATTGCCAATCTGAAGCGACAAGCACAGTTGGAACTCAAAGTTGTTAGAGAGAATAGTGGTTATTGCTTTCAATGTAGCCTTTTCCACATAATTACCATTTCCAACTCTTGTAAATACTCCATGGAATCACGCCTTTAGCTGATTACCATCCTATTAAACAAATTTGAGCCTTGTGCCCATTTGTTTGCAATCTCTAATTTCTTTTAGCCTGCAAAATGACGCTTTAATTGTGTTATTCACTTTTGAAAAGAGAAAAAAGTTTTAAATGAATTTAATTCACTTTTTCAAAATAAAAGCGAAACTTTCCTTTGATTTGTGAACAACAGAAGGAAACATTAACAGCTGTCTCCATAGGATGAACCAAAGATTATCCTTCAGAACTGTTCTTTTTCCACAAAAAAGATGATGAGACAACGGCATTCTTATCCCAGGAAAGAATTCCTAAGCCAATTGCCCCTTGCGGTAGGGAAGTTCTTTTATCCCCCAGTGAAGAAGTTCTTCCATCTCAATAAGAAAAGATGCTCATCTTCCCCAGAGAAGTTGAAAGCACGCAACACCATTCATCACCTGTGTTATCTACACCGTGTTGGAGAACATTTGCCAAGTATCTGGTTGTATTGCGACGTTGGTCCCTCTCCAGTATACACTTCTTTTTCTGTCAGTATTGTTAGCATGCATGCGACATTCATGACATTCATCATTCATACATATTTGCATCATTTATGCATTCTTGCATTTTTCAATGTTTGCTTTGAAAATCACTCGTTTAGGATATATCTATCCCAAAAAAAAAAGAAGAAAAAAAATAAGAAAAGGAAAAGAAGAAGAAGAGGTATGGGCGTGTCATCTCTCTAGTAGGTTGTCACCCCTAAGCAGAAAGAACATCTTCTTTCTCCAGTTCCCCACTGAGATCATTCCTCGTGGAAGAAGGTTGCTTCAGTTTCTCCTCTCCAAAACGAAGGAGAAAATCCCAGTTGAGTTCATTCCTCATGGGCATAAAATCTTGTTTGACTGTTTCTTTCCAATTCATTCATGGTTAGAACCTTGTCTTTACCAGAAATTCAAATTCCGATTCCACCAAACAGAGTCGTGAAAAACATACAATAAGCAATAGCCTCATCGTCTGAGCAGCTTATTTCTCTTTCAAAAGATTTTTCCTCTTTAGGAAATCAATCATGAAGACCATGTGACAATCAGGGCCTTATTACTGTTCACAAGGCTGAATAACCAGTAATTTCCCTAGCAAAGTCTCCAGGATCATTTTATCACTCGGCTGATAATTGATCATGTCTTCAAAACCGCTATCACGAGGCTGATAGTCGGTAACCTTTTGTTCTGGTTATATTATTTAACATGTCTATCACCATGCTGATAGTCGGTAATATTAACCGAACCTTTGAAACTCTTTTTACCATGTCAAGTCTATCACCATGCTGATAGTCGGTAATACAGTTTCATACCCTTCAACTTCGCATTATTAACAAGTCTATCATTGTGCTGATAGTCGGTAATGTCGACAGGTAAGCTTTTCTTACAAAGCTATCATTCCTCGGTGAAGCGTACACTTGCTTTCCCAAAAAGAAAAAACGGTTTCTCTTACTAAAATGGACTGACACATCCTTCCCGATCTCTTGTCCCCAGTGGAGTCAGTTCTTGATGTCCCCTCAGTAAAGATATCCTGGCATCATTCGTAATTTTGGTATCTTAGGTCCAAAATTCGCGTATTCTGATATTTAAGTCTCTTCCACCCTATCAAAACGAAGATTTTCAATCTTCATGTCTCAGGTTGAAGAAACTTAAATAGGGGCATCTGTCATACCCCAATTTTTGACCTAAGATACCTTTGAAACTCATATGCATCATTTGCATCTCTAACAAATTGCATAGCTTGTGTTTGCTACTTGTGCTCAGCAGGGTTTAATCAAGAAATCACTCATCAGTACAAGTAACAATTAATTAGGGTTTTGTTCTCCCTTCACCTCAAATGAACCATCTTCATCAACAATCAATATTTGGTCCTCAGAGATTCATTTCAACAAGCTCAAAAGCTTTGAATCGACCAAATTAGGATTTTTCATTCGTTCACTCCTTCTTTGCAAGATAGTTTCATGTTCATGGAGGTTTCCATTTTAAATGCGCCTTTACCCATTGGTATGATTTAAGAGACTTATTTGGAATATATTTCATGTTTTTTTGGATCATGGATTGCTCATGGTGAAGATTTGATTCATACGAATTATTTGATCATTCATGGGAATTTCATCATAGTTGCAAAGAAAACATCATGTTTAGTCCATTGTTGGAAAATTATTTAAAAAATGATTCAAGATCATGGGTTCAAGGATTTTAATTTAAGATCATTTCAAATTCATGGTGCAAGAATATATTTTAAGACTTGAAATTCAAAACTTCACTACTTCAAGGATATTCCACCATTTCCTTTTGAAAAAGGATCATCCAAAGGAATTCAAGACATAGAAATTGCATTTGAAATTCATTCAAGAAATATTCAAGTTTCATACAATTTCATTCAAGGATTCTAAGAGAAATTCAAGCATTTACAAATGGAGTTCTTTACATGAAAAAGTTCCAATTTTCAAATGAATTACAAAAGGGACTTTATCCAAAATTCAAGAATTACATCATTTCAAAGTTCCATTCATTTTCAATAATACAAAGTTCATACAATTTAAATTTGGAAAGAATTGGAATTACAATAAAAAGAAAAATAAAGCTTCAACGACTTTCTTGAATTCTTCAACCTTCAAAGTCTTCATTCTTCAAGTTCATTTTTCTTCATGCTTTTCTCAAGAATGCTCATGTTACATGAAAAAAGAAACAAAAAGGGGTGAGATTAGCAAAAGTTCAACAAAATATTTCAAAAGCCTAAATTAAGACAAAAAGGGATCAAAGAGAGATTTTTTATGGCTTATGTCATAAGAAATATCTTGGCACATGTCATGAAGAATATTCTTATTCTTATTCTTATTCTTGCAATGATTATAACTTGCCAATCAAGTTTTTTAATGCCAAACACATCCCTAATTTTACCTATAAATAGAAGTGATCTTCCTTGGTATTAGGTACACCAAAGCTACTATACTACATGCTTTCTCACTTCTCCCTCTTCTCTTTTAGTTTTCATGTTTCTTGGTAAGAAGGAGAAATTCTTCAAACCAAAGAAAACTACTTGAAAAAATAAGAGTTTCTAGTTACAAAGTTTCTTGAAAGAGAGTGAAGAAGAAATTCTTCATACCTTGGTGGAGAGTTCCAACTTGAAGTCTGTCATACCCTAATTTTTGACCCCCCTGAGATGACATATCTTCAGGATTTTCATCAGGTCAAAACAAGTACCCAGAGCAGTCACTTCTTCATCTGGCATTTAATCGAGGATGTTCAAAGACAAGAAAACTCAGGCAAAGGATCAATCAGTAGAAGGATTAGTCTCTAACATAATCATAAGACTCAAGAGCTTCATTTTTTCACCTATGATTGATTAGACACCCAGTCATCTGAGTACAGGTTTACTCAGGTCACCAGACTAGGGTTTTTGAGCCTATCAAGGACTAAAATCAGGGATCACCTTTGGGAAACCCTAAAAAGCCCCAGGGGATCATTCAAAGACATCAATCATCTTCAAATAGCTCATATGACAAGCTCCACTGGACATCACACCTCAATTCAAAGTCTACAATCATTATTTTCATCTGGACGACAATTAGGGTTTTTGACCTGATTCACCAGAATAGTTGACTTTTAATCAGGGACATGGATCCAAAACTCAAGACATGATTCAAGAACCTCTACTACCTCAATATAACCCATTTACATCACTCATTTGAGGAGAAGATCTTGATTCTACACAAAAGTCCAAATTTTCACTTTATTAGGAAAAAGTCAACTGTATGGGTTCACCTTTGAATTTTAAGATTTTTGGTCAAACCATGACTTTCAAAGATCAATATCATCAATATATGGATATTAAAGTCATTTGACCAAAGAAATTCAAAGAGATTCACCAAGGAGCAAAAAGTCAGGAATTAGGGTTTTTGAGGGCATTGTGGGAACTCAAAATTTCACCTACACAACTCAAAAAACTTCCAACATGAAAGTTGTAGATCTTGCAAAATAAAACAACATCCTACATAGAAACTTTTTTCAAAAGATCAACCATTTAAGAGTTTTGGAATTTTGAAGCTGTAGGTTATAAAAACTTAGAAATTTTTCTAAGTATTTTTAACCTAGTTTTCATCCAACTTTGGGCTCATTTTTCACTAATTTCCCAAATGATTCTGAAGAAACCATAAACTAATGATTTGAAGTAGATGTTTAGGGATTTCCAAATTGTGTTCAACCTTCTCCAAATTCATTTTGAGCTAAGAGTTATGCTTGTTCAAAGTTGGCCTCATGAAGTGAAATTATAGGTCATGCCTCATTTTTGAACTTTGAAATTTTGTGCACATGACCTCACTTATGGATGCTACACGACCCATACCATATCTGAAAACATGCCATGCATTCATTTTCACCATAGCATAAGAATTGAGGAAGATTCCCAAAACAAGAGCATGTGATTATGTAATGATTACATTTGGGAATTTATGGCAAATTGATGAATCACCCAAGGAATCTTCTCACCAACCAATTAGAGCTCATTTCTGGCTCAGAATTGTCCCCTAAGATCAAGCAAAATCGAGGGCTAGGGGATTGATCAAATGGAATCAAAATTCTCATCATTGCATAAGAGATATTTGCAAACTTCCTTCATGGCCAAGAAAACCGAATCAACCTCATTAAGCAAGCTCACTCTTCTGCAACTATACTGAACCATTTGCCTATAAATAGGAGAGCATACCTCAGTAGAAAAACACACCAAAGCAACAAAATTCTTGCTTTCTCTTTTCTTTCTTCATACTTAGTTTTTTTCAAAGGTCCTTTGGCAAGAAGACTCGGATTCTTCAAACCAAAGCTCTCTCTTTGAAAATAAGTATTCAAACACATTGAGGGAGGCATTTAGAGGTGATCCAAACCTCTGGAACACTTCTAGGCATGGAGAATCATCATCTCCACCTCTCATTTGGAGCACTTGCAGTTGGAGGACCACAGAACAATTCAGGAGGTTCCAAGCAAGGTTAGGCATCCAGGCACGTTCCTCAGATCATAGTGAAGTTGTTCAGATGGTTGTAGCTCATCTGTAACTCCAGATTCATCATCCTCCATGCTCATTTGAAGCTCAAATCGAAGGAGTCGAGTAGAGCAATTCAGAAGGTTTGAGGTCACAACAAGCATCCAGTTAGCATCACTGAGTCCCAAGGAAGCTTTTAGGATCATTCATACAAGCCCAGGTGCTCTCCATCATCCTCACGACCTTCAGTTTTAGAGGTAAGTTTCTGAACTCCACCTCTTTAATTTAAGCACTCTTTGTGATAAAGCTCGATTCTATCTTGTTCAGCATCATCAGAGGATTGAAAACCCTCTATCATCATTCATTTATCTTTCAGTATAGTCATTTAATTTGATTTTCAAATTTTAGGGTTCTTCACGTTTTTTAGTAAATTAGTTAGATGTAGTTAATATAAATTTATGTTAGTTACATATTTAGAATCGTGAGTGAATTTGGAACAAGTTTTATGTTTACACCTGGGCCATTGGTTGAGATTTGAGAGAATCAGAATTTCAAAAATGTTGGAGCTTGAGGTTGAAGACGAAGATGGAGGGTGGCGCCATTTTTCAAATCTCTGAACAGAGTTTATTTTATATTTAATGATATGCGTTTCATAAACGAATGCATAACTTGCCCCAGTGGCCACACATGCGCTCTTAGTCTCCTCATGCCCAAGGTCTGAGGTTCGAATCCCCCTCGCCTCAGACCTTTTGGTTTTATTTTCCTTTTTGCTTCTATACACTTGAACACTATATGAATTGCATTGAAACCAACTTACTATCACCACACGCGCGTTGGCTCAGTGGTGTTTGTTTTGAGTGTGTGACCTAGAGGGCGTGGGTTCAAATCCTCCAAGGGCCAAAACTATTTTTTAACACTCATTTTCTTTCATTTTTCTCACAAACTTCACACAATTAATTCACCTATCAAATTAAGTCATTTTCACTTCATTTTTCACACACTTGTTATTTAGCATATCTATTTTGTGAATAATCAAAAAAATCATAAAAAAATATTATTTATTTCTTATATTTTTATTAGGTTTAAAATAGTATGTTTTAAGTGTTTTCTTAAATACTTTAAATGCATATATTCATTTTGTTTTAACCTAATTATTTTTGTGAATAATTTTATGATAAAACCCTAATTGTTTAGGTCTTAATTGGGTAAAGATCTTTATCTTTACCTTAATTAAGTTGACTTTTGTCAATTCTCAAAACTGTTTTCAATCTCTGATTAAATCAAATGATTAAGGTTTTCAAACAACAAAAACTTACATCATTCCAATCTTCATTTTCACTGCTTCACAAACAGTAAATAAAGTACTGGGCCTCTAATAGAGTGTAAGTCCCATCCCCTTTTCATTTTATTTTCAACTCTCAAATACAGTCAACAAAACTGTTTTCACAACAGTAATCATTCAAAAATCACAAATCATTTTCAACTGCTTTTATAGCCAGTACTGTAAAGTACTGGGCCTCTATTAGAGTGTAAGACCCAACACCTTCTTTCTTTTCATAGTCTGTTTTCCAAAAACTGTATTTTCAAAATCTTCTTTCTGTTTTCAAAACATTCTTCTGGTATTTGAAGGGCATTATTCCCGGTGAAACTCTTCAGATACCTATGTGACCTTTGTCCATCTTCACTTCTTCTGTTTTCAAAACTCTTAACTGTTTATCATAAATATTCAACTGTTATCAAAACAACAAAAAATTGTTGTTGAGGCTCTGTACATACTTCTTCAAAGGCCTCCACTCCATCCAGGTTAGGCTTTACAAGCTTTCAATTTACAGTCTTTGTTTAAATTACTGTCAAATATAAACTGTACATATATTTGTTTAGAATTACGTCTGAGTATAAACCTTAGGACAGTTAAACTATATATATATTATAGGAATATGGCCTAGGATTGAGAATGTCTTCCCGATGAAGGCTCTTTCCTAATTAGAGATCTGTAGTACAAACCCCCCCCAAGATGAATTATTCCCGGTGAAACATCTTGGCAAAAACCTTAGAATCCAAAAAAATAGGACACATCCACCCAAAGAGGAATTATTCCCGGTGAAACCTCTTACCCATTTGCTTAAAGCCAAAATAAGTTCAAAACTACACAACTTTCTCTTGTGCTATAACAAGGACCCTCGATTAGCCTCCTCTTGGGCTTTGTACAAGGACCCACAGGCTTCTTAAAAGCATTTCCAGCTTCCTCTTGAGCTTGTATACAAGGACCCATCAGGTTTCTTATAAACATAGGAACAGGTCTTTAGTCACCTTTTAGCCTACCCTGGTGAGTTTCTTCCAATTAAAACCAGACTTTTAAACAAGCTAAGACTGCCTCAATTTTATATTGAGTATACTTTTGGAATGAGAGACATGGACAGTCTCTGTCACCCTTATCTTCATCAATCTTCCTTAGCAGAGTCTAGGATCCATGTTTGCTTATCCTTAGCAAGAGTCAGCCTTCATCTTGGGCTTTAAACAAGAAGTCTCCACTAGATAATCTTTCTGCCATTCATTTCAAACAAAATCCCCTGGAAAGGGTTAGCCTCCACATCATTCCTTCATTTTAACAAAAACCCCTGGAAAGGGTTAGCCTCCACATCATTCCTTCATTTTAACAAAAACCCCTGGAAAGGGTTAGCCTCCACACATTCTATCATTTTAACAAAAACCCCTGGAAAGGGTTAGCCTCCAAAATCAGTCCTTCAAAACCAAAAGATTCATTCTCTTAGGAGATAATTTCCCCAAAAGAGTCAAAACCCCTGGAAAGGGTCAGCCTCCAAAAACATGATAAAAATCAGTCTTTTAACAGACAATTTCTCCAGCTAAGATAAAACCCCTAAAAAGAGTCAGCCTCAATTCTGGGCTTTGTACAGAACACCCAAAAACTCCTTAGTTTAATTTCTCCCCAGTAGAGTTATCTTTCAATGAGTCAATAAATCAATCAAAAAGCCTCAAGCTTGGGCCTCATACAAGCCAGCTAAAGTCAAATCTTTCATACAGTAGATAGACATAGCTTATCTCTATAGAGAGATATTTTTACTACTCTACCATATTCAAACAAACATTTCAACATTTCAATTTCAATTTCAATTTCAATCAAGTCTCCCATTTAGGACTCTGAAAGACATGCTCTGGCACATCCCCAGACTTGTACACTTTCCCTAATTTGGTCATCTTTCTTTCATTCAAGAGATACTAGCATACTTGCAAACACACAAGTAAGGTCACTCTCTTAATGAAATGAATCCAGTTATTCTGTCACTCTTTCAAAATGTTTGTGGTAGAATAGTACAAATACCTCTCTGTAAAGATGATTTCATGCCTCTTTACTGTAAACAGAGATTTAATTCAAAGCTTCAACCTTGAGCTTCAAGCAAGGCACTCAAAAACAATTAATTTCCGTAGTTAGTTCCCCGAACTACATTAAGCTCTGACTTCCGCTAGGGATATGTAGGCATGAGGTTCACAAGGAATCTCAGCGAGCTAATAAAATACCAAAAATAGTCAGTTTGTCTATCTGTCTGTTTGTCTTTTTCAAATCAACTCAATTCCTTCTCCTAACACAAAGGAGAAACTTTCCTAATCATTAGCAGCAAACACAATCACAATGACACAGAGAAGGTTCCTGTAGAGTACTACAGATATGTAGGGTGTTTAAACACTTCCCTATATATAACCGACCCCCCGGACTCCAGAATTTCTAGTATAGGTGAAATCCCCACACTTAGCAAACTCTTAGGGTTTAGTTGAGATCTTTTTTTCCCCTTTCCTACTCGTAGGACAATAAGAAAGTTCGTGTGATATCGTAGGAAGAACTGAAATAAAATTCATCCCGCCCCGGGCGCATTCTCCTTCCAAATTTCGCGTGAAGGGTCTAGCGTGCCGTCCTCCCAAGTGAAACGGGGAGGTAAAAAAAAAACGACAACCACAAAGTCCATCTTCAAGTCTTGAAGCAAGTTCAAAGAGAGGTGTTATGGCATCACCTTCATCAAAAGCCTACATAAAGTTCAAAGTTGTTCTTCAACAAGCAACTATCAATTCGAAAATTCAGCAACACAACTACAATTCACAAAGCAACGGTTCAGACTTGTAACAAAAATTCAGAACAACACAGCAACGGTTGCAACAGCAACAATAAACGGTTCAAAATTGCACAACAGCAATAATTCAAAGACAGAAGGAGCAAGCACATACCTAAACGTCCGGCAAAAACCTCCTCGCCGCAGGTAAGTCTTTCTGCTTTCACTCTCAATATTTCAATTAATCAGTGTTGTACCTGCAGCTTCCAATCGGTCCTACAAAAAAACAGAACCATTCGAAGAGCTCAACAACAGGAAGTTCACAAATTTTCAGAGAAGAAATTCGAAACAACATCAACACACTAACAACAGCTTACAACAAATTTCCAGAAACAGAATTAACACATACCTCGGCAATTAAAACCGGCAAAATCCTCCTTGCCGGAGGTAATTCGATTCCCCTTTCACTCTCAACCTTGCTGTTAATTTTTGTTATACCGGTAAGTCGCTCAAAACCGAAAGCAGAGAAAATAAACAAATTGTTGCTATGTTGTAAAAAGAGGAAAACGAAATTGAAACAAAATTGTGTTACCTCAAGCCATGAAAATCCGAGAGTTGTGATTATTCAACCGTTGTTGTTGTCATGCGGAACCGAGAGCAAAGAGAGTGTTTGAGAGGAAGAATTTCGTGCTCTTCCATTGTTGTTCACAACGAGCAGAGAGGACAATAGAGAGAAAGATGAAGTTGTCTTCATCGTTGTTCTTCGCGAAGAGAGAGAACCGCGAGGAAGAGAGTGTTGTTGCTGTTTTTGTTCATCGAACAAACAGAGAGAGTGGAACACCGAGAGAGATAGCTCCCTTTGTTGTTCATCGGGAAAAACCGAGAGAGTGAGTCAAGTTGTAGTTGTTGTTGTTACTCTGTTTTCCAGAAACTATTGTGAAGAAGAAGAACCACGAGCTGAGTGAGAAACCGAGAGAGGTTTTTTTTACTGTTGATTTCGTCCACCATGAGAGAAAATCGCGAGAGAGATATGACGAGTGGGAGAAATAAATCGAGAGAGTAAAGTGTGTTGTTGTTGTTCGGTAGAAAGAATCGAGCAAGAGCAAGAGCAAGAGTTTTTGTTCCTTTAGCCATTGTTGCTGTTATCGTAAGAAAGATGAAGAAAGTTTCAGAAAAACATTGAGAGGGAGCGTTGCCTCTTTTCCTTGTTTTGTTTAGGGTTTCAAACAAACTCCCATTGTGAACTGAAACATGGGGGGATCCGGGTTACATTGACCCGACCCGGTCCGGTCCAACTTCCTTTTTTTTAATTTTATTTCAGCTTTTAAAGTTAATTTGGGCTCTCACCCCCTAATCTGTTTTTAAAACCCCTGGCCCAATATTACTAAGTTTTTTTTTTTATTATTCATCTCTTTAATTTTCTTTTAAATAATTCCATAAAAAGACTAAGCATTTTAATCTAATATAGGATTTTAATTTTCTTTTCTAATCCTTATTAAAAATGACAAAAATATGTTTTTTAGATTAAAAGTTTTCTTTTAATATGTTTATAAGTATGATTTTTTCTTATTAAAACAACAAAAATATTTTAGATTCATATTTTATGTTTCTAATTATTTTCTCTCTTTATGAAATAAACCACAAAAATATCTTCTTTTAGAATTAATTTTCTTTTGAATTGGATATTCTCATATAATTTTAGTGTAATTAATCATTTAAATTATCTAATTTATTTTTGGTTATTTTGCACACATTACTTGAATTTTCTAACTTCATCCGAGACTTTGAGATTATTTCTCTGTTGTTCTCTATTTTGCCTGTTTGTTTGGTCTTCCATTTGCTGTAGAATTCCATAAACAATTACTGGATGATCATGGAATGTTGAAAGCTGTGAGCTTATTCGACGTTCTATTCTGCTGGTGTGAATGCTTAATATCTGTTGAGATCCTAAATTATTCCAAGCACATCATTTGAGGATCAAGGTAACACCTCAAACTCAGAAATCCAATTTCTCAAGTAGGTATAAGTCCCAAGAAGGTATAAGTCCCATTGTACATACCTCGATCAATTTGATTTTTAACTTCGAATAACAAATCAAAAATGAAGGTTTTCTTTAAATCTTCCCAAAAATACCATGGGCCTCCATGTAGGTATAAGTCCCAAGCCCTTTTGTAAATACTTGTTTACATAGCTTTGAATAAACTCAAGTAGGCCTCTCTCCGAGTATGAGTCCCGAGCCCCGTGTATACAAACGAATCATTCTTACAGGTATATTTCCTTCATAAACTCCATTATATACACACACTTTGTCATATATATGTAATTGTTCATACTTGTTCATGTTTGTCCATGTTTGTTCATACTTGTTCAGGTGTTTGTTCATGTTATATATACTTGTTCAACTTAGTACAACACTAGGTTCCCCATAGCCTCCTATTGGGCTTCGTGCAAAGAATCTCCCTAGTTTAGGTTAGGACATAGAGTATGGTTTCCCGGTGAAATCACTCTAAGAGCTCAAACCAACTATACCATGCCTCCTCTTGGGCTTTGTACAAACGACTTGTCCCTCCCATAGCCTCCTCTTGGGCTTACAATGCAAGGACCCTCGATTGTCCCTCCCATATCCTCCTCTTGGGCTTACAATGCAAGGACCCTCGGATAGCCTCCTCTTGGGCTTCGTACAAGGACCCACGGGCTTCTTATAAGCATCCCCAATATCCAAAACAAATACCCTAGGAGATTAGACATTTATCATCTCTATGATAGGAGTATCTCTTCTATATCATCACAATCAATCAATCAAATTTTTTTGCCACAAGGCTGGCTAATCAATCATACCTTTTGCCACCAGGCTGGCTGTAACACCCCAATTCTACCCAAAGCATTTAGGCAAGAAAATATCAGAGTATTAAAATTTCATACAACACAATTAGGATGTTACACTAAGTAACCAAACAAACACCTTGAAAACAAACGGACATCACCGATGCCAAAAGCATACACGCCTGCCAATAACATGATACATAACACACGGAAGGTATGAACATATATATATATATATATATATATATATATATACGTATAACTCTCACTCTCAAAGAGGAGTTTTCCAAAGTATAGTGTTTACAATACACAATGGCACGTTATCACATATACATGTTCAAAAGAGTCATATACAAATAAATAACAACAGACTCCCGACTACCCGGTGTTATGTATCAGCGACCGACAATGCCAACTGGAGAACTACCTCTTCTAAAAGACTCCCAAAGCGGCTAATCTGCAGGATGCCACTCAAGCATCAAATCAGCAGAAGGGTGAGAATATAATTCATAATGAAAGCATGACAATTATAGTAATGCCAACAAGTATCATCAATAATCATACAACAAAGTAATCCACTAAGTCAACCACAAACAATATATAAGTAATGCGACACATGAATGATAACATAAATTATACAGACAGACAATGATGAATGAGACTCGACTATGCACATGCATGTGGTACCAAATCCGGAGTAAACTCCTCCTTGTCATTATGACAAATACACCTTGCCGAGCAATATGCTGGGACTTTATTCCACTCAGGAAACCCGCAGGTATCGTCATCGAGCATACAGCTCCCACTGATGACCCATTGCCGAGCATTATGCTGAGACTTTATTCCAATCAGGAAACCCGCAGGTATCGTCATGGAGCATACAACTCCCACTGATGACCCATTGCCGAGCATTATGCTGGGACTTTATTCCACTCAGGAAGCCCGCAGGCTGTCGTCATCGAGCACGCAGCTCCCACTGATGACCTCTTGCCACTCAGGCTAACATACCGTTACCGAGCATTAAGCTCCTACTAGTAACCAATACCACTCAGGCTAACATACCGTTACCGAGCTTTAAGCTCCTACTGGTAACCAATGCCACTCAGGCTAACATACTGTTACCGAGCTTTAAGCTCCTACTGGTAACCAATGCCCGCAGGCCACCTGTTAATAGCATTCCGCCATTAACGTAATGAAATGATATGCTGTGCAAATATATTACTCTATTACACGACAACAACATCATCAACAATATAACACGATCATACAATCACGTTATATCGTTTATATTCTATCTGTAGCAACCTGCCTAAAAATTATAACTTAGAGAGTCGCCACCTATTCTGAAGGGCGAATAGGAAACCCTACGCAGTATAGAGATCAGGGTAAGATACTATATTCAGGTCGAGGGAAGGTGTTAGGCACCCTCAACCCTTTCCTAAGGTTTTATGTGCACAGTAAAGGTTAATGGCTAATTATTGAGGTTTATAGCTAAGGAAATGAATAGGGGAAAAATTGAGATTTTAGGGAGGGGGACTCGCCTTGTTGCCAAGTGCCTACGTATCTCCTTAGGGAGAATCAGAGTCAACGTAGTTCGGGGGACGGGTTGTACGCCCTTGAGGTTTGAAATTTGATTTGAAAGTTTGAAGGCTTTGAATAGCCTATCGTAGATAAACATCTGTATTTTTGAATTTGAAGTTTGAATGGATTTTAGAATTATTTTAGGGTTTGGGCGTACAACCCTGATTTGGCACAATTAACCGCAATGATCAATGGGTTTGATCACCATAGTCAAAAAATTAGGGGTTTTGCACCATTACCAATTCAAATCGATTGATTCGATTATCACTAATAACGGATTATTGTATTTTATTATTTTTGTGAATTTTGTTTTGTATTGTTACCTCTCATAACCGATTAACACGATTACAAATAATAACAAATTGAGTTTAGGACCAGGCAAGATTAATCATCACAATCAATAAGATGATTGCAACCATTTAATCGAATATAGTTTGAATTGTATTTTATTTACATAATATTTTAATTAAAATTATCATTGCCCATAACGATTAATCGATTTAATCGACGCGAACAACAAATTAGAACTTTTAATATAAATATCACATAATAATTTATTTATAAAAAAAATAATTATTATATAATATATATTAAAAGATATTTTAATTAAACAAAATAAATAATAAAAATTATTTAAGTTTATTAGGATTTAAATCCTGTGTGGCAGCTTTGAGGTGCATGTTATGGGCATCAGATCTGGGACGTAGATCTAAGGTGAGTGGGGATCCTATGGTTGGATCATGAGGGTGCATGGTGATGATTAGCAGCTAGGATGCATTAGATCCCAAGGTTTGCTTATGTAGAAAATCATGAAAAATTGAGGAGAGGCGCTGGGTCTCGAACCCGCGTCCTAATAGTTATGCACAAATAGTCTTCGCCAACTGCGCTAGCGTTGTTAATTGTTAATTCAATGAAACAAATGCATTATATTAAAAACAAATAATTTGAACGGAACTGAATCACGCGCCCAGAACCTGCACTTCTTCTTCTTCGTAAAAAATAATACACAGACCTATGGCAACGGTTTTAACGCGTTGCTAAAGCCCTGTCTTCTTCAAACCTACAATTCTTCACCAATGAATACCAACCAAAAGCCCAGATTTATCACCCATGATCTCACGAACACAACGGTACCATCAATTTATATTAATTTTGCCCATGAATCAGAAAGCCCCAATTCTCAAACTATAAACCCTAACAATGGTAGGTGTCTCATATATACGAATAACATCAATTAAACTTCCAGAATTTATCACCACATCAGAATAAACACGAATATGAAACCTAAATAGATTAACTACACGTGAATTATTGAATTCAAGCTTAAGTTCGGAAGATGCAAACCGTGGCTATACGAAGACGATTCCTAATGCTTTGGCTACGGATGATTATTGAGATCGCTTCATAGAGACTCCGGGAACATGCTGGGATCCACAAATCTTCTTAAATCGCCCTCAAACTCCAATTGCTTCTTTCTTTGATTTTTGTTTAGAATTTGAACACGATTTTCATGGCTGCAAAACCTCTTTTTTTTAGATTTTCGGCCCAGAATCCCCCCCCTCTCTGCAGTTGTTGTTAGTATATATATATATGGCTGAATTAGGTCAAAGAAAACTCAATCAAGGTCTTTCTCAATTTGGAGATTCAAGATTTGATTTCCATGACATCTAAACTTGCTCTTTTTGGTCTTTCTCTTTTCCACCCTTGTTTTCCACGTTTTTGCATTCCTTGGGCCTGAGGATAGTTTCTTTTCTTTTTATTTTAATAACCTAATGATAATACTTAATAGCAGCAATAAAATAGCATTAAAATACTAATATACATATATTTTATTTAACTAAAAAAAATCAATAATGATAATTCTCTTTAATTAATAATACTAATCAACAATTATAATAATATTAATACTAATTCTATTCTTACTCTAAAAATAACCCTAATAATGAATAATACAATAATAATAAAAGTAAATGGTAAATTGAATAAGAACGAGTAAATATGAAATAAATTATAGTGACTAAAAAATTGAAATGTTAAGAGAGTGGGTTTAACAATCGAAATGTTAAACCCCATGACTCTTAATTTAATACCCCCGGATTGTAGATTTGATCGGACAAATTTTGGGGTACAACAGCTGCCCCTGTTCAATCTTCTTAAACCTGAAGAGTCAGATGGGCACGTCTGCCTATCGTAATCTAAAGGTAGAAGATGATTGAACACTGAAGTGCCCTAAAATTTGCATTTGTCGGGAAAAGTTCTGTGGGATGGGCTTATAGATGCCACCCATTTGCTTGTATCTGAAGAGATATAAAGTAATGTCTTACATATGACTACCTGAAGAAGGTGTATCGAAGGTTGATGCGAAGAAGCTTAGGCTTTGAACAATGTTTAGGAAGAATGCCTTGGAGAAGACTAACTGAGGAGTTCTATAAAAGAACTAGGTGTATCTTAGAAAAGATTGGATAAATATTTTAAGAAAGCTACCTAGAAAGGCATGGTGTGTCTTTAACAAGACTGTCCTAGATAGGCTGAGATGTGTCTTAAACAAGATTCACTTGGAGAGGTTTCTAGATAAGATACGAGATATCTTACACAAGATTTACCTAGAGAGGTTCCTATAAAGGATAAGATACGTTTTAAATAAAACTAACTAGAAAAGGTTTCTATAAAGGGAATGATGAGTTTTAAACAAAACTATCTAAAAAGATTCCTATAAAGGACATGGAACGTTTTAAACAAAACTATCTAAAAAGATTCCTATAAAGGATATGAAACGTTTTAAACAAAACTATCTAAAAAGATTCCTATAAAGGATATGAAACGTTTTAAACAAAACTATCTAAAAAGATTCCTATAAAGGATATGAAACGTTTTAAACAAAACTATCTAAAAAGATTCCTATAAAGGATATGAAACGTTTTAAACAAAGCTATCTAAAAAGATTCCTATAAAGGATATGAAACGTTTTAAACAAAACTATCTAGAAAAATTCCTATAGAGGGCACAATATGTTTTAAACAAAACTACCTACAAAAGTTCCTATAAAGGTCGTGAGACGTTTTAAACAAAACTACCTAGAAAGGTTCCTATAAAGATATGAATGTCTTAGACAAGATTACCTAGAGAGGCTTCTAAAAAGATACGAAATGTCTTAAACAAGATTACCTAGAAAGGATTCTAAAAAGATATGAAATGTCTTAAACAAGATTACCTAGAAAGGATTCTAAAAAGATATGAAATGTCTTAAACAAGATTGACCTGGAAAGGCTCTTAGACGGGAGATGATATGTCTTAAACAAGACAGCTTGGAAGGATTGATATAATTGTCTTGGACAAGACTACCTGGAAAGGTAAGAAATTCTTTGGTTGCTTCTGGATTGTCTTTGAAGAAAGACTTGGAATGAGGCATTTGGATTTGTATCTGTGTGCGTTGAGATTGAATCGTGGATACGATCGCATCTGTACTGTAATTGGATGATAACATCCTTTTGAATTATGGAATGACCTGAAAAGGCAGCGTTAGTTTTATGCAATGTCATGATGCATGTGTCATGTAATGAGATTCTCAATGAGAATTATGCATGTATGCCTATCCCACACTGCGGGATGTGAATAGTACAGGCGTGAGAAGATCAAATATGCAACAATGCTCTTTGTATGATGCTAGTGTGATTTCCTGAATATCAGAAATTTTGAGAGATGTGCCCCTTGATTTGAAGGAGGGACCTTTCGAGGGAACTCGAATTTCACCATGTCTTGCCTGATATGCATTGCCCCAGTGTTTGAATTCTTGAAAGATATGCCCCCCAGTCAATAGGATTCTGGATTGTATGCCCCTGTTCTAGGAAAACCCTCTGAACGTGGTTTCCCCATCTAAGGGTTTTTATCAGGAATGATTGTCTTTGATTAGACCAATTTAGAGGTCTCCTTGATGCTAAGTGTTGGTTTGAATATGAAGCAGATGCTTTTCAGAATGAGTCATGCGTTTCGGTAGCGCCTGACGGACAGTGATTTGCTGGGTACTCAGAATGAGATGATGTCTTCTATAAGACTACCTGGAGAGGTCCTTGGAAAGAATGGGAAATTGTCTTAAACAAGATTGTGCTTTAAACAAAGCTCAAAAGGATATGTTTGTGCAGAGGGTCAGAAGTATTCCTATAGAGGATAAAGACTGTTTTTAGGAACGCGAGGTTTTGAACAAAACTCAGGGAAAAACATCTTGAAGAAGACTACTCTAGAAAGAATGGTGAACTGTCTTAGAAAAGACTCTGTACTTTAAATAAAGTTTGACAAGGTTTTTGGAAGCGTAAGAGAAGTTTGAATATGTCTTAAAAGACTAACTGAAAACAGTTAAGAAACGTCTTACAGAAGACTACCTAGAAAAGGTTCTTGGAAATGAATATATCTTAGAGAAGACTGTCTGAAAGGGTTTGAAAATAGAAAGGATAAGAAGGCGGGTCTTAAAAAGAATGTTTGGAAAAGGTTCCTAGAAAGGGTAAGAAGTATTTGAACACGTCTTAAGGAAGACTATATGGACAGATTGAAAAGTACCCTATAAATGTTCCTGAAAAGGATGTGAGAGTGGCATTGACATCATCTGATACTGAGCGACCTTTGCAACGTGCCCCCAGGTAATGGGATTGCCCCATGGGCTATTCAGCGTCCTTGAGAGATTCCATGGATCTTGATTTGATTGCCCCATGTAAATGGGATAATGACGAGTTATGCCCCGTGTGCACTTCAGCTATCTCAGTCATGTGTGAGAGATGCTTCTTCTTTTGACAAGCTTTTAAAAGCTACTTCGTCAGTCAGTAGGATTTTTAGACTTTAACCATGCCCCATGCAACTTCTCCTTGATGTTAACATTTAAATCTATACAGACAAGTGTACTTTATAATGAAATGCAAATGCATACGTCTGTCTTGAAAGTTTGACACATTTTTTTTTTGAGTAAAACAAAGTTTTTTTTTTTTTGTAAGAAAGTGATATCAACTCAAGAGTTATAGTAAACCTTAAGGAGTCAGGATACCTTTAGTAACGCCATGCTTTCGAACTAACCATGCTTCAGTTAGGACTTTTAAAGGTTGTAACGTGGCCTGGTTCACGGTTTAAAGAAACAAAAGATAGAAGCTCAAAGTTTGTTTGTACCCATCCCAATCTTCGTGATGTTCTTCAGTCATATGCTCAGTTAGCTATGCGTTTAGTCTCCAAAAGAATTTGGGAATTGTGACATTGACATTTATGATGGTTCAAAAACCAAAGGTTTATCTGCAAAGGCAGTCATTCTCCTTTTTTTGTAGTATTTCCTTTTTGTCGGAGGTTCATAGTAACCTTTTTTTGACTTTGTTATCCCCAACTTTTGCCTGAACTGTTCGTTTTAAAACTACAGTCAGCGGGATGCCCCAATTTTGCCTAAGTCTCCTTAATAGGTTTTGACTTAGTGGGCTTTTGCATTGCCTTCTCTTTTTTCCTTGCGGATATTGACTGCCAGGCTTAATCATGACGGAGAACCATCGGTGGTTATGTTCAAAGGAACAGTTTGGAATAATTAAGTTATCTGAGCAACTACCCTACCCCCGGTTATATATGAAGGGTTTTATTTTATATGAAGGAAAACTCCTACTTCTTTAGGCTCAAAGGGGTTGACGAGGGATTAACATCCTTATATCTCCATTATTTTAGGGATTGAACAAATGCCTGTACATCGTCAACACGGTCTGTTCGAAAGCGTAGTGTATGAAATTGTGGTATCGTTTTCGTCATTCTCCCTCAAAAGGTGTAAAACTTTCCACTAGAGTTGAATATCACAAATGAGAAAATCGAGTAAAAACACAGTTTTTAAATATAGTGAGAACACTAGGAATGAATCAAGACAAACGTAAGCAATGCATTAATGATTTTTTGAAAAGTACATAGCATATGTCATAAGACTAATGTTTAAACAAACGGAAAGAAATTGCAAATGGAAACAAGACTAATGATCTAAGAAATCCTCCTTCTAGCCACCTATGGTGTTAGACTTGCTAGGATCTTCAAACTCAATGAGCCCTTCTTCAATCAAATCTTGGATCTTGTGCTTCAATGGCCCACAATCCTCTGTATCATGACCAGGACTATCTGAATGATAAGCGCACCTAGCATGATGCTTGTACCCGGGAGCGGGGTTAGCCGGAGCTGAGTATGGAGGCAGCAGAGTTACCAAGTTCTGACTGAGCAAATGTTGTAGAGCTTGAGATAGTGGCATGTGCAACGGGGTGAATGACCGTTTTGGCTTGGACCTCCAGGGGCGTTGGCCACCCTGTTGTTTTTGTTGTAGTGTCGGGGTCTGATTAACCAGGATTGCCCCCACAGTGTTGGGTTCCTTTTTCCCATCATATGATTTCTTTGCTTGATAGGAACCTGAGGGTGCCCCTTGTATCTTCCCATTTTTGATTCCATCTTCAATTCTCTCACCAATGACTACCAAGTCCGAGAACCCTGAAGATATGCTTCCGACCATCTTGTCGTAGTATGGTCCTTGCAAAGTGCTCATAAATATGTCCACCAGTTCTTTGTCCATTAGGGGAGGTTGGACTCGAGAAGCCATCTCCCTCCACCTTTGGGCATACTCCTTGAATGATTCATCCTTCTTCTGTGACATATTTTGTAATTGCATCCGATCGGGTGCCATGTCCAGGTTGTACTTGTAATGCTTTAAGAAGGTGTTGGCCAGATCATTCCAGCTTCGGACAGAGGACTTCTCTAATTGCATGTACCAGTCAATAGACGCTCCGCTTAAACTTTCTTGAAAGAAATGTATCATTAGCTTTTGATCGCGGGCGTAAGCAGCCATTTTCCGCACATACATGCGCAAGTGATTCCTCGGACATGTGAGTCCTTTGTATTTCTCGAAGTCGGGAATCTTGAATTTGCGAGGGATAGTCAAATCTGAGACCAAACTCATTTCGAAGGCATCCACATCAAAGACATCGTATCCTTCTATCACTTTTAGTCTCTCCTCCAGTGCCTTGATTTGTTCACTACCCTTGGAGTCTTCCCTAGAGTTAGGAATAGACTGTTGTGTCTGAGGTACTTGGTCTGAGTTGTCCACCTCTTGCACTCCGTATTGTAGATCCAGGTAATCATCGTCCTTAGGGACATTGCTAGCAGGAATGCGCACTGTGCGGGTTGTCCCTTTTGTTTGTGGAGTGGGGACAAATCCTTCTTGGGAGGCCTCTCCTTTCTCTTGGAATTGGATAGCCCTTCTGACAGATCGGGCCTGAGATTTGTCCTTATCCGAGCCAAAGCCTGAAACAAATCCTAGCAGCGGGTTTTTATCGTTAGGGATCTCATCCTGAACCAGGGTATCCCCAGACTGAACCTCTTTTGCCTTGTCTTGTTTGTCTAGGAGGACCTTCATGAACTCTAGCATCTGAACCATACCTCCTTTAACCTCTTCCACGCTGACCTTCAGTTGATCTACTTCCTCACGAAGGGCGGCTTGATTCTGTTCCAACTGATCCATTGATTTCTTCTGCTGAAATCTTGTTTGATGGTATGGTCGGGATGTTAGGTTATCCTTCCCAATGGTCCCTTGCTCTGGAGATAGAAGAGGAATCTTCTCTTAATGTCATGAAAATGATGTGTATGCCATGCATGATGCGTATGATATCCTTTTTTCTTTTTTTTTGAATAAAAATATGATGCAAGAATGCTCATGATGTATGATGAATGAAAAAAGAAATAATAAAAATAATGATCAACACAATATATACATATAGCACAAGTCACATAAGTTCATAGGTTCGACGCAGCGGCTCTTGGGAGCCAACCTTTTAATAGGGGGTGCTCTAGAAGGTCTCATGGGGTCGTTCGTAGCCTCCGAGATTTTTTGTCTCTTTGGATTTTGGAACAACTCATTGGTCCATGAGGTTCGAGTTTTAGGGGTAGGTTCCCAGAGAGATCAGCCAAATACCAAGTCCAGCCCTCAACAAGGTCAAGCCTCGTATCAGACATTTCCGGATATTCAACCCACTCTGAGTGGAATTATAATAAGACTCGTAGGCGATATAATTCCCCTCTGGTCATTATTATAATTCCCACGCTTAGGTTTAACTGCAATTTATATATCCCAAGATATGCAGTAAAATAACAAATATTCAAGTACACAAATATTTAATTAAATCACTGTAAATAAATGAACTTATAAGTAAGTAAATAAATAAATAAAATTAAATTTAAATATTTAAAAACTAACCTCAAAATCCGGCTGGCTATAATTCGAGAATGCAGCAAAGACAACAAATATTTAGATAAATAGATGTTTATTTGAAACTGATGTAAATAGATGAAATAATATAAAAATAAATAATAAATAAAAATTTAAATATTTATAAAAATAAGTAAACCCTAAAAATGGCAAATTAGCCAAACCCTGAAAATTTCGCCAAAAACCTAAACCGTTTGCCACAAACCTAAACCTAAACCCTCTCAAGCCTTAGGAGCATAATAATTTACAGTTTTGTTATCACTATGGTCCCCAGCAGAGTCGCCAGCTGTAGCAACCTGCCTAAAAATTATAACTTAGAGAGTCGCCACCTATTCTGAAGGGCGAATAGGAAACCCTACGCAGTATAGAGATCAGGGTAAGATACTATATTCAGGTCGAGGGAAGGTGTTAGGCACCCTCAACCCTTTCCTAAGGTTTTATGTGCACAGTAAAGGTTAATGGCTAATTATTGAGGTTTATAGCTAAGGAAATGAATAGGGGAAAAATTGAGATTTTAGGGAGGGGGACTCGCCTTGTTGCCAAGTGCCTACGTATCTCCTTAGGGAGAATCAGAGTCAACGTAGTTCGGGGGACGGGTTGTACGCCCTTGAGGTTTGAAATTTGATTTGAAAGTTTGAAGGCTTTGAATAGCCTATCGTAGATAAACATCTGTATTTTTGAATTTGAAGTTTGAATGGATTTTAGAATTATTTTAGGGTTTGGGCGTACAACCCTGATTTGGCACAATTAACCGCAATGATCAATGGGTTTGATCACCATAGTCAAAAAATTAGGGGTTTTGCACCATTACCAATTCAAATCGATTGATTCGATTATCACTAATAACGGATTATTGTATTTTATTATTTTTGTGAATTTTGTTTTGTATTGTTACCTCTCATAACCGATTAACACGATTACAAATAATAACAAATTGAGTTTAGGACCAGGCAAGATTAATCATCACAATCAATAAGATGATTGCAACCATTTAATCGAATATAGTTTGAATTGTATTTTATTTACATAATATTTTAATTAAAATTATCATTGCCCATAACGATTAATCGATTTAATCGACGCGAACAACAAATTAGAACTTTTAATATAAATATCACATAATAATTTATTTATAAAAAAAATAATTATTATATAATATATATTAAAAGATATTTTAATTAAACAAAATAAATAATAAAAATTATTTAAGTTTATTAGGATTTAAATCCTGTGTGGCAGCTTTGAGGTGCATGTTATGGGCATCAGATCTGGGACGTAGATCTAAGGTGAGTGGGGATCCTATGGTTGGATCATGAGGGTGCATGGTGATGATTAGCAGCTAGGATGCATTAGATCCCAAGGTTTGCTTATGTAGAAAATCATGAAAAATTGAGGAGAGGCGCTGGGTCTCGAACCCGCGTCCTAATAGTTATGCACAAATAGTCTTCGCCAACTGCGCTAGCGTTGTTAATTGTTAATTCAATGAAACAAATGCATTATATTAAAAACAAATAATTTGAACGGAACTGAATCACGCGCCCAGAACCTGCACTTCTTCTTCTTCGTAAAAAATAATACACAGACCTATGGCAACGGTTTTAACGCGTTGCTAAAGCCCTGTCTTCTTCAAACCTACAATTCTTCACCAATGAATACCAACCAAAAGCCCAGATTTATCACCCATGATCTCACGAACACAACGGTACCATCAATTTATATTAATTTTGCCCATGAATCAGAAAGCCCCAATTCTCAAACTATAAACCCTAACAATGGTAGGTGTCTCATATATACGAATAACATCAATTAAACTTCCAGAATTTATCACCACATCAGAATAAACACGAATATGAAACCTAAATAGATTAACTACACGTGAATTATTGAATTCAAGCTTAAGTTCGGAAGATGCAAACCGTGGCTATACGAAGACGATTCCTAATGCTTTGGCTACGGATGATTATTGAGATCGCTTCATAGAGACTCCGGGAACATGCTGGGATCCACAAATCTTCTTAAATCGCCCTCAAACTCCAATTGCTTCTTTCTTTGATTTTTGTTTAGAATTTGAACACGATTTTCATGGCTGCAAAACCTCTTTTTTTTAGATTTTCGGCCCAGAATCCCCCCCCTCTCTGCAGTTGTTGTTAGTATATATATATATGGCTGAATTAGGTCAAAGAAAACTCAATCAAGGTCTTTCTCAATTTGGAGATTCAAGATTTGATTTCCATGACATCTAAACTTGCTCTTTTTGGTCTTTCTCTTTTCCACCCTTGTTTTCCACGTTTTTGCATTCCTTGGGCCTGAGGATAGTTTCTTTTCTTTTTATTTTAATAACCTAATGATAATACTTAATAGCAGCAATAAAATAGCATTAAAATACTAATATACATATATTTTATTTAACTAAAAAAAATCAATAATGATAATTCTCTTTAATTAATAATACTAATCAACAATTATAATAATATTAATACTAATTCTATTCTTACTCTAAAAATAACCCTAATAATGAATAATACAATAATAATAAAAGTAAATGGTAAATTGAATAAGAACGAGTAAATATGAAATAAATTATAGTGACTAAAAAATTGAAATGTTAAGAGAGTGGGTTTAACAATCGAAATGTTAAACCCCATGACTCTTAATTTAATACCCCCGGATTGTAGATTTGATCGGACAAATTTTGGGGTACAACACTATCCAAAAGGATACATCACCAATTAATAACATCGTTATCAATTACATCACACAATAATTACCACACAGGTATTAATAAGCACACAACACACATTTACCGTCAAAACATACTGGCCACATCGGCATAGATGAACGTATAACACACTTATACTCATCAAGTTAATATTGGCCATCGGCCCACAACTTCATCAATACATCGTCAACAAGTTGTAATAACAACAATTGAACGATAATAATACATCGTTCTCATAACAACAATTACTTGCCATAAGGCCACACATCATGTTAACAGCAAACAACCAAACATCGTCACATACCAAGTATGAACATTCATTAATACATAACACATACGAACATGATCTCATGTTATCGACAACTAATCACATACCTCGTACTAATACGATAACATTCACACAACACATCATCCTGATTTATCATGCACTAGTTCACAAAACCATTTATGAAAATCAACCAACCACTACTACATCCTACATCATCAACAATTGCAACCAAGCACTATGATTATTTACCAATCATATCGCGCATATAAACAATTATGTGATTTCATCAACAACACCTCATAACCAATTAATAACAAGCTAACCAAGCCTATACTATCATATAGAACATCCAACTAGCTTCCTAACACTTCGAACGGCGTATGAAACGGAGCTACGGATCAAAAGTTACAAGGTTTCAAAGTTTGGATAATTGAACATACTACACAACTCATCACTTGATCCTAATAAAAATAATGGGATACTACATACTATGAATCATTTAATTAGATAATAATATATTTCATTGCGTTAGCTTTCCAACGCTTCGAACGGCGACAAAATCGGAGTTACGGTTCAGGAGTTACGAAGTTTCAAAGTTTTGGAAAAACAGAAAAAGTTGTTGTCCGCTTCAGCTCCGATCAGCGGACCCTCACAGAGATTTTTCTGCAAAAGAACCTCCGCTCAGCGGACCTGCGTAAACCCAGAAAAAAACCAGAACGAACCAGAACGGTTCTAACCCTCTTAAACCCACCAATGCCACTCCAAAACATCATTATAACACCAATACAACACATACAAACCATAGAAACAACCTAACATCAAACTTTTCATGGTTGATTCATCAATCTATCTCAAAACCTAACTTTTTATTCAAACTCAATCAAGCCATGGAAAAGGAAAACAAACATGATCAATCACCATAACACAACAAGGATATCATTTAATCATCATACAATCATTCTCAAACAAACTTAGATCAAACAAAGACCACACAAGAAAATTGTGGAAATTGGAACAAGAAGAACAAGAACAAGAACAAAACTATAAGAATCAAACATCCAAGATAAATTAGATTCACCCCCTTACCTTGCTATTGTGACGATCGGCAATCGATTCGGTTGAGAATCCTCCACTTTCTCTTGTTTTTCCTCTTTGCTCTTCTTCTTCCTCTCTTCTCTTTCTTTCTCTTATTTTTCTTTCCATCCCTCTCTCCTTTCTCACAATATTTCTTTCTTATAAAGAAAATATATATCCCGCGGAAATGACCAAAATGCCCCTACGCTCAAATATCGTTCAAACGCCCCAAAACGCGGAATATTACCTTACTAATATTTTTAGTACCAAAAATATGAAAACCTTCAATTAAATATTAGTCCGCCATCCCGAACTAATACCGACTGAAACGACTCCAAAAACGGTAAAATTCCAATAAACGTCACAAACGTCCAAATCAAGCATATACTTATTTTTCCGGGAGTTACAACTCTCCCCCACTTAGAACATTTCCGTCCTCGGAAATATCCCAAACACAAACAAACCTGGATATGCTCTCGCTCCGACTAACCAACTATCAAGCCACGAAAAACAACGACACCATCAGCGCCAAACAACGAATCACTCTAGCTAAAAGCAAAACAACCAAAACACAACAACGACAACGAGATGCAATGCCCATACAATGCACTCATCGACTAACACCAAAACACAAGAAGTAACCAAGACACAGACAACAAGGACAAGACGCAATGCCCATACAATGCACTTGTCAACCAAACCGCAACCAGATTGTTACCATTATAAAAGGAAACTCACCCCTAATCCCTCATCAAAGGAATTAGCCACATGCACTCGAACCATCACCATGGAAACGAGACACCATCTTAGATAAAGACATAAAGTTCCAAGACATATACAACTTCTGAAGAGCCTCTACAAAACTAGAACACCAACATCCCGGTCACACAACATCCAAACAACCGTGCCAAGACATAGCAGCCAAACATGTAACCAAAACATCTAGTGGTCTTATAATTCCTACCACATCCACTGTCCACAATTTGAACTCTAACAATTCATACACATACGAACCGCGTCATTTCACGCTTCCGATGCGCACTCTGATTTCCCACAACAAACAGATTTACCAATTTCATAACCAACTTCTAACTCCTTCTAGTATTCACCAGAAACTCATTGTTCTCTCTTAACATACTCAACCTCTTAATATGTTGTGTCAGCTTGCACACCAGACAAAAGTCTTTGTATTATCCAATCAAAGGAAAAAAGCTAATCTTAATACATCCTCGTTTCACAACACAAGCCCTCGTAGATCCTTAAGTGACCAAATCGCCCTCTCAGTCTGAACATTACCTTACGAAACATCATGCAAACAAACAACCTGACCAACATACAACTTGCAAGTACCTCCATCGGTTAATCCATTCTAATCGAAATAACCTGAGCAGATTTCGTCAATATATCCATAATGACCCAAATCGCCTCACAATTACTCGACGTCCTCGGCAAACCAGAAACAAAATCCATAGAAATGCTATTCCACTTCTACTCAGGAATGGATAACAGTTACATAAAACCAGACGACTCCTGACAAGTCAAACACAAATAAACAAATCCCTTCATATCCTTCTTCATTACCTTGCCACTAAAAATGACCTTCTCAAATCTTGATACCTCTTAGTAGCATCAGGATGAATACTCAAATCACTATGACGCACTTCATCCAAAGTCCTCTTTTCAAATCCGAACATTAGGAATACAAACTTGATCATGACATCCCATGACATTGTTCTTATCAATCCGAAGATCACCATATTTATCTTTGACTAATAAATGTCATCTTATCAACCCATTCAAATCTGATTCCTGACCTTTTCTAATCTCATCAAGAATACCATAAGTAAGCTTTCACATAAAAGTTCAACACCTGAAGAAGTCGCTTTACACACCCAACTCAAATCCCACAACTATTTCAAATATCACAATACTCGAATCATCAACGTAGACGTATGCAATGGTTTCTCATATTCAACTCGTTCTGATCAAACGAATACTTCAAACTCTTGTAGTCACTTACACACACAAATCTAGATCCGAAAAAAATTAGTGCCTTCAAATTTCCCAAACAGAAATAACAACTGCCAACTCTAAATCTTGTGACAGATAAATCCTTTCAAAAATCTTAACTCGCATAAAAGCATAAACCTCCACTTATCCCTTGAACATTCACTTCACTCAACCAAAAACTCACACAAGGAAAATTAGCCAACAACTTCTTCTTCCCAACACGGACAAAACAATTCTCAAGTACTTAGCATGATCATCTTCACACTGATGATACCTATACCTCAATTCAAACTTGCAAAACAAACAAGCTCAAACCAATTTGATCCATCAAAATATCATTCCTCTAAAGTGGATACTTTTCCTTAATTGTCACTTTTCTCAATTGTCTAAAATCGACACAAAGCCTCGTAGACCTTCCTTCTTAACCAACAAAACACATGCACCCTACGACGACACACTCGAACAAACAAACTTCTTCTCAAGAAAATCCTTAAGTTGACTCCTCAACTCTTTCAACTCAGAAGTTGGCATCCGATACGGAATCCTCGTCACAACAATAGTTCTAGGAACAAAATCCGTCAAAATAGAACTCCCAGACGAAATTCCCACAATTGCTCTTTCTCAAGGACATCCAAAGTCTTCGACAACATAAACAACGTCGTACCACCCAGCACCGACTCATTCACTTCCAATATTATCAAACTAGCCAGATAAGCCTATCACGTCCAATACGATTCCGTCTACTATCAACAAGAGATTAAGGGTGATCAAGTCCTCAATTTGTCAATAGGTAGCCGATAATCATAATAGAGTATAAACTATCAGTACTAACATTAATAATATTCTTTTCCAACTTTTTCTCATAGCACAGAAGCACTATGATTCCATAATTCACAAATCTCTCAAGATCATCTGAACCAGCTAACACCGACGTCCGGTAGCTACGTACCAAAACACTTCTAACAAATCCCAAGAATAAAATTCCCGAGATCCTACTCAACTCTTCATACTCCTAATTTTCACTCGAGTTCCAAAACGTTTCCAACAACGTCAATAACTCCTACAACAAAGTCTACCACAATACTTTCCTTAATCATTGATCCAACAACGACACTTCACACAAGGCTACTCAACAACAACTTCATAGTCCATCAGTAGCGTTAGAGCATCACAACTCTCTAAATTCCATTCCTTAGAAATAACCAAAATCTACTCCGAGACACTCCAACTTGATTAACAACCAAAGTCTTAAGTCCAAGTCGCCTTCACTTTAGAAAACAACAATTTCCAACAACACTAGTACTGTTGCCCTCAGTAGCATACTAACATCTTGCAATGAAACATATCCGAGAAGCATATCTTCTCCCCCACTTAACTTCAAACCACTCCTGCATACAACTGACTAGAGGCACAACAAGTACTGACAGTGCTCCACACACTTATCACGTACTGAGGAATTAAACAACATTAGACAACACTGGCTGGACAGACCGACCTGCTCTGATACCACTAATGTAACACCCCAATTCTACCCAAAGCATTTAGGCAAGAAAATATCAGAGTATTAAAATTTCATACAACACAATTAGGATGTTACACTAGGTAACCAAACAAACACCTTGAAAACAAACGGACATCACCGATGCCAAAAGCATACACACCTGCCAATAACATGATACATAACACACGGAAGGTATGAACATATATATATATATATATATATATATATATATATATATATATATATATATATATACGTATAGCTCTCACTCTCAAAGAGGAGTTTTCCAAAGTATAGTGTTTACAATACACAATGGCACGTTATCACATATACATGTTCAAAAGAGTCATATACAAATAAATAACAACAGACTCCCGACTACCCGGTGTTATGTATCAGAGTGACCGACAATGCCAACTGGAGAACTACCTCTTCCAAAAGACTCCTAAAGCGGCTAATCTGCAGGATGCCACTCAAGCATCAAATCAGCAGAAGGGTGAGAATATAATTCATAATGAAAGCATGACAATTATAGTAATGCCAACAAGTATCATCAATAATCATACAACAAAGTAATCCACTAAGTCAACCACAAACAATATATAAGTAATGCGACACATGAATGATAACATAAATTATACAGACAGACAATGATGAATGAGACTCGACTATGCACATGCATGTGGTACCAAATCCGGAGTAAACTCCTCCTTGTCATTATGACAAATACACCTTGCCGAGCAATATGCTGGGACTTTATTCCACTCAGGAAACCCGCAGGTATCGTCATCGAGCATACAGCTCCCACTGATGACCCATTGCCGAGCATTATGCTGAGACTTTATTCCACTCAGGAAACCCGCAGGTATCATCATCGAGCATACAGCTCCCACTGATGACCCATTGCCGAGCATTATGCTGGGACTTTATTCCACTCAGGAAGCCCGCAGGCTGTCGTCATCGAGCACGCAGCTCCCACTGATGACCTCTTGCCACTCAGGCTAACATACCGTTACCGAGCATTAAGCTCCTACTGGTAACCAATGCCACTCAGGCTAACATACCGTTACCGAGCTTTAAGCTCCTACTGGTAACCAATGCCCGCAGGCCACCTGTTAATAGCATTCCACCATTAACGTAATGAAATGATATGCTGTGCAAATATATTACTCTATTACACGACAACAACATCATCAACAATATAACACGATCATACAATCACGTTACATCGTTTATATTCTATCCAAAAGGATACATCACCAATTAATAACATCGTTATCAATTACATCACACAATAATTACCACAGAGGTATTAATAAGCACACAACACACATTTACCGTCAAAACATACTGGCCACATCGGCATAGATGAACGTATAACACACTTATACTCATCAAGTTAATATTGGCCATCGGCCCACAACTTCATCAATACATCGTCAACAAGTTGTAATAACAACAATTGAACGATAATAATACATCGTTCTCGTAACAACTGTTAGAACAAGATTTGTTCTGATCAATTATCTTAGTTTTGATGATAACAATAATATGAATTTTGCTTAAGATAATATGGTACTCTAATCCAATGCAATTTCCCTTTCAGGAAATATATATAAAGAGTACGCATAATTCAGCGCTCAGAAGCTTTGTCTCAAAGGGTTCAGCATGCAACATCAGAACATGGTCTGGCAAGACATCAGAAGATGGTCAAAGCAGAATCAGAACATGGGTCTATGGAAGCATCAGAAGAACAAGAGAACAGAAGCACTGAAGTTCTGATGGTATCACGCTCAGAAGCACTTCAAGGTCAGAAGATCAGAAGATGCTATGCACCAAGCTGTTTGACTCTGATGATATTCAAACGTTGTATTCACAAACATCAGATCAGAAGAAAGTACAAGTGGCAAGCTACGCTGTCTGACAAAAGGAACGTTAAAAGCTACTAAAGGCTACGTCAGTAGACACAGCGGGAACAAGGCTCGAGGTAGTTGACAAAAGCGTATAACATTAAATGCGATGCTGTACGGAACACGCAAAGCATTAAATGCATTCAACGGTCATCTTCTCCAACGCCTATAAATATGAAGTTCTGATGAGAAGCAAGGTTAACGATCCTGAACAATACAATTCAAATTAACTTGCTGAAACGCTGTTCAAATCAAAACTCAGAATCTTCATCTTCATCAAAGCTCACTACATTGCTGTTGTAATATATTAGTGAGATTAAGCTTAAACGTTAAGAGAAATATCACAGTTGTGATTATCGCTTTTAAGAAGCATTTGTAAACTCTTAGAATTGATTACATTAAGTTGTAAGGAACTAGAGTGATCGTGTTGATCAGAATACTCTAGGAAAGTCTTAGGAGTGAACTAAGCAGATTGTAACTAGAGTGATCGTGTTGATCAGTAGACTCTAGAAAAGTCTTAGAGGGTATCTAAGCAGTTGTTCCTGGAGTGATCAGTGTGTGATCAGAAGACTCTGGAAGACTTAGTTGCTGACTAAGTGGAAAACCATTGTAATCCGTGCGATTAGTGGATTAAATCCTCAGTTGAGGTAAATCATCTCTGCGGGGGTGGACTGGAGTAGTTTAGTTAACAACGAACCAGGATAAAAATAACTGTGCAATTTATTTTTATCTGTCAAGTTTTTAAAGCTACACTTATTCAAACCCCCCCTTTCTAAGTGTTTTTCTATCCTTCAATTGGCATCAGAGCGCCGGTTCTAAGGTGCAAGCACTTAACCGTGTTTAGAAAAGATTCAGGAAGAGAAAAACGCTTCAGTAAAAGATGGTTGATGAAAGTGAAAAGTCTACACCTACACCTGCATCTACATCTGGCTCTGCTGAGCAATACAACGGTAACAATGGTTATACTAGACCGCCGGTATTTGATGGTGAAAACTTTGGATACTGGAAAGATAAACTGGAAAGTTACTTTCTGGGTCTAGATGGTGATCTATGGGATCTTCTGATGGATGGTTACAAACATCCAGTAAATGCCAGTGGCGCAAAGCTGTCAAGGCAAGAAATGAATGATGATCAAAAGAAGCTTTTCAGGAATCATCATAAATGCAGAACTGTTTTGCTGAATGCTATCTCTCATGTTGAGTATGAGAAGATATCTAACAGGGAAACGGCCTATGACATATATGAGTCCTTGAAAATGACTCATGAAGGAAATGCTCAAGTCAAGGAGACTAAAGCTCTAGCTTTAATCCAGAAGTATGAAGCCTTCAAGATGGAGGATGATGAAGACATTGAAAAGATGTTTTCAAGATTTCAAACTCTTACTGCTGGATTGAGAGTTCTTGACAAGGGATACACCAAGGCTGATCACGTAAAGAAGATCATCAGAAGCTTACCCAGAAGATGGGGTCCTATGGTGACTGCATTCAAGATTGCGAAGAATCTGAATGAAGTTTCTCTGGAAGAGCTTATCAGCGCCTTGAGAAGTCATGAAATAGAGCTGGACGCAAATGAGCCTCAAAAGAAAGGTAAGTCTATTGCATTAAAATCTAATATCAAGAAATGCACTAACGCTTTTCAGGCTAGAGAAGAAGATCCTGAAGAATCAGAATCTGAAGAAGAAGATGAACTGTCCCTGATCTCCAGAAGGCTAAATCAACTCTGGAAGACCAAGCAAAGGAAGTTCAGAGGCTTCAGAAGTTCAAGGAAATTTGAACGTGGAGAATCTTCTGATGAAAGAAGATTTGACAAGAAGAAGGTCATGTGCTATGAATGCAATGAGCCTGGACACTACAAGAATGAATGTCCAAATCTTCAGAAGGAAAGTCCCAAGAAAAAGTTTCATAAGAAGAAAGGTCTTATGGCAACCTGGGATGAGTCAGAAGATGATTCAGAAGATGAGCAGGCCAACTGTGCGCTGATGGCGACAGAAGATGACGAATCAGAATCTACATCAGAATCAGATTCTGAAGAGGTATTTTCTGAACTTACTAGAGATGAGTTAGTTTCCGGTCTAACTGAACTTCTGGAACTCAAGTCTCAGATTAGTCTCAAATACAAAAAGCTGAAAAAGCAATTTGAATTTGAAACAAAGAAGCTTGAGTTGGAGAATTCTGAATTAAAAGAAAAACTTTTAAAGTTATCCAATAATGTTGGATCCCCTTCTGATTCAGAAAAATCCACTCCCAGACTAAACCATATTCTGAAAGAATATGATTTAAGTTTCAGGAAGTTCTTGTCTAGAAGTGTTGGCAGAAGTCAGCTAGCTTCTATGATATATGCTGTGTCTGGAAACAAAAGAGTTGGCATTGGTTTTGAGGGTGAAACCCCATACAAAATTGAACCTGTTGATGAAATGAAAATTACATACAAGCCATTGTATGATCAGTTCAAGTATGGCCACTCCCATGATATTAGGCACACTTCACATGCTCAAAGTTTTCACATAACACACACCAAAAAGCATGTGACACAACCTAGGAAATATCATGAAACTCACATTAAGAATTATCATGCTGTTCCTCCTTCTGCTTACAATGATAAACCTAAGTTCAATCAGAACTTGAGGAGAACTAACAAGAAAGGACCCAAGAAAATGTGGGTACCAAAGAAAAAGACTATTTCTTTTGCAGATTCTCTTGGTGACAAAGAAGATAAAAGTCAACATGACATGTCTCCTGGACTCAAGTTGATCTCAACACTTGAAGGGAAGAAAGATTGTCTTCCAAGTTCTGGTTCTTAACTCTGTTGAAGAAACTATGTTTGTAAGAAATCAGAGAAGAAAGCTTTTTAGTCTTGGAACCATCTGTTTTGTTTGTCTCTAAAGCTTTGATGTTTCTTTCTTGATTATTCTGATTGATCTAAATGCTACAGAATAGACAATATTGAAACATAGATTGTGGACTAATCAATAAATGTCTGGTTTGATGATAAACTTGTTTCTGATGAAACAAAGCGCTTAAGAATTTTTGCAGATACAGTTTTGTCTTATCAGAAGCTGCAGAACAAAGAAGTGAACCTCCAGAAGCTGTGTGTATCAGTAGTAATGGATCAGAAGATCATTCAGATTTATATCAGCACACTTCAGAAGGAGTGTTTCCAGAAGAGAAAGTTAATCAGATAAGAAGCAGTGATCAGAATCTGAAGGCGTAAAGTCTATTCTGAAATTTACAGCTGTCATCTATTATCTGATGGTGAACACGTGTCTGTACGGTTAGTACAAAGCGTGCAGTTGAAAAGACGCCGACCTAGGTAACTGTTTTAAATCATTTCATTTACCACGTTCTCTCTCCTAATGTCATTTCTCATTAAATGCATAATGATTTCTTTTTTAAATCTTTTATATAACCCGCTTCATCTACATTCCCTCTTTTTCTCTCTTTCTCTCCTTTTTGTGCATTCACTTCGGTGCATCTCTCTTCAAACCCTAGTTCTCTGATTTGATCTCAAAGCATTATCATCATGAACTCTTCCTCTTGTCCATCTTCCTCAAAAGAAAGACCGACTTCTTCACAAATCCGTCTACGAAGTTATAAAGATGCTCCTTTGAAAACTTGCTTGATACCCACGAAGGACTTGGAGGTTTTATGTGAAACTGCTGTGGACATCAACAACCTTAAAGCTAATGGCTTTCAGTGTGATGCAAGAATCTTTGAGCAAGGATGGTCTAATTATCTTGATAGATTGGCTGGTCCAATTTATCCTGAACTTGTGAAGGATTTTTTGGTACACGCAACGGTTACACCAACTGCCATCATTTCATTTGTGCTAGGGCATGAAGTGGTTATCACTGAGAAGCTCATCAGGAAGCTGTACAATCTTGATGATGAAGAAGGTTGGTCTGGTCTTCAACCCAATACAGTTGACTGGACTCCAGTTGAGAAACAAATCTCTACGGTTTTTGGAATTGATTCTCATAACACAGGCACCTTAAGGCCTTTCTATAGAGTATGGGCTGAGATTATTCTGGGTTCTCTTCACCATAGAAAAAGGATGCTCTTCTCCTCCTACATTAGTCCGACTCACAAGTACACTCTTTTCTGCACTGGCAAAAAGATAGAGATCAACATCTCTCATATTCTGTTTGAGAATCTGAAAACATCTATCTTTGAATCAAGAGAAGATGAAAGGGCGAAGTACCCTCATATTCCAAGAACAACCATTCCTTTCGGAAGAATGATTTCAGACATTCTGATTGAAAGCAAAGTTGTGGACTCTATCAGAAATTGCAACGTATCGCATTCTCTTGGAGTAATTCAAGGTCCCATCTTCAATGGTGTTGATTTGTTCAGACTGGAACTCATTAAGAATGTACCCTTAGTGTGCACAAGCTTTCCTGACATTCTGTCAAGAAGAATTGCTGTTGAAGGATTCATCTCCTTGTTTCATAAAGAACTTGATCATGTTGTCAAGCTTTTCTTGGAAGATTGTGTTAGGAAGCAATCAGACGTTGATCCTGCTTGGATCCGTGGCAGAGTACTCCCATCCAAAGATGATATTCTGAAGAAGGATAAGAAGGAACGACAGGCAAGGCTAAAAAGAAAAGCACAAGAAGATGAGGCTGAGAGAGCCAAGAAGTTAAGGGTCACCTATGATCCTGACAAGGTGGACTCTAAAGAACGAAGAGATAAAAGGATCAGAGATTCCTTTCGCAGAACCAGATCTTCTTCTTCTTCTGTACAAATCTCCAGAAAGGTATTTACTCCACCTCCTTCTGTTCCTAAACCTTCTCCCAAATCACCTCCTTCTGAACCAAAAGTAAACTTCACCTTACCAAATCCTTCTCCATCATCCTTCTCCTCTCCCATTCTAAACCCCACACCTTTAAGTATTCTTCCCCCAACTCCTTCTGATAAATCTTTCTCACCAATTCCCTTTACAAACACTCCATCCTCGTCTCAATCTATCATTTCTGATATTCCATCCTCATCAATCATTCTCTCAGATATCCCTTCTTCCTCATTCACCGTACCTCCACCTTCTATATCCCATCCCTTACCTACCAGAAAATCCAAACCTTACTGTCTTCTCTACCCTGACTACAAATTCACCTTCAATCCGCCTGAACCTGAACCCTATACCTACCTGGAACTTTTCAGACATGAGGTGATTAGCAGTCTAGACCTTCTGAAGGATGCATTCCTAAATGGTCTGGATGATGTTTCTACAAGAAATCTCTGGAGAAGATTTCGCAAGGATTTTCAAGTAGAAGCAATGGGAGTACAGAAAAGACTAGTGGCGGCTGCCCCGGGTTACCCTGGTTACCTTCTGGAGGAAGATAATGGTATATACTACCATCCTCTCAGAAATTGTGTTGCTGCTGAGGAGAAGCCCTTTGTGGATGAATTGGAAGTATTAAGACTGGCTGCTGCAATGGAAGCAAATCCTTGCAGGGATATGGTTATCTTTATTCCTCAATATCCTGTTCTGCTAGGAGACTTCAAGACTCTCTTTGACTATCTGAGGGAAAACCCGTCTGTGAAAGACCCAAGCTTGGTCATTCCAGAAGTTGTTGACCCACCAGAAGTTGAAGGTCCTTCTGCTCCAAGGAATCTAGCTGCCATTCTTCAGGCACTTGAGAATGGAGAATCTGAAATTCCTGCTGCAGAATATGGAGATGCTTCTATGCAAGAAGCAGATGCTGAAGATCATGTTGCTAAAACTGTTCCTGTTGAGGAAATCCCTGCAAATGATCTATCTATGGAAGCTGCAGATCAACATGCTATTCCTGTGGTTGAAAGTGGTGAAGCTTCTTCTGATGAATCTTCTCGTCTTGCAAGGACCCTAGAAGCAATTCAGAAGAGACAGGATGAGCAAAGCTCACTCAATGATCAGTATAGTGCTTTCATGGTGAGGCAAGAAGGACACAACAATATGGTTCAAGAGATGCTGACCAAGATCTTGTCAAGACTAGGGCCATCTTAGATTGAGTCTGTGTTGTTTCTTTCCTTTCGTTGCATCTGTCTTTGTGCATCTAATCTTTCTTCTTCATGTACTTCTGTACCTGCTGTTTGAAATTAAATGCAATCATCTTCTTCCTTCGTGTGTTTCGTTTTGTTTGTTTCTGAATCCTTTTTGCCTTTTTGATGATATGACAAAAAGGGGGAGAAGATAAATGATAAATGATTTGATTTAATCAGTTGCTCTCACTAACAAGAACTGCAAAGTTCTATATGGTTTAAGTGTTTTGCAGGTATAAAGAAGTGAAGAGAATCTTCAAAGCAAACACAAGAAGCAAAACCATGGAAACTGAAGCAAGCTGAGTGCTATCAAGCTTCAGAAATCAGAAGCAAGAAAGAAGAATGAATCAGAAGCACTGGAAATAGAATTTGATCCATATTTGTCTATTTGTTCTGACAAAATTCTATTTGCTCTGATACATATAATGTTATGGCTCTGATACATTATTTGCTCTGATACATTATTTCAGCCTATATGGCTCTGATTCATATAATGTGTTCAAACATACATTTTATGTTCTAACTCGTTCATGCTGACTTTTGTCGTTTAGTTTTTGTTCTGTAACATTTCAGGATGTAGAGATGCTCAGATGATGCTCTGGTACATTCAACAATGTTCTGATACAAATCTAGCATGAAGTGATGTTGGTAGAAATTCAAAGCTCTGAAGCTATCCGAGGGAAGCAGAAATCAGAAGCTGCGAATGTTCTAAAGATCCAGAAAACTCAAGTTCTGAAGCTGTCCTGAATGGAAGCAGAAATCAGAAGCTGTGAATGTTCAGAAGATCAAAGAAATTCAAGTTCTGAAGCTGTCCTGAATGGAAGCAGAAATCAGAAGCTGTGAATGTTCAGAAGATCAAAGAAATTCAAGTTCTGAAGCTGTCCTAGATGGAAGCAGAAATCAGAAGCTGTGAGTGTTCTAAGGATCTAAGGAAATTCTAGTTCTGAAGCTGTCCTATGGAAGCAGAAGTCAGAAGCTATGAATTCTCTGAAGACAAGAAGCTTATATGATCGTCTCTACCGAAATAATCAGGGAAGTCTTTTATTAAAGTTCTTCGAGTATTTATTTCAGGGGGAGATTATTTATCTCAGGGGGAGATTGTTAATCTCAGGGGGAGACATATTCATATGCTTATGCTATAGCTGTGTAATTTGTCTTTTGCCATCTATTCTTTCTGATCGCAAATTCATATCATTTATATATGTTTTTGTCATCATCAAAAAGGGGGAGATTGTTAGAACAAGATTTGTTCTGATCAATTATCTTAGTTTTGATGATAACAATAATATGAATTTTGCTTAAGATAATATGGTACTCTAATCCAATGCAATTTCCCTTTCAGGAAATATATATAAAGAGTACGCATAATTCAGCGCTCAGAAGCTTTGTCTCAAAGGGTTCAGCATGCAACATCAGAACATGGTCTGGCAAGACATCAGAAGATGGTCAAAGCAGAATCAGAACATGGGTCTATGGAAGCATCAGAAGAACAAGAGAACAGAAGCACTGAAGTTCTGATGGTATCACGCTCAGAAGCACTTCAAGGTCAGAAGATCAGAAGATGCTATGCACCAAGCTGTTTGACTCTGATGATATTCAAACGTTGTATTCACAAACATCAGATCAGAAGAAAGTACAAGTGGCAAGCTACGCTGTCTGACAAAAGGAACGTTAAAAGCTACTAAAGGCTACGTCAGTAGACACAGCGGGAACAAGGCTCGAGGTAGTTGACAAAAGCGTATAACATTAAATGCGATGCTGTACGGAACACGCAAAGCATTAAATGCATTCAACGGTCATCTTCTCCAACGCCTATAAATATGAAGTTCTGATGAGAAGCAAGGTTAACGATCCTGAACAATACAATTCAAATTAACTTGCTGAAACGCTGTTCAAATCAAAACTCAGAATCTTCATCTTCATCAAAGCTCACTACATTGCTGTTGTAATATATTAGTGAGATTAAGCTTAAACGTTAAGAGAAATATCACAGTTGTGATTATCGCTTTTAAGAAGCATTTGTAAACTCTTAGAATTGATTACATTAAGTTGTAAGGAACTAGAGTGATCGTGTTGATCAGAATACTCTAGGAAAGTCTTAGGAGTGAACTAAGCAGATTGTAACTAGAGTGATCGTGTTGATCAGTAGACTCTAGAAAAGTCTTAGAGGGTATCTAAGCAGTTGTTCCTGGAGTGATCAGTGTGTGATCAGAAGACTCTGGAAGACTTAGTTGCTGACTAAGTGGAAAACCATTGTAATCCGTGCGATTAGTGGATTAAATCCTCAGTTGAGGTAAATCTTCTCTGCGGGGGTGGACTGGAGTAGTTTAGTTAACAACGAACCAGGATAAAAATAACTGTGCAATTTATTTTTATCTGTCAAGTTTTTAAAGCTACACTTATTCAAACCCCCCCTTTCTAAGTGTTTTTCTATCCTTCAACAACAATTACTTGCCATAAGGCCACACATCATGTTAACAGCAAACAACCAAACATCGTCACATACCAAGTATGAACATTCATTAATACATAACACATACGAACATGATCTCATGTTATCGACACTTAATCACATACCTCGTACCAATACGATAACATTCACACAACACATCATCATGATTTATCATGCACTAGTTCACAAAACCATTTATGAAAATCAACCAACCACTACTACATCCTACATCATCAACAATTGCAACCAAGCACTATGATTATTTACCAATCATATCGCGCATATAAACAATTATGTGATTTCATCAACAACACCTCATAACCAATTAATAACAAGCTAACCAAGCCTATACTATCATATAGAACATCCAACTAGCTTCCTAACACTTCGAACGGCGTATGAAACGGAGCTACGGATCAAAAGTTACAAGGTTTCAAAGTTTGGATAATTGAACATACTACACAACTCATCACTTGATCCTAATAAAAATAATGGGATACTACATACTATGAATCATTTAATTAGATAATAATATAGTTCATTTTGTTAGCTTTCCAACGCTTCGAACGGCGACAAAATCGGAGTTACGGTTCAGGAGTTACGAAGTTTCAAAGTTTTGGAAAAACAGAAAAATCTGTTGTCCGCTTCAGCTCCGCTCAGCGGACCCTCACAGAGATTTTTCTGCAAAAGAACCTCCGCTCAGCGGACCCACCTCCGCTCAACGGACCTGCGTAAACCCATAAAAAACCAGAACGAACCAGAACGATTCTAACCCTCTTATACCCACCAATGCCACTCCAAAACATCATTATAACACCAATACAACACATACAAACCATAGAAATAACCTAACATCAAACTTTTCATGGTTGATTCATCAATCTATCTCAAAACCTAACTTTTTATTCAAACTCAATCAAGTCATGGAAAAGGAAAACAAACATGATCAATCACCATAACACAACAAGGATATCATTTAATCATCATACAATCATTCTCAAACAAACTTAGATCAAACAAAGACCACACAAGAAAATTGTGGAAATTGGAACAAGAAGAACAAGAACAAGAACAAAACTATAAGAATCAAACATCCAAGATAAATTAGATTCACCCCCTTACCTTGCTATTGTGACGATCGGCAATCGATTCGGTTGAGAATCCTCCACTTTCTCTTGTTTTTCCTCTTTGCTCTTCTTCTTCCTCTCTTCTCTTTCTTTCTCTTATTTTTCTTTCCATCCCTCTCTCCTTTCTCACAATATTTCTTTCTTATAAAGAAAATATATATCCCACGGAAATGACCAAAATACCCCTACGCTCAAATATCGTTCAAACGCCCCAAAACGCGGAATATTACCTTACTAATATTTCTAGTACCAAAAATATGAAAACCTTCAATTAAATATTAGTCCGCCATCCCGAACTAATACCGACTGAAACGACTCCAAAAACGGTAAAATTCTAATGAACGTCACAAACGTCCAAATCAAGCATATACTTATTTTTCCGGGCGTTACACTGGCTGATTAATCAAAGTTTTTGCCACAAGGCTGGCTTCGTCGAAACTTTTGCCACAAGGCTGTCTGATTAATCAAAACTTTTTGTCACAAGGCTGACTTCATTGAAAGTTTTTGCCACAAGGCTGGCTAAACAAAAAAACATCTTTATCATTCTAAGCACCATAAGTGGCACAACCCAGGTCTTATAATGAAAAGATTTCAAACAAAAATCAAACAGATGTATGTGATGATATAGATTAGATACATCGAGCATTTAGATGACATTTGTCTCTTATCCTTTGATTCCACTAGCATAAGTGGGAACTACAATTGCTCTGACTTTCTCAACATCCCTTTGAGAATACGTAGGCACAAGGTCGTATCCTTGCCAAGCAAAACTTCTCCCTCAAACCATTCAAACTTTAGCACCCGTAGACCCCGAGCTACAGATGCTCTGATTCCCTCTAAGGGATATGTATGCAGAGGATCGCGATGATCTTTGCGAGCATAATCAAACAAACACCTTAGGTCCCACCTATCTCACAAGAACCTCCACCATAACATAGAATGAAACAAACATAATAAAGAAACCTATAGAGTACTATAGATACGTTGGGTGCTAATACCTTCCCTTCGTATAACCAACCCTTTTACCCGGAATCTCTCCCCCACTTTTGCATTGCTTTTAGTTTTGGGCTTTGCATCTCTTTTAAGGTTATTGCAACTTTTTTCCTTTTCCTACTTCGGAAACAATAAAAAGTTTGGTCGTGACAAAAACAAAAGAAAAATCATTTTTTTGAGCACTCGAGCCCAAAGAAGGCATCCGGTGTCTCACCCCAAAAAAGATAAGATTTTTCCCCGCGACAATACCCTCACTCTTCATTCCCTAGATAAAGACAGCCTCAGATCATAGAAAGGGGAGAAAGAAATGAGTAATGTTACTCTGCCAAATTCACCAGAAAACTTCCTCCAAAAGTCATAAAAGCTAACCATCAATCTTCCACAAAAACAGAACGAAAACTCACACCATTTCAAACCTTCCTTCGTTCAATCAATAACACGCAAATTCACCTTATATTCCTACCTTCAAGAACTGATTCAACCTTCAATCTATCATCGATATCCATTCATCAATAAACCTGCATCAATAAACTTGCATCAACTAAACCATTACTCCACAAATTTCCTCCACCTTTAAACCTTCAAAATTAATATTCAAACTTCATCCATAAATTCTCCAAAATCACTTCCAATTCCTATTCACAACTCATCTTCATATTTCACCGATTACTTACCTTCACCGATTTGAAACAGTTCAACATACCTGCAAGGTTAAACCAAAACATATCCATAACTTATCCAAATCGCAATACCGACTCAATTTCACTAGCATCCACACATCATAGTGTAATCCTCCGACCTCGCACAGTGTCGACAACAACAACATTCTTGCGGCTTCAACTCATCTTCATCTCCTACGAGACCAAACTGTGACCTCACGCTTCAAATTGTCATCGTCGTTACAATTAATTTCTATCTGTCGATGTTTGTGCAAGTGAGTGTGAGAAGAATAGAAGAGGTTGAAGAGTTTGGAGAAATTAATAAACAAAGCAATGAAGAAGAGAAGTGACCGAGAAAGACTTGATGAGAGGCGGACCAGCTTCTTTTTTGTGGTTCTAGGGTTTTTCTTTACTTAATGGAGTGTGGGCTCAAGATGATAAAGCCCAGTCTGAATTTCCTTCATCACCCAACAACCAGCGAGTAAACCCCCATTATTTTGTTTTGTTAATTGGTTTTAATTTTTTTTTATTTCAACATTGTTTTATTTCTATTTTGTTTGATTTAAAAAAAAATACAAAAATGTATTAATATTAGTTTTTATTTTATATTAAAAAATATCAAAATAGTTTTAAATTTACTTTTGATTTAATACTTGATGATCCATTTGGTGAGAGTTGGTGCTTTTTTTTAATATATCTCTTCTCCTACTCCATTCTTTTTTTTCTTCGAATCACAAATTTAGAGGTCTAATTCCTCTTTAAATTCAATGGACTTAGGGCGTTGATCGGATGAAAATCCTAACCCGTAATATTAAGTGATTGAACTTAAATATGGAAGGAGCCTTTAATGTGATTCCACCTTTTATTTTTTTTATTTTGGTCGATGAAAATCTTCGACATCTTTGGGAATTCTTTTGGATTCTAGATGAAGATGAGACCGCTACCTATTTTCTTTTCGTGCGGTATTGCTTTTGGAGAACGATCTACATATCATTTTCTAGCATGCATTAGCACAAAGATTGTTGACCGGCCTCGTTGTAGGGTGACTTCTACATAAGTCACTTGGCGGCCTGCTTAACATAGCGCAACATTTCGTGTCCCAAATAAAAAGATCAAACATGGAAGAAAATTGTATGCGGTTGATTTAAGACTTATGGAATTTTATCGTGTAGTCGCTATGATTTTATCAAGCTTATGATAAAGTTCCATTGAATTTAAATCTAAGAACATCATTCAGTCACCATCGATCTTTATTACTAACTTTGATAACATACTTGACAAGTTTCAAGATGGTTATCTTTAACATCTAACAATTGACTTTAATTTCCGCATTTTATTATATTGTTCTTTATTATTTCTCGCTTTATGCTTTATTTTATTATTCATATGTTTATGTTTCCGCTATTTTCTCTTTGTCCATTTAGACGTATGTTTATGTTTCCGTTATTTTCTCTTTGTCCGTTTGGACGTATGTTTATGTTTCCGTTATTTTCTTTTTATCCACTTGGACCATACTCTATTTTTGTGCTAAAGCATTAATAAACAACTTAAAATCTAAAAACACATAAGGCCCTATGGACTATTGGTTACTATCCTGAGCATTTTGGAGACTTAGACTTGTTGGATTTAGTACCTCTGGACCCTGTTATGCTGTTGTTATTCCGCTGTGATTCTGTCTGCCTGGCATTGGATTGTTGTTTGTTTGTGTGTGTAGGTATTTCCTCGAAAGCCCTTGATGGTTAATTCCAAGGCGTCGTGATAAGGATTTTACCCGAAAACAGTCGTTACTCTGCCCGATTTTTGTCAGAATTTTAATGTGCTTAATGAAAAGTGGTGTTAAAGACAATAAGTTCATCTGGATCCCCAATTGGCAATGCATCAGTCAAGTGTTGGCTTCTTATTTTGGTCAGATCTTTCTTTTCCTTAGCTTTTATTTTATGCACTAGGATAGTCTCTTCATCTCCTCCCACTTCTTAAATTTTCAAAATCTTCTCCCTTTTTCAAAAACCTTCTTATGTTTGCAATCTCTTTTAAAACATTTTTCTTTAAAAAATATACCTTTTGCCCTTAGTGGCTTTCTTCTTTCAAAGTTTAGACACGATTAATTGTTGTAGTGAGTTGCGATACCCCACGATTTTAAGATTGATCGATATAATGGAATCTTTTCTACGTGAGAGAGCTAGTGGCATACTCGTTGATTTTATCCGAGTTGGAGCCCTTCTTTCATTTGTGATGCAGAGAATCCATTTGTTCTCATGATCAAGATTAATGGCTGAGTATTCTCTCTGACGACGATAAAGTGTTTATTCCTTTTAAAAACCTTTTTCCCTTTAAGCGGAACTACATTAGCTCTGACTTCTCCATTGTACCGAGGAGGTATGTAGGCACAAGACGTAATGTCTTGCCGAGCTTATTATAAAAAACAAACAAACCTTTTTTCGCACACAATATCTTTTAATAAACACAGATTTTCAAAAAGGTTCCTGTGGAGTACCACAGATATGAGGGGTGCTTAAAACCTTCCCCTTGTATAATCAACACCCGTGCCTAAGATCTCCTTTTGTTTTTAAAAACAAACTTTGGGTTTTTTTCGTTCTTTTCCCATTTCCTTTGGAAACAATAAAGCGCGGTAGCGACTTTCACTGAAATATTGAGTCGAGTCAATTTATGGCTTCGATCTCAGATTTTCCCCGCTACAGTGAACACGCCACATGTTTTGGTCAAAAGTCTGCACACACTGTTCATCATCCTCTTCGCCGTCACCTGCGGATTTACTTGTGGCATTTGTTGCAGTTTTTCCTGCGGATTCTTTCATGAATTCCTGCAAATTTCAAAACAAAGAGAAAATGATGCATGAAGAAAAACTAAAGGCATGGTTCGACTAAAAAGAGTCTCCTGAGCATGATGGTGATAGTCGTTAGTCCTAGAAGCGTTCGAAAATGTGAAAACGAAAGCATGGTGCTTTCATGCCCTAACTATGGCATCTCTGGTTTCAGGTCCTAAAGCTTCGTGCCAACCATCCAAACCTTTTCTAAATAACATCAAGAACTCAAACAAACCATTAGTTATGATTAAAACATGTCAAAACATAATATATGAAAATTAAAACTTAGACTATGATGATGAACATGATGCATAAGCTTTATGCCTGTTAGGCCTTATTTAATGATGCATTCTTACTATATGCTACCTCTAGAAGAGAAAAGAATGATTAGTTTGCTTTGAAACTTGCTTGGATGGAGAATGGGATTATTGCAACTTCCTTTAAATTTCTTTTTTTTTCAAACCCTAGCTTCCTCTCCTATTTTTGTCCCCTTGTTGGCTGCATGATGCTCTCTATATATAGAGGGTGATTTAGGGTTAATAAACTTGGAGAGCAAGTAAGGTAATTGATGAGAAGAATATTGAGAAAATATTTGATTTTATTTGTATAAAAAACCTTGCTAATTTTGATTCAACTACATTCCAATCTTCTCTCCCACGTTCTCTTGAGCTGCATGAATCAATTAGGATCTCAAAAAATCAATCCCACAATTTTGAATGATTTTATTTGATTTAATCATGAATTTATGTGAATAAATTCAAAAATAAAGGAAATAAAAACCATAGCATGTCATGAGATTATTTTATGGACCCCCTAGGTGATATTAGATTGAAACAAATATTGAAAAATTAATCTCTCAATCTTTTATCATTTAATCCTAATTTCATTTGATTTTATTTGAATTTAATTGATTTAATTCAAATAAAAATGAAATAAAATCAAGAAATAAAGGATAATAGGTTAATGGGCCAATTTTAAGCTTATAACCACGTGAGAAAACCAAAACCATGGGCCCAATACTCAAAACATGAATTTTGTCAATTATAGTTTCAAGCATTTCTCAAATTTTGCCCAACTTGTGCAAGCCATAACACATTCAATATTTATCGTATGGAGATGATATAGAACTTTTTGGAAACCCCAAGATGTCCTCTACAAGCCACTTTGAAACATATTTTGCATTTAGGGATTCTATCATGGTGATATTGCTCCTGAAAAAAAACAGCTTTTTGCGAGCTTCTAGAAGGACCCGTAATGTTTTGACTTATATCTCTTATGCGGAAGCATTTCTTGACCTTGGTCCCCACATGAAAGTTGTAGAGAATTGAATTTCCTTGAGAATGAGCTTTGGATGGAATATTTCTGAAGTTCCATGTGAAAGTTATGGCTGGTCAAAGTTCAGTTGACTTTTAAGTCAAAAACCCTAATTTAGAAACTTTGAGTTTTGTTGATTTCAGAACTTTTCTTGATTAATCATGACCAACCCTTGATCAAATGATGAATTTTACTTTAACATAAGTATGTTGACCAAAAATCAGGAATTTTGACTGTACTTTGACCACAGTTGACTTTTAGGTCAAATTAGTCGACTATTGACCATCTGAGCTGTTTTGTGAATCAAAGCTTGAAATATCATGGGCAAATTTTGGGGTATGACACATTTACATGCATATCATTGCATAACAGGTTCCCAGAGAACAAAGTTTCTCATCTTCTTCCGCAAATCCCTAAAGCTGGATACTTACAACTCCTGTGTGGCTTCGTCAGAATCTTCTCTCTATAAGTAATATGCAGTTTCAGATACGAACGCTTGGTTTTTTTCCACTCTGGGGCACTTGGCTAGTCGATCTATGATTGTCAACCATTCAAAGACAAGGATCAAGACTTGATCGATGCAAAGATTATCATCATTCATACCTGAAGGCCAGATTTGAAGTTCACCTTTGACTAAATGGATCTTCTGAAGCAATAAGTCCATATCGATGGTATTGACTATTTGCTGAACATGTTGAAGAAAACCTCCGTTGCGGAAAGTTTCGTGAATTGGAAGAACTACCTCAATTCCCTGAGTAGCCCTTGATGATGTTGGAAAGAATCCAACTTTTGTTCTGTTTTTGTTGTTGGCAGGAATCTCAATGTGCCATCAACCACTGGTAGTGCCATCCTTTATAACTTGGATTGCATCTTTGTAGGAAGAAATAAACACTTCTTTCTCTTTACTCTTTTTCTTTTCCAAGGAAAGTGCTTGGAATTTAGTTCCAGCAACTTCCTTTGGTTCTATGTCGGAGAATGACGACAGGTTGCTGACGATCAGAGCTTGTTCTCCATATACGGTTACCAATTTGTCATTTCGTATGAACTTCAGTTTCTGATGAAGTGTTGAAGTAATTGCCCCAGCCTCATGAATCCATGGGCAACCTGGTAAACAATTGTATGCTGCTTGGATATCCATAACTTGGAAAGTGATCTTGAAAGTGTGAGGTCCAATAGTTATGGGAAGATCGACTTCTCCAAAAACTGACTTTCTCGATCCATCGAATGCTTTGACAATGACGTTATTGTCCCTTAATGAGAAATCCTTGAAGGATAATCTTGAAAAAGTTGATTTGGGCATGATGTTGAGAGAGAACCCATTGTCTATTAAGACCCCTGTGCCCATGCAGCTGACTGAGATCTTGAGTGACAAGTTATGACCCAATCCTTCTTCAGGAAGATCTTCGTCACAGAAACTCATATTAGTTCCTGCGGAGATGTTGGCAACTGTGTTGTTGAATTGCCCTACGGTAACACCAGGTTCTACGATAGCTTGTTCCAAAACCTTCTGTAGAGCTTCCCTATGAGCCTCAGAACTCAATAATAGGGAAAGCACATATATCCTAGACGGAGTATGTAGCAGTTGATCTATGATGTTGTATTCGCTCCTCTGGATTAATTTCAAGATCTCATCATTTTCTTTTGCTTGAGTAGCATTGGTCGGATGATGGTCTTGCTTATGTGGTGCTTCTTCCGAAGGTTTCTCCATATTTTCCGTTGTTCTGTTGAAGACTCATCCACTTCTAGTGACTCGACTAACATCAACAATGTTGACAACAGATGGTAATGGTATTTCCTTACCATTTTCAATGAATGTAGCGTTGTACTTGTATGGTATAGCCTTGTCGGACTAATACGGTACATGACCTAGTAAGTAGATGACTAATGGAACAACTGTTGTCTTCCTGTTGTCATACTTAACTTGCATTGGTTCAATTTGATTAATTTGAGGAGATACGGTAAAGACTTTGTCATCTTCTCTGTTGGCAAGAACTGTAATGGTATTGTCATCCATTTAAAGTCTTATAGAACCTGACTACCGATCCTTCTAGATCTTCTCTGTTGTCATCCTTGAACCATGTTGACGTCGCATTCAGTTTTAACTCGAATGTGTTGGATCCATCCTAAGTCCATTTGTTCTTGTAATGAAAATTAAACTACAACACATCCTTGATTATTCTTAGGACAAATTTCACATGTGAAGTAGTTGTGAGGTGGTACGTGGCCGTACCCAGCTTGTCTAGCGTGCATTTTTACGAGACGTTCCCTTATCTGACGGATGTCGAAGATTTGAATGACATTGGGGCGCTGATCTACCAGATTTACCGAAGCTTCTTTCTGCTGCGGCAAAGGATTTGCTTGGACGTTAGGATTAGTATCTTTGAAGGATAGCATTCCACTCTTCACTAATCTTTGAACGTCGATCTTGAAACTGAGACAGTTCTCAATGTTGTGACCTGGTGCTCCCTGATGATAGGGACAAGATTGGTCAGCCTTAAACTAAGACGAAGATTCATTTGTAGGATGTGGAGGACTCCTCGTCTGAATAAGTCCTTTTCCAGTAGAGTTGGAAATAATTCCGCATACGGCATTGGTACGGGGTCAAAGGCAAGATACCTTGGTGCCCGATTGTTGCTGAAATTTGGTGGCCGAACCTGTTGCTGAGGTTGTTGCGGCCTTTGTTGAAATGGTTGTTGAGAAACCCAAGGCTGATAAGCTAACGCTGAGTTAACAACCAGAGTTATTGTAGCCACTCGAGGTTGAAACCTCTTTCTTGCTTTTTGCAAGACACTGCTGACGTCTTGATCCTTTTTCTTCTGGAAAGAACTTTTGTATTTCCTAGGACCTATAGAAGATTTTGATTCTTTGTTCAAGCATCCTTCTCGAACTGCTTCTTCTAGACGTACGCCCATGTTTACCATCTCGGTAAAGTCACTAGGTGTTGCGACCATTTGTCCGTAGTAAAATGGAATCAAAGTCTTGAGATAGATTTTTGTCATTTCTTTCTCTTCAAGAGGAGGACAAATTTGAGCAGTAACTTCACGCCACCTCTGAGCGTATTCTTTGAAACTCTCTTTATACTTTTGAGTCATGGCCCGGAGTTAATCTCTGTCGGGATCCATATCCAGATTGTACTTATACTGTTTGACGAAGGCCCCTCCGAGGTCTCGAAAAGTACGAATCTCTGAACTATCCAAGTTCATGTACCATTTGAGTGCAGCACCAGTCAGACTGTCTTGAAAATAGTGAATGAGCAATTGTTGATTATCAGTCTGAGTCGACATCCTTCGAGCGTACATCACGAGGTGACTTTGTGGGCATGTATTCCCTTTTGTACTTCTCAAAATCTGGTACTTTGAATTTGTGAGGAATTTTAACATTTGGAACCAGACAGAGGTCTGCAGCATTCTTTCCAAATAGATCTTGCCCTTGAAGAGTCTTGAGTTCCTTCTGCATTTGCAGAAACTGTTCCTGGAACTCGTCCAATCTTTCATACACGCCAGCATCCTCACTGGGAGCGCGATGATACATTTGTCCGCCTGGCGGAGGAAAAGTATGCACAATCGGCTGTGGAGAAGTCATGACGGCAGCATATCTTGGTATCTCAGCATTTTGTTGTGCATAACCTGTAGCTATTGCTCTTGGAATCTCTATTTCCAGAGGTCTGTAATGAAGGATAGAAAAACACTTAGAAAGGGGGGGTTTGAATAAGTGTGACTTTAAAAACTCTTAAGATAAAAACAATTGCACAATGATTTTTATCCTGGTTCATTGTTAACGAAACTACTCCAGTCCACCCCCTTAGATTGATTTACCTTACCTGAGGATTTAATCCACTAATCAACCTTGATTACAATGGTTTTCCACTTAGATACCTTCTAAGTCTTCTAGAGTATTCTGATCACACCTTGATCACTCTAGGAACCTTTTACAAATTAATGTAAACAAATTGTTACAAGAGTATTACAATGCTTCTTAATAAGCTATAATCACAACTGTGATATTTCTCTTAAGTTCTAAGCTTAAATCTCACTAAGATATTACAATGAAGTGAGGTTGAAGATGAAGTTTGATAGCTTTTGAATTTGACAGCATTGCAGCAAGTTTGAAAGAGTTATTCGTAAATTGGTTAACCTTGCTTCTGATCAGAACTTCACTATTTATAGGCGTTTTGAGAAGATGATCGTTGGGAGCATTTAATGTGTTGCGTGATCCGTACAAAATTGCATTTAATGTTTCACTCTTTTGTCAACTACCTCGAGCCTTGCTTTTCCTGCTTTAACTGACTTTTCCTTTAATAGCTTCTAACATTCCTTTTGTCAGTCAGCGTAGCCTGTCATCTTGTACTTGCTTCTGATCTAATGTTTGTAGATACAACGTTTGAATTAATCAGAGTCAACCAGCTTGGTGCAAAGCATCTTCTTGTCTTCTGACTTTGAAGTGCTTCTAGCGTGATACCATAAGAACTTCAATGCTTCTGCTTCTGATCTCAAGTTCTTCTGATGCTTTAATAGACCATGTTCTGATTCTGCTTGGCCATCTTCTAATGTCTTGCGAGAGCATGTTCGTATGTTGCATACTTGAACTTTCTGATTTAGTGCTTCTAGCGCTGAATTGTGCATACTCTTTATATATTTCCTGAAATGGAAAATGCATAGGATTAGAGTGCCACATTGTCTTATACAAAATTCGTATACATTGTTATCATCAAAACTAAGAATATTGATCAGAACAATTCTTGTTCTAACAATCTCCCCCTTTTTGATGATGACAAAAACATATATAATTGATATGAATTTGCAATCAGAATATCAGATGACTAAAGACAATTTCACAGTTATAGCATAAGCATATAAACATAGTGTGTGAATATGTCTCCCCCTGAGATTAAAAATCTCCCCCTGAAATAAATACTGGAAGAACTTACAAATAAAATACTTCCCTGAGTATTTTCCATTTCAGTCGAGACGTTCACATTTGCCCATAACTTCAGAACATTCAGAGCTTCTGCTTCTTGCTTCCATAGGACAACTTCAGAGCTTTGAATTTCTTCTTGAATCATTGCATGCTTGAATGTATCAGAACATTCTTGAATGTACCAGAGCATCATCAGAGCATCTTTACATACTGAAATGTTTCAGAACAAACTAGACGACAAAAGTCAGAGCATGAATGAATCAGAACATTCTTTTAAGAAAGAACATATATCAGAGCAATGCTAAACAATATCAGAGCAAACTTTGATAAGTTCTTAAAAGAAATATGTATCAGAACATATAAGGGATAAGAATGTGTTAGAGCATATTTTGCCACGAGAATATCAGAACATTCTTCCTTCTTGCTTATGATCTTGAAGCTTCACAGTACTAAGCTTGCTTCAATTTCCAAAAGCATGTTTCTTTACAGAATTGCTTTTCCCCATGTATTTGCTTCTCATGTTGAGCTTTTTCAGAATATCTTCAATCCTGCAAAAAATCTCAAAGACATAGAACTTGCAAATAATGTTAGGAATGTTGAGACTTACTCCCAGCAACTGATATAGTAAATCAAATCAATTATCACGTTTTCTCCCCCTTTTGTCATAACATCAAAAAGCACATAAAAGATTTAGATGAAAAACAAACAATATCAGAGAAGATAATGTTTCATTGATTCAACAAAAAAATATATCAGAAGATACAAAAGAGAGAAGCAGATGCAAGAAACAGATGCAAGAAACAAGGAAAACAACTAAGACCAAAAGACTACGATTAGCCTAGCCTAGATACTATCTTGGCCATAAGGTTTTGAATCTCATAAGTGCTTTCAGTCCGTGTCTTCATGAATGAGCGAAAATCATTGTGAGTATCTTCATGCTTATCCAAACGAGAATCCAGATCAGCTTGATTCTTTTGAAGAGCCTCCATGGTTTTCACCAAAAGAGAAGGTTCATCAGAAGAAGCTTCACAGCTATCATTCAGAGGAGTAGCATGCTCAACTACAGCATCTAACATGAGAACATCATCTTGATTTTCCTGAACAGGAAGTTTCTCAGCAGGATGATTCTCAGCACTTTGCTTCTCAGCATCAGCTTTTAACATAGAAGCATCTTCAGTATAATCTGGAACAGGGATATCAGAATCTTCATTCTCAAGAGCCTGAAGAATTGCAGCCAGATTCCTTGGAGGTGTAGGAGCAGCAACTTCTGATGGATATTCAACAGCTGGATATACCATATCTGGTGCTTTCTTTGAGTGTTTCTCACTTAGCCAGTTGAACAACGACTGAAAAACTCCAGTCAGAATAAGAAATTGAGGCTTTCATACAACCATTGTGAGACGAGGTTCATCTTCCAGCTCATCTACAAACTTCTTCTCCTCAAGAGATCTCCAATTTCTGATTGGATGATAGTACCTACCATCATAAGCTTCTAAGAGACAACCAGAAGAACCAGATGCCTCAGCAACACATCTCTTCTGGATGTTCATAGCATCAAACTGAAAATCCCTCTTAAAGATTCTCCATAAGAGTCGAATAGCAGCATGATCCAGCTTGGAGTCATGAGCAGCTCTCAAATTTTCCATCCTTTTTCTGAACTTAAGCTTGAATAGATCAAAGCAGACATCAAGAGAGGGTTTAGGAGGATTGAAGGTGAATCGATAATCAGGGTACAGAAGGAAATAGGGTTTGGATTTTCTAGAAGGTAAAGAATGGGTTAGAGAAGGTGTAGAATCGGTGGTGAAAGAGGATGAAGATGAATACTCATAAGGAGTTGGGGGAATGGTATTTAATGGTTCAGGGTTCAGAATTTGGGTAGAGGGAGGTGGTTGAAAACTGTTTGGAATAGGGAAGGAATTTTGGGGTTCAGAAGTGTAATACGGTGAACTGACTTTTATAATCGAAATGTCGCGGTAAGCAAGAGTCGCCACCGACTTTTATTTTATCCAAACAAGTTAGAAAGGCTAAAAGAAACAGAAAAAAACCTTTTAGAGAAAACAGGGTTCGGGGGGTAATTATGCAAAGGGAAGGTGTAAGGCACCCTTTGCATCCATGGTTTTCCATGGGCTCTTAATTGCTTTGCTCTTTATTTTTTTTTAGAAAAGTAGAAGAAGAAGAAAAGTGGACTTTAGCTCGTAAATGAGCGTAGCCATTTTTGAAGAATTATGAGAAAGAATATAGAAAAGCTTAGAGCAAGGCAAAGCAATTAAGGGCAATTACCTTAAACTTAGATGATAGGTTTCTTTTAGCCTTTCAGGATGAAAGGGTCTATCCTAGCCATAAGAGGGCAGGAAGCCTTTCGTTTGGAGGTGAACGGGTCATCGCATTATCATTCGCCATAAGACTGACCCATGCCATAGAGAGGCAGGTAGTCTAAGGGAAGGATCAGAATAGCCTTTTCGTAGGCAGCCAGAGGATACCTTAGCCTTTCGTAGGCAACTTTCGAGGGTCGAGATCATGTGTATCGAAGGCAGCATCATTAGGGACCATGATCTTAATCGAGGCAATTGGCTAAGGTATCCTCATATTCGAGGGACTGGCTATTCTGCAAAACAACACAAGGCAACATGGCAGCAAGGCAACAAGCAACAGAGAGGTTTACCCAAAAGCGTGCGTGTGTGCACCAATCACGTGATCATATTCAATTATATTATCTTATAATTAGGTGATTCTAATTCAATTCAGAGTTACACTCCCTAAAATTATTAACCACAGCAATATAGACAATATAATTAAAGCAATACGGGGAAGGGAAATTGTAACCAGCGGAGGAAGGGGGACTTGAAACCAGCGGGATATAATTACAAATAAAAAATATTAGCGTTAGGGTTTAGGGTTACCAATACGCGTAGCTTTGGCAATTGTGAAACCATGAAAATTGGAAAAGAAAGAATAAACAAAGAAGAGTAAGTGCATTATCGGTTCGGAGGCAAACGAGGTTAACCCTAAAAATATAAGGCTAAAGAATTAAAAATAGTTAAATAAACAAAGAAAGGCACTTAGCTTTGCATTTGATCTGATATGGTTGGCAGGCAGAGGAAGCCTCGGAGGTAACCCTGAAAAAGGGCAAAGGCAGAAGCAAAAGAAATGAATGTATGCACAGTTCATTAAATATAAGGGCAAACCCTAAAATCAAAGCAAACAAAATAGACTTTGAAATTTAAATGAATCGAATACTTAGCTTCGTATTTGACGTGGCGCGTAGTCGGAGCGTATTTGAGAATAACCCTGAAAAAGGCACAAAAAACAAATATTTCAGTGTATGGAAAATTCTCATAAACCCTGATTCGGGCGCAAATTGAATGAAATAACGAAATCGATTTAATTAATTATTGGTTTCGCAACCTAATTAATTAAATCGAAGAGAGAAAATAAAATTAGGCAAAAATATTTTTTATGAATTTTAAATAAGATATATATGAATTATTGAAAAAAATATTTAAGTAAAACTATTCAATTAAAATAAATAAATAAATAAGAAAGGAAATAAATATAAGAAAATAAATAAGTATATAATTTAAATAAAATGAACATTATAAATTATGAATAAATAAATTAAATAATATATATTTATGGAAAAGGATAGATATATAAATATTAATATGTGAAGAGAAACTAAATAAAATAAAGTATATATATATATATATATATATATATATATATATATATATATATATATATATATATATATATATAAATAAAAAAACAAGTTATATAATTAAAAATAAAAAAGATTAAGAAAATCTTAGCTTGTGATTGTGTGTGGGTGTTCTTGAGTGTCTCATGGTAGGCTGCAGATCATGTGCCCCTTTATTGGATCGCGTGGGAATCTAGTGATGGAGGCTGAGGGCGCAGCGTGGTCCTTTGTGGTAGGTAAGCGTCTGATCATAGCAATAAAAGAAAAAATACAACGCGCAGTAGCTGGGGATCGAACCCCCTTTCATGCGCCTCATAGCTTTAAGCCTTCTCCTTTCGCCACTGGGCCATTGATTATTCGCTGCTATAATAACAACTACCAAACCATATATAGAAAATCAGATGTTGTGAAATTTTAAACGCAAGAAGCTTGGCGCGCTGGTCCCTTCGTCTTCAACCTCAAAATTCTGGGTAGATACAGGCCTTTACCCACGGACCTTAGACCGTCGCCATAGCCCCTGCAACCAAAACAAAGCCACAAAACACAAAACGACACCGTGGATCGATTTGGTTTGTCCTTCCGAACATGATGCAGGCATTATCTCGGCCTGATTTCGCCTACATCAATAAACCTTAATTCGAAGCATTCAAACCTAACAATGGTGAATTACTATCTAAGCACGTAACGATCCAATTAAAGGCCCATAAATCATCAGAATATCATCACAAACGAATATACACCATCAAAATATGTTTATGCATTATGAATTAGAGCAATTGAACCCAAAAAATACAAGACGCGAAATTACTTACCTTCACCGATTCTGGGCCTGCAAGTGTTTACGAATTATCAAAGTAACTTCAAGGATACCTGATGAACGTGTTTGCACCTTTGAAACTCTTTGAAACCACCCCAAACTCAGAAATTGAATTTGAAGTTTCTTGAGTTTTTATGAACTTGAACTCGGTTCCTTTGGAGGAAGAATTTTATCAAACCCTGATCTGAGAGTGTTTGGGGCCTTTATATAATGGTATTAGGTCAATAAAACATGGGTGAATCTTCCTTCAATAAAAAATTGAATTTGATTTGAAACTTGATTTTTATTCTTTCTAAAATTGGCCAATATTTGATTCAATCTCCCCCACTCTATTTTGCACGAATTTGGAATGATTGTGGGGTGTAATTGATGATTGGAATTAGTTGATAATCAAAATTAAATCAAATCTCTCCATAATTTCTTTAAATCATTGATTTTCATCAATTTTTAATGAATAAAATTCACTTAAAAATCAAATAATAATCAAATTTTCGTGGCATTCAGATTTAGTCTTCTAAATAACTTGGGAAGCAAGATTGGGCCATAAAACTTGGGGCTTCTTTGTAAAAAAATTCAATTTGAATCTTTTTTCTTCACACTTTTCCCTCCAAAATCGTCCAACTTTGACAAGGCCTATCTCCCTCAATTTTTGAGGTATGAAAGTGTTCTAGGACTTTTTAGAAACCTTAGAGAGTCCTCTAACCATTTTCTTTGGTCTCATATCAAAATGATCTTGCATGCTCCTTGTGTGTCCTTTTGAAAAAAGTGACTTCTTGTTGACTTTTGAAAAGGACCTATAATGTTTTGGCCCATATCTCTCAAATGAAACATTTTTAGACTTGGCATGTGAGACACAATTTTGTAGAGAATCAAATTTCCTACAAAATGAGCTTTGGATGGAAAATTTCTGATGTTCCATGTAGGAGTTATGGCTGGTCAAAGTTCAGTTGACTTTTCCTATAAAAACCCTAATTTAGAATCCTTTTGATTTGTTGATTTTTGATCTTTCCTTGATGAACCATGATCAATTCTTGATCAAATGGTGAATGATACTTCAATATGAGGATCTTGACAAAAAATCAGGATTTTTGACTTTATTTTGACCACAATTGACTTTTAGGTTACCCTAGTCGACTGTTGACTTTCTGATCAATTGAGTGACCAATCATTTGAGCTGAGACTTGATACTTTTCATAGAGGTCATGTGAGATATTTTGAGCCATATGGGATGTCTTGGAGCCATTGATTCATTGATTTTCCTTCTGAACAACAAAAACCCTAGTTCTCTGATCTTTGCTTAGGAGAGATGTCTTTGAGCTTTATGCCTTGACTTGAATTTGAATAGGAGAAATAGTGTGGGCAAATTTTGGGGTATGACAAGAAGAATGAGGCTTTTCTGTGAGGAACATGCAGCAGCATATGCATGAAAAGCTTTCTTGATGCGCTTATGATCGGTCACCATTTTACACTCATTTTCATCATAAATTCGACACACGATCATCATGTTTGGTAACACTTTATGGTTTTTTTTCCAAATGTTTTCTTTAATTTATCTAGTTTCAAGTTTATTTGTGTGAAGTTTGTTTTTGTGTCATTCTCATTGTAAATTAGATGCTTTTGATCTCGTTTGGTAATGGTTTCAGGTTAGCTTCGGATTTATGGAAGATCGCATAGCCAAGAGGTGTGAGAAAAGGGAGCAAAAAGCAAAAAAAGAGCATTTGGGCAGAGGCGGACACGGTCTGACTGTGTCACCTGACACGGTCGTGTCAGACCCCCTGAAGAAACTCAGCCCTAAGACCAGAAGCTGACACGGTCTGCCCGTGTCAAGTGACACGGCCGTGTCAGCTGTGCTGACAGAATTTCTGAATTTTGGTTCTTCCAATCTTTTTAAAGTTCAGGGGCAGTTTGGGTATTGCGGCGGAGATCTGAAAACCTAGAGGGATTAAAAGAGGATTGAGAGACAAAGAGAAGGGACTTTTTGATCGTACGAAAGAATTCCAGAAGAGAGCAAGATAGCGTTATCAAGGTTGTGGAAGACGAAGAGATTCAACGGTGGAAACCATTGAAGATCAGAGTTCTCCTAATCTTTTGTAAATGTCTAAACTTTCTGATTTTGGTTTCTTGAATATTATGAGAGGCTAAACCCCCCAATGCCAGGGGGGTGTCCCTGATTTGAATTGTAATGACTTTTGAATTCCGTATTTCTTTAATCAAGTATTAGTTTTATGCAATTTGATTGTTTAATGTTTTTATGCCTTCTTTGTCGGAAAAACAAAGATTGATCTACGGTTAACAATTTGTAGGACTACGGTTGTTAAGGTTTTTAAACAATTTGATCTAGTAGTTATCACCTGGGACTAGGGATACCGAAAGGTTATTTGAACATTCTTGATTATTTACATCTTTGGTTTGCAAACCTTTGTTTCTAAGGACTTAGGCAATAGGATTGCAAACCAAAAGGCTTTCCACTAAGGACTTAGGGAAACACCCTTAAGAACAAATAGTTGCAGTCTATGAACTTGTTGAAGAGATCTTTTTACAAAGTCATTATAAGGAAGATCAAACACCTACCCTGGCATTACCTCAAATTACATCTAAAAAGTCAAACTTTAATTTCAGCTTATTTTTATTATTTCTGTTATTTAAATTTACTTATTGCATTATAACAAAACACCTATTTGCTCTTTTGTTTAATTGACTTAAATAACTTGTGTTTCCTACGCAATCCTCGTGGTCGATACTTGGGGTAAAACCCATTATTACTACATCGGTGAAAATAGTACACTTGCTATTTTTCCGATCAAGTTTTTGGCGCCGTTGCCGGGGATTGCCAAAATATAAGTTTTATTTTAGTCAATTAAAATTTTATTGCTCTGCAATTAAAATTCTTTTTGCTGAAATTTTTATTTGCTTATTTTAATTTTATTTTTTTTACTTATCTACTAATCGATTTCTAATCTTGTATGCGAGGTAAGGCCTCAGCTGAACTTCTTTTTAACGCAGAACCAGAAAGACTATTGAGAGCACGACTCCGAGAAGTCAAGCGAAAAAGACTGGCATCGAAAGAAGACTCCCCTGTAGTTTTAGAATCAGAAGACGAAGAAGTAATATCTATTCAGTCCGAGCAGTCAGATTCTGAGCCTGAAACTATGGCAGCTGATCCACCTCCTCCAGAGAGACTTTTGGGTGATTATGGAAGAGCCAATGCACCGCTTGGAAGAATGACCATTGTAAACCAACCGGTCAATGTTGCACACTTCCAACTTCATCCTTCAACTATCCGACAGTTGGAGAGCAAGCCGTTTGCAGGACGAATCAATGAAGATGCAAATAAGCATCTACAAAGATTCCTCACCACGACAACTTCATTAAAGATTGAAGGTCATTCTGAAGAAGCTAAGAGACTTGTAATGTTTCCTTTTACCTTATCTGAAGATGCGGAAGAGTGGTTTTACTCACTTCCAGCGGGAAGCATCACAACATGGCAACAGATGGAAACCGCTTTCTTGAACGAATACTTCCCCGCATCAGTTTTCATCCGAAAAAGATATGATATTGTAAACTTCAAGCAGAAAGAAGGGCAATCGTTGGGGGATGCATACAAAAGGTTCAAGAGATGTTTGGTTGCATGTCCTACTCATAATATGGACCCAACCGAGCAAATGCAGACTTTTGTTAATGGTCTCCGACTTAAGACAAAACAGCTTATCGACACTGCTGCCGGTGGCTCAACTAACTTTGCAACAGCCACTGGTATCAAGAGAATCATAGAAGCGATTGCCGCCAATGAGCACATTGAGTTATATGACCGCGCTATGAGCCAACCAGAAGGAAAAATTGATTTGAAGCTTGCTGATCAGGTGGTTAAAATGGAAGAATAGATTGCAGCTGAAGTAGAAAGAAGATTGAAGAAAATGAATCTCGGTGAGCAGAAGGTAGCACAGGTTGAGCCAACCACCTCAGTTATATGTGAAATTTGTAGTGGACCGCATTTTGCCATGCATTGTGTGGCAACGCAGGAACAGGTGGAACAGATTCATATGTTGAGGCAAAACAATCCTTACGCCAATACATATAATCCGGGTTGGAAAAATCATCCCAATTTTGCATGGAAGGACCAACAAGGAAACTTTCAAAAGCAAGGACCAACCCAATATCAATCTCCAGCTCAGTCACAACAATACAGACCTCCTCAACAACAAGTTCCCTATCAGCAACAATTCCAATATCACCCGCAACAGTTCCAATCTCAAGCACATCAACAATTGCAGCAACAGGTACCGAAGAAGGCTGAATGGGAGATAGCTATTGAAAAGATGGCAGCTCAAAACTCTCAATTTCAGGAAGAAACTAGGAGCAACTTGAGAAACACAGGGGCGTCAATCAAAAACTTAGAGATTCAAATGAGTCAGATTGCCCAACAAATGACCAACACTCAACCACAAGGCGCTCTCCCAAGTGCCACGGTTACAAATCCCAGAGACAACAATCATGTGAACGCTGTAATTACCAGAAGCAATAAATCCAATGACAAACCGGAGAGGAATTTCGAGGATGAGGATATGTTGATCGAAGTGGATGTCGAGATTAAAGAGAATCAGGGTATAAGTCAAGAAATCAAGAGGGACGAAAGGGTAGTAAAAGAAAAGATAGTTACACCAAAACCGGCAGTTAAACTCCCTTTTCCCACGAGAAATAGGAAGAAAGAACAACATGAGAAGAATTTTGAGAAGTTCTTAGAGATGTTCAAGAAACTTGAGCTGAACATTCCTTTCTTGGAGGCACTTGAGCAAATGCCCACTTATGCGAAATTTATGAAGGATATCATTTCAAAGAAGAGGACCATCGAGAGTGATCCGATTATTCTAACTGAAACTTGTAGTGCTATTTTGCAGGGAATGAAGATTCCGGTTAAAAAGAAAGACAGAGGTTCAGTAACTATACCATGCACAATTGGTGATAGGTCTTTCAAGAAAGCACTGATAGATTTGGGAGCAAGTGTGAGTCTTATGCCATTATCCATCTACAAGAGATTGGGAATAGGTAAAGTACAGGACACACGAATGACACTCCAGTTTGCTGACTAATCAATTAAAAGACCTTACGGAGTGGTAGAAGACGTGTTGGTGAAAATCGACAAGTTCGTATTTCCGGTAGACTTTGTTATTTTAGAGATGCCCGAAGATGAAGAGATACCAATCATTTTGGGGAGACCATTTCTAGAGACCGGGAGGTGTTTGATCGACATAGAGGAAGGTACAATGACCTTGAAAGTCTATGATGAAGAATTGAAGATTGATGTGCGCAACACTATGAAGTACAAGGATGATGTTGCCACAAGTCAACACATTGAGGTAATTGAGCAAATTTGTGACGAAGAAAACTCTTTGACAAAACAGAAGTTACCCTTGGAGAGAGTTTTGAGTCTATCAATCTTCGAAGAAGAGGAGGTAATTGATGAAAAAGATAGTGAAGTTTTAGCCATGATGGAAATATCGTTTGCCAAAGATTCTCGCCACAACAGATGGGAGGATCTAAGGCAACCGTTAGTGGAAGAAAGTAAAGATGAACCAAAGAAGGGGGTTGAACTAAAACAATTACCAGAGAACCTCAAATACGTCTTTTTAGACACTGAAAGTAAGTGCCCGGCTATAATAAGTTCCCACCTTGAATTCCTTCAAGAAGATAAGCTTGTCAAGGTCCTTAAAAAGCATAAAAGTGCCCTTGGATGGTCAATTGAAGACTTGAAAGGAATAAGTCCAACACTTTGCATGCACAAAATCTTAATGGAAGACGATCACAAACCGGTTGTCCAACCTCAACGGCGACTGAATCCAGCAATGAAGGAGGTGGTTAGAAAGGAGGTGGTAAAACTTTTGGACGCCGGGATGATCTACCCAATATCTGACAGTTCATGGGTGAGCCCAGTTCATGTGGTGCCAAAGAAAGGGTGAACTACCGTTGTTAAGAACGAAAAGAATGAGTTGATTCCCACAAGGACAGTTACAGGGTGGAGAGTCTGTATTGACTACCGAAGACTGAATCAGGCAACAAGAAAAGATCACTTCCCGTTGCCTTTCATCGACCAGATGTTAGAAAGGTTGGCGGGTCATGACTACTATTGTATCCTCGATGGTTACTCGGGGTATAATCAGATAGCTGTTGCACCAGAGGATCAAGAGAAGACCGCTTTTACATGCCCTTTTGGTATTTTCGCCTACAGAAGAATGCCATTCGGGTTATGTAATGCACCGGCCACATTTCAACGATGCATGCAATCCATTTTTTCCGATATGCTTGAGAAACATATGGAAGTGTTCATGGATGACTTCTCGGTTTTTGGTAAGTCTTTTGATAACTGCTTAACTAACCTTGCTATTGTTTTAGAAAGATGCCAACAAACCAACTTAATCCTAAATTGGGAGAAGTGCCACTTCATGGTGCGTGAAGGTATAGTCTTGGGCCACAAAATTTCTCATAAGGGAATAGAAGTTGATCAAGCCAAGATAGAAATCATTGCAAAATTGCCTCCTCCCCTGAATGAAAAAGGTATCCGAAGTTTCTTAGGGCATGCGGGTTTTTACCATAGGTTCATAAGAGATTTCTCAAAAATAGCAAAACCTTTAACTACACTTTTAGTTAAGGACAAAGCTTTTGATTTTGACAAAGCATGTGCTGCAGCATTTGATACACTAAAACAAAAATTAGTGTCGGCACCAATTGTTGTAGCACCAGATTGGTCTCTACCTTTTGAGATCATGTGTGATGCAAGTGATATTGCAGTAGGGGCGGTGTTGGGACAACATAGAGAAAAATTGTTACATGTTATTTACTACGCTAGTCATGTGTTGAACCCTGCACAGATGAACTATGCAACTACTGAAAAGGAGTTGTTAGCGGTTGTTTATGCCTTTGATAAATTCAGGCAATATCTGTTGGGTTCTAGAGTCATTGTTTATACTGACCATGCTGCCTTGAAGTATCTTTTTGCTAAACAGGACTCTAAGCCAAGACTGCTAAGATGGATCCTACTCCTTCAAGAGTTTGATGTAGAAATTCGTGACAAGAAAGGATCTGAGAACACTGTGGCAGATCACTTGTCTCGAATGTCACCAATTGAAGAGACAGAAACCACACGCCCAATAAAGGATGAGTTCGCAGGTGAACATATCCTCGCAGTTATTGGTGTACCTTGGTTCGCCGACTATGCGAATTACTTGGTAGGTGGTATTATCCCTGATGATTTTGACTATAACCGTAGAAAAAAGTTTTTACATGACTGCAGGTTCTACTTGTGGGATGATCCCTACTTATACAAGAAAGGTCTTGATGGGTTGATTAGAAGATGTGTACCTGAAGAGGAACAACGAGATGTGCTGAAAGCATGCCATGACTCAGAATACGGAGGACATTTCAGTGGTGATAGAACAGCTGCAAAGGTCCTACAATCTGGTCTATATTGGCCCACATTATTCAAAGACGCTCAAAGCATTGTGAAAGAATGCGACAGGTGTCAGAGAACAGGGAATATCTCAAAAAGAAATCAGATGCCTCAGAAGGGTATTCTTGAAGTGGAGTTGTTTGATGTGTGGGGTATTGATTTCATGGGACCATTTCCACCATCATATGGGAAGAACTACATCCTTGTAGCGGTGGACTACGTCTCTAAATGGGTTGAAGCAGTTGCTCTTCCTACAAATGATGCCAAAGTGGTGGTGAATTTCCTCAAGAACAACATATTTTCCAGATTCGGTGTTCCCCGAACACTCATAAGCGATGAAGGTACTCATTTCTTGAATAAGTTAATGGAGAATCTGCTGAAGAAGTATAATGTGAAGCACAAGATTGCAACAGCTTACCACCCCCAGACTAGTGGTCAAGTAGAGGTATCGAACAGGCAAATCAAGCAGATCCTCGAAAAGACTGTTAGCACCTCAAGAAAAGATTGGGCGGTGAAGCTTGACGATGCATTATGGGCCTACAGGACGGCTTTCAAAACACCCATAGGCATGTCACCCTATCAGTTGGTCTATGGTAAAGCTTGCCATTTGCCACTCGAGCTTGAACACAAGGCATTTTGGGCTTCTAAATTCCTCAACTATGATATGGTAAAAGCGGGTGAATCCCGTATCCTTCAACTACATGAATTAGAGGAATTTCGAGATCAAGCCTATGAAAATGCGAAGATATACAAAGAACAAACAAAGAAGTGGCACGATCAGAGGATCATCAAGAAGGATTTTTGGGAAGGACAACTCGTGTTATTGTTTAACTCGAGGCTGAAGCTGTTTCCTGGCAAATTGAAGTCCAGATGGTCAGGGCCGTTTGTTGTACACAAGGTTTTCCCACATGGTGCGATTGAAATTAAAAACCAAGCCACTGGGGATATATTCAAAGTAAATGGACAGAGGTTGAAGCCCTACTATGCAGGGCAGGAAGCTGGAACAATTGATCATGTGCATCTCACCCAGTGAGGTGGGCGTCCGTCGAGCCAGGCGACGTTAAACGAAGCGCTTAGTGGGAGGCAACCCACTGTTTTATCTTTAACAGTTTTCTTTGTTTATTGCTTTTATTTTGTAGGTTGTTTTGAAACACAGCTATCAAGGGGGTGAAGAGAGCAGGAGCTACAAAACAGACAAAATTTTGGGAGCACAGTGTCTGACACGGTCTGGCCGTGTTGGCTGACACGGCCGTGTTGCCTTGAACAAAAAATTGAGAAAGGAAAATTGGTTCTCCAGACCCGGACACGGTCTGACCGTGTCACCGGACACGGCCGTGTCGTACTGTTGGTATTTTTTTCAGGACAAGAATGAATTTCCAGACTCGGACACGGTCTGACCGTGTCGCCTGACACGGCCGTGTCAGCGAGTCAGCTTTTGAATTTTTTTTCTTTTTCCTGTGGGTCCCGCGCGCCCCACACTCCAAAACCCTATTTGTGCCTTCTCTCACTTAACTTTTTATCTTTCTTCCTCCTTCTTTCTTCTTCCCCCCCCCCATAATTTCAAACACAACTTTGCCTCCATCATTAAAACCCACACACAAACCTCCACTTACCCCTTCAAATATTCAGATTTTCCCCACACCCACTTCACAAAAAGTGTTCCTCTCATCACCCTCCATCCACCTACGGTAGCCGTTTTTCACTAATTCGAATCTTCAGTTTTTGTAACTTTTCAGGTACCCAAAATGCCCCCAAAGAGTGGTTTCAGAAGAAGACAAACCGAGGATGGCTCTTCGAGACCTTCCACTCGAGCACGGAGGAATGTCGAACCGGCGGCTGAGCCGGCCAACGAAAATCCTCATGGATTCATTTTTATCAACCCTGCTCATGAAGTCCGGTATTCCAAACTTAAGGACCGACGGTTAATTCCAAACAGGTACATGTGTCTCGCTACTCTTGCTGAATTGGGTTTGTCTGAGGATGTTCATAGACTGTTGAATAAAATAGGGCTGCTAGATTTTATGCTGCGTACAACACCTACTTATGAACGGATAACATTGGAGTTCTTAAGTACGGTGGAGTACGAGGTCCATACGGAATGGGAAAGGAGACTCCCTATGTGTACCGGTGCAATCACTTTTCAATTGTTTCAGACTGAGCACCGGTTAACTCTAGAGGAATTAGGTGCTATCCTTGGTATACCCACTGAGGGACCGGGAAAATTGCCTAGTGATTTTGAACCCGAAAGGTTTTGGGGTAAGATCACAGGAACTGAATATATCGCAAAAGACGCGAAGGCCTCCCGGATTCATAATCCATGTTTTCGTTATGTGCAAAAATGTCTGGCTTATTCTATGTTTGGCAGGGGTGATAGTCAGGGCGTTATCTCACAAACTGAACTTTTTCTGATGTCTTCTATGATTTCGGAGACTCCGGTTAATGTGGCGGCCTTTGTGGCTGCACATCTAAGCAAAGTGGGAAAAGCAGTTTCTGGTGACATTTGTGTTGGGGGTATCATCACTCAAATAGCTAGATTTCTCGGCTATGACCCGGTGGCACATCATCATGAGCCCGTCGCAGGTATGACTAAACTTGATATGCTTGCTTTGATTAACCAACTTGTGATACAGATGAATGGTACTTCTTATGAGTACAAAGTTGGGAAAACGGTGGTCATGAATCTCCCAAATCCTCAACGGACGTCCACCCTCAACGAGGAGAATTGGCGCTATCGGGAAATCTTTAGGAGCAGTTATTAGTTTCAGCGAAATGAAGAGAGTGCACACCTACAAGGAGAGACGGGTCAATCATCACATGGTGGTACCCAATCTACCTCTTTCACAAGTGAAGAATGGAATTGGATACATGGCGAATTCGCCGATCTAAGAGGTGAGCAAGCGCGCCAAGGTCTAGAGCTACACCGTCAAGGAGAGGAACAAACCCGTCAAGGCGTGATGATGACGGAGATGCACAGCATGATGCAACAATTGATGTTGCATTTCCCTCCTCCTCCTCAGTAGGATGTTCGGTAAGTCCTCTCCGGCGAGTACGAAAACATTGCGGACAATGTTTAGTGCAAGTGGGGGAGGGATTTTATCATTATTGTTTTCTTTTTTTTTCTCAGTATTATTTTCGTATTTTAGTATTCCTTTTTAATTTGTTTTGTCTGAAGTTTTCTTTCTAGTTGTATCAAAAGTGTAACAGGATGAAGATTGGTGTCGAAGGCATGAAGTGATGAGTGACAAATGGAAGGACGACACAACCAAAAGCTAATATCTCAAGGCACTTTGAAAGTTGATGTAGCCAAAAAATAAAATGTCGGACGCAATGTGGTGAACGGAATTGAGCAGTTGAGGGACGAAATCAAGCCGGAAAGAGAAGTCACACGAAATTGAGGGTGTGTGGAAGCTGCAAACTTAACCTACCTGGTGAGGATTATAAAAAGCCAAACACTTAAAGAGATCACCATGAGAGTAAAATCAGGTATGTCTTTATCTCCCTAATTTTGCGTCTATTCTATCAACATAACACAATTGAGAAATCACACAAGAGGCAGTTGCTTGTTGTTTATTTGTTTCATCTCCCAGTCATTGTTTTCCTCCATTGTTGTTTTGTCTTGTATGGTCATATCCCTCGTGTAACCCGTTGAGCCATTTTTCCTTGTTTTGTTCTGTCATTTCTCCATCTTTTATTATTACCACTTCCGGGTAGCACTTATCGTTTTTCTCTTATGTTCAACTGTGTGAAAATTGTAAGTTTGGGGTGGCCGATATGTGTGTATGAAAGTAAAGGGGCAAAGAAAAGAAAAAGAAAGAAAAAGAAAAAAAAAACAACAAAAAAAAAGATTGAACACACTTGCCCAAAGAAAAGTGAAAGACTCGTGAAAACGGGGAATATAAGAAGAACACCCCATACGTACAAGAAAACTGATAAGAGTAACATAAGTGCGGAAAAAAAACATTTGTGTACCCGTTCACTGTTTATCCAACCTCCACCTCAGCCCCATTACAACCCATAAAGACCTCAAAATGTGTGATTCCTTTTTATTGTGTAGTGAAAGTAGGATACTCGCAAAGTCAAGGGTTGATATCGCATACTATGATCTGAGCGAAAAATAATTTAACCAAGAGAGAAATTGTGAGAAGAGTGACAAGTTTGCAGGTGAAACACATTTTGATTTAAAGTGTGACGGACAACAAGGGGCGATGAGTTTCAAAAGCTGACTCAAGGAAGAGATTCAAGTTGCGAATGATATCGGCTGTGTTGTGGTAGAAAAAGGAAAATTCAAGGTGACCTTTGTTTGTTCGCTTGCATCGCTTGAGGACAAGCAATGAGATAAGTTTGGGGTTGTGATCGGTCACCATTTTACACTCATTTTCATCATAAATTCGACACACGATCATCATGTTTGGTAACACTTTATGGTTTTTTTTCCAAATGTTTTCTTTAATTTATCTAGTTTCAAGTTTATTTGTGTGAAGTTTGTTTTTGTGTCATTCTCATTGTAAATTAGATGCTTTTGATCTCGTTTGGTAATGGTTTCAGGTTAGCTTCGGATTTATGGAAGATCGCATAGCCAAGAGGTGTGAGAAAAGGGAGCAAAAAGCAAAAAAAGAGCATTTGGGCAGAGGCGGACACGGTCTGACCGTGTCACCTGACACGGCCGTGTCAGACCCCCTGAAGAAACTCAGCCCTAAGACCAGAAGCTGACACGGTCTGCCCGTGTCAAGTGACACGGCCGTGTCAGCTGTGCGGACAGAATTTCTGAATTTTGGTTTTTCCAATCTTTTTAAAGTTCAGGGGCAGTTTGGGTATTGCGGCGGAGATCTGAAAACCTAGAGGGATTAAAAGAGGATTGAGAGACAAAGAGAAGGGACTTTTTGATCGTATGAAAGAATTCCAGAAGAGAGCAAGATAGCATTATCAAGGTTGTGGAAGACGAAGAGATTCAACGGTGGAAACCATTGAAGATCAGAGTTCTCCTAATCTTTTGTAAATGTCTAAACTTTCTGATTTTGGTTTCTTGAATATTATGAGAGGCTAAACCCCCCAATGCCAGGGGGGTGTCCCTGATTTGAATTGTAATGACTTTTGAATTCCGTATTTCTTTAATTAAGTATTAGTTTTATGCAATTTGATTGTTTAATGTTTTTATGCCTTCTTTGTCGGAAAAACAAAGATTGATCTACGGTTAACAATTTGTAGGACTACGGTTGTTAAGGTTTTTAAACAATTTGATCTAGTAGTTATCACCTAGGACTAGGGATACCGAAAGGTTATTTGAACATTCTTGATTATTTACATCTTTGGTTTGCAAACCTTTGTTTCTAAGGACTTAGGCAATAGGATTGCAAACCAAAAGGCTTTCCACTAAGGACTTAGGGAAACACCCTTAAGAACAAATAGTTGCAGTTTATGAACTTGTTGAAGAGATCTTTTTACAAAGTCATTATAAGGAAGATCAAACACCTACCCTGGCATTACCTCAAATTACATCTAAAAAGTCAAACTTTAATTTCAGCTTATTTTTATTATTTCTGTTATTTAAATTTACTTATTGCATTATAACAAAACACCTATTTGCTCTTTTGTTTAATTGACTTAAATAACTTGTGTTTCCTACGCAATCCTCGTGGTCGATACTTGGGGTAAAAGCCATTATTACTACATCGGTGAAAATAGTACACTTGCTATTTTTCCGATCAGCTTATTACGGTATTCATCAAATTGTACCTTGAGAGGATCATAGGGTAGCTTCTGCTTTTTAGCTGGCTTAGATTCTGCTTCTGAGGTCTTTCTCTTTAATCTCTTTTCTTTCTTCTTCTGTTCTTTCTTTTTCAACTCAGCCAGAGATGGAAGAGTTCTTCCTCGAATCCACACAGGATCAACAGAAGATTGAGCTTTGACACAAGACTTTAAGTAACGCTTCACAAATTTGTCAAGCTCTTCTTTGAACAATTGAGAGAAGCCCTCAACAGGGGTTCTTCTAGTCTGAATATCTGGAAATATTCTTGGAATAGAAGTTACTTTCTCAATCAGAAGCATCCTTTGTAAATCAAAGACATTCAGAATGTGTCCTTGTATAACAGTTAAGAACTTGGGCGTACCAACAGCTCTCAGAAGATCCATCAATTCACTTTCTATCAGAATATCTGAAATCATTCTGGCAAGAGGAATAGTGTTCTTCTTGAAATCTGGATACTTCTTGCGTTCTTCATCTCTTGATTCTTCAATATTTGTCTTCAAATGTTGAAATAGAATGTTTGAGAGATTAACCTTAGTACCTTTTTCAATGCAGAAAAGTACATACTTCTGATCTTGATTTACATACGTAGAGGCAAGAAATTGCTTTCTGTGATAAAGAGATCCCAGAATAATCTCAGCCCAAACTCTATAGGAAGGCTTCAACGACGTAGTTTGATGAGATGCGGATTCAGAAGAAGTAGACAATTCATTATCAACTTTTTCTCAATCAACTCTACCAGGAAGAGCACATGTGATTCCTTCTGAGTCATCAAGACTATAAATCTTCCTAATCATTTTCTCAGTCACAACAACTTCATGCCCTAATACGAAGGAGATGATAGCAGTTGGAGTAACTTGTACCAGCATTGCAGCCTTGGTTTTGAAATCATGTTCCAACAGATTGTCAAAATCCACCATAGTTTTGCATAGAACTTCCAGTTCCTCATGTGGAATAGAACAAGTCTTTAAAGGATGATATCCATATTTGTGTTGAACAAGATGTACTGAAGACATTTTTTGTTGAGTACTTGAGGATGAAAGCATGAATATACTCTGAGATTCGGTTTAGAAACTAGGGTTTATGCAACAATGAGAAAGAAAGATGAACGAAGGAGACAATGAATGAAGAGAGAGAATGTAAAGAGATGAATTGAAGTGAAGATGAGTTTATATAGAGACGAATTTGAAATGAAATGCAATATGTGTTTGAATGAATATGATTACAGAAAAACATAGAATCAATTGCATTTAATGAGAAATGGCGTTAGGAGAGATAACGTAATATTTGAAATGATTTGCACAGTTACCTAGGGTGGCGTCTCCTCAACTGCACGCGTACTTGTCCAAATAGAGTGAACACTTGTTCAACATCTGGAAAGCTGGTGACAGCTGTTTTGCTTTAAAAGAAATTCTAAATCAACTTAGATAATGAAACGTTAGTAATAATAGAATCAGAACTTCTAATTGATCAACATCAGAACTTCTGATAAGAAGATAAAACAAAATCATTTCAAACCTAATCCATACGTCAGAACTTCTCATCTTCTCATTCTGGGCATAAGTCCATACTGATATTCTTCAGAATGAACTTAAACCTATCTTCAGCAAGGGGTTTTGTAAAGATATAAGCCCATTGATGGTCTGTATCCACGAAGTTCAAAGATAGAACACCCTTCTGAACATAGTCCCTAATGAAATGATGTTTGATCTTAATATGTTTAGCTTTGGAATGTAAGATAGGATTCTTAGATAGGCAAATAGCAGAAGTATTATCACAGAAGATAAGAATGTTACTCTCATATATCTGATAATCTTCTAACTAACTCTTCATCCAGAGCATCTGTGTACTACATCCAGCAGCAGCAACATATTCTGCTTCTGTTGTAGAGAGGGCAATGGTAGCTTGCTTCTTGCTGTACCAGGAGATCAGATGACTTCCAAGAAATTGACAACTTCCAGAAGTATTCTTTCTTTCAATTCTATCTCCAGCGTAATCAGCATCACAATATCCTACTAAGTTGTACTCTTTAGATCTTCTGTAGACTAAACCAACATTAGTAGTACCTTTCAGATACCTAAGAATTCTCTTAACGGCTGTTAAGTGAGATTCTCTAGGATCTTATTGGAATCTTGCACACAGACAAACACTGAATAAAATATCAGGTCTAGAAGCAGTAAGATATAGAAGAGATCCAATCATACCTCTGTACAACTTCTGATCTACCTTCTTACTTACCTCATCCTTACCTAAGATACACGTTGGATGCATAGGAGTATTTGCTTCTTTGCTTTCAGAAAGATTAAACTTCTTCAGAAGTTCTTTCACATACTTGGTTTGGTGAACATACGTTCCTTCTGATGTTTGATTGATCTGGATCCCAAGGAAATACTTGAGTTCTCCCATCATGCTCATTTCAAACTCAGCCTGCATAGACTTAGCAATCTCCTTTCCAAGTGTAGCATTAGATGTTCCAAATATAATATCATCAACATAAATTTGGAAAATTAAAAGATCCTTTTTAAAGGTTTTACAAAAGAGAGTAGTATCCACTTTTCCTCTAGTGAAACCATTATCTAGAAGGAAAGAACTTAATCTTTCATACCAAGCTCTAGGAGCTTGCTTCAATCCGTATAATGATTTTTTTAGTTTAAAAACATGATTTGGAGACTTAGAGTCTTCAAAACAAGGAGGTTGGTGGACATAGACTTCCTCATCTATATAACCATTTAAGAAGTCATTCTTAACATCCATCTGATATAGAGTGATGTTATGTTGAGTGGCAAAAGAAATCAATAAGAGAATAGATTCTAACCTGGCCACTGGTGCAAAGGTTTCTATATAGTCAATACCTTCTTGCTGACTGTAGCCCTGAGCCACCAGTCTGGCTTTGTTTCTTACAACTTCTCCTTTTTCGCTTAGCTTGTTTCTGAAGACCCACTTCGTACCAATGATGTTAACTCCTTTTGGTCTAGGAACAAGATCCCACACATCATTCCTTGTAAACTGATTTAGTTCTTCTTGCATGGCAATTATCCAATCTACATCTTCTAGAGCTTGATCAACAGAAGTTGGCTCGATCAAAGAAACAAGACCTAATTGACATTCTGCATTGTTCTTAAGGAATGCTCTTGTTCTGATAGGATCATCCTTCTTTCCAAGAATGACATCTTCTGAGTGAGTAGAGTTGAGTCTAGAAGATCTTCTGATAGCTGGCTCTTCAGAAATTCTGAGATTCTCTAAAGAAGCAGCAACTTGATCTTCTGATCCTTTGCTTCTGGGTTCTTCAGCTTCTGAAACTTTGCTTCTTGGTTCTTCAGCTTCTGAAATTGAGATATCTATATCTGCAAAATTCTCAAACTGCTTTGGCTTTTCAAAACCAAGCTTATCATCAAATCTGGTATTGATTGATTCTTCAACAATCAATGTTTCAGTATTGTATACTCTGTAGCCTTTAGAGAATTCAGAATATCCAAGAAGGAAACACTTTTATGCCTTATAATCAAACTTACTCAGATGATCTTTAGTATTCAGAATAAAACAAACACATCCAAAATGATGAAAATATGAAATGTTGGGCTTTCTGTTCTTCCACAATTCATAAGGAGTCTTATTAAGAATAGGTCTGATAGAGATTTTATTCTGAATATAGCATGCAGTGTTTATTGCTTCTGCCCAGAAATGCTTAGCCATATTGGTTTCGTTGGTCATGGTTCTGGCCATTTCTTGTAGAGTCATATTCTTTCGCTCTACAACTCCATTTTGCTGTGGAGTTCTAGGGCAAGAGAAATCATGGGCGATACCATTTTCTTTGAAGTAAACTTCAAAGAATCTGTTCTCAAATTCGCCACCATGATCACTTCTGACCTTTATGATTTTACACTCTTTCTCAGATTGAATCTGAGTGCAGAATTCAAAGAACACTGAATGAGACTCATCCTTGTGTTTCAAGAACTTTACCCATGTCTAGTGACTATAATCATCTATGATGACTAATCCATATTTCTTCCCTCTGACAGATGCTGTTTTGACTGGGCCAAACAGATCAATATGCCGAAGTTCTAGCGGCCTAGAGGAAGAAACAACATTCTTAGACTTGAATGCAAGTTTGGAAAACTTCCCTTTCTGACATGCTTCACAAAGAGCATCTGATTGGTATTTCAGATTAGGGAGTCCTCTGACCAGATTTAGTTTGTTAATCTGAGAAATCTTTCTCAAACTAGCATGGCCTAATCTTCTATGCCAGACCCATTGCTCTTCGCTAACAGACATAAGACAAGTTACCTTTTGATTCTTAAGATCTTGAAGATCAATCTTGTAAATGTTGTTCTTTCTCTTGCCTGTAAATAAGATTGAGCCATCCTTCTGACTTACAGCCTTACAAGACTTTTGATTAAAGATTATGTCATAACCATTGTTACTTAATTGACTTATGGATAACAAGTTATGATCTAATCCATCTACCAGAAGAACATTAGTTATAGAAGGAGAGTTACCAATACTTATGGTTCTTGAGCCAATTATCTTGCCCTTATGATCTCCTCTAAACTTAACTTCTCCAGCAGATTTAAGCACCAGGTCTTGGAACATAGACCTTCTTCCCGTCATGTGTCGAGAGCACCCAGAGTCCAGGTACCATGACATGCTTTCCTTTATCTTCTTTGCAGCCAAGGATATCTGCAACGGGAATAATCTTTTCCTTAGGTACCCACATTTTCTTGGGTCCTTTCTTGTTAGTTCTCCTCAAGTTCTGATTGAACTTAGGTTTAGCATGATAAACAATAGGAGGTACAGCATGATAATCCTTATTCTGAGTTACATGATATTTCCTAGGTTGTGTCACATGCTTCTTAGTGTGTGTAATGTGAAAGCTTTTAGCATGTGATGTGAGCCTAATATCATGGTAGTGGCCATACTTGAACTGATCATACAATGGCTTGTATGTGATTTTCATATCATCTACAGGTTCAAGTTTGTATGGGGTTTCACCCTCATAGCCAATGCTAACTCTCTTGTTTCCACTAACCGCATATATCATAGAGGCAAGTTGACTTCTTCCAATACCTCAAGATAAGAACTTACTAAAGCTCAAGTCATATTCTTTCAAAATATTGTTCAGACTAGGAGTGGACTTTTCTGGGTCAGAAGGAGATCCAACATCTTTGGATAATTTTAAAACTTTTTCCTTCAGTTCAGAATTTTCTACTTCTAGCTTCTTAGTTTCAGATTCAAATAGCTTTTTCAGCTTTTTGTATTTGATACTAAGATGAGCCTTGAGTTCCAAAAGTTCTGTTAAACTGGAAACTAACTCTTCTCTAGATAGTTTAGAAAATAACTCTTCAGAATCTGATTCTGATGTAGATTCTGATCCATCACCAACTGTGGTCATCAACGCAATATTTGTCTGCTCGCCTTTAGAGTTTGATTCTGATTCTGATGAATCTGAATCATCCTAAGTTTCCATAAGACCTTTCTTCTTATGAAACTTCTTTTTGGGCTTCTCCTTCTGAAGCTTTGGATACTCACTCTTATAGTGACCTGGCTCATTGCACTCAAAGCACGTGACCTTCTTCTTGTCATATCTTCTGCTTCCAGAAGATTCTCCTTTCTCAAGCTTCTTAGAACTTTTGAAGTTCTTGAACTTCCTATGCTTGCTCTTCCAGAGTTGGTTTACCCTTCTGGAGATCATGGACAGTTCATCTTCTTCTTGTGATTCTGATTCTTCATAATCTTCTTCTTCAGCCTGAAAAACGTTAGTGCATTTTTTATAATTAGATTTTAATGCAATAGACTTACCTTTCTTCTGAGGTTCATTAGCATCCAGCTCTATTTCATGACTCCTCAAGGCGCTGATCAGCTCTTCCAAAGAGACTTCATTCATATCCTTTGATATCTTGAATGCAGTCACCATTGGGCTCCATCTTCTAGGCAAGCTTCTGATGATCTTCTTGACATGATCAGCCTTTGTGTATCCCTTGTCAAGCACTCTTAATCCAGCAGTTAGAGTTTGAAATCTTGAAAACATTTTTTCAATGTTTTCATCATCCTCCATCTTGAAGGCTTCATATTTCTGGATTAAAGCAAGAGCTTTGGTCTCCTTGACTTGGGTATTTCCTTCATGAGTCATTTTCAATGATTCATATATGTCATAGGAAGTTTCTCTGTTTGATATCTTCTCATATTCAACATGAGAAATAGCATTCTGCAGAACAGTCATACACTTGTGATGATTTTTGAGTTCTTTCTTTTGATCATCACTCATTTCTTGTCTTGTCAGCTTTACTCCTCTAGCTTTAACTGGATGTTTGTAAACATCCACCAGAAGATCCCATAAGTCACCATCTAATCCAAGAAAGTAACTTTCGAGTTTATCTTTCCAATATTCAAAGTTTTCACCATCAAATACTGGTGGTCTAGTGTAGTCATTGTTACCATTTCCATTGTGTTGCTCAACAGAGCCAGATGTAGATGTAGGTGGTGGAGTCTCAACCATCTTGACTTAGTGTTTTTCTCTTCCTGAATCTTTTCTAACACGGTTAAGTGCTTGCACCTTAGAACCGGCACTCTGATGCCAATTTAAGGATAGAAAAACACTTAGAAAGGGGGGTTTGAATAAGTGTGACTTTAAAAACTCTTAAGATAAAAACAATTGCAAAATGATTTTTATCCTGGTTAATTGTTAACGAAACTACTCCAGTCCACCCCCTTAGAGTGATTTACCTCACCTGAGGATTTAATCCACTAATCAACCTTGATTACAATGGTTTTCCACTTAGATACCTTCTAAGTCTTCTAGAGTATTCTGATCACACCTTGATCACTCTAGGAACCTTTTACAAATTAATGTAAACAAATTGTTACAAGAGTATTACAATGCTTCTTAATAAGCTATAATCACAACTGTGATATTTCTCTTAAGTTCTAAGCTTAAATCTCACTAAGATATTACAATGAAGTGAGGTTGGAGATGAAGTTTGATAGCTTTTAAATTTGACAGCGTTTCAGCAAGTTTGAAAGAGTTGTTCGTAAATTGGTTAACCTTGCTTCTGATCAGACTTCACTATTTATGGGTGTTTTGAGAAGATGACCGTTGGGAGCATTTAATGCGTTGCGTGATCCGTACAGCATTGTATTTAATGTTTCACTCTTTTGTCAACTACCTCGAGCCTTGTTTTTCCTGCTTTAATTGACTTTGCCTTTAATAGCTTCTAACGTTCCTTTTTTCAGTCACCGTAGCCTGTCATCTTGTACTTGCTTCTGATCTGATGTTTGTAGATACAACGTTGGAGTTAATCAGAGCCAAACAGCTTGGTGCAGAGCATCTTCTTGTCTTTTGACTTTGAAGTGCTTCTAGCATGATACCATAAGAACTTCAGTGCTTCTGCTTCTGATCTCAAGTTCTTCTGATGCTTCAATAGACCATGTTCTGATTCTGCTTGACCATCTTCTTGTGAAATCAAGATTCGCAATGAAGATTTTTTTGTTTTGATGAAGACAAATCAAACATGACAAGAAGGAAAAGATGATATTCAAGATAAAGCATCATGTGTAAAGACTTTTATTCAAGCTTTGGATTCTTTGGAATAGGTATAACCATAATTACCAATTACTTAAAGTCTTAGATGCTCAAAAATCAAACCATAAAATTGCACAGCATACTCTTTCTTAGATCTCAAGTTTCTTAAACAAAAACCGCATTTTCACTATGTGTAAATCGATTTACACTTACTGTAAATCGATTGCTTGCTGAAGGTTTTTATATATGCTTCTGTTTTTGCTTGTGTAAATTGATTTGCACCATATAGCAATCGATTTGCACTGAAGGGTTTTTTTGAATTTTTTGACTGTTAGAAGTTGTGCAATCGATTTGCACAAAGGTGCAATCGATTGCTTGCTGAACGTTTTTGAAAAACAGCATCTTTTCATTACACCTTCTCATACACCTTTTCATTAAAACCTTTCCTTTAATCTTGGCAATGGTTCATGATTAAAATACAGAAACTTATGATATTTCAAGGGGTGTTATGAACATCTATATATACTCAAAATTTCAAATTCATTCTTCACCTCTTCCAATAAAAAACTCTTAGAAATTTCAGAATTTCACATTGTTATTCTTCAATCTTTTTCAAGATATTTTCTACACACTTTCATATCATCCAAACTAGAAAATATTTGAGCAATCTATTACTTTAAAGAATTGTGAATTATTGTTATTGGATGGGAAGTTCAATCAAGTGATTGATACATTGTTCTACTATTCATACTCTTATACAAAATCAAATACTTGTTGTATTCTTGTTATCCAGGATTGTTGGAAACAAGTTAGACACTTTGAGAGGATTGTTCTCATAAGTTATCTATTCCTTTTTATCTCGTGGGTTTTATCGATATTTTCCCTTTCCTTCTTGGAATAAATAAAGTTCGGTGGCGACTCTATTGTACTTCGAGCGCGCGATTGCACTCGAGTCACATTTTTACCGCTACAATTATTCTAGATATTCTTGGACTTTGTTTCTTGTGCAGAAAAGTGATGCTTTTAGAGCCTTTAAGAAGTATGCAAAACAAATCCAAAATGAAAAATCATTAAAGATTGTATCCATAAGAAGTGATCATGGTGGAGAGTTTCAAAATGCATCATTTGAAGAATTTTGTGAAGAACATGGTATCTCTCATAATTTTTCAGCACCAAGAACTCCACAACAAAATGGAGTAGTTGAAAGGAAAAATAGGTTTCTAGTGGAACTTGCAAGAACAATGCTTAGTGATGCAAATCTTCCTAAATACTTTTGGGAGGATGCGGTTAGTACGGCATGTTACGTTGGAAATCGAGTAATCATTAGACCTATCTTAAAGAAGACTCCATATGAACTCTTCAAAGGAAGAAAGCCAAACATTGCTCACTTTCACATTTTTGGATGCAAGTGCTTTGTTCTCAACAATGACAAAGACAATCTTGGTAAGTTTGATGAGAAATCCGACGAAGGTATATTTCTTGGTTATTCTCTTTCTAGTAAAGCATATAGAATTTATAATAAAAGAACTTTAACTATTGAAGAATCCATGCATGTATCTTTTGATGAGACTAACACCTCCAAAGAGGAAATAGTTGTTTGTGATGATGATGATCCTTTAGATTTACCCCCGGAAGAACTTTCAAATGATACAATTGTGAAGGCACCGGAAGTTCAACAAGAAAGTGTTCAACAAAAAAGTGTTCAACAAGAAAGTGTACAACAAGAATCAAACACCAATGATCTACCAAAAGAATGGAGAACTCATAGAGATCATCCTATTGATAAAGTTATTGGTGATATTAGCCAAGGAGTTGCAACAAGATTAAATCTCAAAGATGCTTGCTTACACATGGCTTTTGTTTCTCAAGTTGAACCTTCCAAAGTTGATGAAGCCTTAGGAGACGATCAATGGATAAATGCAATGCAAGAAGAATTAAATCAATTCGAGAGAAATCAAGTTTGGGAACTTGTTCCTAGACCAAGTAATAAACACATCATAGGTACTCGACGAGTGTTTAAGAACAAACTTGATGAGAATGGTATAATTGTTCGAAACAAAGCAAGATTGGTGGCCCAAGGTTACAATCAAGAAGAAGGAATCAACTTTGAAGAAACATTTGCTCCGGTTGTAAGGTTAGAATCTATTCGTCTTTTACTTGCTTATGCATGTTCATTAAATTTTCAGCTTTATCAAATGGACGTCAAGAGCGCATTCTTGAATGGCTACATCAATGAAGAAGTCTATGTCAAACAACCCCCGGGATTTGAAGACTTCAAGAATCCTACACATGTCTTTAAGTTGAGAAAGGCTCTTTATGGCTTAAAGCAAGCACCAAGAGCATGGTATGATAGACTTAGCAATTTTTTGTGTGAAAAGGGTTTCGAAAAGGGTAAGGTTGATAAAACTTTGTTCATTAAGAAAATCAAGAGTAACACTTTATTGGTTCAAGTCTATGTTGATGATATCATTTTTGGATCGACGAACAAAGAAATGTGTGAGGAATTCTCATTAATGATGCAAGGAGAATTCGAGATGTCTATGATGGGAAAGATGAACTACTTTCTTGGACTACAAATTAAGCAACTCAAAGACGGAATCTTTATCAATCAATCCAAATATTGTAAAGAATTATTGAAGAAGTTTGATATGGATAATTGTAAAGCAATGAATACTCCAATGGGCTCTGGTACATATGTTAATCAAGATGAATCTGGTACTCCAATTTATATTACTAAGTATCGAGGTATGATTGGTTCTTTATTGTATTTGACGGCAAGCCGTCCTGACATAATGTTTAGTGTTTGTCTTTGTGCTCGTTTTCAAGCAAATCCAAAGGAATCACATCTTATGGCAGTTAAAAGGATCATGAAGTATCTCAAAGGAACGACCAACGTCGGTTTATGGTATCCAAAAGGTAGTGTGTGCAATTTAATTGGTTATTCTGACGCGGACTATGCAGGTTGTAAAACTGATCGTAAAAGTACAAGTGGTACTTGTCACATTCTTGGAAATGCATTAGTATCATGGGCTTGTAAAAAGCAAGCATGTGTTGCCCTTAGTACGGCTGAAGCAGAATACATAGCAGCAGGTAGTTGTTGTGCACAAATTCTTTGGCTTAAGCAACAACTTCGTGACTACGGACTTGATCTCGGATGCATTCCTCTTCGATGCGACAATACAAGTGCTACAAATATTACAAAGAATCCAGTCATGCATTCAAGAACCAAACACATAGACATTCGACATCATTTTCTTCGCGATTATGTGCTTAAAGGAGATGTTGAAGTCACTTTTGTAGATACTCATAATCAACTTGCAGATATCTTCACCAAGCCTCTTCCAAAAGAATCGTTTTATAAAATTCGACGAGAGCTTGGAATTTTAGATGAAGGTGATGTTTAAATATGTTCTTCATTACCATAAATCAAAGGTACACATTTCTAACAATTCATGTGTGTCAAAAAACATGCTTTATTTATGTTTTTTGTATTTTCTTTATGCTCAAATCGATTGGACATATATGTAAATCGATTGCATATTGAAACAGTAAGGTCTGATTTAATTTTTTAGGTTTTTTATTTTGATGCAAATTGATTGCACCCTTGTGCAAATCGATTGATTGTTGTTTGTTTTCATTTTTACGCTTTCTGGTATTATGCAAATCGATTGCACCCTTGTGAAAATCGATTGGTTGCTGTTTGTTTTTATTCTTTACACTTTTTGGTGTTATGCAAATCGATTGCACCCTTGTGCAAATCGATTGGTTTCTGTTTATTTTTATTTTTTACACTTTCTGATGTTATGCAAATCGATTGCATCTTTGTGCAAACCGATTGCACCTGCTACGTTTTGCTTTTATTGTGCTTTTATTTTGCTTTTAATGTTGGTCAGAATTTTTATTTCTTTTTCACCCACTCTTCCACCAACCCTTCCACCTATCCTTGACCATTTTTATTACCCACTCATCACTCTCCCTTCCCAATATTATCTCATTAAAATCTCTCTTGACCAAATCAAATATATAATATCTTTTCTCTTAAACCTAACACTAAACATTGTCAAAAATTCACTCTCTCTCTCAAAGAAACCCTAAACCGAAAATTCTCACATCCATGGCTTCAAGACAAAAGAGAAAAGTTTCAGACCAAAGCAAAGGCAAGGGCAAAGCTTCTTCATCATCCATGGTGAATCCTTTACTTCAATATCTCACCATTGAACAAGAGGAAAGGTATACAAAGTTCTTTTCAAGCAAGAATGTTCAAACTCCAAAATATGGTATTCTTTCTACCTTTCCTCAAGAATGATTTTCTTTTCAAAATACTTTGGCCTCTTATGGCTTGGAACCGGTCATATCTTCATTTGGACCATACTATCCGGAATTAGTGAGAATATTCTTTTGTAATATGCATATGGATAAAGGAAAACTTAATTCTTATGTTGCTGGAAAAAGAATTTGTTTAACCTTCAAACTACTTGGTCGTATTTTGAATATCCCTAGTAGTGGTAGCTCTCTCTATGACCCCGAGGATGAAGCATGGGCTGATTTTAATAAAAGAAATTTTTACTATAGTATAGGGAGGATGACTAAACAAGAATTTCATGCTAAAAGAATTAAGGGACTAGGTGGTGTTGAACCATCAAGAGGTTCATGGTCTGCTGGAATTGTATATATAGACGATAGGTTGTTTCACTATTTTATGGTCTATATCATGTTTCCTAGGGCTGGAAATCATTGCACTGTTACGGAGCTTGAAATGCAACTCTTGTATGCAAGGAAGAACAACGTTGAGGTTAATTGGGCTCGTTTAATTATGGTTCATATGTTGAAATTCAATCATAAGTCCAAATTCTTACCATATGCTTGGTTTATAACTCGGATCTTGGAATTCTTTGAGATAGATTTTGATGGCTATGAAGTTTTTCTTATGGATTCAAATAGTAATAAAATTACTATTAAGAATGTTGATGCGCGGATGGGTGTTTTATATAATCTGGTCACAAAAACTATCACTTACATTGGTGAAGATGTCGTAGAGAACGAAGGAAATGAGCAAGAGGTTGAAGGTGGTGAAGAAGATGCTCGTCCTTCACATGGTTCAAACGGTCCAAGCAACTAAGAACTCTATGATTTCATGACTTCACAATTTTCCAACCTTAACACCTCCATCAACAACCAATGGAACTCAATCAATGAATCTACCACAAATCGGATTAATGAATTTCGCCATGATGTGAACCAACAATTTTCTTATCTCTATTCACATCTTTATATCCCTCCTTATGATCCGACCAACCCGGCTGCACCTCCTCCACGATATACCGAACCACCTATTCAACAAGATTTATTCAACCAAGGCCCTTTTGATTTCAACAACAACAACACTTTCAACAACATGGACCAACCTTAAAGCTTATCTATGTCTTTTAAAATTATGGTCTTTTATGTTATGTTTTAGCTTATCTATGTCTTTTAAAATTATGGTCTTTTATGTTATGTTTTTGTAAGGTACTTAGTACCATAGCTATTTTATCTTGCACTCTTGGTATTATGACTTATCCATATTATTCTTATTTTCTTTAATGAATGAATGTTTGTTTCTTTATATCTCTTATAATGTCTTGTATTTTTTCCATCTTTCCCTTCTTTTTGATAATGTCAAAGGGGGAGAAGGAAGCTACACCTATATGCTTTTATTTCCTTGACTTTTTGTTTAAGGTACAAAATTTTCACCACAAAATTATTCAAGTCAAAATACTCCTAGCTTCACATATTGAGGGGGAGTTATACATCTTAAAGGAGAAGCTTTCCGGAAATAACAATGCATTAGTAAAGATTATTTGTCATTATCAAAAAGGGGGAGAATGTGAAATCAAGATTCTCAATGAAGATTTTTTTGTTTTGATGAAGACAAATCATACATGACAAGAAGGAAAAGATGATATTCAAGACAAAGCATCATGTGTAAAGACTTTGATTCAAGCTTTGGATTCTTTGTAATAGGTATAACCATAATTACAAATTACTTAAAGTCTTAGATGCTCAAAAATCAAACCATAAAATTGCACAGCATACTTTTTCTTAGATCTCAAGTTTCTTAAACAAAAACTGCATTTTCACTATGTGTAAATCGATTTACACTTACTGTAAATCGATTGCTTGCTGAAGGTTTTTATATATGCTTCTATTTTTGCTTGTGTAAATAGATTTGCACCATATAGCAATCGATTTGCACTGAAGGTTTTTTGAATTTTTTGACTGTTAGAAGTTGTGCAATCGATTTGCACAAAAGTGCAATCGATTGCTTGCTGAACGTTTTTGAAAAACAGCATCTTTTCATTGCACCTTCTCATACACCTTTTCATTAAAACCTTTCCTTTAATCTTGGCAATGGTTCATGATTAAAATACAGAAACTTATGATATTTCAAGGGGTGTTATGAACATCTATATATACTCAAAATTTCAAATTCATTCTTCACCTCTTCCAATAAAAAACTCTTAGAAATTTCAGAATTTCACATTGTTATTCTTCAATCTTTTTCAAGATATTTTCTACACACTTTCATATCATCCAAACTAGAAAATATTTGAGCAATCTATTACTTTAAAGAATTGTGAATTATTGTCATTGGAAGGGAAGATCAATCAAGTGATTGATACATTGTTCTACTATTCAAACTCTTATACAAAATCAAATACTTGTTGTATTCTTGTTATCGAGGATTGTTGGAAACAAGTTAGACACTTTGAGAGGATTGTTCTCATAAGTGGTCTTAGTGAAAAATCCAAGAGGATTGTTCTTGGTCCAAGAGGATTGTTCTTGGTGTTTGGTTAGGCTTGTACAAGATACCAACTATATTAAAATCTCTTACTGCGTAAGGGGACTGGAGTACTCTCGGTTTGTGAGGGGAACCAGGATACATCCTTGTGTCATTTATTTTTCTGCACTTTACATCTTTTAGTAACATCATCATAAACCAGAAAAATAATCACCTTTACACCATAAAACCAAAAAAATTATAAAGTACCTAATCAACCCCCCCCCCCCCTCTTAGGCATATTTGATACTTACACTTCTGATGTCTTGCGAGAGCATGTTCTGATGTTGCATACTTGAACTTTCTGAGTCAGTGCTTCTAGCACTGAATTGTGCATACTCTTTATATATTTCCTGAAATGAAAAATGCATAGGATTAGAGTACCACATTGTCTTATACAAAATTCATATACATTGTTATCATCAAAACTAAGAATATTGATCAGAACAATTCTTGTTCTAACATGTAACCCTCCGGTGGATGCATATCCATTGTAACTCTTGGAACTTCAAAAACTGAGGGTATGTACCCGTCTGAAATGAAGTCATACGGCATGCCCCAAGGTCGGTTGGGCGGCATGGTATACTGAGGAATAGGAGTAGAAACAATCTCTGAAACCACAGTCCTTTGTGGTTCTTCTGGCAGAGGTCGACTTTGTGCAACCACCAGGGCTTCTACCATGCTGTTGAGTCTTTCAACAGATTCTTTTAGAGTAGTGACCTCTTCTCTGAATTCTCCATTATCTTGATCTAAGTCTTCCATTCTTTTATTGCGACTTGAACGAGTGTTGTATGAATGAGACAGTGTCATACCCCAAAATTTGCCCACACTTTTCAAAAATTCAAAACTATTTGAAAATTGGATTTTTATGAAATTTTGGGTTCATTTACATTGACATCCTGAATTTTATAAACTTTCGATTTAAAAGTCTATTTTTAAAATATAATAGTTTACTCTTAAATTGTTATATTTTAATAATAGCGAAATGTTGACTGATGCTTCATAAACTTTAAATTGGCTTTTATTTCAAATAAATAATATAGCACAATTGGTAAGAAAGTAAGGTTTGTAAGTACAGGGTCTCGGGTTCGAATCCCACTTTTGACATTTTTCCTTTTATTTGTTTCTAACTTTAATTTTAATTTTATTTCAAAAATCAAAAAAAAAATTATTTTTTATTATTTAATTGAATTTTCGTTTTTTTAAATTAAGCATTTTTTTATATTCAATTTTATGCTTTTATTAACTTTTTATTCAAAAAATACTATATTTAACTTTAATTTTAGTTTTTATTTATTTAGAAATTTAAAAAATATTTTCTTTTATTTAAGTCGTAAATTTATGCATTTTATAGTTCAAAAATAAATAAAAAAAGAAAGTCTTAACTTTATTCCTTTAATTTTAGCTTTTTTTTTTCTTATCTTAGAGCACAAGTAAGAATATTTTAAGAAAATATCAATTAACCATAAAAATCAGATTATATTTTTAATTTGGACTTTTAATGATTGATTGATATTTAATTATTTGATTCTTAAATTGTTGACCTAATTCTTACATTATAAAAAGATACACATACGATACATTTGGGCGGACCCTAATTCCACAAAAACAAAAAGACCTTCTCTTTCACGTACAGTTTTCTAACGTATTCTCCACTAACCCTCACTCTCTCTTACATAGAAATCAATCCTAATTTTCATACACTCTTTCTCTCTTACATGAATAATCATCCATAATTTAACAATTTCCAACCATTAACCCTTATTTTCAACAGTCTGTACATATTATCACACCAAGAAACCATCCCTACCATCTTCAGAGAAACCAAACCAAATTTCTCACTCTCATCAACCTTTTTCAAACCTGTAAAAAAAATGCAATAGAACATAAGTTCCTCATCCACCAAAATCATCAAACAATACCCAAGCTAAAGCAAAACGTCACTACTCAATACAACACCAACCATTCATTCATCACAAAACTATGACGTGAAGCTCTCTAATAGAATTTCAAATTAAATCTAACAATTTTCTTTTTTTTTCTCATCATTAACTTTTACAGGAAAAACAATAACAATCTCAAACCAAAGAGGAAGAAAGAAGCTCCGACGAAGACCGACGAACACCACTCAGCCATCACCGGATCCCGATCCGTACCACCATCACGAACGGAAAGCAACAACCGATCGCTCGACTTCGCCCCGGTGACGTACATCGCGGTAGCAGCACCGCCGGACAGCTCTGACGGTCCGATCTCAGCCCCGCAAGCAACCTCCGATCCTGACTCCACCCTGTAGCCACGCGATCGCTTCCGATTCCGATGCAGACCACCAAGCGTACTATTCCGATCCAGATCCGGTAAAGTGCTGTTTTGGTTTTGTTAACTTATATTGGTTATCATTGTTGTGATTACTGCTTGCCATGATTGTTTAAATTTTTGTATTGAATCTGAAAAAATGGAGAAGAGAAAGGAATGTTGAAGAAGAAGATGAGAAAAAGAGATATGGTGTTTGTTTTGTATCATACTGTTATTGTAATATCTATGTATTTTTGCTTGTTATGTTTCAATAATCCCGGCTAGATGTCAATGCATGATTGGTCGAACCATTAGTTGAAAAGTCAAATATTTTTACTAGTAACTTATGTTTTAAAAGACTAAAAAATGTGAACATCTTAAAAAGAAGAGTGAGACGATTCATGGGCTGAGTTTTTTTTGTTTTTTTTATTAATATCTAATTAGACCATTTACAATGGTTAAAAAACTCAACACCCTCTTTTTCAACTCCCAACACTCCACATCATTTTCTCTTTCTTCCACCTAATAACTCAACACCCATTCAACTTTTACCCTCTCCAATGGTTTTTCATTCAACACCCTACCCCACCACTTTTTATTTTCATATTCTTATTTAAATTTTATTTTTATTTTTATGATTACATAAAATTACAATTATCGATTAAAATTAAATTAAAATAATAAATACTTAATAATTTATTTTTTAATTTTTTGTAATAAAAACAAAATTTATTTAAATAATTGGATACGATACAAATCATCTTAAATTAATTTAAAATACAACACACAATTAACGTAATTAGTACGTTTCAAATAATTTAAAATGCAATACAACACACAAGTAACGTAATTAGTACGATACAAATAATTTAAAATGCAATACAACACACAAATAATTCAATCACGGAACATTCCAAACTTTGTCCATATGTGCTTCACTAGATCAGCTTGCAATTCTTGATGAACATTTGGATCACGGAACTCTGATCTAGCACGCACATGATTTGCAAAAGCGGGTAACACCTCGGTCGAGTATGGTTGTGGTGCACTAGATCCACTTTCCTCAGATTGCTCAAAATCGGTCCAACGTTGAGAATATGAATCTCGTTCATCCTCAACAATCATATTATGTAATATGATGCATGACCTCATGATGATACCCAAATCAGCTATGTCCCACAAGCGAGCTGGTTCACGGATGATTTTAAATCGAGCTTGGAGCACTCCAAATGCACGTTCGATGTCCTTCCGACATCCCTCCTGAAATTTTGCAAATAATTTATCGGGTTCACTTTGAGGAAGTCTAATCGATTTGACGAAAGTTGGATAAGAAGGGTAGATACCATCAGCTAGATAGTATGCCATATTATATGGACGTTGATTCACAAAGAAATTCACACTTGGAGCCTTTCCCTGTTCCACGTCATCAAACACTGGTGACCGGTCTAGAACGTTTATATCGTTCAACGTTCCCGGACATCCAAAAAAGGCATGCCAGATCCATAGGTCATGAGATGCAACTGCTTCAAGAATAACTGTGGTGGTTCCCTTATCCCCTCTAGTAAACTGTCCTTCCCATGCTTTAGGACAATTTTTCCACTCCCAGTGCATGCAGTCAATACTCCCAATCATCCCTGGGAACCCCCGCATTTCACTAACATGCAGTATTCTTTGCAGGTCATCTTGGGTTGGTGCTCTCAGATACACTTGCTCGTACAAGCGTATGATTCCTTTACAGAATCTACGTAAGCACTCCAATGCTGTAGTACCTCCTATTTTGATGTACTCATCGACCGCATCTGCTGCAACACCATATGCTAACATTCGCATTGCTGTGGTACATTTTGCTAAGGGTGATATACCTTCTTTATTGGCTGCATCAACTCGCTGGGTGAAGTAGTTATCACTACTTGAAAGGTCCCCAACGATTCGAAGGAAAACATTTTTTTTCATCCGGTACCGACGACGAAACATTGCATCGCCATATGTAGGCTCATTGGCAAAGTAGTCGTCAATTAGTCTTTGGTTTGCCGCTGCATGATCTCTATTGAGATATTTTCTACTACGAGGTGCATTATCTTCCGATATTTTGTTTCTACGCTCTCTAAATCGATTGACTATATAATTTTCTTCAATTTCACGATTTTGATTGTAGGCTGCGATATCAAAATGATATTGTGATGGATCCATTTTTTTGTGATATTGGAGGTAGATTGGATGGGATTTGGGATATTGGTACATAAATGGATGTATGAGTCCCTATATATAAATGGATGTGGGTGGTGGACCACTGACGGATTTGAAATAATTTATTGTATAGAGTTAATTATCAGATAAGGAATATATTGGATGTGGGTGGTGGACCACTGACGGATTTGAAATAATTTATTGTATAGAGTTAATTATCAGATAAGGAATATATTGGATGTGGATGGTGGACCACTGACGGATTTGAAATAATTTATTGTATAGAGTTAATTATCAGATAAGGAATATATTGGATGTGGGTGGTGGACCACTGACGGATTTGAAATAATTTATTGTATAGAGTTAATTATCAGATAAGAAATATATTGGATGTGGGTGGTGGACCACTGACGGATTTGAAATAATTTATTGTATAGAGTTAATTATCAGATAAGGAATATATTGGATGTGGGTGGTGGACCACTGACGGATTTGAAATAATTTATTGTATAGAGTTAATTATCAGATAAGGAATATATTTGAATAGATTCGACAATAATTAAAGCAAACACTACACTGGCATATTGAAACAACAATAATTAAAGCAAACACTACACTGGCATATTGAAACAACAATAATTAAAGCAAACACTACACTGGCATATTGAAACAACAATAATTAAAGCAAACACTACACTGGCATATTGAAACAACAATAATTAAAGCAAACACTACACTGACATATTGAAACAACAATAATTAAAGCAAACACTACACTGACAAATACTTCATTGAAATTAATTATCAAACAGTTCTGCCTCCAACTTTTTCAACAGCTGGTTCTTCCGGTCATCTAGATGCTCTTCGGAAGTTAGCTTTAGATACATCTTCATTTTCTTGGTTTTAGTCTTTTCCAAGGCTATATTGTTAGCCTGCTGTTGCATCAAGGCTATGTTGTCCAATCGTTCAAGCTCTTTCGTCTTGAATTCTTTGTATTCAGCCCATTCTTTGTCCACCACCTCCGAGGCATATTCCTTGCTTTTCTTTTTACCCTTTTTTTAGCTGCCTCCCTTCCTATAGGACGAGCACTGGATTCTACAGTGTTTGAGCCACATGCATCACTCTCGCGAGATCTCTTAGATCCACTACTTCCTGAGCCAATATTTCCTCCTACTTGACTAACATAACGTGGTTGATCACGGAGAGCGTGCCATTCTTCCATTAAAGTGAATCTAACATTCTTCCCACATGCATATAATTCTTGCGCTTTTGCCAAAACATCATTCTCCGACCAACCACTTCCTTGCATACGCTTAGCGCCATCATAAGCGCCAATCCATTTACCCAACACTTTGTTCATATAATTAAAACGGTTTCGGCATGCAGGTCCATCACGCGGAGGATCGAATGAGCAATGCTCATTACAATACTCAGCAATTTTACCCCAATATGTTTCACCTTTCTGGTTTCTCCCGACAACACTGCTTGTTCCAAATTTAATCCACCCACTAATTAGCACCAAATTTTGTTCAGTGTTCCATGCTGGTTGCTGAGTTTTCCTGCTCTTAGGAGTTGAATCCTCTGAATTTGGAGCGACTTCATTAGAAACTATCATGCCACCAATAGTTAGTTGTGTTGAAAACTCGGGAAATTCAGGTACACCACCACTTGGAAAATTTGCATTCGCCATTGTCACATAACCATTAAACGGGGGTGTTTGAGATGGATTTCTCGGCATAGATCCATAATATGGTTGAAAGTTTGGAACAGAGGATGACTGGTTGAAATTTGGTGGAAAACCAAAACTAGGTATGTTTTGAGGATGTTGGTTGGAAAATTGATTTGGATTTTGATAATAGTTGGGATTTTGATAATTGTTGGGATTTTGAAAATTGTTGGGATTTTGGTTAAATGGAAAATTAGCAGAATTTTGAGTGTTAAAATGATTATTGGGATCCATTTCACTAAAAAAAGACACTTAACTTAAAAAAAAACACTAATAGAAAGATAATAATAGAGAAAGATAGTGAAAAACTTGGATTTTTTTTCTGTGTCCAAATCAAATGAACCAAGTCTCTATTTATAGAGAAAAAAAATCATGAATTTTGGTATAAAAAAAAAAAAAAAAATTAATTTGCAGCGAAATAATTGAGTTCAAAGTATTAAATGGATAAAAATCTGGCCAGCCAATCAGAAACAGCCACGTGGCTGCACTTATCTCCTTTTCCATTCTCTCTCCGCGTGCAAACTCGCCCACTCTCACTCCCAGCAAGTGTGCCACACGCGCCTGCGTTGCACCACTAAGATGCTGCCACGTCAGCTTCTGGGACAGATTAATTGGTGTTGAGTTTTCTCAACACCTCTCTCCTCCAACACACACTCAACACCACATTCAACTCCCCATTGCACATCTTTTCCCCATGTTGACTTTAATTAAACTACCCATTGCACTTGGTCTTAGAATTAGGATTTAGAAGTAAATGGGCTTTGCCTTTAATCATTTTATCTTATTTTTGTAAAAAAATTTTAATTAAATTATTAATTTTTACATATCTTAATTAATGAAAAAAAAAAAATATATATATATATATATATATATATATATATTTTTAATTAGAATTTTCATTTTCTCTATTAATATTCAAAACTCCAAAAATATTTTAGTTTAATTTCTCATATATTAAAATACAAAAAAAAACATGTTATTTAATTTTTAATTCTCTTTTAGAATTTAGAATGCCTATTTCTATATTTTCTTCGTACTAACCATCTTCTTATTTTTGCGAGGTACTACACTTTGAGGCATTGGACTATTGCATGGGCATTTACAAGCCTTTTCTTTAAGTTTTATATCTCGTTTTCGCTCTAAGTTTCATTTTGGGTTTGTAATAGTTAACTAATTTACTTTTCGCACATTTAAATTAATAATTGTTAGTAATTAGGGTGTGTATGGCAAGATTAAAAACAAATCGTAGTTAACCTTAATTCAAGATAATATAATCGAATCCAACACACATTCTTATTGCACACACTCACCCTTAGGGTACACCTCTCTTGGTTGCCTTCGATTATAAGGTCGTGTCCCTCGAAATGTGGAGGTACCCATTAGCAAAGGTCCCTCAATATAAAATCGTCACTAAGTCCCTCGATGACCCTCGATTGTTTCCTACGAAAAAGTGACGATCGTCCCTTTAAACTTGCTAAAGGTACCTCTACTTGTTGCCTTCAACGACCATACGATGACCCTTTCGATGACCCGCACGTCCAATATAAACAAGGACTACCTACTCCTATATAGTATGGATAGTCCTAGGAACCTTAAAAATTACATAAAAAGACCAATTAGTTAGGGTAGTGCTCTTAAACCTGCTTAGCTCAATAAAAAACATTTTTTTCACTACTATTTCAAAAAACTAAGGCTACGCATTTACGCTAAAGTCCTTACGGATGAAAAGGGTGCTTGCACCTTCCCTTTTCATAACTTACCCCCCGAGCCCGTTTTCTTTCAAATAAGGTCTTTTTCTGTACTTTTTACCTTTCCTAACATTGGAAAAAATAAAAGTCGGTGGCGACTCATGCTCACCGCAACATTGTTGCATACTAAAAATAAAAGTCAGTTCACCGAATTACAGAACTGGCGACTCTGCTGGGGATTCTTTAAGAGGGTTTTACCTTAGGGCTTAGTTCATTATAAATATTTTTTAATTGTTTGTTTGTGTGCTTTATTTTTAAAGGGAAATGCTTGGGTTTGTTATTGTGTGAATGATCCTACATCCGGATCTGAGTACCTTAGGTAAATGGCATACCAAGGAGACTGCACAGCGTATACTAATGTGGTTGATATGGTGGCCATCATTAGTGTGACACATTGGTGTGTCCTGGTGTTCCTTGGGATCCGACTCGAGGAAACACTTGGCTGCTGCGTGGTGTCATTAAGCACTAATTCGCCCCTAAAACCTTAGTTGAACTAAACTTTGGCCTTTTAGAAAGTAGCGAGATGGCTGGCTTTGGTTCCGACTGAAGTTGGTTGATACTCGAAGCTACACTCATATGGATTGGACTTTCAGGACCTTTTCGGTTGGTGATTCGATTGCCAAACTGAGATAAGCGCCTTCGAAAAAGGTCAATGATATGAGCTCCCTAGAACCCGATCTTTATTTAGGACAGGTTGAGCCAACTAAACTTCAGTGGGGAGGGTACTTATCTATGAATTTCATGCTATCCTTTAAACATAAGGATACTTGTGTGACTTGTTTTTATTCATTATCTAACCGTTTGGTTTCCATGCAGGATTGTTTATACCCTAACAACTTGGTTTCCTTGCAGGATTGTTTATACCCTAACAACTTGGTTTCCTTGCAGGATTTGTTTATACCCTAACGACTTGATTTCCTTGCAGGTTTTATGTGTAGGACTTGTTTGTCCATGCTACCTTATGCTTTTACATAACCTGTTGACTAACCTTTTTCAAGGATCTTAGGGATTTAGGACACATAATTTCTAGGTACTATTGTGGAAGGACTATCAAGAGCCTAAATTTTTATCAAGGGGCAAGAGGATTTATTTTCCTCTAGCCATATGTTTTCCGAATTTGAAAGTACGATAAACTTCTGCCAAGAGGCAAGAGGATTTATTTTCCTCTATCCAGATGCCTTCAAACTCAAAGGTACAATTCCTATCAAGGGGCAAGAGGATTTATTTTCCTTTAGCCACATGCCTTTAATCTCAAAAGTATCATACCCCGAATTAGAGGTGATGACCCACTCGATATGGTGAGCTTGATTCTTATAGAAGGATGTCCAAAGATGAAAAGTCAAAGTTCTTCAAACGAAGTTGCAACCAAAGTTTCCAAAGGACAAGCTTCTCACTTTATTACTACTTTATTCATACTATCCCTGAAGCTGTACACTTACAACTCTTGTGTGGCTTCGTCAGAGTCCTCTCCCTAGAAGTAACCTGCAGGTTCAGACACTAACGCTCGATTTGTTTTCCACTCTGGGGCACTTGACCATTCAATTGATGATTGTTAGTGTCGCCCTCGGTTTTTTACCGTACCTCTCGTGGAGAGATACACGAACTGACTCTTTTCTTTCTGCTTTTTGTGCATTTGAAAATCAGAGAGTCGCCACCGACTTTTATTTTATCCAATTAAGGAAAGGTTTATAAAAGAAACAGAAAAAAGACCTTTAAGAAATTCTGGGTAAGGGGGTAGGTCATACAAAGGGAAGGTGTTAGCACCCTTTGTATCCATGGTTATCCATGGGCTCTTTAATTTGCTTAGCTCACTTGTTTTGAATCACTTTTCTCTTGCCTTGAAATGCTTGTATGTGGTTTCAAATACCTTTGTAAATTGACTTTGTAATGATCCTTGTGCGGATATATACAAAGTGTTTTATCTTTCAAAAGATGTTTTGAAAAAAAAGAACGTTAACTTCGTAATGATCCTCGTTTGGATATATACAAAGTATTGTCTTTTTTGAAAGTTTTATTTTGAAAAACAGAAGTATATGAGACATTTGTTTGTTTTGATTTGAGCAAGCAAATTAGGAGGTCTACCCTAAGTTATAAGTTCTTTTCCTATTTCCTTTAGAAAATTCCCCTTTTATCGGATGTAAACGAAAGTTCGATTTTGCGTTTGAAACAGTAGAATTTGATTTGGATTTTAAAAAGAGTAAAGAAGGGATTACCCTAAGAGGTGCAAGTGTGATTGTGTTTTGATTCAGATATTTTATCTTTTGAAGTTAGTGACCTAACGCTTCAATTTTGATCTTTGGCATACACGCAGTTTTAAATGTACTGGAATTTAAAATGCGGAAATGTAAAATGCGGAAAGTAAATCTACGCTATTACATCGATTTTGCTGGAAATCTAAACTACGCTATTTACATGAATTTGACAACCTATACACTTGATCTAGGAATTTAAATTGCAAGAAAATAAAAGAAATATTTTTGGATTTTTTGATGATTGATTTTAATTAGAATTAATGCATGATTAATTTAATTAAAATGAGGAAAAAGATAGAAATAAAATTTAAACCTAAAAATTAAGTTTGAGATATGTTCAAAATGCTTGTCAATTAATTTTAAGACAAAAATAATTTTTTTGGAATTTTTGAAGTTGTTTTGAAAATTATTAAGTTAAATTAATACATAATTATACAAATAATTACACAAATAATTAAAACTTAAAGAGAAAATTATCCTAAATATGTACAAAATTAGCCTATAATATATAAACTATATTTAATATAAAGAACAATTTTTTTAATGATTTTTTTATTGGTTGAAATAATTAAAAGATAAATATATACATATTATCTAATTAATTATACAAAATATTTAAATTATGAAGAAAAATAAAATATTTTTATATCAGAAAATAAATTATTATTTTATCAACTTAAAAATATTTTTTGTGTATTTTTTGGATTTTTAAAACTATTTTAAAATAATCTTACAAAGAAAATTAAATAAAATGAAAATAAATTAAGTTATGATCTAGTGTGGTTGGCTAGAAAGTCCATGGTTAGGACTTGCGTGTTTAGTGCGTGGGATTGATGGATGGATGGATCTGATGGTCACTGAAGCGAAGGCGTATGGCACTCAACACACCTGCAAAGCACTGGATTAGAAAGTTTTAATTTTAAAACGCGCGCACGCTCTGTCCAATGAGGTGAGGACACCTCATCATCTTCAACCTCTCGCCAACACATTTAACAGCGTTTTTATGAGAAAAGCGCTGTAATAGATGAGTCCTAAAACCTGCAAAATAGCGAATAGGGGTAAACATGGACAAAAAAAATTCGCGACATGTCCATTCGATTTGGCTTGATTCACTAAATTCAAATATGCTATTAATTTTGCCTAATTTTGCTTCTAACAAAAAACCTTAAAATAGAGTTCAAGAACCCTAGAATGGTATCTTCGTGTATATGCAACCAAACTGCAATTAACTGTCCAGAAATGATCAGAACACCAAACTAAACTTAAATATGAGTCTACATCTTGTTAAACATGCAAGTATGATGAGATTTTTGTAAGTTTTAGTTCGAGCAAACCGTGAGCTGTAGGTACGTGTTCTTGATGATTCAAGGCTTGCAATTGATCTGGTTATGTTCAGTGAGGGTCAGGGAACGTGTTTGAGTATTTAGTTTGTATTGAAACAAGCTAGAAATTAAAATTCGAATTTTAAATTTCTTTGAAAAATTCAAGTTGATACAAGGTTGATACAAGCAAGACTTGGGTTCTGAATTCGTGTCCCCTTTATTACTGAAGTGTTCTAGCCCTTATATAAGCAATGAAGTGCTTAAAAACTAAGCTAAATGCATTAAGTGCTTTTGTTGAATTTTGGAATTCTTTAATATATGTAGCTTTGAATTCAAGCAACCATGGCTTGAATTTTCCACACCTCTTGCTCTTAGGCCTGCTGTACTTCTTTTGCTGCAGAGCTTTGATTGATTCTTTAATGACTCATGATTAGAAACTAAGCTACATATTATCCTTCCATTTCCTTTTTTAATTTAATCTTAAATATGATAAAATTAAACCAAAAAAGGAACAAAAATGATGTTGGCTTTGTCTTGGTCGTGGGAGGCCCTTCTCATTATGGGAAATATGTTTGGATCATGGAAATTGGGTTTCATTTGGAAAAAAAACATTTTTGATCAATGTTGATTTCATGCATTTTCCCAAAATTTAGCCAACTTCAACAAGCCATAAATCCCTCAATTTTTATCATATGAAGGATTTCTTGTATTTTTTGAAAACCTCAAAGAGTCCTCTAACCAATGTCTTTGGTCTCATATCAAAATGATTTTTCATGCTCCTTGTGTGTCCTTTTGAAAAAAGTGACTTTTTGTTGACTTTGAAAATGACCTGTAATGTCTTGATTCATATTTTTCAAATGGTGAATCTAATGACCATGGGACCAATTGCATTTGAAAGATAATTGAATTTCCTTCAAAATGAGATTTGTTTTGAATTTTTTGGATGAAGGATGAGAGAGTTATGACCAGTCAAAGTTCAGTTGACTTTTTAGGAGAAAACCCTAATTTTGAAACTTAGGGTTTTGTTGATTTTTGATCTTTCCTTGATGAATTATGATCAACCAATGATCAAATGATGAATCCTTTGACAAAATATGGATGTTGACATAAAATTTCATTTTTGACTGTCTGTTGACTTTTTGGTCAAACGGGTCGTCTGTTGACAGTTTGAGCTGCTGACTGTGCGTCTGAGTGAAATGAAGTTTGAAAATTTGTATGGTGGTACTTTGAGATATATGGAGGTCCATGAAATCCATTTTAGGTCTCAAAAACGTGTTCTCCTGAAAAAACAAGAAACCCTAGTTAGGGACTGTTTGTGTAGGAGACAGTTAAGCGTACCTGATTTTTGTGTAGTGCTGAGTCTCTGCTAATCATGTGATATTCAGAAGACTTCTAGAACAAAAATCTTGAAATTTTGAAATGCAAAAGATTGATTTTATTGATGGTACAAAACACGGAGAATTGCACTGTCAGCGGGTTTGACTGTCAACTGACTGTTCAGGTATTAATGTAGCAGTTAGAGTGAAAATTCAACAGTCAAAGTTGATTTTTTCCCTTTTTGTTTTTTGTTAGGTTAATGGTGAACATTTACTTATATGAGTTGTTAGGCAAACACAGACATAATAAATAAATAATATATACTGTATGCGAGCAAAATTACCGATAATAACCCTGAAAAACATTTAATGCACAGAAAAATAAATATTTAACTGGCAGAAAACACACAAAATATTATCTGAATAATTAAGCAACAGTACGACAAATAGTACGACATTTAATACTAACAGTACAAATATTACATACTATAATGAATAGTACGATGAGTAAACGATACATTAAGAAATAAGAGATACGGTAAACTTTAAGAATGACGATTAATAACCCAAGCTACAAATAATAACATGTAGATGATTGGGAGTGTAAACATCCCAGGTCCACATTTTTCAGGACTATGCAGACAGAAGAAGGACATGATTACCACCACGACAGTGATGACCATAAGAAAACACGTTTCCATCCGCTTCGCCATTTTGCCGGGGAAGAAGAGAGAATGAATATGAAGTAGAAATTTGAGAGATGAGTTAGAATTTGATGTGAGATTTTATGGAAGAAATGAGAAGTATTTATAGAATGAAAAGAAAGATAGAGACGTTGTGGAATGAAGTGATTCCGTACAAAAGGAAATTTTGAGTGGAAGTAGGATTTGAAAGAAAGTGTATGATAGTGTTGGAAAAAAGAGAGATGTATAGAATAAAGTTAGGATTTGATTTTGAAAGAAAGAGGTTTGAATAGAAAGGAAAAGATTTTGAAAATAATGGAATATAGTACAAAAATTAGTGAGGAACAAAAAATAATAATTTACTTGTTACCAGTACAGTCTGAATCCCCGGACTCTGCGCCTGCAAAAGATTTATCTCTGTACCAATTGTGTCAGTACTACTTATCTGTAAATAAATTTCAAATAAATAGCGTGTGTGAAGTAGTAAACAGTAATTGGCGTTTGCGTAAGAATAAACTCAACAGCGAGCCAAAATACCGTATAAGAAAAATTCTAAAAACCAAGTATTCATAAATCAGGATATAAAAACCCAAGATTATATGAAACTCTTAATTCTTAGATTGAAGTTTCCTTGAAAAAAGATGCGGGCAAATTTTGGGGTATAACAGTTGCCCATATTCAATCTTCTTAAACCTGAAGAGATTGTTTGAAATCTGAAGGTAGAAGATGATTGAATATATTATATGCCCTGAAAATTTGCACTTACCTCCACCGGAAGTGATGTTGGAATTTGTCTTTGAATGTTGTCTTAGAAATGCTATTGGCAGATCGAAACATTACCTGAGATGGGCCTTCAGATGCGATCTGGCAAATGTATTTGATGGTTTGTTCACCAGAATGAATCCATTGATTATATTTTGATGAAGGATTTGAAAACCTCTGCGTTGACTATTTCGAAACCGTCCAAGGTTACCGCTTTAAGTCTAGGAAGATGATCGTTACGGAACTGTCCAAAGTTTTTTCCGCTTTAGATTTTGAAAGTTGATCGTTGTGGAACCGTCTGAGGTATCAGCTTTAGATCTTCGATGGTAGATTGTTCTAGAACCGTCTGAGGTATCAGCTTTAGATCTTTGATGGTAGATCGTTGTGGAACCGTCTGAGGTATCAGGTTTAGATCTTTGATGGTAGATCGTTGTGAAACCGTCTAAGGTATCAGCTTTAGATCTTTGATGGTATATTGTTTTGGAACCGTCTGAGGTAACAGCTTTAGATCTTTGATGGTAGATCGTTGTGGAACCGTCTGAGGTATCAGCTTTAGATCTCTGATGGTAGATCGTTGTGAAACCGTCTGAGGTATCAGCTTTAGATCTTTGATGGTAGATCATTAAGGAACCGTCCAAGGTATCAACTTAGATCTGTGTTGGTATGTTTTTAAGTTGATAGGTGATTTGTAAGGAGAGATCTCTTCAGAATGAATCTTCGGCTGATTATATCTGAGAGGACTGCTTATCTGAATAGAATTCAGGAGAACACTGCATGTGATTGAGAACATCATTGCTGAAGACATCCGTCTGCCTGAAAAAATCAAGTTAGTGATATGCAATGTTTATGATGTATGTAATGTATGAGATTCTTGAACTAAAGGAGAAATATGCATGTTGTGTATGAATATGTGTATGATGTATGATGTATGATGTATGATGTATGATGTATGATGTATGATGTATGATGTATGATGTATGACTTGAGCGTATCAAGCTTTTGGCTGGGAAAATAAATCCTTGCTAGCCATCTGGAAATGAAGGCATTGTGATCATTGATGATTTTTTGTCGTCTTGCTTGAGTATACTCGGCTGGGGACCTTCTCTGAGAACCAGGGTACTCTATTGAAGGATCTTTGACTACCGCTTGGGGATGGAAGGTTTTTGAAAGTTTTGATTCTGATACCCTTTAAAATGGGAATGAAGAAGATGCATAATCCTCCGATGCACTATTTGACCAAGTCGTGGTGTGGAGATCACACTTTCTGGGGATAGCACTCTGGAACAGCCCTGTTGGAGAATAAGATTTCTCGAATCACTTTGTTGGAGAGAAAAATCTCATTGAGGAATTTGCTGAGAAATGCATCTCTGTTGGAGATTTTTCTTCTGATGCTGGTTTAGGGATGATGTCCAAATGATTGGGACCTTACCTGAATGCTATTCCTGTTTTTCCTGGTAAACATCAATCATATTCAAATGCACATGTTCATTCAAAATTATCATTGGGACGTTTACGTATTCAAAACAGAAAAAGTGAAAATGTTGATTTTGAGCCTAAGCTGCATTGATTTTTGAAAAAGAGCCATAATAGGCTGATTAGTACAAGGAGACAAAAATCCTAGTAGTAGGAAATTGTCATAAAGCTTTGAAAAGTGTTTATAAAGATAAATAGCTATGTAAAAACAATCCAGTCAAGTTTCAACTCTGCTATTGCCAATCTGTCTTTGAGCGTCTCATACCTCACTTGTTGGAAGAAAGTAATTGGAATGATCGGTATCTTTGATGTGTTGAACATTGAAGGTGAGTAGGCAGCTGAACGGAACATAGTTGTATGCTTTATTCCCTAACTTTTGCCTAGGCTGCCTTTTCAGGTTTTCAGCCTACCGGGATAGTATTATTTAGTCTCTAATTTTCGCCTGGATCGCCCTTTCGGGTTTTCAATCCACCGAGACGCTCATTTCTTGCCTAAGTTTCCCTTTCAGGTTTTCAACTTAGCGAGCTTTTCTTCAAGCGAAGTACTTTTTGACTATGTCCGTATTTACAGGGTGTGGGAAATCCTCGCCATCCATGGTGGTAAGCAACATGGCACCGCCGGAGAATATTTTCTTGATTATAAACGGCCCCTCGTAAGTGGGAGGCCACTTGCCCCTGGGGTCACCTTGTGGCAGGATGATGCGTTTGACAACCAAGCCACCGGTTTGGTATGCTTGACTTTTGACTTTTTTGTTGAAGGCTTTGATCATACGCTTTTGGTACAATTGACCATGACAAATAGCTACGATGGTATGGACTCCTTTTTCGTCTAGATAAGCTTCTTTCATAATCCTTAGGGAAGGAATCTGAATTTCAATTGGAAGAACGGCCTCCATACCATAGACTAAGGCAAATGGAGTTGCCCCTGTTGAAGTACACGCAGATGTGCGATAACCATGAAGAGCAAAAGGTAACATCTCATGCCAGTCTTTGTTGGTTACTGTCATCTTTTGTATGATTTTCTTGATGTTCTTGTTGGCAGCTTCCACCGCGCCATTCGTCTTTGGTTGATAGGGAGAGGAATTATGATGTTCGATCTTGAACTGTATGCAGAGTTCAGTAATCATTTTGTTGTTTAAATTTGTGCCATTGTCTGTGATGATCCTTTCAGGGATGCCGTACCGACAAATGAGATTGTGCTTGATAAATCGGGCCACAACATTTTTGGTGACAGAAGCAAATGAAGCTGCTTCTACCCATTTAGTGAAGTAATCAATAGCGACAAGGATAAAACGATGTCCGTTGGAGGCAGTAGGCTTGATTTCTCCAATCATATCAATACCCCACATTGCAAAAGGCCAAGGAGCCGTCAGGACATTTACCGGGACTGGAGGTACATGTACTTTGTCGGCATATATCTGGCATTTGTGACAGGTTCTGGAGTGATGATGGCAGTCTGTCTCCATGGTAGACCAGTAATAACTTGCTCTTAGGATCTTTTTAGCCATTGTATGTCCACTTGAATGAGTACCAAAGGCACCATCGTGTATGTCTTCCATAATATGTTCTGCTTCCTTCTTGTTTACACAACGAAGTAAAGTCGAGTCATGGTTGCGTTTGTATAGGGTTCCATTACTTAGGAAGAATTTGGCGGCAAATCTTCTTAAAAACTTTTTGTCGTTAATGGATGCCCCTTCAGGGTACTCCTGAGCTTCGAGATATCTTTTTACTTCATGGAACCATGGTTTTTCTTCTGTTCCTTTGGCATTGATCTCATTGCAATAGGCTGGTTCATCTTGTCTGTAAATGGTGATCATTGGCGCCTCGCTGTCCCACCTGACTTTGAACATGGATGACATAGTAGCTAGAGCATCAGCTAGTTGATTTTCTTCGCGCGAGATGTGTTCAAAAGTGATTTCTTCGAAATAAGGAATCAAACTCAGCACATATTCTTTGTAAGGAATTAGATTCGGGTGCTTCGTGTCCCATTCCTCTTTGACTTGATAAATCACAAGCGTCGAGTCTCCGTAGACCTTCAGGAACTTGATTCTTAAATCAATTGCAGCTTTGAGACCCAGAATACATGCTTCGTACTCGGCTATATTGTTAGTGCAGTTGAAGCATAATCTGGCAGTGAATGGTGTATAACCTTCTGCAGGGGAAATGATCACAGCTCCGATGCCATTGCCAAGTGCATTAGAAGCTCCATCAAAAACCATAGTCCATCGGGATCCTGGCTCGGGTCCTTCTTCCGGTCCTGGTTGCTCGTAGTCAGTGACTAGCATAATATCTTCATCTGGGAATTCAAAGTTCAATGCTTGATAATCATCCACTGCTTGATAAGCCAGATGATCAGCTACCACACTTCCTTTGATTGCTTTTTGTGAAGTGTACTGGATGTCATATTCTGTTAAGATCATTTGCCATCTTGCTATTCTTCCAGAGAGAGCAGGTTTTTCGAACACATACTTGATAGGATCCATTTTGGAGATTAGGAAAGTGGTGTGATTTAGCATATACTGTCTTAGTCGGCGAGCCGCCCATGCTAAGGCACAACAAGTTTTTTCGAGTAGTGATTATCTTGTTTCACAATCGGTAAACTTTTTGCTAAGATAGTAGATTGCATGCTCCTTTCTGCCTGACTCATCATGTTGCCCCAGTACACACCCCATTGAATCTTCTAACACAGTTAGGTACATTATCAGAGGTCTTCCTTCCACAGGTGGTAATAAGATTGGCGGTTTTTGGAGATATTCTTTTATTTTGTCAAAGTCTAGTTGGCATTTTTCATTTCACCTTTCCACTTGATCTTTCTTCAACAGTTTGAAAATCGGCACACAAGTAGTAGTCATATGGGCAATAAATCTGGCGATGTAATTCAGACGTCCTAAGAATCCTCTGACTTGTTTCTCTGTACGAGGTATAGGCATTTCTTGAATGGCTTTGACTTTGGCAGGATCAACCTCAATACCTTTCCTGATGACGATGAAACCTAAGAGTTTGCCGGATCTTACTCCAAAAGTACACTTGTTCGGATTCAGTCGCAACCTGTATTTCTTGAGTCTGTCAAACAGCTTGTGTAGATGACCCAGATGTTTTTCTTCGGTGTTGGACTTTGCAATCATATCATCGACATACACCTCTATCTCCTGATGAATCATATCATGAAACAGAGCTACCATTGCACGCTGATATGTAGCTCATGCATTCTTTAAACCAAAGGGCATTACTTTGTAACAAAAGGTTCTCCAGGGTGTTGTGAAAGTTGTTTTTTCCATGTCTTCGGGTGCCATCTTGATTTGATTGTACCCTGAGAATCCATCCATGAAGGAGAATACCTTGCATTGTGCAGTGTTGTCAACCAGTACATCGATGTGAGGTAAAGGGAAATCATCTTTGGGGCTTGCCCGGTTCAGATCTCTGTAGTCTACACACATTCTGACTTTCCCGTCTTTTTTGGGCACAGGTACTATGTTAGCTATCCAAGGAGGATAACTCACAACTTTCAGAAAGCCAGCATTGAATTGCTTCTCAACCTCGTCTTTGATCTTCTTTGACATATCAGGCCTACTCCTCCGCAGTTTCTTCTTGACTGGAGTGCTACCTTCTTTGATTGGCAGGCGATGAACCACAATGTCCGTGTCAAGGCCAGGCATATCTTTATAGGACCAGGAGAATATCTCGACGTAGTCTTGCAACATTTGAATCAGTCTTTGCTTGACACTGTCTTCTAGATCAGCCCCTATCTTGACTTCTTTCTTTTCTTCGTTATTGCCCAAGTTGATAACCTCAATTGGTTCTTCATGCGGCTGTATAGTCTTTTCTTCTTGTTCTAGCAGCCTTGCCAGCTCTCTTGGTACTTCACAATCTTCCTCACTTTCGTCCTCAGTTTGGTAGATCGGATTTTCAAAGTCATGACGGGCAATAGCAGAATCGTTATCAACTGGATCCAAAGTGAATGTGAATTTGCATTTATTTATGTGGGTGTGTGTAAGAAAACATAGCTATTTGAAGAAATGAATAAAGCAAAGAAAGAAAAAGGATCACAAAATTTGAATATGCAAACGTCCCATGATTTTATTGAATGAACATGATCATGATATGAGAAACCCTTATAAAAAGGACCAGTGTGCTTCGGGCAAGGCACACGGCTTTCAAGCTCATGGTTCGATAGTACAGGAACCATTTTTATCTTTGAACAATATAAACAACGAAAACAGGAAATTGCATTTACTCCTGATCAAAGGAGATCACATCCTCAGCTTCCCAATTGTTCAATCCATTGTTGTGAGCAGGGAGTATCCAGCTGCTCCAGTTGCAGTTGTCTTCTTCATCTCCACAGCATTGATTTCTTTGGTGGGGAAATGAGTTGGTGATCTTTCGAGATAAGTGATATACTCTGCTGGATACGAGAGCCCAGGCTGAGATATCTCTGTTGGTTGAGCGAGATGCTCGATAAGGCCGTCCCATCCAGTCGGGATGATGTTTTGGATACAGACTTGTGCATTCTGGTGAGTGGTGTGAAGGATAGAAAAACACTTAGAAAGGGGGGGTTTGAATAAGTGTAGCTTCAAAAACTTGACAGATAAAAATAAATGCACAGTTATTTTTATCCTGGTTCGTTGTTAACTAAACTACTCCAGTCCACCCCCGCAGAGATGATTTACCTCAACTGAGGATTTAATCCACTAATCGCACGGATTACAATGGTTTTCCACTTAGTCCGCAACTAAGTCTTCCAGAGTCTTCTGATCACACACTGATCACTCCAGGAACAACTGCTTAGATACCCTCTAAGACTTTTCTCTAGAGTCTACTGATCAACACGATCACTCTAGTTACAATCTGCTTAGTTCACTCCTAAGACTTTCCTAGAGTATTCTGATCAACACGATCACTCTAGTTCCTTACAACTTAATGTAATCAATTCTAAGAGTTTACAAATGCTTCTTAAAAGCGATAATCACAACTGTGATATTTCTCTTAACGTTTAAGCTTAATCTCACTAATATATTACAACAGCAATGTAGTGAGCTTTGATGAAGATGAAGATTCTGAGTTTTGATTGAACAGCGTTTCAGCAAGTTTGATATGAGTTGTTTTGGTGCAGAATCGTTAACCTTGCTTCTCATCAGAACTTCATATTTATAGGCGTTGGAGAAGATGACCGTTGAATGCATTTAATGCTTTGCGTGTTCCGTACAGCATCGCATTTAATGTTATACGCTTTTGTCAACTACCTCGAGCCTTGTTCACGCTGTGTCTACTGACGTAGCCTTTAGTAGCTTTTAACGTTCCTTTTGTCAGACAGCGTAGCTTGCCACTTGTACTTTCTTCTGATCTGATGTTTGTGAATACAACGTTTGAATATCATCAGAGTCAAACAGCTTGGTGCATAGCATCTTCTGATCTTCTGACCTTGAAGTGCTTCTGAGCGTGATACCATCAGAACTTCAGTGCTTCTGTTCTCTTGTTCTTCTGATGCTTCCATAGACCCATGTTCTGATTCTGCTTCGACCATCTTCTGATGTCTTGCCAGACCATGTTCTGATGTTGCATGCTGAACCCTTAGAGACAAAGCTTCTGAGCGCTGAATTATGCGTACTCTTTATATATTTCCTGAAAGGGAAATTGCATTGGATTAGAGTACCATATTATCTTAAGCAAAATTCATATTATTGTTATCATCAAAACTAAGATAATTGATCAGAACAAATCTTGTTCTAACAATCTCCCCCTTTTTGATGATGACAAAAACATATATAAATGATATGAATTTGCGATCAGAAAGAATAGATGGCAAAAGACAAATTACACAGCTATAGCATAAGCATATGAATATGTCTCCCCCTGAGATTAACAATCTCCCCCTGAGATAAATAATCTCCCCCTGAAATAAATACACGAAGAACTTTAATGAAAGACTTCCCTGATTATTTCGGTAGAGACGATCATATAAGCTTCTTGTCTTCAGAGAATTCATAGCTTCTGACTTCTGCTTCCATAGGACAGCTTCAGAACTAGAATTTCTTTAGATCCTTAGAACACTCACAGCTTCTGATTCCTGCTTCCATCTAGGACAGCTTCAGAACTTGAATTTCTTTGATCTTCTGAACATTCACAGCTTCTGACTTCTGCTTCCATCTAGGACAGCTTCAGAACTTGAATTTCTTTGATCTTCTGAACATTCACAACTTCTGATTTCTGAAGCTTGATAGCACTCAGCTTGCTTCAGTTTCCATGGTTTTGCTTCTTGTGTTTGCTTTGAAGATTTTCTTCACTTCTTTATACCTGCAAAACACTTAAACCATATAGAACTTGCAGTTCTTGTTAGTAAATGTGTGGGAGCCTTTACCCAGCAACTGATAGATTAATCAAATCATTTATCATTTATCTTTCTCCCCCTTTTTGTCATAACATCAAAAAGAATATTTCAAAAGATTTAGATGCATAAAACGACAAATAAAAACACTGGAATGTAAAAGCAAGGAAACTTTTCATTGATAATCAAAAGATATTACAAAAGGTTCCTATGTTTAACAAGATGAGAAACATTCCTAGCAAATACATAAAAAGTCATCCCAAGAGGAAATGACTACAAAAATTAAAAACAGCACCCTAGCAGGACACGCTCGGTGTCAACCCATCAAGAATCCCTGTGGACTCTTGTCTTCCAGACTGGAACCTCCACTGTAGGAGAGATCCAAGTGACCAAAGAGGAAGAGAGGGACAGTTCACAGACAGAGAGCTAATGTTGCAAACGGGGCTTTCCCTCAACATAGAAGTTAAGAATATCATTCTTAACCTCCTCCCATAACTCAAGAAAGTCTTCTGTCTTTGGGTGAAAGTTGATAACAACATCAAAGAAGAGGTCTGACTTGAGAGGTATTAGGAGAGCCATCCCGAGATATGCAGAGATCTGTCGCCTTTGAGTCATAGATCTTCAACAAGCTAAGAGTGAACGCTAGGTTTGAGCAAGGATTTTTTTTAAAAAAAAAAAAATGTTTTGAGCAAGAGACGAAAACGGAAGAGAGAGAGAGAAAAATTTGATGAGGAATGCAGAGAGAGATGAGAGGGAAAGAGAAGAGTTTGAAGAGTATTTAAAAGAAAATAAAGTGAAACGAATGATGAATAGCTTTTAATGTTACGTGACGTGAGGAGAGATAATAAAGACGAATGAGGTGACTAGCACAGTTACCTATGGTCGGCGTCCCTTCAACTGCACGCGCGCTTATCCATGAATAGTAACGACAGGTTTACCATCCCGAGATAAAACGTTACAGCTGTTTTGCTTTAAAAGAGGTTCTGAATCAACTTAGACAATGAAACGTTAGAAATAACCGAATCATAATTTCTAAAAGATTTCAATCAGAACTTCTGATTAAAAAAAATGTTCCACATTCACTTCAGAAGATACTCATACATGAGAACTTCTCATCTTCTCATTCTGGGCATAAATCCATACTGATGTTCTTCAGAATGAACTTAAACCTATCTTCAGCCAGGGGTTTTGTAAAGATATCAGCCCATTGATGGTCTGTATCGACAAAGTTTAAAGATATAACACCCTTCTGAACATAGTCCCTTATGAAATGATGTTTAATCTCAATATGTTTAGCTTTTGAATGAAGAATAGGGTTCTTAGATAAACATATAGCAGAAGTATTATCACAGAATATAGGAATGTTACTCTCAAATATCTGATAATCTTCTAACTGACTCTTCATCCAGAGCATCTGTGTGCTACAACCAGCAGCAGCGACATATTCTGCTTCTGTTGTTGATAGAGCAATGGTTGCTTGCTTCTTGCTGTACCAGGAGATCAAATGACTTCCAAGAAATTGACAACTTCCTGAAGTACTTTTTCTTTCAATTCTGTCTCCAGCATAGTCAGCATCGCAGAATCCTACTAAGTTGTATTCTTTGGATTTTTTGTAAACTAAGCCAACATTAGTAGTACCTTTCAGATACCTTAGAATTCTCTTAACAGCAGTTAAATGAGATTCTCTAGGATCTGATTGGAATCTAGCACACAAACAAACACTGAACAGAATGTCAGGTCTAGAAGCAGTCAAATATAGAAGAGATCCAATCATACCTCTGTATAACTTCTGATCTACCTTCTTACTTACCTCATCCTTACCTAGGATGCATGTTGGATGCATAGGAGTTTTGGCTTCTTTGCAGTCTAGAAGATTAAACTTCTTCAGAAGTTCCTTCACATACTTGGTTTGGTGAACATACGTTCCTTCTGATGTTTGATTTATTTGTATTCCGAGGAAATACTTGAGTTCTCCCATCATGCTCATTTCAAACTCAGCCTGCATAGACTCAGCAAACTCCTTTCCAAGTGTAGCATTAGATGTTCCAAAAATAATATCATCTACATATATTTGACAAATTAAAATATCCCTTTTAAAGGTTTTACAAAAGAGAGTAGTGTCCACTTTTCCTCTAGTGAAACCATTATCTAGAAGGAAAGAACTTAAGCGTTCATACCAAGCTCTGGGAGCCTGCTTCAATCCATACAATGATTTCTTAAGTTTAAAAACATGATTAGGAGACATAGAGTCTTCAAAACCAGGAGGTTGATGGACATAAACTTCTTCATCTATATAACCATTTAAGAAGGCACTCTTAACATCCATCTGATAAAGAGTGATGTTATGTTGAGTGGCAAAAGAAATTAATAAACGAATAGATTCTAACCTGGCCACTGGTGCAAAGGTTTCTGTATAATCAATCCCTTCTTGCTGACTATAACCCTGAGCCACCAGTCTGGCTTTGTTTCTTACCACTTCACCTTTCTCACTGAGCTTGTTTCTGAAGACCCATTTTGTACCGATTATATTGAATCCATCTGGTCTAGGAACAAGATCCCAAACATCATTCCTTGTAAACTGATTTAGTTCTTCTTGCATAGCAATTATCCAGTCTGGATCTTCTAGAGCATGATCAACAGAAGTTGGCTCGATCAAAGATACAAGACCTAATTGACAGTCTGCATTGTTCTTAAGGAATGCTCTTGTTCTGATTGGATCATCCTTCTTTCCAAGAATGACATCTTCTGAATGACCAGAGATGAGTCTGGATGATCTTCTGACAGATGGTTCTTCAGATATGCTTAGGTCCTCCAGAGAAGCTGATACTTGATCTTCAGATTCTTTGCTTCTGAGAAGCTCTGCTTCTGATGCGTTGCTTCTTGGCTCAACAACTTCTGATATATCAATATCACAATCTGCAAAATTATCAAACTGCTTTGGTTTTTCAGAACCAAGCTTATCATTAAACCTGATATTGATTGATTCTTCTACAACCAATGTTTCAGTATTGTATACTCTGTAGCCTTTTGAGCGTTCAGAATATCCAAGAAGGAAACATTTTTGTGCTTTGGAATCAAACTTACCAAGATGATCTTTAGTGTTCAGAATAAAGCATACACATCCAAAAGGATGGAAATATGAAATGTTGGGCTTTCTATTCTTCCACAATTCATAGGGAGTCTTATTTAGAATAGGTCTGATAGAGATTCTATTCTGAATATAGCATGCAGTGTTTATTGCTTCTGCCCAGAAATGCTTAGCCATATTGGTTTCATTGATCATGGTTCTGGCCATTTCTTGTAGAGTCCTATTCTTTCGTTCTACAACTCCATTTTGCTGAGGAGTTCCAGGACAAGAGAAATCATGGGCAATACCATTTTCTTTGAAGAATTCTTCAAAGGATCTGTTCTCAAATTCACCACCATGATCACTTCTGACCTTTATGATTTTACACTCTTTTTCAGATTGAATCTGAATGCAGAAATCAAAGAACACTGAATGAGTCTCATCCTTGTGTTTCAAGAATTTTACCCATGTCCAGCGGCTATAATCATCTACGATGACTAATCCATATTTCTTCCCTCTGACAGATGCTGTTTTGACTGGGCCAAACAGATCAATGTGCAAGAGTTCTAATGGCCTTGAGGTAGAAACAACATTCTTGGACTTGAATGCAGGTTTGGAGAACTTGCCCTTCTGACATGCTTCACAAAGAGCATCTGATTTGAATTTCAGATTAGGGAGTCCTCTGACCAGATTCAGTTTGTTAATCTGAGAAATCTTTCTCAAACTAGCATGACCTAATCTTCTGTGCCAGACCCACTGCTCTTCAGAAACAGACATAAGACAAGTCACCTTCTGACTCATAAGATCTTGCAGATCCGTCTTATAAATGTTGTTCTTCCTCTTGCCTGTAAATAGGATTGAGCCATCCTTCTGATTTACAGCCTTGCAAGACTCTTGATTAAAGATTATATCATAACCATTGTCACTCAATTGACTGATAGATAAGAGGTTATGTGTTAATCCTTCTACAAGAAGTACATTAGAAATGGAAGGAGAGTTACCAGACTTTATAGTTCCAGAGCCAATTATCTTGCCCTTCTGATCTCCTCCAAACTTGACTTCTCCACCTGACTTAAGCACCAGGTCTTGGAACATAGACCTTCTTCCTGTCATGTGTCGCGAGCATCCAGAGTCCAGGTACCATGACATGTTGTGCTTTGTCCTTTTTGCAGTCAAGGATATCTGCAATAGGAATAATCTTATCCTTAGGTACCCACATTTTCTTGGGTCCTTTCTTGTTAGATTTTCTCAAGTTCTGATTGAACTTGGGTTTAACATTGTAAGCAATAGGAGGAACAGCATGATAATTTTTAATGTGAGTTTCATGATATTTCCTAGGTTGTGTCACATGCTTTTTGGTGTGTGTTATGTGAAAACTTTGAGCATGTGAAGTGTGCCTAATATCATGGGAGTGGCCATACTTGAACTGATCATACAATGGCTTGTATGTAATTTTCATTTCATCAACAGGTTCAAGTTTGTATGGGGTTTCACCCTCGAAACCAATGCCAACTCTTTTGTTTCCAGACACAGCATATATCATAGAAGCTAGCTGACTTCTGCCAATACTTCTAGACAAGAACTTCCTGAAACTTAAATCATATTCTTTCAGAATATGGTTTAGACTGGGAGTGGATTTTTCTGAATCAGAAGGGGATCCAACATTATTGGATAATTTTAAAAGTTTTTCTTTTAATTCAGAATTCTCCAACTCAAGCTTCTTTGTTTCAAATTCAAATTGCTTTTTCAGCTTTTTGTATTTGAGACTAATCTGAGACTTGAGTTCCAGAAGTTCAGTTAGACCGGAAACTAACTCATCTCTAGTAAGTTCAGAAAATACCTCTTCAGAATCTGATTCTGATGTAGATTCTGATTCGTCATCTTCTGTCGCCATCAGCGCACAGTTGGCCTGCTCATCTTCTGAATCATCTTCTGACTCATCCCAGGTTGCCATAAGACCTTTCTTCTTATGAAACTTTTTCTTGGGACTTTCCTTCTGAAGATTTGGACATTCATTCTTGTAGTGTCCAGGCTCATTGCATTCATAGCACATGACCTTTTTCTTGTCAAATCTTCTTTCATCAGAAGATTCTCCACGTTCAAATTTCCTTGAACTTCTGAAGCCTCTGAACTTCCTTTGCTTGGTCTTCCAGAGTTGATTTAGCCTTCTGGAGATCAGGGACAGTTCATCTTCTTCTTCAGATTCTGATTCTTCAGGATCTTCTTCTCTAGCCTGAAAAGCGTTAGTGCATTTCTTGATATTAGATTTTAATGCAATAGACTTACCTTTCTTTTGAGGCTCATTTGCGTCCAGCTCTATTTCATGACTTCTCAAGGCGCTGATAAGCTCTTCCAGAGAAACTTCATTCAGATTCTTTGCAATCTTGAATGCAGTCACCATAGGACCCCATCTTCTAGGTAAGCTTCTGATGATCTTCTTTACGTGATCAGCCTTGGTGTATCCCTTGTCAAGAACTCTCAATCCAGCAGTAAGAGTTTGAAATCTTGAAAACATCTTTTCAATGTCTTCATCATCCTCCATCTTGAAGGCTTCATACTTCTGGATTAAAGCTAGAGCTTTAGTTTCCTTGACTTGAGCATTTCCTTCATGAGTCATTTTCAAGGACTCATATATGTCATAGGCCGTTTCCCTGTTAGATATCTTCTCATACTCAGCATGAGAGATAGCATTCAGCAAAACAGTTCTGCATTAATGATGATTCCTGAAAAGCTTCTTTTGATCATCATTCATTTCTTGCCTTGACAGCTTTGCGCCACTGGCATTTACTGGATGTTTGTAACCATCCATCAGAAGATCCCATAGATCACCATCTAGACCCAGAAAGTAACTTTCCAGTTTATCTTTCCAGTATTCAAAGTTTTCACCATCAAATACCGGCGGTCTAGTATAACCATTGTTACCGTTGTATTGCTCAGCAGAGCCAGATGTAGATGCAGGTGTAGGTGTAGACTTTTCACTTTCATCAACCATCTTTTACTGAAGCGTTTTTCTCTTCCTGAATCTTTTCTAAACACGGTTAAGTGCTTGCACCTTAGAACCGGCGCTCTGATGCCAATTGAAGGATAGAAAAACACTTAGAAAGGGGGGGTTTGAATAAGTGTAGCTTCAAAAACTTGACAGATAAAAATAAATGCACAGTTATTTTTATCCTGGTTCGTTGTTAACTAAACTACTCCAGTCCACCCCCGCAGAGATGATTTACCTCAACTGAGGATTTAATCCACTAATCGCACGGATTACAATGGTTTTCCACTTAGTCCGCAACTAAGTCTTCCAGAGTCTTCTGATCACACACTGATCACTCCAGGAACAACTGCTTAGATACCCTCTAAGACTTTTCTCTAGAGTCTACTGATCAACACGATCACTCTAGTTACAATCTGCTTAGTTCACTCCTAAGACTTTCCTAGAGTATTCTGATCAACACGATCACTCTAGTTCCTTACAACTTAATGTAATCAATTCTAAGAGTTTACAAATGCTTCTTAAAAGCGATAATCACAACTGTGATATTTCTCTTAACGTTTAAGCTTAATCTCACTAATATATTACAACAGCAATGTAGTGAGCTTTGATGAAGATGAAGATTCTGAGTTTTGATTGAACAGCGTTTCAGCAAGTTTGATATGAGTTGTTTTGGTGCAGAATCGTTAACCTTGCTTCTCATCAGAACTTCATATTTATAGGCGTTGGAGAAGATGACCGTTGAATGCATTTAATGCTTTGCGTGTTCCGTACAGCATCGCATTTAATGTTATACGCTTTTGTCAACTACCTCGAGCCTTGTTCACGCTGTGTCTACTGACGTAGCCTTTAGTAGCTTTTAACGTTCCTTTTGTCAGACAGCGTAGCTTGCCACTTGTACTTTCTTCTGATCTGATGTTTGTGAATACAACGTTTGAATATCATCAGAGTCAAACAGCTTGGTGCATAGCATCTTCTGATCTTCTGACCTTGAAGTGCTTCTGAGCGTGATACCATCAGAACTTCAGTGCTTCTGTTCTCTTGTTCTTCTGATGCTTCCATAGACCCATGTTCTGATTCTGCTTCGACCATCTTCTGATGTCTTGCCAGACCATGTTCTGATGTTGCATGCTGAACCCTTAGAGACAAAGCTTCTGAGCGCTGAATTATGCGTACTCTTTATATATTTCCTGAAAGGGAAATTGCATTGGATTAGAGTACCATATTATCTTAAGCAAAATTCATATTATTGTTATCATCAAAACTAAGATAATTGATCAGAACAAATCTTGTTCTAACATGGTGTACTCTGACAGAAAATAACCCTCGTTATTTGGTATTTCCCAGGCTTCTTCAGGAGTGAAATTATCTTCGCAATGTTCATCCCATCCAGTTGAGACAATGTCTTCAATGGCGACTTGTGAGCTCGGAGGAGCGGAATATTTCACCATAAAGTCATATTTGCCACTTGGCTCTCCTAGCGTATCCCAAACTTCTTTAGGTGGATTTTGATATTGCTCAGTGATGGAACTTGTGAAACTTTTGCCATTTTCAAATTGATCACCCCATCCAGTTGGGGTAATGTCTTCCATAGCAATAAAAGAACTCTGAGGTGCGGTATATTGAAAATCATACCCGCCGCTTGGTTCTCCCAAAGTATCCCAAACTCCCATGGGAAGGGGTGGAACTTCATCTGGATATGGCTGAATGATATGGTTCAAGAACACTCCATCGTCTTCAATAGCATTTACTCCTTGGCTGATGAAATGTGACATTAATCCTCCAGAACAAGGACTTTGATCGTTCTTTTGGTTTCCATTAGCATAGCCCAGGCCTAGCTTGCCGGACTTATAAGGTATATCGAGGAGCTGTCCCCATGCTGTGCAACCACCTTTTTTGATCACAACTTTGGCATCTTTGAGGGAAGCCATAGTTGGAGTTACTTCTGTAGTTGGAGCAGCGGAAATATGTTTGGTAGTAGAGACATCTGGAGAGACCACCTCAAAAGATTGGCAGGGAGTTTTGATGAACTCGTCATCCAACTCAACATACTTGGAGTTGCTCAGGTGGCTAACCATATATTCTTCTTCACCGTAAACTGTGACAATCTTTCCTTTTACTGGATACTTCAACTTCTGATGCAGGGTAGAAGTTACAGCATTTGCCCCATGTATCCAAGGGCGTCCTAGTAAACAGGAATATGCATGGTGAATTTCCATTACGTAAAAGGTAGAATCAAAGATCAGAGAGCCCACTCGGATTGGGAGATTCACCTTTCCGTACACTGTTCTTGTTGACCCGTCGAAGGCTCTTACCTGTTGCACCCCAAAATTTGCCCTCTTATCCGTGCTATAAGTTATGGATGGCGTTTATTTCGTCGTTCAAAAATCAAGAAAAAATAATAAAGGGTTTCTTATACACGGTGTATATAATCGTTAATTCAACTAAGTTTCATTAGATTTCATGTGGAGGAGTTCTTATGTGCTTCAATTCTTATCTTCCTCAAGAATTCCTCAGAGCTTTATTGTCGTGGTGGATGGAAATACCAATGCAAGTCATGGCATAAGAGATGAACTTGTAGATTCATTGTGATCAAGGAAGTTTTTTTGTTCTCGTCATTATTATTCTTTGTTTGCAATATAAGTTGATTTGGATCGAAGAGGGAAGTTAAGGTTTTAAGAAGTGAAGGGTAAGTTGGAATTGTTATTTGGAAACACTCATTCAAGAGATTACTTAATGCTACGAATTCAAGATGTGTGTTCAAATTAATCGATTGAATCGGGATTTATGTGTGCTTAGTTTGAAAGGAAGATTCACGTGGATTGTTGAAATGCAAGGGTAATTGGAATTTAAAATGTCCACATTCAAGTTACATTCCAAAGCCCATTCAAATTCATTACAAAAATTACAAAAAGTTATACAAAAATACACCAAAATCCATTCCATATCCAAATGTTTTACAAAACCAATACAATTCAAACAGAGAGTTCATCCCAGCAGCAAAAGGAAACAGGCTTGAAACCAATCCAAGTTTTAAACCGTTTCATCCCTGCATCAACTCAATAAGAGGAACCGAATCATAACAAACTGGGGATCTTCCTTTTTCTCTCTTCATCAACAAACCTGTATGAGAAAAAGAAGAGAGAATCGATAACTGAAAAAAGAAAAATCATAACAAACTCTTGAACCGAATCCTCAATCACACTCTCTTCAAGGAAACAAATCTCTGAACCTTCAACGGGGGGACCATGTAACTGAATCGTAACACACCTTCTTCCCCGAATCTTCCATTTTCAGCCATAACCAATCTCCATCTTCATCTGCTTCATTCATCGCAAACTCTTCATCCAACAAGCTGCAGAAAATCATACAAAAAGCACAGGAAAAAAGGCTTTAATTGCCAAAGTTCAAAAACCGAAAGCGACTCAACAATCTTCAACAATCGCCATCGAATTCGATTTACTCTCCAAATTCATCGCAATTTCTTCAACTACCTTCTCTGCAAATCTTGAACGTCGTGAGCCGCTCCTCCACAAGCTTCGATCGAAGCACACTCACCATTATCACATAATCAACAATTGTCATCAATCATTCAACGGAAAATCAACAAAGAAACTTCATCATCGTCTTCATCACTCTTCAACAGACTCTTCATTCTCCAATTCTCAAACTCTCTGATTCAATCACCTTCAGAGAAAACTCAAAAACCTCCTTCAATCTTCACTATAACCGCTACATAACGTTCACCATCGACACCAAATCAACTTCACCGAATCGCGCGCATCGCCTTCACGCAGAGCATCATCATCACACGCTTCACTCAACAACAACTTCGCAAGCTTCAATCTGAAAACGACATCGCAACGCTTCTCCAGTCTTCAATTATCGACTTCGGCATCAGGCATGTTCACCGTAAACAACAACATCAAAAGGCGGAAGAAAGAAGAAGTTTGTTTGGGATCTTAAGCAGAAAGTGAAGCAAATTCATGACGAGAGAGGATCGGAGACGCGAAAGATTCGAGACGGAATCGGAAGGAATGAATTGAAGAAGAAATCAATGCGAGAGAGGTTGGAGACTCGAACGGAGATGAGATCTTGGCCTGGATCGTGTTTGTTGTCGCGACGGTGCCATTAGAGGATCGGAGAGGTTCCGCCGGAGAGGAGAATCGGCGCCGTCGTGTTTGAAAGAAAGAGAGGTCTGAGTTTTGAAACAAGGTGAATAGTCACATTAACCCTAATCCCTCTTTTGATCCAATTTTGTGGTAAAGGTGATTATTAGCTTAATTAAATGATGCTAATCTTGGATAATCTGAGTGTTTTGTTGGAAATCTGAATTGTTAATTGATTAACAAAAACGTGATTTGATTCTATAATCTCCATGGGCCTTATCACACAAATTCGTTGCCAGCACCCCACTATGAGCCCATCACACCTTTTGACACAAAAAACTCTGAAAACTGTAACAAAACAATGCTCCTTGGGCCATCAATATGTGGGCCTGCGCCCCTATTTTACTACACCACTGATTTCAGCAATAAACCCCCTCAGACTCACATTTCTATTCATGTTAGATTTAATTTTGATTTCATATTTTACTTAGATAATAAAATGCAATGAAAAATAGTTTTGTTAGATTTTTGCGTGAAAATAATAAAAACATGTAATCTTTTCTAGTTAGAATTAGATTTTTGTTTTCTATATTTGTAAGAAATGATATAAAAACAATTTCCTTTGTTAGACTTTTGCATGATAAAAAGAATATAAAAACATGTAATATCTTTTGCTTGTTAGAATTTAAATGTTTTGTTATATTGTTTAGTTTTAATTCTTCGATGAAATGCTATAAAAAATATTATGTTTGATTAGATTCCCTGCATTGATTTTAAATAATAAAAACATGTATTCTTTGTCTTGATAGAATTTAATTGTTTTGTACTTAGTTTTGTTCCGTTGCTTTTTAGATAACAATGTCATAAAAACAATTTGCTCTTGTTAGATTTTGTTTTAGAATTTACTTAGAATTTAATTTCTATTATTTTCTATGGCGGGTGCGTGCTTCCTTGTTATTACTGATTTGTTTGCTGAGATGTGCGAGGTACTTTGAGAGGGTTCGATTGTGATTTGATTGCTTCGTGTTCCACTTTATTTGTGGGACACGAATTCGCTTCTGATGCGACTTGATTTGCATTGTGTTCCACTTTATTTGTGGGACACGAACCTATTTCCGATGCCAGTCCCCTGATCTCTCATTCATTGAGATGTATACTCCTGTATTGTCTGGATTGTTTCCCTTGCAGGTTGCTCGTGTGGTTATGCTCGACGTGTACTACATGTCGCTCGTGATTTACTTTCACGACGAAACTTTCTGACTTGCTTTGCTTGATGATGGCTTACGCGAAGTATTTCGGACTTCTCTGCTTACGCTTGCTAGCTCATTGCGGATTTGCTATCCGTTCGGTATTGTCTCCCGTTTCATTTCATTTCTCTTGCACTTTATCGCTTTCTCGCATCATCCTATAACATGAGAAGTAGGACTTAGACATGCATCTGGCCAAGTCCTCGAAAGAGGCTCTGTTTTTGTTGGTGTGTTTACATTTGTGCTTTGCGGCAGGGAGTCACGGTGTAATAAGTCCTATATGGCACTCCGTTAAGTCCTCATGGAAGGCATGCGGAAAGGGTTAGCAATCAACCCCCGCCTAGTCTCATCGAGTCTGTTCAGTATGCGCACGCTACGCGTAGCTCGCTTCTGAACCTGCACAAGATCTTGTTATCGAGTATGTCAGGAAAAGGGTTCATGTAGCCGGACCCCCGCCTTTCCTATAGCTCGCGTCACTCGACGTTGATGCTCGGTGTACGCATGCACCGTTTTCCTTTACGATCCGTGACGGCTTGGTTGCTGAGAGGGGTCCGCCCTCTTGTCTATGGCCCGATCATTTTCGCGAGGTCTAATGCTTGGTTGACTTGGGTTGAGCTGCTCCCCTTGGCTATGGCGGGACCGCTTTTCTACCATTCGGTCAGTACCGTTGGTTTTGTTTGCTTTACGAGCGGATGCTCGTTTGTGTGATATTATTGTATGCTTCCTTTTTCCCTCGTAGGTTGATAGTTTAGCTTAGACTCGTACCCTTTGTATGATAACATTAGGTAGCAAGCTTTCCCCCTTAGTTTAGGTTTTCCTCATGCATTCTTTAAAACACAAACCACACTCTTTGATTTTCTTTTCTTAAGAGCTTGTTATTTCCGCTCCATTCCCAAGCATAAGTCTCCAAAGGTCGAGCAGCGGAGTGTGAATGTAACTCGTTCACCTAAAAAACACAAAACAAACAGAAACTAGTTAGCCGAGCTACGGTACCTCTGATTCCGCAAAACGGATACGTAGGCAGCGGGGTAGGGCCCGTGCGAGTATAACTCTTTCTTTTCCCTACATTTTGCATGCATTTTAGTCCAGATTAGCGCAATTTGCTTACACACCCATAGGTTTAGACATAAGCGTGGATACCATCGAGTACGATGGGCGCGAGGGTTGCTAATACCTTCCCCCGCGTAACCGACTCCCTTACCCTTTTTCTCTGGTCGTGAGACCGTTGTTTTGTTTTGTGGTTTGCTGGCATTCCCTTCCTTTTCAGGATAAATATGTTAGTGGCGACTCTGTTAATTTTCGCGGTAGCGACAGCTGGCGACTCTGCTGGGGACGTCTCGACTTGTTGCTGGTCCGGACTCAGCGAGTCGATCCTAGCGCTTGTGTGTTTATCTTTGGGTGTTTTATTGCTTTGCATATTTACCTGTTTGCATTGCATTCTATGTGCGCTTTTACTTTTCTGCATCATATTCTGGACTGTCTGGATCTCTGTCTGTTGGGTGGGTGTTTCAAGAGGTAAAAGGCCCAATACCCAGGCTATGTGTGAACCATAGGAACCCTAGGATAGAGTGGGAGCATGGTTTGTCTCGAGGTGTACGTCTCGGGATGGATTATGTGAACACGAGCAGAGTAGTGGTTTCAAACGGAGGTATTATCGTCACCCGCATCCGCGCTGTGATGATGCTTACCTTCGGGCGGACCGTATACTGCGTTTCATGACCTTACCTTGGCCTAGATTTTACCCGTGAGTGGGGCGGGAATCAATGATCATATTAACAGGTACATTGTTGGTGACCGCTGTTCTTGTTCGTGGGTTACCGCTGTTCTTGTTCGTGGGTTACCGCTGTTCTCGTTCGTGGGTTACCGCTGTTCTTGTTCGAGTGTACTATGGTCCTTGTTCGTGGGGTACTATGGTTCTTGTTCGAGTGGTAATCTGTGTTCTATTCCAGTGTGCTATTGACTATGGGCTTTGGTTCCGTGGATTGATATTCTGTGTTCCGTGTGGTATACCATTTGGGGCCGAACCTTTGGCTTCGTACTATGTGTGTTACCGACAGTCCAGAATGCCTGGTGGGCGGCAACAAGCTCCACCACCTTGCATCATTGCATGTTTACTTTCCAAAAAATGATGTACAAAAAATAACTAGCATACGCGTTCCTTCCATTTCCAAGGAATCTTATCTTTAAGCCTCGTGCCGAGCTCTTCCATCTTTTGTTATTTAAAAAATCAAAACACGAGGATTCTTTGGAAATCGAATGAACATGACATTGCATTCATATCAGGCATCTCATACATATCATGCATAACAGGTGTTCAAGATCAAGGGTCTCTTATTCATACTTGGTATTCTCATCAGACTCAGAGACTTGATTTGTTCTTATTGTGTGTCCAAAGATCATTCATGGAACAACTTTGTGGGGTGACCAAGATGAAAGCTCAGTGTGGGGTTCTTTTTGAAGACTTGTCTTATGCTCATTTGCTTCCATGCTTGCTTTATTTGCAACTGGTTAAGCTCCATACTGTGTGGATGTCTACAGATTCTCTGCTTGATGACGATGACACTAGGTGTGAGTTCTATTCTGGGGCACCTGGTCGTGATGTTATGATCTGCAAGTCTTTGAAGTTGCTTGGGGCTCCCGCACGAGGGATAAGCAAGACATTATCTATCTTGAGCATTGCACCATTTGCATTGCTCGAATCCCTAAAGCACTTACAAATTCCGAGTGACTTCGCCAGAATCTTCTGCCAATCAGTAATCAAAAGTGGTTTACATAGACACCTCACATTCTCAAGGTTCTGCTTCATATTTTGAGTCACCTCATCCTCTTCCAAGAGTTTCCTTGTCTGTAGCCTTCGCTTGTCAACCGAGACGGAAAGAGTAAGAGAAACAAGCTGATGAGAATCGTAATGCCTTGTATCTGAGTTAGGTCCTTGCTTGTGGGAATTTTAGTTGGTTAAGATTCGTGCTTTGGGTGTTTCTCACCACAGATAGCTCTCCTGGTTTCGATGACAATACTCGGTGTTTTCCATTCTCGGGGCGCCTGATCATAATGTCAAGCCTTACAAGGTGTTGAGGTACAAAGATTCCAGGACTTGCTCGATACGAAGATGTTTGAGTTTATTCATAATGGTTCCTACTGGTCAATCCCATTTCATCTGCTGCAAGTAGAATTTTTGTTTTCTTCAAGGAGTAACTCATGAGAATCACTTGCAATCTGGTACTTCGAGAGGTTTCCTTCACAACATCTATTATGTGTTCCAAGTAATGACTTTGATAGCCAAACATCAGAGGTTATTGTTGTTCGCCGATAGTAACACAAGTTTCCTCCATTCCTGATGGTGTTTTCTCTTTCAGCATCTATATTTGGGGCTCCCGACCGAGGGATAAGCAAGACTCCGTGTTCTTGAGTTTGCAACATTGGCAACCCAAATCCCTAAAGCATTCACAAAATCCTGTCGCTGTTTTTGAGGGCTCCTGACCGAGGGATAAGCAAGATGCCTTGTATCTTGAGTTTGTGTACCACTGGCACAACTCAAATCCCTAAAGCTGAGCACTTGCAACTTCTGTATGACTTTGCCGAAATCTTCTTCTGTGAAGTAATCTAAAGTGTTCTACAGGAACATATGTTGATGCTTGGTGTGTTCTCCATGCTGGGGCACCTGGTTATCTGATTGAGGATTGTCATCCGTTCAAAGACAAGGTTCAAGACCTGATTGATTCAAAGGCTGTCACATTCGCACCTGAAGGCCAGAATTGAAATTCTCCTCTATCTCACTGGATCTTCTGAAGCAATAAGTCAATACGGAGAAGATCTCCTCAATATTGGCTGTTCCTAAATCATCATACATGTTCATGTTTAAGCTTTCTTGTTTTGTTCGATATTGTTGCATGCAAAACTTGTTTGTTTTTGAACTATAATAATAATGCATTGGATATGTTTGTCTTGAAAAAATCCATTCGCTTTTGCTCTTATATGTTTTTATATGCTTTTTGTGATACTAAACTCTTGTTACATAGAGCATGATAACTCCAAAGGGAGAATGATGAACATAATACCCAAAACCTCAAATGGTATGCTTTTGAGTAGAACCCTGTTGATGATGTACAGGCATTATTTCAAATTCCTAAACACTGGAGATATAAGGGAGTGAAATCTTTGTTAACCCCTCTGAGCCTTCGAAGTAGGAGTTTCTTTTCTATATGAAAAAACCCTCACATTTAACCCAGGGGCGGGTAGTGTTCATTTAACCTGATCGAGCGTTCGAAATTCATCAGGAGCACGCATTTAAGGATACAACAATGGATATCCTTCAAAAGATTGAGGAAAGTCAAATCCACAACGGTTATCTCTCACCTCAGGAGGTCGAGACATCAAATTTATCCCTCACGTCAGGAGGTCGAGACCAACATCCAAACCGCTGTGGTTTATCCCTCCCATCAGGAGTTCAAAATATGACGATACCACAATGGTAATTCTTCATCAAATCAATGACTCAGGCAGTCACTATGCACTTGCAACAAATCAGAGATTCAGGATCACACGACTTGTTCAAAAAAAAAAGAATGAATCAAAAAGAAAAGAAAAAAAAGAAGAAAAGCCCGCTAAGTCAACAACTTGAAAATAAGTGACTTAGCAAAAGTTTGGGCATCCCGCTGGACATCCAAATCAAAATTCAAAAGAATTTGTCCAGGCAAAAGTTAGGGAAACAAAAAAGAGCAAAGCAAAAGTGAAAAACAAGGATTACAAAATAAGGATCCTCATCAAAAGAACAAAGTCGTGTGATCAGACACCAAAAACAAAAGGTAAAGTGACTGCCGTGTCCAAACGCCTCATTGATTCCTCAATCGTTTCCAAACTCCTCTTGAAAGATGAATGCTTGTGTCAATTTAACTGAACTTAGGACTGGAGAACATCACGAAGGGGGTGGGCACTAAATATTTTTGAGCCTAAAAATCTTTTTTCTCAAACCGTGAACCTGACCACGTTATAACCCTTAAAAGTCCTAATTGAAGCATGGGTTAATTCGAAAGCAGACTATACATGAGAATACGGTAAGCTGACTCCTAGGAGATCCGCTAAACGCTTGAGTTGGTATCACACCATCTTTCTTTAACAAAAAATCGATGTTACGACATCCTTTCAAAAAGTTTTTTTTAAACTTCAAGACAAACATACTCTTTGCATTAGAATTATATTTCTCATAATAAACATTCTTTGCATATGAACAAGTGCCCGACATCAAGAAAGTTTCTATCATGAACTTCAGATGAAAAGTTTTATCCTCCCGAAGGACGAGTTGTCTTCTGAACTCCGTTGAGCAGAGGCAAGAATATCTCATATTCTGAAGGGCATAAAAGCATTTGAATACTCTATCGAGTAAGTTTTCGATCAATCTGGGGCAATCAAGTCAAGATTCAAAGAATCTCTCAAAGTGCTAAGCAATCAGGGGCATTCACCCAAGCACAATCAAAGCTACCTCCAATACATGTCAAGCAGGGGCATGGTTTCAAAAGTCGTGATACTGGGGCAAGTTTTCTATGATAGCACGAATCTCAAGAAGTTCTTACTTGACGAATCTCTTCAAAGTCCTTACAAGCTGGGGCAAAGCAATATACAATGTCATTCTTTCCTCATCCAGAGGTGTTCAATTTAAAGTTCGGGTGTGAGCTAAACAACTTATGAGCTTGAGAACCGTCAGGGTCGTCATCCTCAGCAGCTAAAAGCTGAAAGTCCAATACTTGTTGGCATCCTTACAATCAATGTGAATCTGCAGAATTCTTTGAAAGCCAATGCCTGTTTGGTCCCTTTGAAGTCAACACTTGCTTGACCTCTTAAGCCCACTTCCTGGTGACACTCTCTCGGAAAGTCAATGTCTGTTTGATACTCCGGCCGATACTTGTTTGGTATTCTATTCACTGCTTGCCTGTCAACTCATAGAATCCATTGCTTGTTCGGAAAGTTTCAAGCTCAGATGTCTGACAATTTGTTTGCTTTTGCATTTGCCCATTGTGGGTGAGCATCACTATACTCTGCCATGTGAGGAAGTCCCGTGGACGTCATGTTATATCCTGGGGCATTTTCATATGTTTATCTCACAGGTGCATCCTTTCGAGTACACCATGTCAGCGTAGTGGCGGATCTAACCAAGCGAGAGATCCTCATTCCCCAGCTGAGTGCATCTAGATGAGGTTTTCTTTGTTCCAAAATTCTCATCTCCTAAGCAAAGCACATCTCAATGCAATCTCCGTGCTTCAGAAGCCTTATTCCCCAGCGGAATGCCTTCTCCCTAGTTGAATCATGATTGGATAGTATCTGATTCTCCAGCAAGCTCTAAATGAGGTTTCTTGCTCGAGTTCCTCACTTTCCCCAGTAGAGTGTTTCTCTCCCCAACAGATTGATCTGTTTCCCCAAGAGAGTCATCTTATTCCCCAGTGGAGTTGCCTTAATAAAAGGTTCTTATGCCGAGTTCTTTATCCCCAGCGGATTTCTTATCTCCTCAGTGGATCATTATGCAGAAGTATTCATCTTCTCCACTTAGTCTTTCCTCAGCAGAGATTCATGTGCATCCTCAGCGGAATTCGCGTCCTTCAAGGATTTCCCCAGCGGAATGCGTCCTACACAAGCAAGTTAGTCACTCCCCATCAGAGTTGTCTCCATGACTTGCCCTTATCTCCACATCCCCAGAGTGTCCAGAATTTGCTTCTCCTATGAAGTTCCCAGGGTATTCCCCAAGCAGTCAATTGGGATGTTCATATCCCCAAGCGGGATTTATTTCCCCAGCCAGAGCTCGCGTTTAGATTTGATCGTCTCCAGCAGATTTCTGATCCATCTTTGCCAGCTCGTAATTGTGACTCAGGTCACTCATCTAGTCCTCCCCGCAGAGTTCCAAACTCTCCAGGATTTCTTCAGCAATTCAGTGCTTCTCCGTTGTTTCCCTAAGCAACGCCCAAATCATGCATCATTTGCATAGCATTCTCTAAACGTGTAACGTCTTCCTCCTCGGAAACGTTATTCCATACGCATTCATACATGCATCATGCATAAATCATATCATATCTGTTTCTTTCTGCAGGAAAGTTATCAAGATACAAATGCCTCCTAGAGAGCAACTCGCCTAGTCATTACAGGCGCTTATCCTGATGTTCAAATCAGAAGAAGTTTGTCTCCTTATCTTGACACCGTCAGATCAGTTGAAGGCTTACTTAATCCCGATGCCCTCAAATCGGTGGAAGATATTTGTTCCTATCCTGATTCCAGTTCAGTTGAAGGAACCGCCTCCGGATCTCCCAAGATCTTCCGAAGGAGCAAGCCTGCTGATGCCTCAGATCAGTTGGAAATATCTACGTCCTGACGATTTATTTTCGTTCAGAAGAAGAACTCGTCTGCCCAGTCCTGATGCTTACTATCAGTTGAAGATGTTTTCTTTTCCCGGCGCACACAGTTCGGAAGAGATATCTGTTCCTATTCCTGATAAATCAGACTTTCAGTTGAGGGAACCGCCTCCGGATCTCGTCGATCTTACGAAGGAGCAAGCCACTGATGCCCAGATCAGATGGAGATATCTGCCTGATTGACTTTTTCATTCAGAAGAGGATTGTTCTACTTATTTTCTAGCATCGAGCCTAGATCAGTTTAAAGACTTCCTTTCCCGGCGTACACAGTTCGGAAGAGATATTCGTTCCTATTCCTGATAAATCAGACTTTCAGTTGAGGGAACCGCCTCCGGATCTCGTCGATCTTACGAAGGAGCAAGCCACTGATGCCTAGATCAGATGGAGATATCTGCCTGATTGACTTTGTCATTCAGAAGAGGATTGTTCTACTTATTTTCTAGCATCGAGCCTAGATCAGTTTAAAGACTTCCTTTCCCGGTGTACACAGTTCGGAAGAGATATTGTTCCTATTCCTGATAAACCAGACTTTCAGTTGAGGGAACCGCCTCCGGATCTCGTCGATCTTACGAAGGAGCAAGCCGCTGATACCCAGATCAGTTGGAATATCTGCCTGATGATTTAATTGCATCAGATGGAGATGTCGCCTTGGTGCCCAGACCAGAGATATTTACTACCCGTTGATGCCCAGATCAGCTGGAATATCTCATTTCGATTCCCAGATCGACTTAGACATCTATCCCCGATTCCTGTTCGGAAGACATCTGCTACGCCTGATGCCCAGATCAGTCGAGATGTTCCTTCTCTTGATGCCCAGATCAATTGAAGTTTTTCCCCCTGCCTGTGGGGTTGCCTGTTCCTTCTTATCGCAAGTTGGAGCTACTTAATTATCCAGATCAATTGGAGTTTTTTCTCCCTGCTTGCGGGGTGTTTCATTCCTTCTTATTGCAAGATGGAATCTTCTCTTGATCAAGAGCGCAAATTTTCGAGTTCATTCTAGTATTCAATCTCCTTCCACCTTAACGGTTCGAAACTTTCGTTTCTCACTCGTCAAGTTCAAGAAGTTTGAATAGGGGCAGCTGTTGCACCCCAAAATTTGCCCTCTTATCCGTGCTATAAGTTATGGATGGCGTTTATTTCGTCGTTCAAAAATCAAGAAAAAATAATAAAGGGTTTCTTATACACGGTGTATATAATCGTTAATTCAACTAAGTTTCATTAGATTTCATGTGGAGGAGTTCTTATGTGCTTCAATTCTTATCTTCCTCAAGAATTCCTCAGAGCTTTATTGTCGTGGTGGATGGAAATACCAATGCAAGTCATGGCATAAGAGATGAACTTGTAGATTCATTGTGATCAAGGAAGTTTTTTTGTTCTCGTCATTATTATTCTTTGTTTGCAATATAAGTTGATTTGGATCGAAGAGGGAAGTTAAGGTTTTAAGAAGTGAAGGGTAAGTTGGAATTGTTATTTGGAAACACTCATTCAAGAGATTACTTAATGCTACGAATTCAAGATGTGTGTTCAAATTAATCGATTGAATCGGGATTTATGTGTGCTTAGTTTGAAAGGAAGATTCACGTGGATTGTTGAAATGCAAGGGTAATTGGAATTTAAAATGTCCACATTCAAGTTACATTCCAAAGCCCATTCAAATTCATTACAAAAATTACAAAAAGTTATACAAAAATACACCAAAATCCATTCCATATCCAAATGTTTTACAAAACCAATACAATTCAAACAGAGAGTTCATCCCAGCAGCAAAAGGAAACAGGCTTGAAACCAATCCAAGTTTTAAACCGTTTCATCCCTGCATCAACTCAATAAGAGGAACCGAATCATAACAAACTGGGGATCTTCCTTTTTCTCTCTTCATCAACAAACCTGTATGAGAAAAAGAAGAGAGAATCGATAACTGAAAAAAGAAAAATCATAACAAACTCTTGAACCGAATCCTCAATCACACTCTCTTCAAGGAAACAAATCTCTGAACCTTCAACGGGGGGACCATGTAACTGAATCGTAACACACCTTCTTCCCCGAATCTTCCATTTTCAGCCATAACCAATCTCCATCTTCATCTGCTTCATTCATCGCAAACTCTTCATCCAACAAGCTGCAGAAAATCATACAAAAAGCACAGGAAAAAAGGCTTTAATTGCCAAAGTTCAAAAACCGAAAGCGACTCAACAATCTTCAACAATCGCCATCGAATTCGATTTACTCTCCAAATTCATCGCAATTTCTTCAACTACCTTCTCTGCAAATCTTGAACGTCGTGAGCCGCTCCTCCACAAGCTTCGATCGAAGCACACTCACCATTATCACATAATCAACAATTGTCATCAATCATTCAACGGAAAATCAACAAAGAAACTTCATCATCGTCTTCATCACTCTTCAACAGACTCTTCATTCTCCAATTCTCAAACTCTCTGATTCAATCACCTTCAGAGAAAACTCAAAAACCTCCTTCAATCTTCACTATAACCGCTACGTAACGTTCACCATCGACACCAAATCAACTTCACCGAATCGCGCGCATCGCCTTCACGCAGAGCATCATCATCACACGCTTCACTCAACAACAACTTCGCAAGCTTCAATCTGAAAACGACATCGCAACGCTTCTCCAGTCTTCAATTATCGACTTCGGCATCAGGCATGTTCACCGTAAACAACAACATCAAAAGGCGGAAGAAAGAAGAAGTTTGTTTGGGATCTTAAGCAGAAAGTGAAGCAAATTCATGACGAGAGAGGATCGGAGACGCGAAAGATTCGAGACGGAATCGGAAGGAATGAATTGAAGAAGAAATCAATGCGAGAGAGGTTGGAGACTCGAACGGAGATGAGATCTTGGCCTGGATCGTGTTTGTTGTCGCGACGGTGCCATTAGAGGATCGGAGAGGTTCCGCCGGAGAGGAGAATCGGCGCCGTCGTGTTTGAAAGAAAGAGAGGTCTGAGTTTTGAAACAAGGTGAATAGTCACATTAACCCTAATCCCTCTTTTGATCCAATTTTGTGGTAAAGGTGATTATTAGCTTAATTAAATGATGCTAATCTTGGATAATCTGAGTGTTTTGTTGGAAATCTGAATTGTTAATTGATTAACAAAAACGTGATTTGATTCTATAATCTCCATGGGCCTTATCACACAAATTCGTTGCCAGCACCCCACTATGAGCCCATCACACCTTTTGACACAAAAAACTCTGAAAACTGTAACAAAACAATGCTCCTTGGGCCATCAATATGTGGGCCTGCGCCCCTATTTTACTACACCACTGATTTCAGCAATAAACCCCCTCAGACTCACATTTCTATTCATGTTAGATTTAATTTTGATTTCATATTTTACTTAGATAATAAAATGCAATGAAAAATAGTTTTGTTAGATTTTTGCGTGAAAATAATAAAAACATGTAATCTTTTCTAGTTAGAATTAGATTTTTGTTTTCTATATTTGTAAGAAATGATATAAAAACAATTTCCTTTGTTAGACTTTTGCATGATAAAAAGAATATAAAAACATGTAATATCTTTTGCTTGTTAGAATTTAAATGTTTTGTTATATTGTTTAGTTTTAATTCTTCGATGAAATGCTATAAAAAATATTATGTTTGATTAGATTCCCTGCATTGATTTTAAATAATAAAAACATGTATTCTTTGTCTTGATAGAATTTAATTGTTTTGTACTTAGTTTTGTTCCGTTGCTTTTTAGATAACAATGTCATAAAAACAATTTGCTCTTGTTAGATTTTGTTTTAGAATTTACTTAGAATTTAATTTCTATTATTTTCTATGGCGGGTGCGTGCTTCCTTGTTATTACTGATTTGTTTGCTGAGATGTGCGAGGTACTTTGAGAGGGTTCGATTGTGATTTGATTGCTTCGTGTTCCACTTTATTTGTGGGACACGAATTCGCTTCTGATGCGACTTGATTTGCATTGTGTTCCACTTTATTTGTGGGACACGAACCTATTTCCGATGCCAGTCCCCTGATCTCTCATTCATTGAGATGTATACTCCTGTATTGTCTGGATTGTTTCCCTTGCAGGTTGCTCGTGTGGTTATGCTCGACGTGTACTACATGTCGCTCGTGATTTACTTTCACGACGAAACTTTCTGACTTGCTTTGCTTGATGATGGCTTACGCGAAGTATTTCGGACTTCTCTGCTTACGCTTGCTAGCTCATTGCGGATTTGCTATCCGTTCGGTATTGTCTCCCGTTTCATTTCATTTCTCTTGCACTTTATCGCTTTCTCGCATCATCCTATAACATGAGAAGTAGGACTTAGACATGCATCTGGCCAAGTCCTCGAAAGAGGCTCTGTTTTTGTTGGTGTGTTTACATTTGTGCTTTGCGGCAGGGAGTCACGGTGTAATAAGTCCTATATGGCACTCCGTTAAGTCCTCATGGAAGGCATGCGGAAAGGGTTAGCAATCAACCCCCGCCTAGTCTCATCGAGTCTGTTCAGTATGCGCACGCTACGCGTAGCTCGCTTCTGAACCTGCACAAGATCTTGTTATCGAGTATGTCAGGAAAAGGGTTCATGTAGCCGGACCCCCGCCTTTCCTATAGCTCGCGTCACTCGACGTTGATGCTCGGTGTACGCATGCACCGTTTTCCTTTACGATCCGTGACGGCTTGGTTGCTGAGAGGGGTCCGCCCTCTTGTCTATGGCCCGATCATTTTCGCGAGGTCTAATGCTTGGTTGACTTGGGTTGAGCTGCTCCCCTTGGCTATGGCGGGACCGCTTTTCTACCATTCGGTCAGTACCGTTGGTTTTGTTTGCTTTACGAGCGGATGCTCGTTTGTGTGATATTATTGTATGCTTCCCTTTTTCCCTCGTAGGTTGATAGTTTAGCTTAGACTCGTACCCTTTGTATGATAACATTAGGTAGCAAGCTTTCCCCCTTAGTTTAGGTTTTCCTCATGCATTCTTTAAAACACAAACCACACTCTTTGATTTTCTTTTCTTAAGAGCTTGTTATTTCCGCTCCATTCCCAAGCATAAGTCTCCAAAGGTCGAGCAGCGGAGTGTGAATGTAACTCGTTCACCTAAAAAACACAAAACAAACAGAAACTAGTTAGCCGAGCTACGGTACCTCTGATTCCGCAAAACGGATACGTAGGCAGCGGGGTAGGGCCCGTGCGAGTATAACTCTTTCTTTTCCCTACATTTTGCATGCATTTTAGTCCAGATTAGCGCAATTTGCTTACACACCCATAGGTTTAGACATAAGCGTGGATACCATCGAGTACGATGGGCGCGAGGGTTGCTAATACCTTCCCCCCGCGTAACCGACTCCCTTACCCTTTTTCTCTGGTCGTGAGACCGTTGTTTTGTTTTGTGGTTTGCTGGCATTCCCTTCCTTTTCAGGATAAATATGTTAGTGGCGACTCTGTTAATTTTCGCGGTAGCGACATTACCACAACATCGCTTGGTTGTAACACAATTCCTTCGAAGTCAAGCTTTTTTAGTACTGTTTTTGGTAACACGTTCAAAGAGGAACCGTTATCTACCAGCACATGAGATAGAGTGGTGCCATTACATTCAATAGAGATGTGTAAGGCTTTATTGTGATTTTTTCCAGCAGGGGTTAGATCAACATCAGAGAAACCGAGGCCATTATTCACTGTTAGATTGCCAACACAATTTTCAAATTGATCGATTGAAATCTCTTGTGGTACATGTGCAGCTTTCAGGAACTTCATCAGGGCTTTGGCATGAGCTTCTGAATATTTTAGCAGAGACAGCATTGAGATTTTTGAAGCAGTGTGCCCCAGTTGTTCGACAATATTATAATCACTCTTACAGATGATTTTCAATATTTCCTCCATTTCTTGCTTTGACGGATCTTCGATAGTGACTTCCACCGGTATTTGAACTGGTTCAACTTGTGGCTCTTTGCCTCGAGCGTTGATATCTTGATTAGGAACTGGGACCTGGACTGGATTAGTGGCAACATTTGGAGAAATTTATGGTGAAAAGATCCTTCCACTTCTCGTAATCTTACTGGTACCCACAATATTATCAACAGTTGGAGTAGTAAAATTCACGGCCTCTTCGGTCAAGGTATCCTATTTAACTCCATGGACATAAACATTAGTGTCATAACTCCACGGGACAACTTTGTATGAGGAATATGGAAACAGAGTCGGACTGGTAATGATTACCGATGCCACTTTGGGTGTAGCAGAAATTTTGAAAGGAGCTTTGGTAGGGATTTTCAATGGTATGTTGGAAACCACTGAGATATCCTCTATTTTCATGCCGTTTGAAAAGACTTCACATAAAACGTCCATGGAAGGTAGCCTCTCAAACATAATGATACGGCGATCCATCCACTTTTGAATTCCCATTCTCAGATTTTCACAACCATTGGTTAGGTGTGCGCAATAAAAGCAATCAGGGTCACAGCCTGGAAAGTAACCAGCTTGGATTAGCTTTCTTTTGACTTCAAGGAGCGGAGTTGACAATTCTCTCACATCATAGATGTAAACAGTGTCTATGATAGCATTGACGGTCTTGTCGTGCTTCGGCATAGGTGCAGTGATGACATTTGGAGTCTCTGGAGGATCAAACTCAATTTCCTCAGCATCTATCATGTCTTGTATTTTATTTTCCAGGACCCAACAGTGATCTGCGTCATGTCCTGGACAGTTGGAGTGATACGCACATGTTGCATCGGGGCGATAACTCGGAGAGGAAGTGTTGACATTCTTTGGAGGGTCTTTTAATGTGATCAGACCTGCTTTTAACAAATGCTGCAATGCTTGAGAGATTGGCATATTGATTCTGGTGAAATTTCTTCTTGGCGCATCTGGTCGACGCGTATATTTTGGCGGTTGATCTTTTTGAGGCGCAGATGCGGAGATCAGAACTGCCCCTACAGATTGGTGATGCTCATTCTTGTGACCTTTCTGACTATGCATTGTATTAACTTCATTTCTCCCACTGATGGGCCTTTTTGTAGTACCAGAGGAAGAGCCTATTTGAATTTTTCCACTTTGAATGCCGCTTTCGACACGTTCTCCAATCAATATCAGGTCAGTGAAACCTGATGATGAGCTTCCCAGCAAATGACTATAGAAAGGGCCAGTTAAAGTGCCCATGAACATGTCGACCAGCTCGCGATCAGATAAGGGTGGTTGAACCCTTCCAGCCAAATCTCTCCACTTCTGTGCATACCCTTTAAAACTTTCTTTTGGTGCCATGGACATGCCCCTTAGTTGAGTATGAGTTGGTGCAAGATCAGCATTGTATTGATATTGTTTGTAAAAAGCAGCAGCTAACTCTTCCCAGGTATGAACTTTTGTTCTTTCCAGTTGGTAGTACCACTCGAGTTGTGTACCCGACAGACTTTCTTGGAAGAAGTGAATCCACAATTTGTTATCTGCTGTATGAGGTTGTATCTTCCTTACATAGGATCTCAGATGTAGTTTTGGGCAAGAAACTCCATCATACTTTGCAAAGACAGAAACTTTGAACTTTGGAGGGATAACAATATCTGAGACTAGTCCCAGATCATCGAAATCTAAACCAGGTATTTTTTGTATCTCCATAGCTTTCACGCGTTCTTCCAACTGCTGGTATTTGTCATCATCTTGTTCGTCTCCAGAATGATAATCTTCTTCATTGGAAGAGAGGGAGGGTTTGGCAGAACCCTGTTTGCTGTGATTGTCTCCTTGTTCACCATCACCGACTATTTCAGGGATCGGTGGCTTTTTGGACCTTTTGACTAGGATTTTGATCTTCCTTTTCAGGTGACTCAAGCCTACAGATCCTTTGGGCTTCTTTTTCTTCTTGATTATCAGGGCTTTCAGTTCTTGTTGCCCCTTTGCCAGTTCCAGAATTGCTACTTGAACTTGGGCGTTCTGTGTTTCGAGATTCTTGATGCTTGTTTCAGATTCCATCTCTTCTAACTGAAATAAACAGTGAGGAGATGAGAAATCCGTCATGTGAACCTGTTATGCAATGTTTATGAATGAAATGCATATGCAATGTTTTCAAGGATCTTAGAATTTAGATTTGTTAAAACAAAGGAGAAACAAACATTTATAAGTTAAACAATTTTTTTCTTTTTTTTTTCTTTTTTTTTCTTTGCCTCATTCGGGCTTACAAAATAGAAATAAATAAAGAAAATGAAGGATCCCTCAGGTCTCCCATGGACGCTTTCTCTTTGCACCCAGGAATGTGTTGATCTGCTGTTCTTCTTGGAGTTGTCCGGTGAGCTCCAATACTTTCCTTTCATAGTCTTGACAGTGTGCTTTGAAGGTGTCTCTTTCCTCTTTTAGTTGAACCCAAGATTTCTGCAACTCTTCCAGGTCAGTTGGCATATCCGGATGTAGAATAACTCGAGGTTCATCTCCTTCAACTTCTGGCTCAATAGTCACAGGTAGAATAGCGGGATATGGCATGATGAACTTCTGAGCATGAGTACGCACCCATCTGAGGTAAGGTTCCATAGGAATAGAATTCCATTGCCTTAAAGTTTTGCTTTCTATTCTATAGACACTGCCCCACACATGTATAAACCTTCGTCGATGTCTGTGGGAATCATCCTCGTAATCAAACACAATGCCACGGATAATCATGTCATGAGGACCGTTTCTCCGTGCATATCCGAATTGGCGTAAAGCTAAAGAGGGATTGTAAGTGATGCCTCCCTTGATGCCAAGGAGTGGCACATTAGGGTACTCTCCACAATGGTCGATGATAGTAATGTCTCTCTGAAAGAAGTTGTTCCACCGGATATCTGAATGAGACAAAGACATAATCCTGCGAGACCATTGCATTCTTTGTTCATTTCTCAACACTGATCGGGGAAGATGAAATTTAAACCAACTAGCCAGTAGTGGTACACAGCACATAAGAGTTCCTCGTTTCTTCATGGTATGAGTGTGTAGAGAATGCAGAATGTCTCCCAGCAATGTAGGTACCGGGTTACGGGTTAAGAAAAGGTTGATAATGTGCACACTTATGAACTGGTCTGGATTAGGGAATAAAACCAACCCATAGATCAAAAGAGCCATAACCTCCTTAAAAGCTGGGTAACTTTTGTTTTTTAGTAGTAATCGAGCCTTTTCCATTAAGAACTTAGCAAGCAAACCCTGGATTCCACTCTTTGTTTCCCAATTGGACTCGATTTCTGACTTCCGCAAATGTAAGGCAGCAGCAATGATTTCAGGTTTTGGAATCCTTTCTAAACCAGTGAAAGGTAATTGATCTCGAACAGGTAATCCAATTAGTTCAGAGAACTCTTCCAAAGTGGGTACTAATTGGTAATCCGGAAAGGTAAAACAATGATGCTCGAGATCAAAGAACTGGAACAGGAACCGTATCATGTCTTCTTCAAATTTTGAGGTAACCAAATGGAGTAGGTGACCGTGCTTTTCGGTGAATTGAGCATTCCTGGGAAATTCTGATATTAAGTCCTTTAGTTCAGATGGTGTTGTTAAGATGTTGATTCGGATGTAATCTCTGGTAGCGGGAGCCATTACCTGCAATAACAAAACAAAGGTAAACTCTTTGATCCTTGAAATAATTAGTGAGAAAATGATATGCTTATGATGCTTATGATGTCATGATGTTAAACATGTGGCAAACACAAACAAATCAAACAAAAGCCTTAGGTTTAAAGGCTTGCATGAAGTTCATAGGTGATACCCTCCCCACTGAAGTTGAGTTGGTTAAAACCTGTCCTAGAATAGTATTCGGGTTCTATGATCCTTGGAGACAACATCTCAATACGGCGCTCGGACGGCCGATCAAAATATTCCTCGAGGGTAACTAACTTCGATCAATTTCAAAGATAGCCACTTAATAGGCCACAAGTCAAATTCAACTAAAGGTTCTAAGACAAATTAGTGTTTAATGACATTTCGGAAGCCTAACATACTCCTTGATCGTTTTCAAGGGACATCAGTATAAACCAAAGTATCGCACTAATGGTGACTACCAGATCAACCGTATCGGTACATGTCGTACAGTTTCCTTGGTCTATTGTCACATACTTAAGGTATCTCGAGATTCGGGTTAGAATCTTTCACACAAGCAAAATACCCAAACAAACCTTTGAAAAATAGAGCAATCAAGTCAATCAATTGAAAACATCGAAGTGATCTAAACTCTAAAGGTAACCCCTTTTGAAAACATTTTGTTTTTAGAAAGTAAAATTCCCCAGCAGAGTCGCCAGTTCTGTCGCCCTCGGTTTTTTACTGTACCTCTCGTGGAGAGATACACGAACTGACTCTTTTCTTTCTTCTTTTTGTGCATTTGAAAATCAGAGAGTCGCCACCGACTTTTATTTTATCCAATTAAGGAAAGGTTTATAAAAGAAACAGAAAAAAGACCTTTAAGAAATTATGGGTAAGGGGGTAGGTTATAGAAAGGGAAGGTGTTAGCACCCTTTGTATCCATGGTTATCCACGGGCTCTTTAATTTGCTTAGCTTACTTTTTTTGAATCACTTTTCTCTTGCCTTGAAATGCTTGTATGTGGTTTCAAATACCTTTGTAAATTGACTTTGTAATGATCCTTGTGCGGATGTATACAAAGTGTTTTATCTTTCAAAAGATGCTTTGAAAAAAAAGAACGTTAACTTCGTAATGATCCTCGTTTGGATATATACAAAGTGTTTTATCTTTCAAAAGATGTTTTGAAAAAAAAGAACGTTAACTTCGTAATGATCCTTGTTTGGATATATACAAAGTATTGTCTTTTTTGAAAGTTTTATTTTGAAAAACAATAGTATATGAGACATTTTTTTGTTTTGATTTGAGCAAGCAAATTAGGAGGTCTACCCTAAGTTATAAGGTCTTTTCCTATTTCCTTTAGAAAATTCTCCTTTTATCGGATGTAAACGAAAGTTCGATTTTGTGTTTGAAACAGTAGAATTTGATTTGGATTTTAAAAAGAGTAAAGAAGGGATTACCCTAAGAGGTGCAAGTGTGATTGTGTTTTGATTCAGATATTTTATCTTTTGAAGTTAGTGACCTAACGCTTCAATTTTAATCTTTGGCATACACGCAGTTTTATATGTACTGGAATTTAAAATGCGGAAATGTAAAATGCGGAAAGTAAATCTACGCTATTACATCGATTTTGCTGGAAATGTAAACTACGCTATTTACATGAATTTGACAACCTATACACTTGATCTAGGAATTTAAATTGCAAGAAAATAAAAGAAATATTTTTGGATTTTTTGATGATTGATTTTAATTAGAATTAATGCATGATTAATTTAATTAAAATGAGGAAAAAGATAGAAATAAAATTTAAACCTAAAAATTTAAGTTTGAGATATGTTCAAAATGCTTGTCAATTAATTTTAAGACAAAACTAATTTTTTTGGAATTTTTGAAGTTGTTTTGAAAATTATTAAGTTAAATTAATACATAATTATACAAATAATTACACAAATAATTAAAACTTAAAGAAAAATTATCCTAAACATGTACAAAATTAGCCTATAATATATAAACTATATCTTTAATATATTAAAAGTGAATACATGTTTAGGCCCCAACTTTAGACCAAAATCCCGCCTAAACACGTGCATCGCACGGGGTAAAGTACTAGTTTAATATAAAGAACAATTTTTTTAATGAATTTTTGATTGGTTGAAATAATTAAAAGATAAATATATACATATTATCTAATTAATTATACAAAATATTTAAATTATGAAGAAAAATAAAATATTTTTATATCAGAAAATAAAGTATTATTTTATCAACTTAAAAATATTTTTTGTGTATTTTTTGGATTTTTAAAACTATTTTAAAATAATCTTACAAAGAAAATTAAATAAAATGAAAATAAATTAAGTTATGATTTGGTGTGGTTGGCTAGAAAGTCCATGGTAAGGACTTGCGTGTTTAGTGCGTGGGATTGATGGATGGATGGATCTGATGGTCACTGAAGCGAAGGCGTATGGCACTCAACACACCTGCAAAGCACTGGATTAGAAAGTTTTAATTTTAAAACGCGCGCGCGCTCTGTCTAATGAGGTGAGGACACCTCATCATCTTCAACCTCTCGCCAACACATTTAACAGCGTTTTATGAGAAAAGCGATGTAATAGATGAGTCCTAAAACCTGCAAAATAGCGAATAGGGGTAAACATGGACAAAAAAAATTTCGCGACATGTCCATTCGATTTGGCTTGATTCACTGAATTCAAATATGCTATTAATTTTGCCTAATTTTGCTTCTAACAAAAAACCTTAAAATAGAGTTCAAGAACCCTAGAATGGTATCTTCGTGTATATGCAACCAAATTGCAATTAACTGTCCAGAAATGATCAGAACACCAAACTAAACTTAAATATGAGTCTACATCTTGTTAAACATGCAAGTATGATGAGATTTTTGTAAGTTTTAGTTCGAGCAAACCGCGAGCTGTAGGTACGTGTTCTTGATGATTCAAGGCTTGCAATTGATCTGGTTATGTTCAGTGAGGGTCAGGGAATGTGTTTGAGTATTTAGTTTGTATTGAAACAAGCTAGAAAGTAAATTCGAATTTTAAATTTCTTTGAAAAATTCAAGTTGATACAAGGTTGATACAAGCAAGACTTGGATTCTGAATTCGTGTCCCCTTTATTACTGAAGTGTTCTAGCCCTTATATAAGCAATGAAGTGCTTAAAAACTAAGCTAAAAGCATTAAGTGCTTTTGTTGAATTTTGGAATTCTTTAATATATGTAGCTTTGAATTCAAGCAACCATGGCTTGAATTTTCCACACCTCTTGCTCTTAGGCCTGCTGTACTTCTTTTGCTGCAGAGCTTTGATTGATTCTTTGATGACTCATGCTTAGAAACTAAGCTACATATTATCCTTCCATTTCCTTTTTTAATTTAATCTTAAATATGATAAAATTAAACCAAAAAAGGAACAAAAATGATGTGGGCTTTGTCTTTATCGTGGGAGGCCCTTCTCATTATGGGAAACATTTTTGGATCATGGAAATTGGGTTTCATTTGAAAAGCAATATTTTTGATCAATGTTGATTTCATGCATTTTCCCAAAATTTAGCCAACTTCAACAAGGCATAAATCCCTCAATTTTTATCATATGAAGGAGTACTTGTATTTTTTGGAAACCTCAAAGAGTCCTCAAACCAATGTCTTTGGTCTCATATCAAAATGATTTTCCATGCTCCTTGTGTGTCCTTTTGAAAAAAGTGACTTTTTGTTGACTTTGAAAATGACCTATAATGTCTTGATTCATATTTTTCAAATGTTGAATCTAATGACCATGGGACAAATTGCATTCGAAAGATAATTGAATTTCCTTCAAAATGAGCTTTGGTTTGAATTTTTTTGGATGAAGGATGAGAGAGTTATGACCAGTCAAAGTTCAGTTGACTTTTTAGGAGAAAACCCTAATTTTGAAACTTAGGGTTTTGTTGATTTTTGATCTTTCCTTGATGAATTATGATCAACCAATGATCAAATTATGAATCCTTTGACAAAATATGGATGTTGACAAAAAAATTCATTTTTGACTGTCTGTTGACTTTTTGGTCAAACAGGTCGTCTGTTGACAGTTTGAGCTGCTGACTGTGCGTCTGAGTGAATTGAAGTTTGAAAATTTGTATGGTGGTACTTTGAGATATATGGAGGTCCATGAAATCCATTTGAGGTCTCAAAAACTTGTTCTCCTGAAAAAAACAAGAAACCCTAGTTAGGGACTGTTTGTGTAGGAGACAGTTAAGCGTACCTGATTTTTGTGCAGTGCTGAGTCTCTGCTAATCATGTGATATTCCGAAGACTTCTAGAACAAAAATCTTGAAATTTTGAAATGCAAAAGATTGATTTGTGATCGGAAAAATAGCAAGTGTACTATTTTGCCTCTGTAGTAATAAAGGGAAAATTCCCCGAATATCGATCTCAAGGACTGCGTGAGATTATAGAGTTAGTCGCACTTCAATTAAACAAAAAGCCTTGGGGTTTTGGTTTTTGTGATTACAAATTAAATTGCAAATAAACTTAAAAAGGTTGAATTGGCCAAATATGAGTAACATGCCAGGGTAGGTGTGTGCATTAACATGTAACAATTCTGAACCCTTATTTCATTAACAAAGTTCAACTTATCAATTACCGGTTCTTAAGGGTATTTGCTCCTAAGTCCTTAGTGGGCAAACTTTTGAACATTGAAATCCTAATCCCAAAGTCCTTCGAAATTAGTGATCAAATCAAATATTATTATAATCAAGAACAATCCGGTTATCATAGGGTATCCCTAGTCCTAGGTGATATCTACTATAATATAATGGTATAAAAACCCTAACAATGGAGGTCAATCCTAATTGTCAGTCATAAATCAATCCAGTTGGTCCGACGAGGAAAGCATTAAAAACCTTATACCATTAAATTGAATGTAAAAGAGAAACATGTTATTGAAATTCGGAATTCAAAATCATCACAAATGTTAATCAGGGACACCCCCCTAGCATTGGGGGGTTTAGCTACTCATATCATCCAAAGAAATTACAAAGATAGCAAATAAAGACATTACAATAGAGATGATGAACTTTGATCTTCAATGGCTTCCGCTCATGAGAGTTCTCCGTTCTTCTCTAATTGCATAGGCTTCTTCTCTCAATCCTCCAATTCTTCGTGTGGCCCAAAAAGATCCCTAATTCAACTTGGAAACCCTCCTAAATAGTGCAGACTCACTTAAGTTGGTTGGAAATTCCAAAAACACCCCTGCAGGCCAACCACTGAACTAAATAATAAAAATCACTGAAATCAGCGTCATCACCCAACACGGGCCGTGTTGTGCAACACGGGCACCCGTGTTGGTCCCCTGTAATTTATTTTTTCAAGATCCAAGTCCCAGGCTTAGCAACACGGGCCGTGTTGAGCAACACGGGTGCCCGTGTTGCACCACTGTTTTCCTCTCTTCTCAAACATTGCTCCTAGCGCTCTTCCTGACACGGCCCGTGTTGAGCAACACGGCCACCCGTGTCAGGCCTCCTGTAGCATGTTTTTGAAATTCCTTCAAAACTTCCGAGTTTCGCACTGATTTACTCCAGTTTCTCCATATGAACCTGAAAACATTAAAACATACAACCAAAGCATAAAATGACGAATAAAGAAATAAAACACTCAATAACAAAACTTAACCATACTTAAAAACAACGATAAAAATATGTGTGAAAACCACTGATCAAACTCCCCCAAACTTAAACCGTTGCTTGACCTCAAGCGACAATTACAAAAGTTAATGACCTTCAAAGCACACGGTGTTCATACGTGAGATATCCGTCTGTACTGATCAAGAGACAGTGATTTGGCATTCACATGACGCGACGAGTTTTGTTACCACATTAATCCTCAAGCTCCCGTTTCGGATACCTCTCCAACTATGCTTTGCACTTAAGTCTCTTTCCGATTTTCCTCCTCTTTCATTCGGACAATCATATTAAGGCACTGCATTTCTTATAATAATCGTCACCTGCATGAGACGGATCAAGGCTTCTTATTATTTTTTCCTGGCACTAAACTAGCAGCATTGGCTACTTTTTATTACCGATGAAATTTTCAAACCTTGCAGTTATATATTGTCCTTTTGGACGACGTTTGGGGATCAATCTCCTTTGGGCTGAATAACCGGGTGAGGATTACCCAACTTAGCGAGCCGATTTCCTTTTACCGCCTTTTCATCATTTGGTACCAACTTTATATCTCTCTTTTTTTTTTTTTCAGCCAGCCATCATGCAAGTGAATCCGAATTATGCCAGACTGTATCAATAAACTACTCGAGAAGTACTTCTCAGGAGACAAGCACTATGGTGCAAATCTACACGTTAGACTCGTATCTCTTTCAGGGAACCAGGGGTGCTTAAACAAACCTCTTGTCACATTATTCCGCACTTCCTGTCCTCAAACAATCCTTGCTTCATCTCTATATACTATTCCCGATCGCTCTTTAGGATCAAAACTTCTTCAACAAAAATTTAAAATTTCGGTAAAAAGTTGGGCAGAATTCACTTTATGGTTTCACATCATACCAATAACATAAAACTAACATAAAAATAAAATGCAAAGAGAAGAGCCTCCCCCAAACTTGAACTAAACATTGACCTCAATGTTTCAGAACAAGTCTGAGAGAGGTGACTCACAAAGGGTATCGCACTCTAATGATCACTTCCAGGCTTTCACCAGAGACGTCCTCTTTTATTTCCTGAAAATAAAATAACCAAACATAGAAATTAGCTATTAAAATCGTGGGTTGCCTCCCACGAAGCGCTTCGTTTAACGTCGCATGGCTCGACGGTCCATTACCCTCTATTATGGAGGGTATTTCCTTTTCCAAACCTTGTTGCTTGTCACTTTCGCAACCACTAACTCATGAAGACGAAAAGCATTCACCGCTTTTCTCTTTAATTTACTTCCCACATTCTTCTTCTTTCCTTGCTCTTTCTCCTCCACCTTCTTCTTGACTTCCTTAGCTTTCTTAAGATTTTTAACAACTACATAAGATGGTTCCACCCGGGAGGCTATGCTTGACACTTTTTCTTGGAGCTGTTTAGACTTCTTGTTCTTTTCCTCACTTTCTGTCATACCATCAGAAGTTTGATCATTCACAACCGCCCTCTGTCTTTTGACTCCTAACATCTTCAACGTTACTTCTTCATCAAAAGATTTCAGCGTCAGCGTTCCTTTTTCAATGTCGAGGTTGCAGCGGCCTGTCGACAAAAATGGCCTCCCAAGAAGGATAGGAGTTTCTTCGTCTTCCGGAATGTCCATGATGTGGAAGTCAACAGGGAATACAAATTTATCAACTTCCACTAGTACATCTTCAGCTACTGTCGCACGCTCGCGAAAATGTGAACAGAGTCGCCACCAATATATTTATCCCATCGCGGGAAAGGAATATCAGAAAACCTAGAATAAAGAAAGGACGAGGTCTTTCGACCAGAGATAAGGTACGGGAGTCGGTTACGCGAGGGGAAGGTGCTAGCACCCCTCACGCCCATCGTACTCGATGGTATCCACCTATGTTTGTTTCTATCTAAGGGTGTATAAATCTATAGCTTAATTACTAAGGGAATGCATGCAAATGAAAGAAAAGAAACACGGGAAAATAAGGTTTATAAATAGTTGTGCTCGCTTAGGCCCCGCGACCTAATGCCTACGTATCCTTTTCAGGAATCAGAGCGCCGTAGTTCGGCTCTTTAGTTTTGGTTTGTTTTTGTGTTTTTTAGTGGACGAAGTTACATTCGCACTCCGCTGCTCGACCTCTGGAGTCTTAAGCTGGGGATGGAGCGGAAATAACGTGTCCGATTAAAGAATGCCTCGGAGGCAAGGGAGAAAAGAGATTGGTTTGTGTCTTTTATGTGTGATTCCATGATGGACGAAAACCTACTACAAGGCATCGCATCACTTCCTCACTTTGATTAGCTCTGAGCCTTTATTAGATATTTTGAAGTGTTTTTTTATTGTGTGTCTTTTAAGGGAAATTAATTTGTGACTTGAATCATGCCATAAAAAAGAGTTTTTTGAATATTTAGAGAATGCACATCGAGGCCTACGCCACAATCGTTTCTCTAAATGAAATACAATTTTTTGAATAATTAGAGAATGCACATTGAGGCCTACGCCACAATCGATTCTCTAAATAAAATATAGTTTTTAAATATTTAGAGAATGCACATCGAGGCCTACGCCACAATCGTTTCTCTAAATAACGGTTGAGAAATACACCGAGGCCTACACCTCAATCATTTCTCTTCCGCTAAGTGGGAAAGAACATACATCGGGGCCTACGCCCCAATCATTTCTTTCACACTAAAAAAAAGGCATTAGCATGATTCGCGTCGTCCTTTATTAATGTTTTAAAGTTGAAAAGAAAAAGAAATGGGAAACTAGCCTAGTATGAATAACTAGCCTAAGTGTTAAAATGGGAATTTCTAGATCCTAATGTTATCATGGTTTCTACCTACGGTTAGGAATAAAAGGGGACATGAAAATTAAAGTCACATTAGAAGTCATAAGTAAGATACATGAGCAAAATTGAGTAAGGATACAATGGTACAAAATTATACACAAGCATGTAATGACAAGTCAAGAATATAGTACAAAAATGAACCAAAAATACTACTATTTTTATATTGATTTTTATGAGAGAAATTGAATTACAAATCAAGTAAAAAGACTAAAAAACAAATAGCCTAAAAACTAATATTTTTTATGATTATTTTTATATGTCAAAAATTGTGTCAAAGTCTAAAAATAAGAGGAAGAAGAATTAGCATTTTTATGCCTAAAACATATGATCTAAAACTATATGATAAAAACTAAATCTAACATGTAAAATTATGTACACAGGGGGGTGAGGACTGAATACAGGGATGGTGAATAGCAGCTCTGGGTGTAGGCCCAACCAATAGCCCAAGGGAGATCTTTGTTACAGATTTTTTATAGCCAAAAAAGAGCATGGGCCAAGGAGGTGTGAATAGCATAGCAGGCCCAAGATTCAATCAACAAACTTAGTATCTGATCATATCAATCCATAATGCAAATCATTTGATTCAAACTTTATAATAACACTAATTATGCAGCTATTTCCAGTTAATCTATTCAATTCAAACCATAGGATAATTAATATTAAAATGCAATCACTCATTATTTCTATTAACCAAGGTTTTACTTACTATCAATTAACAAATTAATGAACAATTATTGAAAATAAAAGAATGATTAAAAGGTAAAATACACAAAATCAAATTGGGAATAGGGTTACTTCTCTGTGTCCTTCGATCTTCTTCGCCTCGCGCAGCCTTAAACCGGTGGCGGTGGCTCTTCTCCTCTCACGACGGCGCGATGAATGTTCTTCTTCCGGTTCTCTCCTCTTTCGAGCTCACTCTCTCCGATTCCTTCTTGTTCTGATGAATAGCGGTAGCGATACGATTTAGTGATGACCATTGCTGAGTCGAAGGAAGTATGAAGATCGATGCGAATGCCTTCGAACTCGCCGAGGAAGAACAATTGGAGAATCGCTTAAAACTCAGGTGAGGTTGTCTTCTCCCTTCTTAATTTATCAGCATCCTTCTGAAACCAATTACACCGCGATGATGTCGACTTCTTTGTTGCAGTGATGTTGTTATAGAGAAAAGATGAAGATGATTGTGCCACGGTGAAGATTGAATGATCTTCAGAGAAGCTTTTTTTTCTGGTTTTTTGTTTGAAGATTAATGCGAGGAAGGTGAAAGATAGTGTTTATGATGTGAGATCGAGAGCTTGAAGAGTGATGGAAGGTTGATGAATGATGAGGTCGATCGAGTGAGGATGGTGAGGAAGATTGGAAGGAGATTGAAGGAGGTGGAGATGAATGAGAATGGTGAAATGATGGTTCAGGAAGAGAAGGTGGTGAAGAGTGAAGAATGGTGATTGAAGAAGTGACTTGTGGAAGATGGAAATGGAGATCGATCGAGAGAGCTGAAGAAGTGTTGTGGGTTTCGTTATATAGCTAAGTTTTCTTTCTCTTAATCTTTTTTCTGAAATTCTGTTATGGAGTGTAACCGACTTGAAAGTTAGTTAAGATAGGTGGTTAGGTTGGTTATATAATCGGTTAGAGTTAGTTAGGAAAGTTAGTTGCAACTGTTAGAAAATAGTTATGGCTGTTTTTTCTGTTAGGATTTGGTTGGGGATTGTTAGGGAACAGTTAGATTTCAGTTAAGATGAAAGTTTGGTTATAAAATGCAGGGCGCTGAGTCCTTTTGTATGCTGCAGGTTTCAGTTTGAATGATGCATATGTGGAGGCTTTGACAAATGCTTGAAGGATGAGCGGTTGGAATAAAAAGTGGGAAGGCGTTTGGGATACGAACCATGACAAGATTTGTGGACTTGGCCAGTGGTTTTGACATAGAGTTACTAAGTTCACAAGAGCCAGTTATAAGTCCAATGTGTACTCTTCATGTTGTAAATATAATTCCTCCTTTTTGTACAGTATTTCCTTTTTTCTTTTTGTACTGAATCTGACATGTTTCTCAAATGCATTGGACTCTGAATATAGTTTGTGAACTTTGTATAAACTTGTATAACATTGCAATGGAACTTGCGAATGGTTTTTATTGGTTGAATTGAAAATAACTCATGATGGAGCTTGCCACGGAAATTGAGATAGAATGGTATGCACAATGTAATTTGGCTTTTGTAGAGACTTTTGAATTATGTAATGGTGGGAGATGTTTGAAATTGAACGGCGTTGAATCAAATGATATTTGTCTCATAATTCATGATGACCTTTGCTTTTTGTAACCGGAATTCCAAGCGATTCAATAGCTTAATCCAACCAAACTTGCACATTGAGAACTCATGGCCATAAGTAGTCACTTGAGAGGAATAATTCATCATAATGAGTCAAAACTTAATTCCAATTTCCAAGTTCATTTGTATAAAAAATGACAAGCAAATGTCTTGATCATAATTCCTTCTTATCATTTTTGAAATAATTTGAACATAAGCTTGTGCCCTCGCCCCCTTGTAGTTTGAGAGGTGAAAGAAATTCATAATGGCTATTAACACCTAACCTTAACTTCACAAACCATGATTGGCAAATAGAACCGGTTGATTCCCTGAGTAAAATTGAAAACCCCTGATTATAGAGAAGTCGTTTCTCAACACGATCCTTGATCCAAGATTTGAAGCACTTGACGAATAACTGTAAATGCAAATAACCTAATGAAAGTATGCAGATGAATATGAATTATAAGCCAAATAAATGCCAAATTAGATGGGCAAATTTTGGGGTGCAACAGCTGCCCCTATTTAATCGTCTTAAACCTGAAAGTAAGATTGGCGCTAGCCTTTCGAGCATTCAAGGTGGAAGATGATTAAATATCAAGTAAACCTGAAAATTTGCCTGATGAGAGATAGTATCACGGAGGAAGAGATGGTGTCAAATCCACTTAGGGAGATTGTATCAACTCTGGGTTGAGCAAGTTAACTATGGGTTAAAAATGGAATAGAATTTAACTCTGGGTTGAAGGAGAAAAGTGGGTCAACTCTGGGTCGATAATAGGAACAAGAACATCAACTCTAGGTTGAAAATAAGAGATAGATATCAACTCTGGGTTGAGAGAAGGAAGGATGAACAATTAGAAATGACCGTCAACTCTGGGCTGAATGGGAAAGAAAGAAAGATAACCGTCAACTCTGGGTTGAGTGGAAAAAGGGTAAGAATACAACCATCAACTCTGGGTTGAGTGAAAAAAGATAAGGGTCAACTCTGGGTTGAATAGAAGACAACCGTCAACTCTGGGTGAGTGGGAAAAGATAAGGGTCAACTCTGGGTTGAATAAAAGATAACCGTCAACTCTGGGTGAGTGGGAAAAACATAAGATAACCGTCAACTCTGGGTTGAGAAGAAAATAAGGAAAGACAATCATCAACTCTGGGTTGAGTGGGACAGAACAAAAGACAACCATCAACTCTGGGTTGAGTGGGAAAAAAGGCAAGGATCAACTCTGGGTTGAATAAAAGATAACCGTCAACTCTGGGTTGAGTGGGAAAGAAGGCAAGGATCAACTCTGGGTTGAATAAAAGATGACCGTCAACTCTGGGTGAGTGGGGAAAGAAACAAGACAAACGTCAACTCTGGGTTGAATAAAAGGTAACCGTCAACTCTGGGTTGAGTGGGAAAAGGATAAAGGATAACCGTCAACTCTGGGTTGAGTGGGAAGGAAGAATAAAAGATAACCGTCAACTCTGGGTTGAGTGGGGAGAAGGATAAAGGATAACCGTCAACTCTGGGTTGAGTGGGAAAGAAATAAGATAACCGTCAACTCTGGGTTGAGTGGGAAAAGACAAAAGATAACCGTCAACTCTGGGTTGAGTGGGAAAAAGGATAAAAGATAACCGTCAACTCTGGGTTGAGTGGGAAGGAAGAATAAAAGATAACCGTCAACTCTGGGTTGAGTGGGGAGAAGGATAAAGGATAACCGTCAACTCTGGGTTGAGTGGGAAAGAAAGAAGACAAACGTCAACTCTGGGTTGAATAAAAGGTAACCGTCAACTCTGGGTGAGAGGGAAAGAGAAATCAATTCTGGATTGAATAAGGGATAATCATCAACTCTGGGTTGAGAGGGGAAGAGAAATCAATTCTGGATTGAATAAGGGGTAACCATCAACTCTGGGTCGAGAGGGGAAAAGGATAAAGAATAACCATCAACTCTGGGTTGAGTGGGAAAAGACAAGGAATCAACTCTGGGTTGAGTAAAAGATAAGCGTCAACTCTGGGTTGAGCGGGAAAAGAAAAGAGATAACCGTCAACTCTGGGTTGAGTGGGAGGAGATAATTAACTCGGTTAAAAGACGGAGAGAAAGTCAACTCTGGGTTGAACTCAAAAACATCAACTCTGGGTTGAAGAAAAATGACCATGATTGGCTTTGGGAGATGACACCACAATGGTAACTCTGAGTGATCCAGTGGAATATCGATTGATTGCTTGTAGGGACCTCATCTGATGAGTAACTTGGCTTATGCTTCATATGCAAATGTTTGATTTACTTTATGCACTTTTGGAGATGCAATGCTATGGATTCTATATGCAGTGTATTGATTGATTGGGGTTTCTGCTTTGTATGGTATAGATTAGGTGGAGCTCTGAAACTCTGCTTGATTCAGGATAGGGTGGATGCCCCTGCTTTATTGATGATTGGATTATTGAGGGAGATATGCTAATGAGAATGCAATGATATGTATGATGTATGTATGATTATGAATGGAATGATTTGTTTCCAAGGTACCAGGGATGGATGGAGAGTGCCTTTTTAGAAATATCATAGCTTGAAGGATAGCCCTTGTGAAGGTGAGGTGTTTAGCTTGACTCTTCGACACTTGTCTTGATATCTGACTCTTGATTGAAGATGAAGAAATGAATTGCCACTAGCTTGCCCCAGCTTGTAAGATCTCTTGAGATAGAACTTTGATATGCTTGAATCATGGAGATTTTGAAATGGTCTGCCCTAGTATAGATCAAGGGATGAATACCCCAGATTGAAAGGAACTCTTCCACCAAATGGATGTTTGGGATATTTGCTCGGCGGATGACCAACCTTTGCCTTTGTAAGATTACTCGATGGAATTTCAATGTTGAACTATCCTTGGTATCAAGTACTTACTTTCAAGTTAGAGACAATTCTGTTTTGAAAAGGATAATGAGAATGCAATGCACATGTTAATCTCAAAGAAAAGTTTTATTTGTCAAAATGTTGTACTGATACGAACACAAATGACACAGCAACATTAGGAGTCAGTTTGACATGATTTTACAGTTTGTATGCTTTCGGAACGAACCCTGCTTCAATTAGGACTTTTGAGGGTTGTAACGTGGCCGGGTTCACGGTTTGAGAAACAAAGGATAAAGGCTCAAGTTCTACTTAACCCACCCCTTCTTCGTGATGTTCTCCAGTCCTACGTTCAGCTAGTTCGACACGAGTATTCACTTTTCAGGAAGGATTGTGATGGATGAGGATCCTTTATGGCTTTGGCGGAGGTGGCAGCCACCCTTTGATTCTTTTGTTGATGGTCACAACAACTTGTCCCTTGGAGGATTTTTCTTTTGCTTTGTTTTTTACTTTCCCTAATTTTTGCCTGGACAAGAAGTTTCTTTCGAATTTGGTTTTCGTTATCCAGCGGGATATGCCCTAATTTTTGCCTAAGTCATTTGCTTCAAAGCTTTTCTTTTTTTCTTTTGACTTAGCGGGTTATTGTTTCTTTCTCTTTTTTTTTATCGCGATTCATAACTTTCTTTTTCTCATTCTTTTTGTCTCGTTCGGGAACAAGTTGTATGACTTTGATGATTGACTTGTTGAAAAAGTTGTGACTGCCCTTTTCTCAATGAATGAGAGACATCCATTGTGGATTGTGCACCTTTTTTGTTGTTGTGAGAGATGGAATATGATTGATCCTCTGATGGAATACCTGAAAGTTGAGCGCTCAGTCGCACTAACTGAACACTACCCTGCCCCTGGTAAAGATTGAGGGTTTTGCAATTTTTTGAAAAGAAACTACTACTCCATAGGCTCAAAGGGGTTTACGAAGGTTTCACTCCCTTATAACTCCGGTGTTTAGGAATTGAAACAATGCCTGTACATCCTCAGCAGGATCTTGTTCCAAAGGCATACAATTAGTGATTCATGTGTTTTTGATTTTCATCATTCTCCTTTTTTAGTTGCTTAAGACAAATGAGTGAAGTATCAATGAACATAATGACAAAGATGAAATGATTTGAGAAAAACATGTATGTTACATTATTTTTATTTATTCAAACAGAATGAGCTTCTTACAATGAGAAGTACTTGATAACAACAAAAGTAATACAATTGAAAGTACTTTGAAGTAATCTAGACAATGGCAGGCTTGGCCTTATTTTGATGCAAATGAAATGTTCTCTGACAAACACAAAGTCTTTAGGCTCCAATGGTGGAAGGTACCCTCATGAGGAGGCATGATTCTCTGATAGTAGCTTGATCTTGTTTATAATCCCCCATGATTCTTTGTTCTGTGAGCTTTTGTCAGATATCGGTGTGGAGGAATCGTTTTGACTGATCTGATGGAGAGGAAGAGTGTAAGAGTATTGGTAACCATGAATGCACATGCATGAATGCAAAATGTTAATGATGATGCAAATGCAACATAAATCAGGATCAAGGATCAAGGCCTCTTGGATAACAACTTCTCATGGTCAATAAGATATGGTCGAATCCTCCAGATTCAGAGGTTCGACGTTGCTTTCTGGATAAACAGCTTGTGCATAAGTCAAAGATGGTCGAACCCTCCAGATTCAGAGGTTCGACGTTGATTCTGATAGATAGCTTTTGCATAAGTCATATAAGGTCAAACCTCCATATTCAGAGGTTCGACGTTGATTCTGATAGATAACTGATGTAAAACTTCTGTATAAGTCAAATGTCCCAGGATCAAAGGTTCGACGCCTTTTGAGTACCAGGAGAACCAATAGTCACCAACAGAACATGCACCTGTAAAGAATATGATTCCCTCCCCACTCGCGGGTGTAGTCTAGGTTAGGGTAAGGTCATGAAACGCAGTATACGGTCCGCCCGAAGGTAAGTACCATCACAGCGCGGATGCGGGTGACGATAATACCTCCGTTTGAAACCACTACTCTGCTCGTAGTCACATAATCCATCCCGAGACGTACACCTCGAGACAAACTATGCTCCCACTCTATCCTAGGGTACCTAGAGTTCACTCATAGCCTGGGTATTGGGCCTTTTACCTCATAGAACATCCCACCCAACCTGCAAACAGAGAAAATATGTGGTCCCCACGGGGACCCATAATATAGTCCAGAATGCGAGAAAATAAACATGATATGCGAGCAATAAATAGTCATGATATGCAAGGCATAAAGAAGTAAAGCAATAAAGCAGTAAAGCAATAAAGCAATAAATCAATAAATGAACACCCATAGAAAAGAAAGCAAACACAAGCTAGGATCGACTAAGCTAGGTCCCCAGCAGAGTCGCCAGCTGTCGCACGCTCGCGAAAATGTGAACAGAGTCGCCACCAATATATTTATCCCATCGCGGGAAAGGAATATCAGAAAACCTAGAATAAAGAAAGGACGAGGTCTTTCGACCAGAGATAAGGTACGGGAGTCGGTTACGCGAGGGGAAGGTGCTAGCACCCCTCACGCCCATCGTACTCGATGGTATCCACCTATGTTTGTTTCTATCTAAGGGTGTATAAATCTATAGCTTAATTACTAAGGGAATGCATGCAAATGAAAGAAAAGAAACACGGGAAAATAAGGTTTATAAATAGTTGTGCTCGCTTAGGCCCCGCGACCTAATGCCTACGTATCCTTTTCAGGAATCAGAGCGCCGTAGTTCGGCTCTTTAGTTTTGGTTTGTTTTTGTGTTTTTTAGTGGACGAAGTTACATTCGCACTCCGCTGCTCGACCTCTGGAGTCTTAAGCTGGGGATGGAGCGGAAATAACGTGTCCGATTAAAGAATGCCTCGGAGGCAAGGGAGAAAAGAGATTGGTTTGTGTCTTTTATGTGTGATTCCATGATGGACGAAAACCTACTACAAGGCATCGCATCACTTCCTCACTTTGATTAGCTCTGAGCCTTTATTAGATATTTTGAAGTGTTTTTTTATTGTGTGTCTTTTAAGGGAAATTAATTTGTGACTTGAATCATGCCATAAAAAAGAGTTTTTTGAATATTTAGAGAATGCACATCGAGGCCTACGCCACAATCGTTTCTCTAAATGAAATACAATTTTTTGAATAATTAGAGAATGCACATTGAGGCCTACGCCACAATCGATTCTCTAAATAAAATATAGTTTTTAAATATTTAGAGAATGCACATCGAGGCCTACGCCACAATCGTTTCTCTAAATAACGGTTGAGAAATACACCGAGGCCTACACCTCAATCATTTCTCTTCCGCTAAGTGGGAAAGAACATACATCGGGGCCTACGCCCCAATCATTTCTTTCACACTAAAAAAAAGGCATTAGCATGATTCGCGTCGTCCTTTATTAATGTTTTAAAGTTGAAAAGAAAAAGAAATGGGAAACTAGCCTAGTATGAATAACTAGCCTAAGTGTTAAAATGGGAATTTCTAGATCCTAATGTTATCATGGTTTCTACCTACGGTTAGGAATAAAAGGGGACATGAAAATTAAAGTCACATTAGAAGTCATAAGTAAGATACATGAGCAAAATTGAGTAAGGATACAATGGTACAAAATTATACACAAGCATGTAATGACAAGTCAAGAATATAGTACAAAAATGAACCAAAAATACTACTATTTTTATATTGATTTTTATGAGAGAAATTGAATTACAAATCAAGTAAAAAGACTAAAAAACAAATAGCCTAAAAACTAATATTTTTTATGATTATTTTTATATGTCAAAAATTGTGTCAAAGTCTAAAAATAAGAGGAAGAAGAATTAGCATTTTTATGCCTAAAACATATGATCTAAAACTATATGATAAAAACTAAATCTAACATGTAAAATTATGTACACAGGGGGGTGAGGACTGAATACAGGGATGGTGAATAGCAGCTCTGGGTGTAGGCCCAACCAATAGCCCAAGGGAGATCTTTGTTACAGATTTTTTATAGCCAAAAAAGAGCATGGGCCAAGGAGGTGTGAATAGCATAGCAGGCCCAAGATTCAATCAACAAACTTAGTATCTGATCATATCAATCCATAATGCAAATCATTTGATTCAAACTTTATAATAACACTAATTATGCAGCTATTTCCAGTTAATCTATTCAATTCAAACCATAGGATAATTAATATTAAAATGCAATCACTCATTATTTCTATTAACCAAGGTTTTACTTACTATCAATTAACAAATTAATGAACAATTATTGAAAATAAAAGAATGATTAAAAGGTAAAATACACAAAATCAAATTGGGAATAGGGTTACTTCTCTGTGTCCTTCGATCTTCTTCGCCTCGCGCAGCCTTAAACCGGTGGCGGTGGCTCTTCTCCTCTCACGACGGCGCGATGAATGTTCTTCTTCCGGTTCTCTCCTCTTTCGAGCTCACTCTCTCCGATTCCTTCTTGTTCTGATGAATAGCGGTAGCGATACGATTTAGTGATGACCATTGCTGAGTCGAAGGAAGTATGAAGATCGATGCGAATGCCTTCGAACTCGCCGAGGAAGAACAATTGGAGAATCGCTTAAAACTCAGGTGAGGTTGTCTTCTCCCTTCTTAATTTATCAGCATCCTTCTGAAACCAATTACACCGCGATGATGTCGACTTCTTTGTTGCAGTGATGTTGTTATAGAGAAAAGATGAAGATGATTGTGCCACGGTGAAGATTGAATGATCTTCAGAGAAGCTTTTTTTTCTGGTTTTTTGTTTGAAGATTAATGCGAGGAAGGTGAAAGATAGTGTTTATGATGTGAGATCGAGAGCTTGAAGAGTGATGGAAGGTTGATGAATGATGAGGTCGATCGAGTGAGGATGGTGAGGAAGATTGGAAGGAGATTGAAGGAGGTGGAGATGAATGAGAATGGTGAAATGATGGTTCAGGAAGAGAAGGTGGTGAAGAGTGAAGAATGGTGATTGAAGAAGTGACTTGTGGAAGATGGAAATGGAGATCGATCGAGAGAGCTGAAGAAGTGTTGTGGGTTTCGTTATATAGCTAAGTTTTCTTTCTCTTAATCTTTTTTCTGAAATTCTGTTATGGAGTGTAACCGACTTGAAAGTTAGTTAAGATAGGTGGTTAGGTTGGTTATATAATCGGTTAGAGTTAGTTAGGAAAGTTAGTTGCAACTGTTAGAAAATAGTTATGGCTGTTTTTTCTGTTAGGATTTGGTTGGGGATTGTTAGGGAACAGTTAGATTTCAGTTAAGATGAAAGTTTGGTTATAAAATGCAGGGCGCTGAGTCCTTTTGTATGCTGCAGGTTTCAGTTTGAATGATGCATATGTGGAGGCTTTGACAAATGCTTGAAGGATGAGCGGTTGGAATAAAAAGTGGGAAGGCGTTTGGGATACGAACCATGACAAGATTTGTGGACTTGGCCAGTGGTTTTGACATAGAGTTACTAAGTTCACAAGAGCCAGTTATAAGTCCAATGTGTACTCTTCATGTTGTAAATATAATTCCTCCTTTTTGTACAGTATTTCCTTTTTTCTTTTTGTACTGAATCTGACATGTTTCTCAAATGCATTGGACTCTGAATATAGTTTGTGAACTTTGTATAAACTTGTATAACATTGCAATGGAACTTGCGAATGGTTTTTATTGGTTGAATTGAAAATAACTCATGATGGAGCTTGCCACGGAAATTGAGATAGAATGGTATGCACAATGTAATTTGGCTTTTGTAGAGACTTTTGAATTATGTAATGGTGGGAGATGTTTGAAATTGAACGGCGTTGAATCAAATGATATTTGTCTCATAATTCATGATGACCTTTGCTTTTTGTAACCGGAATTCCAAGCGATTCAATAGCTTAATCCAACCAAACTTGCACATTGAGAACTCATGGCCATAAGTAGTCACTTGAGAGGAATAATTCATCATAATGAGTCAAAACTTAATTCCAATTTCCAAGTTCATTTGTATAAAAAATGACAAGCAAATGTCTTGATCATAATTCCTTCTTATCATTTTTGAAATAATTTGAACATAAGCTTGTGCCCTCGCCCCCTTGTAGTTTGAGAGGTGAAAGAAATTCATAATGGCTATTAACACCTAACCTTAACTTCACAAACCATGATTGGCAAATAGAACCGGTTGATTCCCTGAGTAAAATTGAAAACCCCTGATTATAGAGAAGTCGTTTCTCAACACGATCCTTGATCCAAGATTTGAAGCACTTGACGAATAACTGTAAATGCAAATAACCTAATGAAAGTATGCAGATGAATATGAATTATAAGCCAAATAAATGCCAAATTAGATGGGCAAATTTTGGGGTGCAACAGCTACCCCATATGATTTCTTAACGGTGTGATCGGCAAACCTTAACTGGGTCTTACTTTCACTAATCTTTTCAAACTCAAGCTTTTTGAAAATGGACAAAGGCATTAAACTCACACTAGACCCAGAATCGAGGAGTACCTTTTTAAATGCTATATTCTTGATAGTGCATGGTATCGCCACCGCCCCAGGGTCTTTCCTCTTTATTGGGATCTTTCTTGCTGTCGAAACTATACCACACTTCTCCGTTGCGATTTTTGGTTCTCCTCCTAGTGATCTCTTTTTCCCCAACACCTCCTTCATAAATTTCTTGTACAAAGGCATGTGCTCAAGGGCTTCAAAGAATGGTAGATTTACCTCTAACTTTTTGAACAACTTAGTAAACTTCTCAAAGTCTTTCTCTCTTGAACCCTTCTTTGTCACTCTGGAGGGGAAGGGTAGTTTTATCACCGGTTCCGCGTCTTTCTTATTTTTTTCTTCATTTGGTTTAACTGGTGGCACCACAACTTCTGGATCTTTTGGATTCTCTCTTATTTCCAGATCCACCTCTATTACCATGGGGTCATCTATTTCCTCTTTTTCTTTTTCAGACTCTGCTACTCTCCTACTTCTTGTAGTAACAGCATTAATTTTCTCTTGGTCTTTCGGATTTTTCACAGTTGAGCTCGGAAGGGTACCTTGTGCCTGTAGAGTGAGATGTTGTGCTATCTGCCCCACTTGAACTTCCAGATTTTTAATTGAGGCCGAGGTGTTTCTGTGGTTGTTTCTTGTTTCTTCTTGGAACTGAGAACACTGCCCAGCTAATCTTTCAATCGCCACTTCCCATTCTGCCTTCTGGGTACCTTGTTGTTGTTGATCTTTCCAAGCAAAATTTGGATGATTCTTCCACCCTGGATTATAGGTGTTAGAATACGGGTTGTTTTGCCTTAGGAATTTGATTTCTTCAATCTGCTTGGGAGTAGCGAAACAGTACACCGTTTGGTGTGGGCCATTACAGATTTCACAGCTGACAGGTTGAGCTTGTTGAACTTGAGCCACCTGTTGTTTACCTATATTCATAGCCTTCAATTTCTTTTCAACTTCTGCGGCTATCGCATCTTCAACCCGAGTTTTAGAAGTCTCCAGCTTGAGATCAATGATTCCTTCCGGTTTGCTAGCACACCTGTCATACAATTCCAAATGCTCATTTGCAGCTATTGCTTCAATGATTTTGATGATTCCTGAGGCTGTTGTGAAATTTGTCGAGCCTCCAGCTGCTGTATCAATTAACTGCTTTGTTTTGATTCTGAGCCCATTGACAAATACTTGCATCTGTTCAGTCTTGTCCATGTTGTGAGTGGGACATGCCACTAGAATTCTTTTGAATCTTTTGTAGGCATCTCCTAAGGGCTCACCCTCCTGCTGCTTGAAATTTAGAATGTCATACCTCTTCCTTATAAATACCGAAGCGGGAAAATACTCATTTAAGAAAGCTTTTTCCATCTCTTCCCATGATGTAATGCTGCCCGCTGGAAGGGAATAAAACCACTCTTCTGCTTCTTCTGCCAAGGTGAATGGAAACATTCTCAGCTTCTTGGCCTCTTCTGTATGACCTTCGATTTTTAAAGTTGTACTCATGGTCAGAAACCTCTGTAAGTGCTTGTTTGCATCTTCATTAACCTTTCCGGTGAAAGGCTTTCTTTCGAGCTGAGTGATGGTGCTTGGGTGCAATTGAAAATTAGGGACATTCACCGGTTGGTTGATAATTGTTTGTCTTCCCCCCGGTGTATTTGCAACTCCATAGTCTCCGAGGAGTCTCTCTGGTGGTGGTACCTCGCCCATGACTTCTTCTTCACTTTCAGAACCTGAATGAACTGTCACAACTTCTTCTTCGGATTCCAGTTTAGCTTGATGAGCTTGTCTGCGCCTGGCGTGAAAAGTCCTTTCAATTTCTGCGTCAAAAAGAAATTCTGCTGAGGCCTTGCCTCGCATAAACAGATTAGACAATTATTAGAATGAGGAAAAAATAATATAAAATTTTTTTTATTTTTTTTTTATATATTTTTTTTTTTGAAAATAAAATTTTAGTCGCAGAGCAACAAAATTCTAATTGAAATAAAACTAAAACTCTACAATTATTCGGCAGTCCCCGGCAACGGCGCCAAAAACTTGATCGGAAAAATAGCAAGTGTACTATTTTGCCTCTGTAGTAATAAAGGGAAAATTCCCCGAATATCGATCTCAAGGACTGCGTGAGATTATAGAGTTAGTCGCACTTCAATTAAACAAAAAGCCTTGGGGTTTTGGTTTTTGTGATTACAAATTAAATTGCAAATAAACTTAAAAAGGTTGAATTGGCCAAATATGAGTAACATGCCAGGGTAGGTGTGTGCATTAACATGTAACAATTCTGAACCCTTATTTCATTAACAAAGTTCAACTTATCAATTACCGGTTCTTAAGGGTATTTGCTCCTAAGTCCTTAGTTGGCAAACTTTTGAACATTGAAATCCTAATCCCAAAGTCCTTCGAAATTAGTGATCAAATCAAATATTATTATAATCAAGAACAATCCGGTTATCATAGGGTATCCCTAGTCCTAGGTGATATCTACTATAATATAATGGTATAAAAACCCTAACAATGGAGGTCAATCCTAATTGTCAGTCATAAATCAATCCAGTTGGTCCGACGAGGAAAGCATTAAAAACCTTATACCATTAAATTGAATGTAAAAGAGAAACATGTTATTGAAATTCGGAATTCAAAATCATCACAAATGTTAATCAGGGACACCCCCCTAGCATTGGGGGGTTTAGCTACTCATATCATCCAAAGAAATTACAAAGATAGCAAATAAAGACATTACAATAGAGATGATGAACTTTGATCTTCAATGGCTTCCGCTCATGAGAGTTCTCCGTTCTTCTCTAATTGCATAGGCTTCTTCTCTCAATCCTCCAATTCTTCGTGTGGCCCAAAAAGATCCCTAATTCAACTTGGAAACCCTCCTAAATAGTGCAGACTCACTTAAGTTGGTTGGAAATTCCAAAAACACCCCTGCAGGCCAACCACTGAACTAAATAATAAAAATCACTGAAATCAGCGTCATCACCCAACACGGGCCGTGTTGTGCAACACGGGCACCCGTGTTGGTCCCCTGTAATTTATTTTTTCAAGATCCAAGTCCCAGGCTTAGCAACACGGGCCGTGTTGAGCAACACGGGTGCCCGTGTTGCACCACTGTTTTCCTCTCTTCTCAAACATTGCTCCTAGCGCTCTTCCTGACACGGCCCGTGTTGAGCAACACGGCCACCCGTGTCAGGCCTCCTGTAGCATGTTTTTGAAATTCCTTCAAAACTTCCGAGTTTCGCACTGATTTACTCCAGTTTCTCCATATGAACCTGAAAACATTAAAACATACAACCAAAGCATAAAATGACGAATAAAGAAATAAAACACTCAATAACAAAACTTAACCATACTTAAAAACAACGATAAAAATATGTGTGAAAACCACTGATCAATTTGATTGATGGTACAAAACACGGAGAATTGCATTGTCAGCGGGTTTGACTGTCAACTGACTGTTCAGGTATTAATGTAGCAGTTAGAGTGAAAATTCAACAGTCAAAGTTGATTTTTTTTCCTTTTTGTTTTTTGTTAGGTTAATGGTGAAAATTTATTTATATGAGTTGTTAGGCAAACACAAACATAATAAATAAATAATATATACTGTATGCGAGCAAAATTACCGATAATAACCCTGAAAAACATTTAATGCACAGAAAAATAAATATTTAACTGGCAGAAAACACACAAAATATTATCTGAATAATTAAGCAACAGTACAACAAATAGTACGACATTTAATACTGACAGTACAAATATTACATACTATAATGAACAGTATGACGAGTAAACGGTACATTAAGAAATAAGAGATACGACAAACTTTAAGAAAGACGATTAATAACCCAAGCTACAAATAATAACATGTAGATAATTGGGAGTGTAAACATCCCAGGTCCACATTTTTCAGGACTATGCAGACAGAAGAAGGACATGATTACCACCACGACGGTGATGACCATAAGAAAACACGTTTCCATCCGCTTCGCCATTTTGCCGGGGAAGAAGAGAGAATGAATATGAAGTAGAAATTTGAGAGATGAGTTAGAATTTGATGTGAGATTTTATGGAAGAAATGAGAAGTATTTATAGAATGAAAAGAAAGATAGAGACGTTGGGGAATGAAGTGATTCCGTACAAAAGGAAATTTTGAGTGGAAGTAGGATTTGAAAGAAAGTGTATGATAGTGTTGGAAAAAAGAGAGATGTATAGAATAAAGTTAGGATTTGATTTTGAAAGAAAGAGGTTTGAATAGAAAGGAAAAGATTTTGAAAATAATGGAATATAGTACAAAATTTAGTGGGGAACAAAAAATAATAATTTACTTGTTACCAGTACAGTCTGAATCCCCGGACTCTGCGCCTGCAAAAGATTTATCTTTGTACCAATTGTGTCAGTACTACTTATCTGTAAATAAATTTCAAATAAATAGCGTGTGTGAAGTAATAAATAGTAATTGGCGTTTGCGTAAGAATAAACTCAACAGCGAGCCAAAATACCGTATAAGAAAAATTCTAAAAACCAAGTATTCATAAATCAGGATATAAAAACCCAAGATTATATGAAACTCTTAATTCTTAGATTGAAGTTTCCTTGAAAAAAGATGCGGGCAAATTTTGGGGTATAACAGTCAACCATTCAAAAACAAGGTTCAAAGCATGATAGAAGCAAAGATTATCATCATTTGTACTTGAAAGCCAGATTTGAAGTTCTCCTTCGACTCAATGGATCTTCTGAAGCAATAAGTCCATACGGAGAAAATCTCCTCAACTTTGACAATCTCTACATCATCATGCATGTTCATGCGTAGTCTTTCTTGTTCTGATTCAATACTTCTTATATGTCATACTTGTTTGTTTTTGAACTATAATAATGATGCATTGAATATGTTTGTCTTAAAAAAAATTCATTCGCTCTCGCTCTAATATGTTTTTCTTTGCTTGTGATACCAAACTCTCGGTGATAAAGCATGATGACTCTGAAGGGAGAATGACGAACATATAATACCCGTAATCTTAAATGGTGTGCTTTCGAGTAAAACCTTGTTGATGATGTACATGCATTGTTTCAAATCCCCAAACACTGGAGACATAAGGAAGTTAATCCCTTGTCAACCCCTTTGAGCCTTGAAGTAAGAGTTTCTTTTCTATACGAAAAAACCCTCACATTTAACCTAGGGGCAGGGTAGTGTTCAGTTAACCTGATCGAGCATTCAAAATTCATCAGCAGCTCGCATCTAAGAATACAACAATGGTTATCCTTCAAAAGGTTGAGGAAAGTCAATACCATAATGGTTATCCTTCATCAAGCAAGAAATGAGGCAGTCACTATCTCTCCAAAGAATTTAAGACATCTCAGGATCATACGACTGGTTCAAAAGAAGAAAAAATGAATAAAAAAAGAAGAGAAAAGAAAGCCCGCTAAGTCAACAAACTTGAAAACAAGTGACTTAGGCAAAAATTAGGGCATCCCGCTGGACTGCAAACCCTAAATTCAAAAGAATTTGTCCAGGCAAAAGTTTAGAGAAAAAATGAAAAGCCTGAAAAGAAAGGATTGCAAAACAAAAAGATCCTTAACAAAAGAAAAAAGATCGTGTGATCAGACACCAAATACAAAAGGTAAAGTGACTTCCATGTCCAAACACCTCATTAATTCCTCTATCACCTCAAACTCCTTTTGAAGGATGAATGCTCGCATCGAGTTAACTGAACTTAGGTTGGAGAACATTACGAAGGGGGTGGGCACCAATAAAATTTTGAGCCTAAAAATCCTTTCTTCTAAAAAACCGTGAACCTGACCACGTTACAACCTTTAAAAGTCCTAATTGAGGCAGGGTTAATTCGAAAGCATACTGTAACGAGAATACGGTAAACTGACTCCTAGGAATTTTGCTAAAAACGTTTGAGTTGGTATCACATCACCTTTCATAAAATAATCGATGTTTTGACATCCTTTCAAAAATTTATTTTTTTAAACTTCAAGACAAACATGAACTTTGCATTAGAATTATATTTCTCATACTAAACATTCTTTGCATATGAACAAGTACTTGACACCAGGAAAGCTTCCATCGTGAACAACAGACAAAAAGTTTAATCCTCTCAAGTGACAAGTTGGCTTTAGAACTCCGTTGAGTTCGAGTGAGAATATCTCAAATACTGATCACCCTCAGGGGCACAAAAGCAGTTGGATACTCCGGTGAGTAACAGTTCAGTCAATATGGGGCAATCAGGTCAAGATTCGAAGAATCTCTCAAAGTGTTGAACAATTAGGGGCATTCACCCAAGCAGTCAAAACTACCTCTGATCCGGATCAATCAGGGCATTGTTCCTAAGTTCATGATACTCGGGCATGTTGCTTATGATAGCACGAATCTCAAAGAGTCCTCGCGACAAATGAAGTCGCTTCAAAAGTGCATCAAAAGCAGAAACATTCCCTACGATTGACTCAGTTGGCTAAAACGCCAATAAGTACAAGGGGCACGACATGTTATTGTCCAATTCATCTGGGGTAGTCAAGTCGAGACTCAAATAATCTCTCAAAGGCATTGAACACTCGGGGATTTAGTTTCTCCGCAAAACACTGATACAATTTACTGTCATCATTAACAGCATTTGCATTCATACATCATACATGGCATATGCATAATAGTCTCATTCATTTCAAAAACATACAGTACATACATCATGACATTGCATAAAACCAACTTTATCTTTCAGGTCGACCAATCGGTCAGGCAACTATCGTCAACAAAATTAAATACAGCCTAAAGTATGGCTCTCTCAGATATGGTCTAATGTACGACTCGTTCTGACATCCTTCATCAAATATGGTCTAATGTACGACTCGTTCTGACATCCTTCATCAGATATGGTCTAATGTATGACCCGTTCTGGTATTCCTCTTCAAATATGGTTTAATGAATAACTCGTTCTGATGTCCTACTTCCAGATATGGTCTAATGTACGACCCGTTCTGGTATTCCTCTTCAGATATGGTTTAATGAATAACTCGTTCTGATGTCCTACTTCCAGATATGGTCTAATGTACGACCCCGTTCTGGTATTCCTCTTCAGATATGGTTTAATGAATAACTCGTTCTGATATCCTACTTCCAGATATGGTCTAATGTACGACCCGTTCTGGTATTCCTCTTCAGATATGGTTTAATGAATAACTTGTTCTGATGTCCTACTTCCAGATATGGTCTAATGTACGACCCGTTCTGGTATTCCTCTTCAGATATGGTTTAATGAATAACTCGTTCTGATGTCCTACTTCCAGATATGGTCTAATGTACGACCCGTTCTGGTATTCCTCTTCGGATATGGTTTAATGAATAACTCGTTCTGATGTTCTACGCCAGATATGTTCCGAAGCCTGAACCCCGAATGACTTGAACTCTACGCCAGAAATGTTCCAGAAGCTCGAACCCCGGATATTCGGAAACATTCCAATCAAATGCACATTCTGGACAAACTCACTGAATGGCATCTTTAAGCCCATTCATAGAAAGACAATTGATCATGACAATGGAGTCAACATGATCATGGAAATGGAGCCACCGACAATGGAGCCAACAATTCAATTCAGAAACAATTCAGATAGAGCCCAACGAACGGTTCATTCTGATATTCTCATCATCTTCAGATGCAGTCTAACGTATGACTACACTCTGACTTTCATACCATCAAAAGACCAGTGGCATCTTTAAGCCCACCTCTGATAGCATCCTGTCAATCCAATTAATGGCATCTCTAAGCCCATTCAAGCCATCAATAGCACCAGTCCCTGCATCAGCAAGGGCAAATTTCTGGGTATTCTAGTGTTCAATCCTCTTCCACCTTCAGATTACGATAGGCAAACAAGCCAATCTACATCCTCAGGTTTAAGAAGATTGAACAGGGGCAGCTGTCATACCCCAAAATTTGCCCACACTTTTCAAAAATTCAAAACTATTTGAAAATTGGATTTTTATGAAATTTTGAGTTCATTTACATTGACATCTTGAATTTTATAAACTTTCGATTTAAAAGTCTATTTTTAAAATATAATAGTTTACTCTTAAATTGTTATATTTTAATAATAGCGAAATGTTGACTGATGATTCATAAACTTTAAATTGGCTTTTTATTTCGAATAAATAATATAGCACAATTGGTAAGGAAGTAAGGTTTGCAGGTACAGGGTCCCGGGTTCGAATCCCTCTTTCGACATTTTTCCTTTTATTTGTTTCTAACTTTAAGTTTAATTTTATTTCAAAAATCACAAATTTTTTTTTTTATTATTTAATTGAATTTTCATTTTTTAAAATTAAGCATTTTCTTTTATATTCAATTTTATGCTTTTATTAACTTTTTATTCAAAAAATTACAAAAAATACTATATTTAACTTTAATTTTAGTTTTTATTTATTTAGAAATTTTAAAAAATATTTTATTTTATTTAAGTCGTAAATTTATGCATTTTATAGTTCAAAAATAAAAAATAAAAAAAGTCTTAACTTTATTCCTTTAATTTTAGTTTTTTTTTCTTATCTTAGAGCACAACTAAGAATATTTTAAGAAAATATCAATTAACCATAAAAATCAGATTATATTTTTAATTTGGACTTTTAATGATTGATTGATATTTAATTATTTGATTCTTAAATTGTTGACCTAATTCTTACATTATAAAAAGATACACATACGATACATTTGGGCGGACCCTAATTCCACAAAAACAAAAAGACCTTCTCTTTCACGTACAGTTTTCTAACGTATTCTCCACTAACCCTCACTCTCTCTTACATAGAAATCAATCCTAATTTTCATACACTCTTTCTCTCTTACATGAATAATCATCCATAATTTAACAATTTCCAACCATTAACCCTTATTTTCAACAGTCTGTACATATTATCACACCAAGAAACCATCCCTACCATCTTCAGAGAAACCAAACCAAATTTCTCACTCTCATCAACCTTTTTCAAACCTGTAAAAAAAATGCAGTAGAACATAAGTTCCTCATCCACCAAAATCATCAAAAAATACCCAAGCTAAAGCAAAACGTCACTACTCAATACAACACCAGCCATTCATTCATCACAAAACCATGACGTGAAGCTCTCTAATAGAATTTCAAATTAAATCTAACAATTTTCTTTTTTTTCTCATCATTAACTTTTACAGGAAAAAAAATAACAATCTCAAAACAAAGAGGAAGAAAGAAGCTCCGACGAAGACCGACGAACACCACTCAGCCATCACCGGATCCCGATCCGTACCACCATCACGAACGGAAAGCAACAACCGATCGCTCGACTTCGCCCCGGCGACGTAGATCGCGCCAGCAGCACCGCCGGACAGCTCTGACGGTCCGATCTCAGCCCCACAAGCAACATCCGATCCCGACTCCACCCTGTAGCCACGCGATCGCTTCCGATTCCGATGCAGACCACCAAGCGTACTATTCCGATCCAGATCCGGTAAAGTGCTGTTTTGGTTTTGTTAACTTATATTGGTTATCATTGATGTGATTACTGCTTGCCATGATTGTTTAAATTTTTGTATTGAATCTGAAAAAAATGGAGAAGAGAAAGGAATGTGAAGAAGAAGATGAGAAAAAGAGATATGGTGTTTGTTTTGTATCATACTGTTATTGTAATATCTATGTATTTTTGCTTGTTATGTTTCAATAATCCCTGCTAGATGTCAATGCATTATTGGTCGAACTATTAGTTGAAAAGTCAAATATTTTTACTAGTAACTCATGTTTTAAAAGACTAAAAAATGTGAACATCTTAAAAAGAAGAGTGAGACGATTCATGGGCTGAGTTTTTTTTTTATTAGTATGTAATTAGAATTAGGATTTAGAAGTAAATGGGCTTTAATCATTTTATCTTATTTTTGTAAAAAATCTTTAATTAAATTATTAATTTGTACATATCTTAATTAATGAAAAAAATACAAAATATATATATATATATATATATATATATATATATATATATATATATATATATATATATATATATATATATTAATTAGAATTTTCATTTTCTCTTTTAATATTCAAAACTCCAAAAATATTTTAGTTTAATTTCTCATATATTAAAATACAAAAAAAAAACATGTTATTTAATTTTTAATTCTCTTTTAGAATTTAGAATGCCTATTTCTATATTTTCTTCGTACTAACCATCTTCTTACTTTTGCGAGGTACTACACTTTGAGGCATTGGACTATTGCATGGGCATTTACAAGCCTTTTCTTTAAGTTTTATATCTCGTTTTCGCTCTAAGTTTCATTTTGGGTTTGTAATAGTTAACTACTTTACTTTCCGCACATTTAAATTATTAACTGTTAGTAATTAGGGTGTGTATGGCAAGATTAAAAACAAATCGTAGTTAACCTTAATTCAAGATAATATAATCGAATCCAACACACATGCTTGTTGCACACACTCACCCTTAGGGTACGCCTCTCTTGGTTGCCTTCGATTATAATGTTGTGTCCCTTGAAATGTGGAGGTACCCATTAGCAAAGGTCCCTCAATATAAAATCGTCACTAAGTCCCTCGATGACCCTCGATTGTTTCCTACGAAAAAGTGACGATTGTCCCTTCGAACTTGCTAAAGGTACCTCTACTTGTTGCCTTCAACGACCATACGATTTCCCTTTCGATGACCCGCACGTCCAATATAAACAAGGACTACCTACTCCTATATAGTATGAATAGTCCTAGGAACCTTAAAAATTACAGAAAAAGACCAATTAGTTAGGGTAGTGCTCTTAAACCTGCCTAGCTCAATAAAAAACATTTTTTTCACTACTATTTCAAAAAACTAAGGCTATGCATTTACGCTAAAGTCCTTATGCCTCTTTTCAACTTAAAACAAACAAACATGCTCTAAGCAAGTTAAGAGCCCGTAGATAACTACGGATGAAAAGGGTGCTTGCACCTTCCCTTTTCATAACTTACCCCCCGAGCCCGTTTTCTTTCAAATAAGGTCTTTTTCTGTACTTTTTACCTTTCCTAACATTGGACAAAGTAAAAGTCGGTGGCGACTCATGCTCACCGCAGCATTGTTGCATACTAAAAATAAAAATCAGTTCACCAAGTTACAGACAGCTTGAATGCCTTCCTTCACCTCCTTCTCCTCCTCTCTTTCTGGAGTAAGGAAAGTGACGATTAGGACCGCGACAATTCTCATTTCAGTGCTTACGACTAAAGTGATGCATGATATGCAATTAAAGAAATGTTTTTCAAGGAAACACCATAATTACGTTATGAAACATCAAACTTTTTATTGATTAAGCGAAACTCCGTTTTTTTACAACACCTTGAAAAGGGAAATACAGAGAAACAGAGAGAAAGGACACTAAAACTTTGACGAAGAACCAACTTCACGTTCTAACATCTTCTTTTGTTTCTTGAGCTGAGCATTTTCTGACATGAGTTTATCGATGATCCAGGAAGTAGGGATGTCAATGGGGCGGGGCGGGGACGGGGGATACATTCCCATCACAATCCCCGCCCTTGAATTTATTCCCCATCCCCGCTTCGGGTCCCCGCTACGGGGGAATTTTCTCCCCCATCCCCGTCCCCACGGATCCCCGCGGTTCATGGGGAGATCCATAAACATGATTTTTTATTTATTATTTTAAATCAAATTAATAGTAAAAGCTTTAAAAACTAACCACAAAAAATTTAAAAATTATTCCTTTATGATAAATATATTGCTTTAACAATATTTAATCTATAATATTGAGTGTCATGACCACAAAAATTTCAAACTAAAAAAATATTGAAATAATAATTTAGATCCCACACTTTTACTAACAATACATATATATTTTAAATTTGTGTATAAGATTAATTATATGAAATGAAAAATAAACTTACATAATAGTTTAAAATTATACATAAATTAATGGCATTATGCTATTTTAGGCGGGGCGGGGACTCCACGGGGCGGGGGATATTTACGCCACCCCCGTCTCCGAAGTGCCTTCGGGGAGACTTTGTTCCCCATCCCCGTCCCCGTGGTGAGAAAATTCCCCGTCTTTGGGGCCCCAAACGGGGAATCCCCACGGGGATCCCCACTAACGGAGGCAAGTTGACATCCCTATCAGGAAGCAGGAGGGATATGGTGGGAAAGTGACGTTTGTGTCACTTGTCGTTCGAGTACTTCAAGTAACTCATCCTTCCTTATTAGGATGTTCTGAATCTCAACATTTTCCGTGTTTGACGATTCGATACTTGTTTCTCTAAGCATTTCTTTCTTGGCATACCTTGGATAATGCCGCTTGTAGTTTCTCAACATCGGTGGAGAAAAGGAAGATTGGTTCCCTTAGGGGAATAGGTTCTTGATGCTGGTATGGCATCCTGAGCTTAAATTCCCTAACGCGTACCCATTGAAGATAAGGTTCCAAGGAGATGCAAAGATGTTTTCCTAAAAATCTTCTCCTTTTTCGGTGAACAAGACGTCAGGCTTGGACAATTTCCTTCTTCAGCATGTTACCATAACCGTCGATGTTCTTGAAGAACACACCCTCCAATTGAATATTACTTGGTACGTTTTTCATAGGATATCCGTGTTGACGACAGGCTAAAGCGGGATTATAATTGATTCCTCCCTTAGTTCCAATAAGGGGAACATTGAGATAACTTCCACAACTGTAGATGATCTTGGTTTCGCCATTGTCGTGACTACACCAATCAATATCCGAGTGAGTGAGGGACATGATTTTCTGTGACCAGCAAAGGTCATCCCTCAGGTTCCAAAAATTGCTAGACTTAGGCAGGTGCGAGACGAACCATTCGTATAACAACGGTACACAGCATGTGATTAATCCTCCTTGATGCAGGTTTCTTGAATGCACAGAATGGTAAACATCCGCAAGCAAGGCTGGAGCTGGATTTCCAATTAAGAAGATCTTAATTGCGTTGATGTCGACGAAATTGTCAATGTTAGGAAACAAAAACAATTTGTAGATAAGCAATGCCAAGATGTCCTCAAAAGCACTCATATCTTGGATGCTGATGAAGTACCTGAAGGAGGGAAAAACACTTAGAAAGGGGGGAATTGAATAAGTGTAACTCAAAAACTTGGAAGATAAAAACAATCAACACAATAATTTTTATCCTGGTCCATTGTTACCCAAACTACTCCAATCCACCCCTGACAAGGTGATTTACCTCAACTAAGGATTTAATCTGTTAGACGCTGGCCTAAAGATCTAGAGGGGGGGGGGGTGAATAGATCTCACTTAGTTTTTAAGGATTTTTCTACTGACTCGAGCGAAAGCGGTTCTGAATCGACTTGCGTCTATTCTGGACCGCTATTGCAAAGGTCGTATGTGTTTCAAAACCAAAGAGTAAGTGGAATTTGATGGTGAAGTAATATGATAGCTAAACAATACGTTTTACAACTGAAAACCAATTAACTTCTAGATTGACAACTTTGATTTGCAATGCAGTAAGATTGGATTAAGCAAAAACACAAACACTTGGTGATACGTTCAAATTGATAGTGATTCAAGTTGTGGTGAATTGTGATGTTTGTGCAGAACTTTAATTCACAATTTTAACACTTGAATCGTTGATCAATTTTGCACTTATAACCAATTATGAACAGAAAGTAAAAGAGAAAGTAAAAGCGACAAGAACACGATATTTGTTTAGGCAGTTCGTCGATCGTCCTCGCTACGACTACGTCTGCCCCCAATTCCAAATTGAAATTGGGTAATCTTTCATTAATGTTGAAAGTAGTATATACAAAGAAGATAACAAAGCGATAAACGATAAACCAATTATGTCGATCCTTTGAATCTTCTTCCCCCTTAATCTTGAGCAAGATCAAGGTTATCCAAGAGCTTCACTTTGATTCCCTTCTGCAGTGTCTTGATTCCTTGAACTCCCCGTTCCTCAATCGTTACACTCAGCCGAATCCTCAATGAACGCCTCTTGATAAAAACCCCCAAGAACCACCCGTCGTGGAGGACAAAACCCGCAGATTTTATTCACCAACAAACCCCACAAACCTTCACCCACTAGGAATCTTCAATTCCGTTCCATGGACGTTATCGAACTCATCACTAACCCGCAACGCAAGAATGATTATGTGTAATTGTGTTGGAGATGATGAAGAACGAAGATGAGAAGCGTTTGTGTATCTTTCAGTCGTTGGTGTTACTTGAATAATTACCCTTGTACAATATATATGATTGCATAACAGTTAGAACCAAGAAAAACTGATTTTTGAACTTTCTTGATCAGTTAGGTCTACCACTTGTAGTGCTTAGGTCGACCTAACAGAGCTTGCAGAATTTTGCTCCCAGTTAGGTCGACCTGTTGAAGGAGTAGGTCGACCAGAATCCTCTTCTGATGCATTCTGGGGACATTTTCACAGATTAGGTCGACCTAGTTGATGTGTAGGTCGACCTAACAGACTGGTATGTGGAATTCATCAATTTAGGTCGACCTAAATGATGTGTGAGTCGACCTAGCAGGGACATATGAGTTTTTCTCCATTTTAGGTCGACCTGGGTTGATGGTAGGTCGACCTAACTGCTGTTTTTCTGCATTCTTCTTGTTTTGCTTGTGTTGAGGCAACCTATAAACATATAAACATAATGGGTTGACCTATGAGTGATCAATGCTTGCTTTTCTTTAAGTTTTCTGCTTCCGTCTTGTTGTTTGAATGCTTATTTGAGTTTGCCATGAATCAAAAACATCTTTGAGTGTAATCTTGTATTCACATACTCCCCCTTTTTGATGATGGCAAACCATTCGACTAAGCTTTGGTAGTAAATGATAAAGACTCAGCAGAGCTCCCCCGTACATCCAGCATCTATCTCTCAACAGGGCAATCTCTCAACAAAGCTCCCCCGTACATCCAGCATCTATCTCCCCCTTTGTCAACATCAAAAAGAGAAAACAGGAGAATAGAAGAGTAATAAGAGAACCATAGGTAATAATGCTAGCATGTATAGTATAGTCGGTAAAAGGTAGTTAATGGTAGAATGAGACACATATGCGAGCAGGAGCAGTTTTTATGCATGAGGTCACTATAAGCATGTTAATTGATAGCATATTATAGTATCAATAATATTTTTGGAAGTGAACAACAATTACGTTACCGCTTTTTCAATATGACGCCTGGCTTGATGATGAACTACCTTTATGCCAAAAAAATGTTAGCAAGACAAATAGATATATACATAAAGTAAAGAAATAATATTAAGAGAAAACAAACGTAATTAGCCCAAATTAGAGATATCGAGTATCCCTAATTCCCTACGAATGTTGAAATATTGCTCCGTTGCTAGCGGTTTGGTGAAGATGTCAGCTAGTTGCTTCTTGCTTTCTACATGTTCAAAAGTAACGTCTCCTTTCTCTACATGATCTCGTAGAAAGTGATGCCTTATTTCAATATGTTTGGTACGTGAGTGTAAGACAGGATTTTTACTTAAGTTTATGGCGCTTGTGTTGTCGCACATGATAGGTATGTGATCAAGCTTAATACCAAAGTCAAGAAGTTGTTGCTTGAGCCATAATATTTGTGCACAGCAGCTTCCAGCAGCTACATATTCTGCCTCAGCAGTGGATAATGCAACCGATACTTGTTTCTTACTATGCCAACTTATTAATGAGTTTGAGAATAGATGACACGTTCCACTAGTGCTTTTTCTATCGGATTTGCAGCCAGCAAAATCTGAATCGGAGAATCCTACCAAATGACACTCATTTCCTTTTGGATACCATAGGCCATATGTAGTAGTTCCACGTAAGTATCGCAGAATTCTTTTGACAGCTTTCAAGTGAGATTCTTTTGGACAAGATTGATATCTTGCACACATACACACACTAAACATAATGTCTGGTCTTGAGGCAGTAAGATACAATAGTGAACCTATCATACCTCGGTATAATTTCACGTCAACCTCTTTACCTTTCTCATCTTTGTCTAGATTTGTATTTGTTGCCATAGGTGTGTCAATTTCCTTTGCTTCACTCATTCCAAATCTTTTGAGCAGCTCCGTACAATATTTAGTTTGATTCACAAACGTTCCATGACTGAGTTGCTTGATTTGTAGGCCAAGGAAGAAATTTAGCTCACCCATGAGACTCATCTCAAATTCACTCTGCATAAGCTTAGAAAAGTCTTTGACAAGTTTTGCATTAGTGGGCCCAAATATAATATCATCTACATAAATTTGGACTAAGAGAATATCCTTATCTTTTCTTTTAATAAAGAGAGTAGTATCAACTTTACCTCTAGAGTACCCTTGACTAAGGAGAAATTTGCTCAAACGTTCGTACCAAGCCCGAGGGGCTTGTTTAAGACCGTATAGAGCACGTTTCAGCTTATAAACATGAGTTGGATACATGTAATTCTCAAAGCCGGGTGGCTGAGCAACATAGACTTCTTCATTTATATAGCCATTTAGAAAGGCACTCTTAACATCCATTTGGAATAGTTTGAAGTCTTTAGAACAAGCATAAGCAAGTAAGAGGCGAATAGCTTCGAGACGTGCTACAGGAGCGTATGTCTCTTCATAATCAATACCTTCCTCTTGATTGTAACCTTGGGCAACTAATCTAGCTTTGTTTCTAGTAATAACACCGTTTTCATCAAGTTTGTTACGAAAAACCCATCTAGTGCCTATTACTTGATGATCTCCCGGATGAGGGACTAAGTCCCAAACATCATTCCGTTTAAATTGGTTTAATTCTTCTTGCATGGCCATTAGCCAATGCTCATCAAGTAATGCGTCCTTAGCGTTTTTCGGCTCAACTTGTGAAACAAAAGCAAAATGATGACAAAAGTTACTTATCTTGGAGCGTGTTGTCACGCCCTTTGAGATGTCCCCTATTATGTTGTCGGTTTGATGATCTTTTACATTTGTCCAGGCCTTAGGAAGTTCTTCATTGTTTGAGATGCTTTCTTTTTCAACACTGTCATGAGACTCATCTTTCTCTTTCTTAGCATCTTCCTTTGCAACACTTTCACTTTCGTCTTCCTTATCTTTGACAATGTCTTCAATAGATGGGCCTACACTTCCTTTACCAAGTATGGCTCCCCGATTGTTATCTCCATAGGTGACATACCCCTTTTTCTTTGCTTGAAACTCAATGAAAGAGTGATATGTCTCCTGTCATGTGTCTTGAACATCCGCTATCAAGGAACCACAACCTTTCGGCAATGTCAAGACACTTTTCCTGCAAAATTAATTTAGAGTGGAAGGTCCCCAATCTTCATTGGGTCCTAGGTGGTGAGTACATAAATTGTTGCACTTAGGCAACCATTGAAATACTCCTTTAGGAACTAAAATCCTCCTAAATTTGCATTTTTCAATGGTATGACCCTTTTTGCAACAATAATGACAGGTAATATGATGAGAATATGCTGTTTTGCTAGTTGATACTTTTGGTACAAAAGTGTATTTACTATATAAAGGAGTATACGATCTTTTGAACTTGTTTGGATCAACCGCAAAAGTCACTTTTGGTTGTAGAGCCTTGTCTAACTTGGCTTTTAGATCTCTCACTTCTTTTTGCCAAATGTGACATGTCTCACAACCAAACCATGATGTAGGATCTAATTCAACTTTGTCCTTTTGAATGTCTAGCATAGATTGTTTTAAAGCTTCCATATCCCTTTCGGTTTTCTCAACTTTTGATTCAAGATATGAAAATATTTTCTTATTTGAGGCCAAAAGTTTGAAAGCTTTAATTGCATCTCTATGTAATTCTTCAAAAGCAAGTTTTAGTTGAGAATGAGATACCTTATCTACGAGTTCAGGTTTAAGATGACTTACAGCTTTCTTTTTCTTGTTTTGATGAGCCATGAAACATAGGTTTGCTGATTCTTCTTCATCGCTTGACGAGCTTTCACTAGATGAATCACTTTCCCATGCTATGTAAGCTCTTTTAGATTTGTTATGACCTTTGCTTTGGTTCTTCTCCTTTTCTTTCTTAAGGTATGGACAATCCGGTTTGTAGTGACCGGCTTTCCCACAATTGAAGCAAAGACCTTTGATCTTTCCTTTGTTGTCGTCATCTTGTTTGAACATGTTTGATTGCTTTCTATAGTTGATCAATCCTTTGTCGGAATGTTTTGCTCCATTTTTCTTTAGATATTTGTTGTATCTTCGCACAAACAGTCCCATTTCCTCATCATCGGAGTCTTCGTCATCACTTGTGTCACTATCCTTTGGCTCTCGTTTTGAGGTCTTGGAGCTCGAAGCTTTTAGAGCTATTGACTTCTTCTCTACCTCTTTCTCCATGTTCTTTTCTTTCTTTGTCCTCTTCTCATGCATGTCAAGGCATTTAAGATGCTGTTCATGTTCCTCTAGTTTACCAAAGAGAGTGGTAATGTCTAAAGTGTTGAGATCATTTGCTTCCTTAATTGCTGTAACTTTGGGCTGCCATTCCCTGTTCAAACACCTTAAGATTTTGTTAGTAGCAACTGCATTGGAAACAGGTCTATCAAGAGAATTTAATCGATTTTTCAGGTGAACGAATCTTTTTTGCATGCTTTCGATGGTTTCACCATCTTCCATGTGGAAAAGCTCGAACTCTTGAGTTAACGTATTGATCCTAGCTAGTTTGACATCATCCGTTCCCTCGTGGGCAACTTGCAATGTGTCCCACATAGCTTTAGCTGATCTACAATGGGAAACGCGATAGTATTCATCAACTCCTAGAGCTGAGATTAGAATGTTTCTCGCTTTCCAATCGTATGCATATTTCTTTTCATCTTCAGCATTCCAAGTATCTTCTGGTTTTGGAACAACTGCACCAGCTGCATTTGTCATAGTGATCTGAAATGGACCATTGACAATAGCTGTCCAGATGTTCCTATCAATTGCATTGATATGGACACACATACAATCCTTCCAATAGCCGTAGTTTTCTCCGTTGAAAACTGGAGCTCTATTATGAGCCCCTTTAGGTCCAGAAGCCATCTTTCCAATAAGTGTTTCACGTAGCACGGAATAAACCAGAGCTCTTGATGCCACTTGTTAGACGCTGGCCTAAAGATCTAGAGGGGGGGGGGGGTGAATAGATCTCACTTAGTTTTTAAGGATTTTTCTACTGACTCGAGCGAAAGCGGTTCTGAATCGACTTGCGTCTATTCTGGACCGCTATTGCAAAGGTCGTATGTGTTTCAAAACCAAAGAGTAAGTGGAATTTGATGGTGAAGTAATATGATAGCTAAACAATACGTTTTACAACTGAAAACCAATTAACTTCTAGATTGACAACTTTGATTTGCAATGCAGTAAGATTGGATTAAGCAAAAACACAAACACTTGGTGATACGTTCAAATTGATAGTGATTCAAGTTGTGGTGAATTGTGATGTTTGTGCAGAACTTTAATTCACAATTTTAACACTTGAATCGTTGATCAATTTTGCACTTATAACCAATTATGAACAGAAAGTAAAAGAGAAAGTAAAAGCGACAAGAACACGATATTTGTTTAGGCAGTTCGTCGATCGTCCTCGCTACGACTACGTCTGCCCCCAATTCCAAATTGAAATTGGGTAATCTTTCATTAATGTTGAAAGTAGTATATACAAAGAAGATAACAAAGCGATAAACGATAAACCAATTATGTCGATCCTTTGAATCTTCTTCCCCCTTAATCTTGAGCAAGATCAAGGTTATCCAAGAGCTTCACTTTGATTCCCTTCTGCAGTGTCTTGATTCCTTGAACTCCCCGTTCCTCAATCGTTACACTCAGCCGAATCCTCAATGAACGCCTCTTGATAAAAACCCCCAAGAACCACCCGTCGTGGAGGACAAAACCCGCAGATTTTATTCACCAACAAACCCCACAAACCTTCACCCACTAGGAATCTTCAATTCCGTTCCATGGACGTTATCGAACTCATCACTAACCCGCAACGCAAGAATGATTATGTGTAATTGTGTTGGAGATGATGAAGAACGAAGATGAGAAGCGTTTGTGTATCTTTCAGTCGTTGGTGTTACTTGAATAATTACCCTTGTACAATATATATGATTGCATAACAGTTAGAACCAAGAAAAACTGATTTTTGAACTTTCTTGATCAGTTAGGTCTACCACTTGTAGTGCTTAGGTCGACCTAACAGAGCTTGCAGAATTTTGCTCCCAGTTAGGTCGACCTGTTGAAGGAGTAGGTCGACCAGAATCCTCTTCTGATGCATTCTGGGGACATTTTCACAGATTAGGTCGACCTAGTTGATGTGTAGGTCGACCTAACAGACTGGTATGTGGAATTCATCAATTTAGGTCGACCTAAATGATGTATGAGTCGACCTAGCAGGGACATATGAGTTTTTCTCCATTTTAGGTCGACCTGGGTTGATGGTAGGTCGACCTAACTGCTGTTTTTCTGCATTCTTCTTGTTTTGCTTGTGTTGAGGCAACCTATAAACATATAAACATAATGGGTTGACCTATGAGTGATCAATGCTTGCTTTTCTTTAAGTTTTCTGCTTCCGTCTTGTTGTTTGAATGCTTATTTGAGTTTGCCATGAATCAAAAACATCTTTGAGTGTAATCTTGTATTCACATAATCCACTAATCCAACTGATTACAATGGTTATCCACTTAGAAATACTCTAAGTCTTCTAGAGTATCCTGATCACTACTTGATCACTCTATGAATCCTTTTACAATCAATGTAAAATAAAGTTTACAAGAGTTTAGACTTGCTTCTAATAAAGCTGTAATCACAACTATGATATTTCTCTTAAGTTCTAATATTTAACACTCACTAAGATATTACAAAGTTTGTGAGGTTGAAGATGAAGTTCTTTAGCTTTTGAATTTGACAGCGTTTCTGTAAGTTTTAGCGTAAGTGTTGTGTTTTGCTTCTGATCAGAACTTCTAGATATAGGCGTTTGAGAGGAAATGACTGTTGGGATGCATTTAATGCTTTGCATGAATAGGACAACGCTGCATTTAATGTTTCATACTTTTGTCAACTACCTCGAGCCATGCTTTTGTTGTTTTTAATGACTTTGCCTTTTGTAGCTTCTAACGTTCCTTTTTTCAGTCAAAGATTTGACGTTATAGCCTTTCATCTTATACTTTCTTTTGGACTCAGATTTGTAGATAACAATGTTTGAATATCAGAGTCATCAGCTTTGGTGCAGAGCATCTTCTGTCTTCTGACTTTGAAGTGCTTTGAGCGTGATACAATCAGAGCTTCAGAGCTTGTACTTCTGACTACCATTCTTCTGATGCTTTCCAGTTCATGTTCTGATTCTGCAGGACCATCTTCTGATGTCTTGCCAGAGCATGTTCTAATGAAGCCATCCAGAATCTTTTGGGTCAGTGCTTCTGAATGCTGATTTGTGCATACTCTTTATATATTTCCTGAAATAGAAAACTTAAAGGATTAGAGTACTAAATTGTCTTATACAAAATTCATACATAATGTTATCATTAAAACTAAGAATATTGATCATAACATTTCTTGTTCTAACAATCTCCCCCTTTTTGATGATGACAAAAACATATATAATTGATATGAATTTGTATCCAGAATATCAGATGAACAAAGACAATTACACAATTATAGCATTAGCATATAATCAGAGTGTGTGAATATGTCTCCCCCTGAGATTAACAATCTCCCCCTGAAATTAATACTAGAAGAATTTATAAATAAAAGACTTCCCTGAGTATTTTTCCATTTCAGTTGAGACTTTCATGTTGAACTTAGAACTTCGGAACATTCAGAGCTTCTCTTCAGAGCTTCCATTGGACAGCTTCAGAGCTTTGAATTTCTCTTTAAGATCATTTGTACCAGAGCTCTTTATCTTCAGTCTTCTCTTTGAGACCTCTAGTATCAGAGATTTTTAGGTTAAAACAATGTAATGCTTGCTTCTGATCTTGAAGCTTCGTAGTACTCAGCTTGCTTTTCTTTAGAATTGTTTCTCATTTTGAGCTTTGTCCAGAATATCTCATTCGTGCAAAAACTATCAGAGACAAAAGCTTGCAAATAATGATAGGAATGTTGAAACTTAAGCCCAGCAACTGATATAATAAATCAATTCAATTATAACATTTCTCCCCCTTTTTGTCATAACATCAAAAAGCATAAATGATTTATATGAAAGACACACAGAGTGAAGAAGGAAAAAGATATTTCATTGATATTAATCAGAAGAAGAGAATACAAAAGCAGATGCAAGCAAAGCAGATGCAAAAACAAAGAAAACCAACTAAGACACAAGACATACTACGACTGGCTAAGCTTAAAAGCTAAGACGGCCAGAAGGTTCTTAATCTCAGAAGTGTCTTCATCTTGCTTCTTGGAGGTTTCTTCTTGGTTCTTCATCCAAGTTCTGAATTCTTCATTAGTATCATCTTGCTTGTCCGGACGACTAGCCAAGGTATCTTGGTTCTGTTGGAATTCCTTCATATTGTTCAACAGAACAGAAGCAGAAGGACCAGCAGAAGAAGCATCAAAACTATCTTCTAGGACAGGATGAACTGCATCAGCTTTAACCATTTGAACATCTTCATGATTTTCCTCAACATGAATATCTTCAACAGGATGCTCTAGGCCTTGAAGTATCTCAGCTAGATTCTATGGAGGAGTAGGAGTCTTAGGTTCTGGAGGATACTCAACTTCTGGGTATACCATTTCAAGAGCATTTTCCATACGATTCTCCCTGAACCAGTTGAACAACCATTGAAAATCTTCAGTCAAAACCTTGTATGGGTGTGGCTTCCACACAACAATTTCCAGAGGATTTTCTTCTTCTAACTCATCAATAAATTGCTTCTCTTCCAGAGGTTTCCAGTTTGTAATAGGATGATAGTACTTTCCATCATCGTACTCCAAAAATAATCCAGAAGGACCAAGAGCAGCAGCCAAACAATCTTTCTGAAGATCCGGAAAGTCAGCCAGAAATTCCTTTCCAAAAGCTCTCCAGAGCTTGCCAGCAGTAACATGATCCAGTTTGGAATCATGAGCAACCTTCAAAGCATCTAACCTTGTTCGTACCTTATACTTTAATAATTCAAAACGAATATCAACAGAGGTTTTAGGAGGGTTGATTCTGATACGGGTGATTGGAGAGTCTGGGTTAAGAACAAAATAAGGTTCAGGTTCTCTAGAGAACAAAACAGAGGTGATCGAAGAGGATAGAGAGGATGATGAATCTGATGTAGATGAAGATGAAGGGTCATTTAACGGCGAGATTTAAGAAGGAATGGAGGTGGTTGAAAAGATATTTTCAGATGGAATTTATGGAAAAATAACAGATAGAGTTTGGGGGTCCAGAGTTGGTTCAGAAAGAAGAGGACGGTTTCTTTTAGTGGTGGTGGAAGAGGATGGAAGGTCAGAAGATGGAGGTCTTTTCTGAGAGCGAAGGTCAGAGGAAGAATGTAAACTAGAGGTGTCTACATTATCAATTTCTTCTATGAGATTCTGAAGTTGTTCAGAAGTTTTAGGTACTTTGAGGGACTCTGTTGATACTTGTTTAGAATTAATAACAGGTACAGATTCAGAGATAACAATACCTGAAGGTTTCTTCTGCTTCTTGTCTTTCTTTGCAGCAAGACCTTCTTCAGTAACTTTCCTCTTCAACTTCTTCTGTGTCTTCTTCTTATCCTTTTTCTTTAACTCATCCAAACACGAAAGAGTTCTTCCAAGAATCCATGCAGGGTCAACATCAGATTATTCTCTAACACAAGATTCTAGATAGAGTTGAATAGATTCTGATAGTTCTTCTCTGAACGACAGAGGGAAATCAGGAACGGGATTTCTTCTGGTCAGAATATCAGAAAATGCTTTAGGAGTCGTGGTCACTTTCTCAATCAGATGCATTCTCCTTAGAGTCTGAGCATTCAAAATACTTCCACAAACTGCAATCAGATATTGAGTAGAGCCAACTGCTCTCAGAGTCTCAGTCAAACCACTCTCAGTCAAAATGTCTGATATCAATCTTCCCAAAGGAATGGTTTTCTTCTTGATCTTGAGATTTTTCAGACGTTCTGCTTCTCTTGACTCTTCCACATTAGTCTTCAGATGTTGAAACAGAATATGAGGTAGATTGACTCTCATACCTTTTCCAATGCAGTACAAAATGAATTGCTGATCTTGATTGATGTAGGTTGCAGAGTTTGTTGATTTTCTGTGATATAGAGATCCTAGAATGATCTTAGCCCAAACTCTGTAGGAAGACTTCAGATTTATGGTGTGAGGAGAATTTTTACCAGAAGTGAACAATTCTAGATTAACTGTATCCCAATCAGTTCTACCAGGGAGAGCACCAGTTACTTCACACAAACCTTGGAGATTCAACAGTTTCCTTATCAGATTCTCAAAGACAACAACTTCATGACCTAGCACGAAGGAGATGATAGCATTTGGGGTAATAGTAGAATGAGTCCAAAATTCCTTAACCAAAAGAGGGTAAACTGGTCCAATTAGACGTTCAAAATAGTTTGCCCATCCTTGAACCAACATATCTGTTTTGATTTTGAAATCATGTGCTAGAAGATTTTCAAAGTCAACCATAAGTTCGCAGAGAACTTCCAGTTTGTTGTATGGAATCAAACACATCTTCAATGGAGTAGTGACAGATTTCTTTTGTTGTTCTTGTTGAGAAGACGAAACTTTGTGTTGAACATTTGATGAAGAAGCCATTGAAGCACAACTGAGATTACTAGGTTTCGTAACTTTAGGGTTTTTAAAAAGAGAGAAAAATAGGCAAAAATGCATAAACAAGAAGATGATGAATGCGTGAAAAGAGAAAAAAATATGAGATGTGTTTAAATAGCCACAGACGTGAAACAAAATGCAATGAAAATCTGAGAATGAATAGTTACAGAATGCAGAGAATCAAATGCATTTAATGCTGAATGGCATTAGTGGAGAAAGCATGAGATTTGAAAAGATTTGCACAGTTACCTAGGACGGCGTCTCATCAACTGCACGCATGCTTGTCCCTTTAGAATGAACACGTGTTCATCATCTAGAATAGCTGGTGACAGCTGTTTTGCTTTAACAAAAGTTTTGTATCATCTTAAATATATGAAACGTTAGAAATAACAAAATAACAGTATCTAAATGAACATGCAAAACCAGAACATTTGATAAGAAAATAAATAAGCATTTCAAATCTAATGCATGTTCATATCTTCTTATAACCTCATTCTGGGCATAAATCCATACTGATGTTCTTTAGAATGAACTTAAACCTATCTTCAGCAAGGGGTTTTGTAAAGATATCAACCCATTGATGGTCTGTATTAATAAAGTTTAAAGAGAGAACACCCTTCTGAACATCGTCCCTAATAAAGTGATGTTTAATCTCAATATGTTTAGCTTTAGATTGAAGATTAGGATTCTTAGATAAACAAATAGCAGAAGTATTATCACAGAATATAGGAATGTTACTCTCATATATCTGATAATCTTCTAGATGACTCTTCATCCAGAGCATCTGTGTACTACATCCAGCAGCAGCAACATATTCTGCTTCTGTAGTAGAGAGGGAAATTGTGGCTTGCTTCTTGATGTACCAAGAGATCAGATGACTTCGCAGAAACTGACAGCTTTTAGAAGTACTTTTCCTTTCAACTCTATCTCCAGCGTAATCAGCATCACAATATCCTACTAAGTTGTATTCTTCAGATCTTTTGTAGACTAAACCAACATTAGTAGTACCTTTCAGATACCTTAGAATTATCTTAACAGTAGTTAAGTGAGATTCTCTAAGATCTTATTGGAATCTTGCACACAGACATACACTGAATAAAATATCAGGTCTAGAAGCAGTAAGATATAGAAGAGATCCAATCATATCTCTGTAGAGCTTCTGATCTACCTTCTTACTTACCTCATCCTTACCTGATACACACGTTGGATGCCTAGGATTCTTTGCTTCTTTGCTTTCTGAAAGATTAAACTTCTTCAGAAGTTCTTTTACATACTTGGTCTGATGAACATAAGTTCCTTCAGAAGTTTGATTGATCTGGATCCCAAGGAAATACTTGAGTTCTCCCATCATGCTCATTTCAAACTCTGCCTGCATAGACTAGCAAACTCCTTTCCAAGTGTAGCATTAGATGTTCCAAATATAATATCATCAACATATATTTGACAAATTAAAATATCCTTTTTAAAGGTTTTACAGAAGAGAGTTGTGTCCACTTTTCCTCTTGTGAAACCATTATCCAGAAGGAAAGAACTTAATCTTGCATACCAAGCTCTAGGAGCTTGCTTCAGTCCGTGTAATGACTTCTTTAGTTTAAAAACATGTTCTGGAGACTTAGAGTTTTCAAAACCAGGAGGTTGATGGACGTAGACTTCTTCATCTATATAACCATTTAAGAAGACACTCTTAACATCCATCTGATACAGAGTGATGTTGTTTTGAGTGGCAAATGAAATTAATAAGCGAGTAGATTCTAACCTGGGAACTGGTGCAAAGGTTTATGTATAGTCAGTACCTTCCTACTAACTATAGCCCTGAGCAACCAGTCTGGCTTTGTTCCTTACAACTCCACCTTTCTCACATAGCTTGTTTCTGAAAACCCACTTAATTCCAATGATATTGAATCCTTTAGGTCTTGGAACCAGATCCCAGACATCATTCCTTATGAACTGATTTAACTCTTCTTGCATGGCAATTATCCAGTCAGCATCTTCTAGAGCTTGATCAACAGAAGTTGGCTCAATCAAAGATACTAAACCAAATTGACATTCTGCATTGTTCCTCAGGAATGCTCTAGTTCTGATGGGATCATCTTTCTCTCCAATGATCACTTCTTCTGGATGAGCAGAGTTGAGTCTAGAAGATCTTCTGAGTGTTGGCTCTTCAGATATTCTGAGATTCTCTAAAGAAGCTGCATTTTGATCTTCTGAAACTTTGCTTCTGGGTTCTTCTTGATTTGAGTTAGAGATATCTATATCTGCAAAATTCTCAAAATGCTTTGGCTTTTCAACACCAAGCTTATCATCAAATATAATATTGATTGATTCGTCAACAACCACTGTTTTAGTATTGTATACTCTGTAGTCTTTAGAGCGTTTAGAATATCCAAGAAGAAAACACTTTTGGGCTTTAGAATCAAACTTATGCAGATGATCTTAAGTGTTCAGAATATAGCATACGCATCCAAATGGATGGAAATATGAAATGTTGGGATTTATGTTCTTTCACAATTCATAAGGAGTCTTATTAAGAATAGGTCTTATAGAGATTCAATTCTGAATATAACATGCAGTGTTAATTGCTTCTGCCCAGAAATGCTTAGCCATATTGGTTTCATTGATCATGGTTCTGGCCATTTCTTGTAGAGTCCTATACTTTCGTTATACTACTCCATTTTGCTGTGGAGTTCTAGAACAGGAGAAATCATAGGCAATGCCATTTTCTTTGAAATAAATTTAAAAGAATTTGTTCTCAAATTCACCACCATGATCGCCTCTAACCTTTATGATTTTACATTCCTACTCAGATTGGATCTGAGTGTAGAAGTCAAAGAACACAGTATGTGACTCATCCTTTGTGTTTCAAGAACTTTACCCATGTCCATCTGTTATAGTCGTCTACAATGACTAATCCATATTTCCTCCCTCTGATTGATGCTGTTTTGACTGGGCCAAAAAGATCAATGTGCAGAAGTTCCAGCGGCCTAGAGGAAGAGACAACTTTTTTAGACTTGAATGCAGGTTTTGAAAACTTCCCTTTCTGACATGCTTTGCAAAGAGCATCTGATTTATATTTCAAATTAGGGAGTCCTCTGACCAGATTGAGTTTGTTAATCTGAGAGATCTTTCTCAAACTAGCATGACCCAATCTTTTGTGCCAGACCCACTGCTCTTCACTAACAAACATAAGGCAAGTAACCTTTTTATTCTTAAGATCTGTAAAATCAATCTTATAAATGTTGTTCTTTCTCTTGCCTGTAAATAGGATTGAGCCATCATTCTGACTAATAGCTTTACAAGACTTTTGATTAAAGATTATGTCATAACCATTGTCACTTAATTGACTTATGGACAATAAGTTATGAGCTAATCCATCTACTAGAAGAACATTAGTTATAGAGGGAGAGTTACCAATACATATGGTTCTTGAGCCAATGATTTTTCCCTTCTGATTCCCTCCAAACTTTACTTCTCCCGCAGACTTAAGCTCCCAGTCTTAGAACATAGACCTTCTTCCCGTCATGTGACGTGAGCACCCAGAGTCCAGGTACCATGACAAGTTTATCTTTTGAGCTTTGAAGGAGATCTCTTCAGAATCTGAGTCTTATGTAGATTCTGATTCTCCATCAACAGTAGCCATCAGTGCTATGTTTGCTTGCTCATCTTCAGAGTCTGACTCTTGATCAGAAGAATCTGATTAATCCCAAGTAGCCATTAAGCTTTTCTTCTTTTCAAATATTTTCTTGGGTTTTTCCCTCTGAAGCTTTGGACATTCATTTTTGTAGTGTCCAGGTTCCTTGCATTCATAGCACGTCACCTTCTTTTTGTCAGATCTTTTGTGCTCAGAAGATTCTCCTTTTTCAGGCCTTTTGAAGTTCTTGAAGTTCTTGAACTTTCTCTGCTTGCTCTTCCAGAGTTGATTTACTCTTCTGGATAAGAGAGATAGTTCATCTTCTTCTTCCTTTGATTCTGACTCATCAGAATCTTCTTCTTTTGCCTAAAAAGCTTTAGTGCATTTTTTATTATTAGATTATAATGCAATAGACTTACCTTTCTTTTGAGGCTCATTTGCATCTAGCTCGATCTCATGAGTCCTCAAGACACTGATCACCTCCTCAAGAGACACTTAATTCAAGTTCTTAGAAATCTTGAATGCAGTCACCATGGGTCCCCATTTTCTGGGTAAGCTTCTGATGATCTTCTTTATATGATCAACTTTGGTGTAGCCTTTGTCAAGCACTCTCAATCCAGCAGTCAGAGTCTGGAACCTTGAAAACATTGCTTTAATGTTCTCATCTTCCTCCATCTTGAAAGCTTCATACTTCTGGATTAGATCTAAGGCCTTTGTCTCCTTAACCTGAGCATTTCCCTCATGAGTCATCTTTAGAGATTCAAAGATGTCATGAGATGTTTCTCTGTTTGTTATCTTCTCATACTCAGCATGAGAGATAACATTTAGCAATATTGTTCTTGACTTGTGATGATTCTTGAATTCTTTCTTTCGGTCATCACTCATAGCTTGTCTTGTAATCTTTACTTCACGAGCATTTACAGGATGTGTGTAACCATCCATGACTAGATCTCATAAGTCACCATCTTGACAAAGAAAGTAACTTTCGAGTCTATCCTTTCAGTACTCAAAGTTTTCACCATCAAATATCGGTGGTCTATTGTAACCATTGAAGATGCTGCTTCCATTGTTACCATTGTTGTTTTGCTCATTAAAATTAGTTGGAATTGTATCAACCATTTTGTATTTTTCTCCCTGAATCTTTTGTCTAACATGGTTAAGTGCTTGCACCTAGAACCGACGCTCTGATGCCAATTGAAGGAGTGAAAAACACTTAGAAAGGGGGGGATTGAATAAGTGTAACTTAAAAACTTGGAATATAAAAACATTCAACACAATGATTTTTATCCTGGTTCGTTGTTAACCAAACTACTCCATTCCACCCCTGACAAGGTGATTTACCTCAACTGAGGATTTAATCCACTAATCCAACTAATTACAATGGTTATCCACTTAGAAACACTCTAAGTCTTCTAGAGTATCCTGATCACAACTTGATCACTCTAGGAATCCTTTTACAATTAATGTAAAATAAAGTTTACAAGAGTTTAGATTTGCTTATAATAAAGTTGTAATCACAACTGTGATATTTCTCTTAAGTTCTAATACATAACACTCACTAAGATATTACAAAGTTTGTGAGGTTGAAGATTAAGTTCTTTAGCTTTTGAATTTGACAGCGTTTCTGTAAGTTTTAGCGCAAGTGTAGTGTTTTGCTTCTGATCAGAACTTCTATATATAGGCACTTGAGAGGAAATGACCGTTGGGATGCATTTAATGCTTTGCGTGAATAATACAGCGCTGCATTTAATATTTCACACTTTTGTCAACTACCTCGAGCCATGCTTTTGCTGCTTTTACTGACCTTTCCTTTTGTAGCTTCTAAAGTTCCTTTTGTCAGTCAGAGATTTGACGTAACAACCTTTTATCTTGTACTTTCTTCTGGACTCGGATTTGTAGATAACTGATAACACAAAAACGTATCGTATATTTAGCTTAATTTACATGCATTATTATTCTATTTTATTCCGATTTTATTATTTTATTTTGTATTATGCCGATATTTCTATTTGTTTTCAAGAATTTATTTAATCGGAGCTTGCAAAAGAAATAGTCGGAAAAAGGACTTAAAATGGAGAAGAATTGCTTAAAATGCCAATTGCAAGAGGAGGTGAAAATAGGAGAAGAAGCAGGCCCAGAAGAAAGAGGCCCAACGTGCAAGACTGAGTCCAGCACGTGACTGATGGCGTGCTGAGGTCCCTGCCGGTCGGTGTACCCCCTCCCTACCGTACGACACCCCCTTAATAATAGTGTGTGACGTAAGTCACACACTCGAGCCCATAAGACGTTTGTCCAGATTTTTCTCCGCCATTTTCTCCGCCATTTTCTCCTCTGAGAAGCAGCACTGAAACAAATTAAAGAGCCAAATCAAACCTAATGCAACTCTATAAATACCCTTCAAGAATTATTGAGAGGGTGACGAAGTTTTGCCCTACTGCCGTCATTTACATTTTCTCTGCAACTTCCAGCTCAAGTCTACTTCTTCCAAACCATTTTCTGCAATAGATTTCCACACCGGAAATACTATTGCAATTCAGTTTCTTTTCCAAGCTTCAGAATTCGTACTAGTTTTAGGAGTAGATTTTGTTTTCAACATTTATTTTCATCCCGGATTCAAGATTTGGTACAGCAAGATTACACTTTCAGTCTGCAATTTAATTCAGGTTTATTTATTAGCATTTAATTATTATTGTCAGTTTATGTTAGCTTATAGTTAAAGATGAAGTTACCAAACATCTAAATGCTGGAATTATATATCCAATCTCTGATAGTTAGTGGGTATGTCCGGTCCATTGTGTACCAAAGAAGGGAGGCATAACAGTTACCGTAAACAAGTCAGGCGAATCTATAGTCGAACGAAAGGTGACTGGAGAAAGGATGTGTATTGACTATCGTAATTTAAACAAATCCACGAGGAAAGACCATTTCCCTCTTCCATTTATTGACCAACGCTTAGCAAAACATTCCTATTATTGCTACCTAGATGGTTACTCAGGATTCTTTCAAATCCCAATTCACCCTGACGACCAAGAGAAAACAACCTTCACGTGCCCTAATGGAACATTCGCTTATAGACGAATGCCTTTCGGATTATGCAACTCCCCTGCGACATTTCAGAGATGCATGATGTCAATTTTCGCTGATTACATAGACAACATCATGGAAGTCTTTATGGACGACTTCTCTGTGTGTGGGGAAGATTTCGAAGGATGTCTCTCAAATCTAGAAAAAGTATTGGACATATGTGTACAAGTTAACCTCGTCCTAAACTGGGAAAAGTGTCACTTTATGGTTAAAAAAGGGATTGTACTTGGACACGTAGTCTCCGAAAGAGGAATTGAAGTCGATAAAGCAAAGATCGAAGTAATAGAAAATCTCCTACCCCAAAAACAGTTAGAGAGATACGGAGCTTCTTGGGAAACGCAGGTTTCTACAGAAGATTCATAAAGGACTTTTCTAAGATCTCTAAACCTCTGACTAGCCTCCTAATGAAATACGTTGAGTTTGACTTCAACGCTGAATGTCTAGAAGCCTTTGAAGTACTAAAGACAATCCTGATATCCGCACCCATAATGCAACCACCCGACTGGAATTTACCATTTGAAATTATGTGTGATGCAAGCGACTATGTTGTAGGAGTTGTTTTAGGCCAAAGGAAAGATAAGAAACTCCACGCGATATACTATGCAAGTAGGACCTTAGACCCTGCGCAAATGAATTACGCCACAACCGAAAAGGAACTCCTGGTCCTGGTCTTCGCGTTAGATAAGTTTCTTTCCTATCTGATAGGAGTAAAGATAATAGTTTACACCGACCATGCAGCCATTAGGTATCTACTAGCTAAACAAGATGCAAAACCTAGACTATTAAGGTGGATCCTACTACTACAAGAATTTGATTTGGAAATCAAAGATAAAAAGGGGACCAAAAACGTTGTAGCCGACCATTTATCTAGGATGGAAGGTATTAAGACAGAAGAAACACCAATCAACGATGATTTCCCTTATGAACGTTTAATAGCACATTTAGAATCCGAAAGTGACACATTAGAACAACCTAAAGCACAAACCATTAAGACACTAAGCACCGGAACCACACTGCCATGGTATGCCAATTTCGTCAACTACCTAGCAGCGAGAGTGCTTCCGCCTTACATGACTTACCAACAAAAGAAGAAGTTCTTCCATGACCTTAAACAGTATTATTGAGATGAACCCTTGCTATTCAAGAGAGGCGCTGATTGGATATTCCGCCGATGTGTTCCGGAAGAAGAAATAGAAAGCATAATACATCATTGCCATGATGCCCCCTACGGTTGGCATGCAAGCTCATCAAAGACATGAGCTAAGATTGTGCAAGCCGCTCTCTTTTGGCCCAACCTGTGGAAGGATGTCCACATCGCTGTTAGAAATTGCGACCGATGTCAATGCACTGGAAACATATCTAGGCGAGATGAGATGCCACAAAAGGGCATTTTAGAAGTAGAAATCTTTGATGTGTGGGGAATCGATTTTATGGGACCTTTCCCATCTTCCTTTGGAAATAACTACATACTTGTCGCAGTCGATTACGTATCTAAATGGATAGAAGTTGTAGCCTCACCCACAAACGATGCACAAGTAGTTATTAAGCTATTCAAAAATATAATCTTCCCGAGGTTTGGTGTACCAAAGTTAGTCATTAGCGACGGAGGATCCCACTTCATATCTAGAATTTTCGAAAAACTCTTAGTGAAATATGGAGTCCGACACCGTGTAGCAACACCTTACCACCCACAAACGAGTGGACAAGTCGAAGTCTCGAATAGACAAATCAAGCAAATACTTGAAAGGACTGTTGCCACATCTAGGAAGGATTGGTCAACTAAGTTACACGAAGCACTATGGGCGTATAGGACCGCCTACAAGACACCAATAGGAACCACACCCTTCAAATTAGTATACGGTAAATCTTGTCATCTACCGGTGGAACTAGAGCATAAAGCCTACTGGGCAATAAAAACCTTAAACCTAAGTTACACCGCCATAGGAGAGAGAAGGCTATTGGATATCAATGAGTTGGAGGAAATTAGATTGGATGCTTACGAGAATGCTAAGATTTACAAAGAAAGAACAAAGAAGTGGCACGATAAACGCATCTCAATGAAGGAATTCAATGAGGGAGATGTGGTGCTACTGTTTAATTCTCGACTTAAGTTATTCCCAGGAAAACTACGTTCAAGATGATCTGGTCCATTCGAAGTTACCAAAGTATATCCGAGTGGCGCTATCGAAATTAAAGGAAAATCGAGCGATAGCTTCGTTGTAAATGGGCAGCGATTGAAACATTACCATATTGTTGAAAACAAAGACTACACTGATAGTCTTAAGCTCGTAGAGTTAATCGTCGAGTTGTAGAACTAACCATCGATTCGTCGAGCTTGCGACGTTAAACAAAGCGCTTTCATGGGAGACAACCCGCCTTTTAACTTTAACTTTGTGTTAAGTTATTTTAGTTTTAAATGTTTTATTAAAATTTATCTTCTTTTCTTTCTGCACTCTTATTTCAAAATACTAACTCTTTGTTTTAAATCATACTAACTTAAAACTTTTCTTTCTGATTTTATAAAAAAACTTCCAGGGTACTAACCACTTTTCTGACTTTAGAGATGGATTTCACTAATGACATGGTAGTTACTTTTGGGAGTGAGGATCAGCAGAGACGATATGAAATTCTGGCACAGCGTGAGATGGGTCTCACCGCTTTCTCGCATGATGCGACTCTGACAGTTCTAGGTATCCGAGAAAGTGTGCATTTTATGCTTCATCAGATTGGATGGGAGGACCTCTTCACCACCCGTACACCCACTTTCCGCAACCTGACCTTAGAATTTCTGTGTTCCCTCCGATATGAGCCTAGACTTGGATAAGCTTTCAACAGAGGAAGAGTTTCATTCAGATTGTTTGGATTCACCTACCGCTTCACCGCTCGTCAGTTGGCCGAGTTACTGGGATATCCCACAGGCATGGATGCCTTGATGGAAGTCGATGATGAGTACTTCCCTGATAACATCGTTGACTACTTTTTGAGTACCATATCTGGTAGAAACCAGAACACGACTCTCTTCAGAAATCCACAATCCCGCCATTAGGTATTTCCAGATGATTCTAGATTTCACACTTCTTGGAAAACCTTTGGGCGGCACTTCGGTGACTAAGGATGAGCTAGGTATTATGATGTGTGTTTTCCAAGCCATAACGGTTATGGGAGTTTCATTTATGCTTGTTAGGATGGCCTCTCTGGCCCAAGATACCATCGGTCCTATCCTTGTAGGGGGTCTTGTTACTAAGATCGCCCATACTTTATCTTTGAGAGGCTCGCTTGCTAGATTGATTCCTTATGGAGGATTCAAATCCATGGACATGGAGTTTTGCTTCAACAAGAGCCTGATTAGCAACTACGAATCTCCACCGTATCAGCTTCTCGTGAACTATGAGCCAGTTAATCATTTTGCTCTACCTTGCATTAGGTTCACAAGTGTTCACAAGAAAGAAATTGGATTTATGACTTGGAAGGACAAGGTGAGAATGACTTCGAGGAAGAAGAAAGTGATCCGAGGACACCGACTAGCTACTATGACATTGATACCACACCTGATGAGGATGTGCCTATGGTTGACCACGCCGCTGCTATAGAGACCCTTCGGAACGACGTTGCTGTACTTCGTACCAATTTAGGGAGACTCCGAGGAGATTTCCATGGATTTATGGATTTGGTCACAGCAAATCTCGACAGTTTTCATCAACACTTTCAGTCCATCCCGCCTCCGAAAAGTGGCTAATTGAAGACCACTAATTTTTATTTCTAACTCTTACATTTAGACAATGAGGACATCGTCTAGTTTAAGTGTGGGGGAAGGGAATGCTTAGTTAGGATTTACCGCTTTAGAAGTTTTAAATTTTTAGTTTTTCAAATTTCAGCATTTTAATTAGTTAATATTTCTATTTTTAGAACAAAGTTTTAATTTTCAGTTTTTGATTCTAATAAAATTCAGCATTTTCTTTACTCTGGTTTTTACTTTTCTCTGCTTTATTTCATCTGCTAAATCCCTGTGTGTGTGCATTATAATAATTGCTGCTATATGCTATTGTTAAAAATAAATATTGTTGCACTAATGTATCTGTGGAACACAACACAATTCTAGTCTGCTACCTATGCTCTACTCTGCTGCTGTTATAAAAATTTATATTGGTATAGGCTATTTATTTATTATATTGAGAATTATATACACACCCTTTATAATACTTTGACTATCAGTCAAAAGTATTTATGTCATTACTGTTGGTCCAATAGCAATGCATGCATTCTGGTCAAAAAGCAAATTATGGAATCTCTGCATGCACGCTGCACACACGCGATAGACACACATGCATGTACATGCATGCCTGCCGTCCGCCAGAGAGGGCCCCACGCCGGTCGTCCCCACTGGCCTCCTTCCATTCGGCGCCCTCCTTAAATGCAGAGAAGTGCATTTGTTTCGTTCCAAGCCCAGAAGCAACCAATTTCTCTGCTATTTCAAACTTCTCAGTGCTGAATTAATTTCCATTTTCATCTTCAATCCAAACCTCACCTTAATCTCCATTCAATACTCAGTCAATCTATTTTCAACCTTCACTCTGCTATATATTATACCACTGCCACAAACAGAACCATAAACCACAAGTATTTTTCTGCTATTTCTTCTACAATTTCTTTCACACTTCCAGCAGAAAATTTACTATGGCTAACCTTAAAAACCAATACGAAGAAGAGTTTCCGGGTGTTATTTTCCGAATTGGATAAGCGGGAGAAATTCAATGAAACCGATACCCAAGTTTTGCTCAAAAAGGGGTGGTAGCATCAAGGTTCTCCTATATTGATAGCTTGTGAAGTTTGGGGCTGTTCGAAACCAGTGTGCAAATATTACTCCAGCAAAGGGTTTATCATTCATGAGCACACTAGACTTCCTCACATACAAGGCATTAACTTTGGAGTTCCTAAGCTCTTACATTTACAACACACCCACCGACGCTTCTCACAACCTTATCGGAACCGCTGCCTTCCGACTATTCAACCGAGAATACACCATGAATCAAGGAAGCATTAGTGCTCTTTTTCTGTTCACACATGTTGAAGGAGCCAACTATAGAATTCCACCCGAGCTTGACTGAAAAAGAGCCTCAAATGATACTTGGCGTCGAATATCCGGTAATGATAATGTCGCTCCCGACATGCGCTTCTCTTCACAAATTCATAACCCGACTATGTGTTACTTCCACCGCATTTTAGCAAATACTATTTTTGGAAGAACCAACAACAAGAAAGTCAATGGTAAGGAGTTATACTTCTTTTAGTGTGCCTTCTCCAATCGTAGGATCAATGCCACCACTTTCCTTATGTCTCACATTCAAGCTCTCGTATCAAGAGAAGGAAACACACCATTCTGTGTAGGATGGCTTGTAACTGGTATAGCTCGAGCCCTCGACCTGAATGATAGGCTCGAAAATCTACCTTCTCTACCGCCCGTTTTTATGGATATCAATAACTGCAGAGCTGGTCGCCTTATCAAATCAAGACCAGGCGGAAGGTACAACCTCATGGTGCAAAACAAGGAAATTCGTAGTGTCATACTGCCAAACATCGAGATCACTAGAATAGACCGCAGAGACAACTGGATCTATGATCTCGACGCACCTGCTCCTGGTGAGAACGTAGAAGATAATCAAAATAATGCAGATAATGTGGATGAGGTTGAACAAGAAATGGATCAAGGAGAGCCCCAGCCCGATGAAAACCCCCAACCTAATCCTGAAAATGTTGCAGGACCATCTGTACCTCCACCCCGAAGAAGGAATCAACCAGTCACACTGGATGATGTGTATAGAGAGATGATACGCAATCACGAGGAAGAAACTCAGTGTCATCAAAGGATTGAGGCGGGTCAGAACGAAATGATGACGCTGATGCGTGAAATGCAAAGAGATCAACATGACTATGCGTACTGGAATGATCGTAGCATTGCAGACCTCACGGAAGAAATGCATTGCATAACATATCGTGTTGAAGGCTTACATGAGTATGTGTACCATGCTGGGATAGTTCCGCCTAGAGACGACGTTGAAGGTCGAAGAGGAGGAAGAGCACGAACCCGAGGAAGAGCACGAGGAAGAAGAAACGAGTAGTGAATTTTCACCATTTCTACCGCATTGAGGATAAAGCAGCGTTTAAGTGTGGGGGAGGAAGCTTGCTGATTTTCATTTTAATTTTGGTAGATTTTAAATTTTTAGTATTTAATTTCCAGTATTTTTAGTTATTCCCTAAAAAAAAATTATTTTAGTTTCCTGTCATTCCAACCCATGTACTCTAAGTTTAATATATGCGAGTATTTTCCGTTTGTCAAATTCTCCGCCTACTTGAACCATAAACCTTTTTACTTTATACGCATAGCTTGACACGCTCGAAGAGTACAAGAATACAACAATTTAAGATATGATAGAACCGAAGCACTAGCAAACAAAATCGCTAAAGTCTTGACACTCTAGAACTCCGATTTATGCAAGACTCAATTTAAGTACCTATTATTTCATAGTCTTTAATCTCTAGCTTTAAAGTAGCTTCGAGTAGTTTATTCAGCAGTCGGCACCGTCTTAAACACAAACTACGTAGAGAGCCGATGAATATAAGTGAATGATCCTGAAAAATTTTCAGTAAAGAATTTAAAAGATTGCAGTGACTAAGCTAGGTGACCCTCACCCGGTCATTTAACCCAAATGATATATATCTCGTAAACAATAAAGAAACCTATTGTCAGTTGGTGCAAAAGTATCTGATATTGAACTTGGTAGGGCGAATTACGGTTCGATCCCCTGCAGCTTACAATTGGTTAAAGAAGTGGGTACCACAGAAATGTGTCAGATCCCCGTACTAATAAGGATAAGAGTCACTTACCGGTTACTCTACTATGTGCGTGTGAAGATAAAGGTCTTAATGTGATTGCGCTCGAATGAAAACAAGCAAAATCTAGCGAAAGGGGTTTAGATGAGCTGTAAAAGCATGATTTGAATTGGTCTGCATAAACCGGAATTGTCTAGTGTCGCCATTGTATCTTTAGTGTTTACATTGAGCTTTCGTGTCTCTAACAAAGTATCGCCGCGACCGAGTACGAATCGAGATGATTGTCATGCCTGTGTAAAACCTTTTTCTTGATTGTTTGCTTGAGGGCAAGCAAAGTTCAAGTGTGGGGGAGTTTGATAACACGAAAACGTATTGTATATTTAGCTAAATTTACATGCATTATTATTCTATTTTATTCCGATTTTATTATTTTATTTTGTATTATGCCGGTATTTCTATTTGTTTTCAGGAATTTATTTAATCGGAGCTTGCAAAAGAAATAGTCGGAAAAAGGACTTAAAATGGAGAAGAATTGCTTAAAATTCCAATTGCAAGAGGAGGTGCAAAAAGGAGAAGAAGCAGGCCCAGAAGAAAAAGGCCCAACGCGCAAGACTGAGTCCAGCACGTGACGGATGGCGTGCTGAGGTTCCTGCCGATCGACGTACCCCCCTCCTTGCCGTACAACACTGATCGGTCCACATTTCTACCTAATTTCTATCATGTATTCGGTCTAAATTGGTCGATTCGGTAACACTTTGATCAATGTTTTATTGCTTTTGTTTAAGTATTCCATGTTTGATTGTTTTTATGTTTACTTTGCATTTTGTTTTAATTTAAGTTATTTAGATTCTTTTGATGCCGTTTGGTTAGTTGTGTACGAATTTCAGGTTTGAACAAGTCATCTTAAGTGTGAAAGCAACTATGAAGGAAGGAGTGGCAAGAGAAAGATGAAAATTCAAGGTTCTGGGGTCTAACACGGCCACCCGTGCTTCCACGCACGGCCCGTGTCAGGAGAATGGCACTCTCCATACAAAATCCAGGGACGACACACGGCCGCCCGTGCTTCCACGCACGGCCCGTGTCAGGATGGCTGGGAACAAAAATAAAAATAAAGAGCAACACGGCCGCCCGTGCGTCCAAGCACGGCCAGTGCTGCTGTGAGCGTGAAAACTTCCAATTTTAGGGCTTTTTCACTAAATCTCCACCTTGAGGGCACTTTGGACATTTCATTTGGCTGAGATTGGTACCTAGACTATTTAGTTGAGTTTGAGAGAATAATTTTGGGATTTTTGCATCATACGATAGAAAATCACAAAGGAGAGAAGATAGCTTCATCAGGAGTTTTGGAGACGGAGAGATTCAAGGGTTTCCACCATTGAAGATCAAAGTCACCATTATTTTTGAGTAATGTCTACGTTCTTTATTATGTCTTTCTTGAATATTATGAGAGGCTAAACCCCCCAATGCTAGGGGGGTGGTCCTGATTTGGTTTTTGTAATAACGATGAATTTGTGATTTCGTCAATACATTGGTTTATATTATTCAGTTAAATTATGCAATGTTCTTCTTGTTTTCTTTATCGGTCAAATAAGGATTAATCTATGGCTAACAAATACAGGACTGTAGTTGTTAGGGTTTATGCATAATTTGATTATAGTAGATATCACCTTGGACTAGGGATACCCTATAATTACCACATAATCTTGATTATATAAAAGCCTGGTTTCAATTTAGGTTCCTAAGGACTTAGGATTTAGGTTGGAAGACCAAAGGTTTTCTCACTAAGGACTTAGGAGGAAACACCCTAAGGATGTGGTAACTGAATGTTATGAACTTGTTGAAGAGATCTTAATTCTGAAGTGTTACATGCCAAATCAACCACTCACCCTAGCATCTCATATATTTGATAACAAAAATCAATTTATTTTCTCATCATTTTTTCTTTGCAAGGATTTCATCCATCAAAACCAATACATTAATCTTTTGTTCAATTGAATCATATTTTATGAATCTGTATTTCCTACGCAGTCCTTGAGATCGACAGTCGGGGAATTTCCCCTATTATTACTACAGAGGAAAAAATAGTACACTTGCTATTTTTCCGATCAAGTTTTTGGCGCCGTTGCCGGGGACTGCCAAAATACGGATTTTTCACTTAAGTTCAATTGAAATTTTGTTGCTCTGCGACTAAAATTTTATTTTATGCACTTTTTATTTTATTTTTCTAATTCTAATATTGGTCTAATCTGTGTATGCGAGGTAAGGCCTCAGCTGAATTTATTTTTGACGCAGAAATTGAAAGAACTTTGCATGCAAGGCGTAGACAAGCTCGGTCGACTAAGCTGGAATCTGAAGAAGAGATTGTTTCAGTGCATTCTGGTTCAGATTCTGAAAGTGAACAAGAAGTCATGGGTGAAAATCCTCCTCCTCCTGAGAGGCTCCTGGGTGACTACGGTGTTGCGAACACACCGGGTAGAAGAAAAACAATTGTCAACCAACCGGTAAATGCTGCCAACTTTCAACTACACCCAAGCACCATTAATCAGCTTGAAAGGAAACATTTCACCGGAAAGGTTAACGAAGATGCAAACAAGCATCTGCAGAGATTTTTGACCATGAGCACCACTCTAAAAATTGACGCCTACAAAAGGTTCAAGAGGACTCTAGTGGAAGAGGCAGAAGAGTGGTTCTATTCTCTACCAACGGGTAGCATCACATCGTGGGAAGAGATGGAAAAGGCTTTCCTGAATGAATATTTTCCAGCGTCAGTCTTTCTACGAAAAAGGTATGAAATTCTGAACTTCAAGCAAAAGGAGGGTGAGTCTTTGGGTGATGCCTACAAAAGGTTCAAGAGGACTCTGGTGGCATGTCCAACCCACAATATGGACAAAACTGAACAGATGCAAATATTTGTCAACGGGCTCATAATCAAGACAAAGCAGTTGATCGATACAGCAGCCGGAGGCTCAACAAATTTCACAACAGCCTCTGGTATTATCAAGATCATTGAAGCAATAGCTGCAAATGAGCATTTGGAGTTGTATGACAGGTATACGAGTAAACCTGAAGGAGTTATTGATCTGAAGCTAGACACCAATAAAATTCGGGTTGAAAATGCTATAGCTGCAGAGGTAGAAAAGAGATTAAAGGCTATGAATATAGGCACTCAACAGGTTGCTCAAGTCCAACAAGCTCAACCTGTAATTTGTGAAATTTGTAATGGTCCTCACCAAACTGTGTGTTGTGTTGCTACTCCCAAGCAAATTGAAGAAGTCAAATTCTTGAGGCAAAACAACCCATATTCTAACACCTATAATCCAGGATGGAAGAATCATCCCAACTTCGCATGGAAAGATCAACAACAAAATCCTCAGAAGGCGGAGTGGGAAGTAGCTATTGAGAGATTGGCTGGACAATGCTCTCAGTTTCAAGAAGAGACAAGAAACAACAACAGGAACACCACAACGTCAATAAAAAATCTGGAAAGTCAAGTGGGGCAAATAGCACAACATCTCACTCTACAGGCACAAGGTACCTTTTCGAGCTCAACTGTGAAAAATCCGAAAGACCAAGAGAAGATAAATGTTGTTACTACAAGAAGTAAGAAAGTGGCAGAATCGGAAAAAGAAAAAGAGGAAATAGATGACCCGATGGTAATAGAGGTGGATTTGGAAATAAGAGAAAATCCAAAAGAGCCAGAAGTTGTGATACCACCGGTTAAACCAGTTGAAGAAAAAAATAAGAAAAATGCTGAACCGGTGATCAAACTACCTTTCCCTTCCAGAGTGACAAAGAAGAATTCAAAACAGAAAGACTTTGAGAAGTTCACTGCCTTGTTCAAAAAGTTAGAGGTAAATCTACCCTTCTTCGAAGCACTTGAACACATGCCCTTGTATAGGAAATTTATGAAGGAAGTGATGGCGAAAAAGAGATTAGTGGAAGGAGAACAAAAAAATGCAACTGAGAAGTGCGGAATAATCTCGTCAGCAAGAAAGATCCCGATATAGAGGAAAGACCCTGGAGCGGTAGCGATACCATGCACTATCAAGAATATAACATTTAAAAAGGTACTCCTAGATTCTGGTTCTAGTGCGAGTTTAATGCCGTTGTCCATTTTCAAAAAGCTTGAATTGGAAAAGATTAGTGAAAGTAAGACACAATTAAGGTTCGCTGATCACACCGTTAAGAAATCATATGGGGTAGCTGAAGATGTACTAGTGGAAGTTGATAAGTTTGTATTCCCTGTTGACTTCCACATCATGGACATTCCGGAAGACGAAGAAACTCCTATCCTTCTTGGGAGACCATTTTTGTCGACAGGCCGCTGCAACCTCTACATTGAAAAAGGGACACTAACACTGAGATCTTTTGATGAAGAAGTAACCTTGAAGATGTTAGGAGTTAAGAAACATATGGCGGTTGTAAATGATCAAACTTTTGGTGGTATGACAGAAAGTGAGGAAAAATACAAAAATCCTAAACAGCTCCAAGAAAACGTTTCAAGCATAGCCTCTCAGGTGGAACCAACTTATGTAGCTGTCAACAGTCCTAAGAAAGCTAAGGAAGTCAAGAAGAATTTGGGAAGTAAATTGAAGAGAAACGTTATCCATGCTTTTCATCTTCATGAGTTCGTGGTTGCGGAAGTGAAAAGCAACAAGGTTTGGAAAAGGAAATACCCTCCATAATAAAGGGTAATGGACCGTCGAGCCATGCGACGTTAAACGAAGCGCTTCGTGGGAGGCAACCCATAGTTTTAGTAATTAATTTCTTTGTTTGTTTGTTTTATTTTCAGGAAATAAAAGAGAGCATCCCTAGTGGAAGCTAGGAAGTGATCATTGGAATGCATTACCTCTGTAAGCAACCTCTCCAAGGCTGGTTCTAAAACATTGAGGACAATGTTTAGTTCAAGTGCGGGAGGGGTTCTTTTCATTTGCTTTTAGTTGTTTTCCATTTTTGTTTTTGTTTGTGTGTTATGTTGACATTGTGTTATAGATTGACTTATGGATGCCGAATGAATGATGAATGGTATTTAGTGGATGAAAGGTGCAACCTGAACCTATTCCCCCGAGGCACCCTGGAAGTGGATCCAGCCGAAAGAAAAGTAACTGTTGGATGCAACTTGCTGATACTGGACAAAGAGGATTATATAGTATACCTGCGCCGGAAAAGAGCCACGTGACACGAGGAGTGCTTTGGAACCTGTAAGCTTACCCAACATGGTGAGGTTATAAAAAGCCAAACACAACAGTTTATCATCATGAGAGTTCATTCAGGTATGACTTTATCATTCTGATTTTGCGTATGTTCTACTGACACAGCATAATATGAGGACTTCCAACCCTTGCTCGGCATAAATGTTGTGGTTTTCAGAGTGGTGCTAAAATCTAAGTTTGGGGTAGTAATCATCAAAGAAGAGGGAAAGTAAAAAAAAATGAAAATAAAAATTTTGAGACATATGAATGTATATCCCATAAAAAAAGAGAGAAAAACTTGCCCGAATGAAAGACTCAGTTACATTAAGCACTCACAGAAGAATGAGTGAAGCAAAAGAGTCTAAGTCAAATAAATTCCCAGTGCAACAAGTTGAGCACAATTATGAGAAACACAACATGAATGTCGAACCCAAAACCAATTGTTTATCCATTTCCTTGTGTATCCCACCGTACCTAAACCCCATTACAACCCAGAAGACCTCGAAAAGTGTGTGAACTTTGTTAGTGTAGTGAAGGTAGAATTTATTCAAAATTAAGAGTTGATATTGCATATCTTTATTTCGTGAGTGCACAACACTTTAACCCTGAGAGATTTGGCGAGAAGTGTGAAAAAGCTTGCAGGTAAAAAGGTACTCTGAAGTGGAAGTGTGGTAGAAAGTTTGGTTCGGCAAGCCAGAGATTCTATTAGAAAGGTAGACGCAAGTTACGAATAACATCGGCAGTGTTGTGGAAAGAAAAATCCAGGGTGACCTCTGTTTGGTCTCTTGCATCGCTTGAGGACAAGCAATGAGATAAGTTTGGGGTTGTGATCGGTCACCATTTCTACCTAATTTCTATCATGGATTCGGTCTAAATTTGTTGATTCGGTAACACTTTGATCAAAGTTTTATTATTTTTGTTTAAGTATTTCATGTTTGATTGTTTTTATGTTTACTTTGCATTATGTTTTAATTTAAGTTATTTAGATGCTTTTGATGCCGTTTGGTTAGTTGTGTACGAATTTCAGGTTTGAACAAGTCATCTTAAGTGTCAAAGCAACTATGAAGGAAGGAGAGGCAAGAGAAAGATGAAAAGTCAAGGTTCTGGGGTCAAACACGGCCGCCCGTGCTTCCACGCACGGCCCGTGCCAGATGCATGACACCCTCCATACAAAATCCAGGGACGACACACGACCGCCCGTGCTTCCACGCACGACCCGTGTCAGGATGGCTGGGAGCAAAAATAAAAATTAAAGAGCAGCACGGCCGCCCGTGCGTCCAAGCACGGCCAGTGCTGCTGAGAGCGTGAAAACTTCCAATTATAGGGTTTTTTCATTAAATCTCCACCTTGAGGGCACTTTAGACATTTCATTTGGCTGAGATTTGTACCTAGACTATTTAGTTGAGTTTGAGAGAATTATTTTGGGACTTTTGGCATCATTTGATAGAAAATCACAGAGGAGAGAAGATAGCTTCATCAGGAGTTTTGGAGACAGAGAGATTCAAGGGTTTCCACCATTGAAGATCAAAGTCACCATTATTTTTGAGTAATGTCTACATTCTTTATTATGCCTTTCTTGAATATTATGAGAGGCTAAACCCCCCAATGCTAGAGGGGTGGTCCTGATTTGGTTTTTATAATAATGATGAAATTGTGATTTCGTCAATACATTGGTTTATATTATTCAGTTAAATTATGCAATGTTCTTCTTGTTTTCTTTATCGGTCAAATAAGGATTAATCTATGGCTAACAAATACAGGACTGTAGTTGTTAGGGTTTGTGCATAATTTGATTATAGTAGATATCACCTAGGACTAGGGATACCCTATAATTACCACATAATCTTGATTATATAAAAGCTTGGTTTCAATTTAGGTTCCTAAGGACTTAGGATTTAGGTTGGAAGACCAAAGGTTTTCTCACTAAGGACTTAGGAGGAAACACCCTAAGGATGTGGTAACTGAATGTTATGAACTTGTTGAAGAGATCTTAATTCTGAAGTGTTATATGCCAAATCAACCACTCACCCTAGCATCTCATATATTTGATAACAAAAATCAATTTATTTTCTCATCATTTTTTCTTTGCAAGGATTTCATCCATCAAAACCAAAACACTAACCTTTTGTTCAATTGAATCATATTTTATGAATCTGTATTTCCTATGCAGTCCTTGAGATCGACATTCGAGGAATTTCCCCTATTATTACTATAGAGGCAAAAATAGTACACTTGCTATTTTTCCGATCAGGCACCCCCTTTAATCATAGTGTGAGACGTAAGTCCCACACTCGAGCCCAGAAGACGTTCATCCATATTTTTCTCCGCCATTTTCTCCTCCGTGAAGCAGCACTAAAATAGATTAAAGAGCCAAATCAAACCTAATGCAATTCTATAAATACCCTTCAAGAATTATTGAGAGGGTGACGAAGTTTTGCCCTACTGCCGTCATTTACATTTTCTCTGCAATTTCCAGCTCAAGACTACTTCTTCCAAACCATTTTCTGCAATAGATTTCCACATCGGAAATACTATTGCAATTCAGTTTCTTTTCCAAGCTTCAGAATTCGTACTAGTTTTAGGAGTAGATTTTGTTTTCAGCATTTATTTTCGTCCCGGATTCAAGATTTGGTACAACAAGATTACACCTTCAGTCTGCAATTTAATTCAGGTTATTTATTAGCATTTAATTATTATTGTCAGTTTATGTTAGTTTATAGAATTATGCCCATAATATTTTTTACGTGCTATATCTATCCTGTTCCGTTTATTAAAACAATGCTTGGACATTTCCAAACCCAAAAGGACATGCTCATGCTATTGTACCTGCTGGGACATTTCCAGGACAGCCACAACCAAACCCAAAAGGACATGCTCATGCTATTATTCTGCGAAGTGGTAGAGAGATGGACGAACCGACTGACCCTAGGCTTAAAAACCCTGCTATTTTCCAAAGCCCTAGGAAGACAACTGAGGAGGAAAGTAGACCCAAGGATAAACCATGTGATCCGAAAGAGAAAGAGGACAAAGAAGGCGAGACAGAGGAGAAAGAAGCGCCATACATACCTCCACCACCTTATAAACCACCTATCCCGTACCCTCAAAAACTCAAGAAATCTAAAAACAGAGGGAAATTTAAGAAATTTGTCGAACTTCTTAAACAGTTAAACATCACAATTCCGTTTACAGAAGCCATTACCCAAATGCCCTCATATGCTAAGTTCCTAAAAGAAATCCTATCGAATAAGAAGAAATTAGAAGACAACGAGACCATAACACTCACTGCTGAATGTAGTGCCATAATTCAAAATAAAATGCCACCTAAGCTGAAAGTCATATAGGAAAATTTGTCATAGACAAAGCTTTATGCGACTTAGGAGCTAGTATTAGCCTAATGCCTTTGTCCATTTGCGAGAAACTAAACATGGGAGATCTAAGACCAACCAAGATGTCAGTATAACTTGCAAACCGATCTGTCAAGTATCCTGTAGGTGTTCTTGAAAATGTACCAGTCCGCATCGTACAATTCTACATCCCTACGGATTTCATAATTATGGACATAAAAGAAGACGTCAACACTCCTATAATCTTAGGAAGACCTTTCCTAGCTACCGCTGGAGCCATTATAGACGTAAAGAAAGGCAAGTTGACATTCAAAGTTGGTGAGGAGAAGGTCGAGTTTATTCTAACACAATTCCTTCAAGCCCGAGTTATAAAAGATACATGCTATCTGGTGGATGTTATTGATGAATGTGTAAGAAAGATAGGATTATCAGAAGAATCTTACTCTGAAGTTATAAAGATTCTGATGCCCCTAATTTTCAAAGATGACAATTGGCATCCTTAATACCGAGACGATAGTTTAAGCGAATGCTTAGCTTTAACACCCAACCCTATGCCTTGCCCAAAGAAACCAGCCTTGGACCTTAAACCATTACCCAAGACTCTTAGGTATGAATATCTAGACGATGAGCTCACAAGACCAGTAATAGTCAACGCAGAGCTAGGAGCCACAGAGACTGAGAAGCTATTACAAGTATTAAGGAAGTATCCATCTGCGTTAGGATATAACATTGTTGATCTGAAAGGAATAAGTCCTTCCATATGTATGCATCGCATCATGTTGGAAGAAGATTGCAAAACCTATAGGGAGCATCAAAGAAGGATTAACCCTATCCTAAGCACAGTAGTTAAAGATGAAGTTACCAAACTTCTGAATGCTGGAATTATATATCCAATCTCTGATAGTTAGTGGGTAAGTCCGGTCCATTGTGTCCCGAAGAAGAAAGGCATAACAGTTACCGTAAACAAGTCAGGCGAACCTATAGCCGAACGAAAGGTGACTGGAGCAAGGATGTGTATTGACTATCGTAAGTTAAACAAATCCACGAGGAAAGACCATTTCCCTCTTCCATTTATTGACCAAATGCTCGAACGCTTAGCAAAACATTCCTATTATTGCTACCTGGATGGTTACTCAGGATTCTTTCAAATCCCAATTCACCCTGACGACCAAGAGAAAACAACCTTCACGCGCCCTTATGGAACATTCGCTTATAGACGAATGCCTTTCGGAGTATGCAACGCCCCTGCGACATTTCAGAGATGCATGATGTTAATTTTAGCTGATTACATAGACAACATCATGGAAGTCTTTATGGACGACTTCTCTGTGTGTGGGGAAGATTTCATAGGATGTCTCTCAAATCTAGAAAAAGTATTGGACAGATGTGTACAAGTTAACCTCATCCTAAACTGGGAAAAGTGTCACTTTATGGTTAAAAAAGGGATTGTACTTGGACACGTAGTCTCCGAAAGAGGAATTGAAGTCGATAAAGCAAAGATCGAAGTAATAGAAAATCTCCAACCCCCAAAAACAGTTAGAGAGATACGGAGCTTCTTGGGAAGCGCAGGTTTCTACAGAAGATTCATAAAGGACTTTTCTAAGATCTCTAAACCTCTGACTAGCCTCCTAATGAAAGACGTTGAGTTTGAATTCAACGCTGAATGTCTAGAAGCCTTTGAAGTACTAAAGACAGCCCTGATATCCGTACCCATAATGCAACAACCCGACTGGAATTTACCATTTGAAATTATGTGTGATGCAAGCGACTATGTTGTAGGAGTTGTTTTAGGCCAAAGGAAAGCTAAGAAACTCCACGCGATATACTATGCAAGTAGGACCTTAGACCCTGCGCAAATGAATTACGCCACAACCGAAAAGGAACTCTTGGTCGTGGTCTTCGCGTTAGATAAGTTTCGTTCCTATCTAATAGGAGCAAAGATAATAGTTTACACCGACCATGCAGCCATTAGGTATCTACTAGCTAAACAAGATGCAAAACCTAGACTACTAAGGTGGATCCAACTGTTAGAACAAGATTTGTTCTAATCAATATTCTTAGTTTTGATGATAACAAGCATATGAATTTTGTATGAGATAAAGTGGTACTCTAATACTATGCAATTTCCATTTCAGGAATTATATAAAGAGTATGCACAAAATCAGCGCAAGAAGCACTGACTCAGAAGGTTCAGCATGCAACATCAGAACATGGTCTGGCAAGATATCAGAAGATGGTCAAGCAGAATCAGAACATGGGTCTATGGAAGCATCAGAAGAACTTGAGCTCAGAAGCAGAAGCACTGAAGTTCTCATGGTATCACGCTCAGAAGCACTTCAAGGTCAGAAGACAAGAAGATGCTCTGCACCAAGCTGTTTGACTCTGATGATATTCAAACGTTGTTTACACAAACATCAGATCAGAAGCAAGTACAAGATGGCAGGCTATGCTGACTGACAAAAGGAACGTTAGAAGCTATTAAAGGCAACGTCAGTAGACACAGCGAAAGCAAGGCTCGAGGTAGTTGACAAAAGAGTGAAACATTAAATGCAATGCTGTATGGATTAGGCAAAGCATTAAATGCTCCCAACGGTCATCTTCTCAAGTGCCTATATATATGAAGTTCTTATGAGAAGCAAAATACAACACTTGCGCAAATATACAGAAACGCTGTCAAATTCAAAAGCTCTCAAACTTCATCATCAAACTCACTACATTGCTGTTGTAATATATTAGTGAGATTAAGCTTAAACTTAAGAGAAATCATAGTTGTGATAATAGCTTTATAAGAAGCATTGTAACTCTTAAAAGAATTTGTTTACATTAAGTTGTAAAAACTAGAGTGATCAGGTTGTTGATCAGTATACTCTAGAAAGTCTTAGAGGGTATCTAAGCAGTTTGTTCCTAGAGTGATCAGGTTGTGATCAGTATACTCTAGAAGACTTAGAAGTTGTCTAAGTGGAAAACCATTGTAATCTCGTGTGATTAGTGGATTAAATCCTCATGTGAGGTAAATCACTCCAAGGGGGTGGACTGGAGTAGTTTAGTTAACAACGAACCAGGATAAAAATCATTGTGCAAATTGTTTTTATCTTACAAGTTTTAAAGCTACACTTATTCAAACCCCCCCTTTCCAAGTGTTTTTCTATCCTTCAATTGGCATCAGAGCGCCAGTTCTAAGGTGCAAGCACTTAACCGTGTTTAGAAAAGATTCAAGAAGAGAAAAACGCTTCAGTAAAATATGGCTGGTGAAGATCCAATAAATACATCTACATCTGGCTCATCTGAGCAATACAATGGAAATGGTAACAATGGTTATACTAGACCACCAGTATTTGATGGTGAAAACTTTGAATACTGGAAAGATAAACTTGAAATTTACTTCCTTGGTCTAGATGGTGAATTATGGGATCTTCTGATAGATGGTTACAAACATCCAGTGAAAGCTACTGGAGTAAGGCTTACTAGACAAGAAATGAATGATGATCAAAAGAAGCTTTTCAAAAATCATCATAAATGTATGACTGTTTTGCTGAATGCTATCTCTCATGCTGAGTATGAGAAGATATCTAACAGGGAAACAACCTATGATATATATGAGTCATTGAAGATGACCCATGAAGGAAATGCTCAAGTCAAGGAGACCAAAGCTCTTGCTCTAATCCAGAAATATGAAGCCTTCAAGATGGAGGACGGTGAAAACATTGAGAAGATGTTCTCAAGATTTCAAACGCTAACTGCTGGATTAAGAGTTCTGGACAAAGGCTGCACCAAGGCTGATCATGTAAAGAAGATCATCAGAAGCTTGCCCAGAAGATGGGGTCCAATGGTGACTGCATTCAAGATTGCCAAGAATGTGAATGAGGTTTCTTTGGAAGATCTAATCAGTGCCTTGAGAAGCCATGAGATAGAGTTGGATGCAAATGAGCCTCAGAAGAAAGGTAAGTCTATTGCATAAAAATCTAATTTTAAAAAATGCACTAACGCTTTTCAGGCTGAAGAAGTAGATTCTGAAGAGTCAGAATCAGAAGAAGAAGATGAACTGTCCATGATCTCCAGAAGGGTAAACCAACTCTGGAAGAGCAAGCAAAGGAAGTTCAAGAGCTTCAGAAGTTCAAAGAAGCTTGAAAGAGGAGAATCTTCTAGTGGCAGAAGATCTGACAAGAAGAAGGTCATCTGCTATGAGTGCAATGAGCCTGGACACTTCAAGAATGAATGTCCAAAACTTCAGAAGGAGAATCCCAAGATGAAGTTTCATAAGAAGAAGGGTCTTATGGAAACATGGGATGATTCTGAATCAGAATCAGAATCAGACTCTGAAGGTGAGCAAGCTAACTTTGCACTGATGGACACAGTGGATGATGGATCAGAATCTACATCAGAATCAGATTCTGAAGAGGTATTTTCTGAACTATCTAGAGAAGAGTTAGTTTCCAGTTTAACTGAACTTCTGAAACTCAAGGCTCATCTTAGTATCAAATACAAAAAGCTGAAAAAGAAATTTGAATTTGAAACTAAGAAGCTGGAAGTGGAAAATTCTGAACTGAAGGAAAAAGTTTTAAAATTATCCAAAGATATTGGATCTCCTTCTGAATCAGAAAAATCCATTCCTAGTCTCAATCATATTCTGAAAGAATATGACTCGAGCTTCAAAAAGTTCCTATCTAGAAGTATTGGCAGAAGTATTCTTACTTCTATGATATATGGTGTTTCTGGAAACAAAAGGTTTGGTTTTGGCTATGAGGGTGATACCTCACATAAATTTGAACTTGTTGATGATTTGAAAATCACATACAAGCCATTGTATGATCAGTTCAAATATGGCCACTCACATGATATTAGGCTCACCTCACATGCACAGAGTTTTCATACTACACACACCAAGAAGCATGTGATACAACCTAAAAAATATCATGCTGCCAAACCTAAAGAATATCATGTTGTTCCTCCTGTTTCTTATCATGCTAAACCCAAGTTCAATCAGAACTTGAGGAAAACTAACAAGAAAGGACCCAAGAAATTGTGGGTACCTAAGAAGAAGATAATTTCTGTTGCAGATATCCTTAGCAGCAAAGAAGACAAAGCACAAAATGTTATGGTACCTGGATTCTGGGTGCTCACGACACATGACGGGAAGAAGGTCTATGTTCCAAGACCTGGTGCTTAAATCTGGTGGAGAAGTCAAGTTTGGAGGAGATCAGAAGGGCAAGATTATTGGCTCTAGAACCATAAGTATTGGTAACTCTCCTTCCATAACTAATTTACTTCTTGTAGAAGGAGTAACGCATAACTTATTGTCCATAAGTCAATTAAGTGACAGTGGTTATGATATAATCTTCAATCAAAAGTCTTGAAAGGCTGTAAGTTAGAAGGATGGCTCAATCCTATTTACAGACAAGAGAAAGAACAACATCCATAAGATTGATCTTTCTGATCTTGAAAAGCAGAAGGTGACTTGCCTTATGTCTGTTTCTGAAGAGCAATGGGTCTGGCACAGAAGATTAGGACCTGCTAGTTTGAGAAAGATTTCTCAGATTAACAAACTAAATCTGGTCAGAGGACTCCCAAATCTGAAATACAAATCAGATGCTCTTTGTGAAGCATGTCAGAAGGGCAACTTCTCCAAACCTGCATTCAAATCTAAGAATGACGTCTCTTCCTCAAGGCCGTTAGAACTTATGCACATTGATCTGTTTGGACCAGTCAAAACAACATTTGTCAGAGGAAAGAAATATGGATTAGTCATCGTAGATGATTATAGCCGTTGGACATGGGTAAAGTTCTTAAAACACAAGGATGAGTCTCATTCAGTGTTCTTTGAATTCTGCACTCAGATCCAATCTGAGAAGGAGTGCAAAATCATAAAGGTCAGAAGTGATCATGGTGGAGAATTCGAGAACAGATTCTTTGAGGAGTTCTTCAAAGAAAATGGTATTGCCCATGATTTCTCTTGTCCTATAACTCCACAGCAAAATGGAGTTGTAGAGCGAAAGAATAGGACTCTGCAAGAAATTCCCAGAACCATGATCAATGAGACCAATATGGCTAAGCACTTCTGGGCAGAAGCAATAAACACTGCATGTTATATTCAGAATAGAATCTCTATAAGACCTATTCTAAATAAGACTCCTTATGAATTGTGGAAGAACAAAAAGCCCAACATTTCATATTTTCATCCTTTTGGATGTGTGTGTTTTATTCTGAATACTAAAGATCATCTTGGTAAGTTTGATTCTAAGGCTCAAAAATGTTTTCTTCTTGGATATTCTGAACGCTCTAAAGGCTACAGAGTATACAATACTGAAACATTGGTTGTAGAAGAATCAATCAATATCAGATTTGATGATAAGCTTGGTCTTGAAAAGCCAAAGCAGTTTGAGAATTTTGCAGATATAGATATTGATATATCAGAAGCTGTAGAACCAAGAAGCAAAGTTTCAGAAGCTGAAAGTCTTAGAAGCAAAGGATCAGAAGATCAAGTTGCTGCATCTTTAGAGAATCTCAGAATTTCTAAAGAGCCAACAGTCAGAAGATCTTCTAGACTCACCTCAGCTCACTCAGAAGATGTGATCCTTGGAAAGAAAGATGATCCTATCAGAACTAGATCATTTCTAAGGAATAACAATCAGAAGCAGTGATCAGAATCAGAAGATGAAAAGTTTTATTCAGTACAACACAGTTGTCATCAAGTATTTTCTGATGGTGAACACGTGTCTGTACGGTTAGTAAAAGCGTGAGAGAATCGGATGGGACGCCGCCCTAGGTAACTGTGTTAAATCATTTCATTTACCACGATCTCTCACCTAACGTCACTCATCATTTAATGTAATTGATTTCTTTTGATTCTGTAACTGCTCATTCTCAAAATTTTATTGCATTCATTTTCAAACCCGTCTCTATAAATACAATTCAAATCATAACGTTTATTTTTTTCGCTCCCACTCTCTCTTTCTTCTTGCATGCATTTTTGCAACCTTTTTGGTCTTTTCTCAAACCCTAAGCGAAAACCCAGAAATTGTTCTTGCAATCTCAGTACTGTTTCAATGGCTGCTTCATCGTCTCACAATGTTGGCTCATCTGTCCCTCTCCATCTTCAAGAAGAAGATCAGCAAATTACTCCGATTATCGCCTGTTCTAGTCCCAAAAAGGAGTTGGAAGTTATCTGTGAACTCATGGTAGACTTTGATAGTCTCGAAGAACATGACTTTCGCCTTAAAGAAGATATCATCTTTCAAGGATGGACCTCTTTATTTGCTGAGTTTTGTGGACCGGTTTACCCAGATCTTGTAAAGGAATTTTGGGTGCATGCTGTTGTTTCTCCTAAATCCATTTTGTCTTTTGTCCATGGGAAGTTTATGGTTGTTACTAAAAACATTCTAAGAATGATGTTCGATCTAAGAAACCCTGAGGGTGCTTATAAAATTGATCAAGGGGCTGACTGGGAAGAGGTTTTGTCTACTCTCTATACAGATGTAAACAAAACAAGTTGTGTCAAGGATATGAGGGATCTATACAAGATCTGGACCAAGATTCTTTGGGGTGTTTCTATCACAGGAAAGGAACACATTCTGCAGATTTTGTCAATACTGGGCAGAAATACATTATGTATTGCATTGCCACTCAGAAGAAGGTTGATGTTATCTACATAATCTTCAACCACATGTGGAATGCTGTGAGGGATTCCAAAAATGCCTTCAGAATAAAGAAGTGTACTATTATTCCTTTTGGAAGAATCATTACAAACCTTCTGGTTCATTCCAAGATTGTTGAGAACTTAGAAGCTGAAGGTACCATCAAAGATCTTGTTGTTAATACTGGACGTTGCTTGAATTCTCTCACCTTGAGAAAGATGAGTATTATTGATGCTATCAAACAAACTCCTCAACCTCTTCCTGGAGTAAGAAGCAGAAGAGATCCTATTCTTGCTGACTTTGAATCCTTCTTCAGAAGCGAGCTGCCAGAAGTCAGAACTAGATATCTGAATTCACTCAAGGAAGAGAAAGAAGAAGAAGAAAAAGTAAAAGGTGATCCTGCTAAAGGAGGTCGCAAGAAAGCTTCTACCTCCAAGCCTGCTGCTTCAGAAGATGTTTCAGAAGCTGCTCCTGAAGTTGCTGTGAAGAAGGAAAGAAGGACCAAGAGAAAATTTGATCATCCTTCTGATAACCAGGAGAAGGTAGTCCAGAGTGTAGCTGCTGCTACTACTTTTGAGAAAGCCATTCCAGAAGAAGTTGTTGCTGAAGGAGTTCAGATTACTTCAGTTGCAAATGAGAAGAGTAAGAAGGAGACTGCTGAGAAGAAGAAGAAGAAGAGAAAGCCCTCTAATAACAATGAGAAAACTGTTAAAGTTGTTGAGAAGAAGAAGGCAAGAAAAAGAAAATTGATAATTGATGCCTCAGATGTAGATGAGGATGTTCAAGAAGCTGTGAATCCGCAAGAAGAAATCTCTCAAGGACCAACAACTCAAGTAGTTGAAGGTCTGAAGGTTGTTGCTAGTGAGAAGGAGACTCTGGAATCTGCCAGAAGAAGAGAAATTTCTCTTGGGAAGGCAAAGGTTGTGGAAGAGCAGAAGAGTAAGTAGCAGAGGAAGCTTGAGGCTGTGCTTGAAGCAGTTCAGAAGGTATCCAAAGGTATTCATCTCTCTGAACCTGATTTTGTTCCTGCTTTACGTTCAGAAGCTGCACCAATAACTGTTGCTCAAACCCCATAACCAGTAAATCAACCAGAAAAAGCCCCATCAGAATCACCCATAAACATTCATGTTCTCACACCTCCTTCCTCTCCTGTAACCAAAACTCTTACTCTTCCTCCCTCACCCATCACAAATGTTCCCATTCCTTCATCTCCACCCACAACCAACCTTGCTTCTGACCAGGCCCTTGAAACCCCTGTTCTTGATATACAACCCCTTTAAACTCTCTTACCACCTCACACAAATATATCCTCTTCTCAACCTCCACCTCATGCAAACTATGAACCCATTCCTTCCACCTCTCAAAACAACCCCTCTGTTTCAGATATTCTAGATTCTGCATCACACGAGCAATTGCTCCGTAACTGTAATTACACTCCCAAGCCTCGTCCTGAAGCTGAAATGGTAGTGTTAGATTCTGAGAATGATGTAGAATCATCTTTTCGGTTGGATAGAGAGCCTCAACCTTATTCTGTCCCAAACCCAGATTCCCCCATAACCAAAATCAAATCCCGCCGAGCATACCCTATTGGTGTAATTTTTGAAATGGTAAAGAGGAATCTCAGAAGAGTCTTTGATACTCTCATAATTGTTGAACATGTTGGCTTAAATGATGTTGCTATGCGAAAATTCTAGAGAATCTTCCGAAGAAAAGCAGATGCTTATTTTGAAGAACTTCAGGAAATTTGTGTAGAACTTGCTCCACGACCTTGTGGAATTCTGAGGAGTTATGAAGACTCCTGGTTCAGTCGTCTTGGAGGGAGATATATCTTTGAGGAGAAGCAGTTCATTGATGAACTTGAAGAGGTAAGAATTACTGCAGCATTAGAAGCTAACCCTTGCTGGGATATTGTGGTCTGGAGACCTAAGTATCCAGTTCTGACTGGAGACTTCAAATCCTTGCTTGACTTTCTGAGGGAGAATCCTTCTGAGAAAGACCCCAGTTTGGTCATCCCGGAAATTGCTGATCCTTCAGAAGTTGAAGGTCCTTCTGCCCCAAGGAATCTGGCTGCCATTGTTCAAGCTCTTGAGAATGGAGATTTTGATCTGCCTGCTGCAGAATATGATGGAGATGCTTCTATGGAAGAAGCTGATGCTGAAGATCATCCTGCTGAGACTATTCCTGTTGAGGAAAATCATAATGATGATCTGACAATGGAAGCTGCGGTTCAGAATGCTGTCCCTCTGGACAGAAGTTGTGAAGCTTCTTCTAGTGAACCCTCTCTTCTGGTGAAGACTCTAGAGGTTATTCAGAAGAATCAGGCTGAGCTAGCTTCTCGCATGGACGAGCAAGGCACGATCAATGCTGAGTTCCGCACTTTCATGGAAAGGCAGACTGAGAGCAACAATGGGATTCGTGACATGCTGGCCAAGATTACGTCTAAGCTAGGGTCATCTTAGTCTTTGAGTCTTAGTTGTTTTTCCTTGTTTCTTGCATCTGTCTTCTATGCATCTTCCTTGTACTTTTTGTGATAATTCTCCTTTGCCTATCAATGAAAATTATCTTTTCTTCTCTCATATTGTCTGTTTTTTCATCTGAATCTTTTATGTTTTTTGATGTTATGACAAAAAGGGGGGAGAAACATGTGATAAATGATCTGATTTATTTTATCAGTTGCTGGGAGAAAGTCTTCATATTTCTAACAGAACTTGCAAGTTCTATGTCTTTGAGTGTTTTGCAGAAGTTGAAGATTTTCTTAAAAGCTCAACATGAGAAGCAAAGACATGGGGAAAAGCAATTATGTATGGAAACAAGCTCATGGAAATTGAAGCAAGCTTAGTGCTGTAAAGCTTCAAGAATCAGAAGCAAGAAGGAAGAATGTTCTGATATTCTGATGATAGAATATGCTCTAACTCATTCTTATTCCTTATATGTTCTGATGCATGTTTTTAGTTCTAAAATATGCTCTGTAACATTACTGTTGTTTGCTCTGATACATATTATATGTTCTGATACATATTTTATGTTCTGATTCATTCATGCTTTGACTTTTGTCGTTTAGTTGTTCTGTAACATTTCAGGATGTAGAGATGCTCAGATGATGCTCTGGTACATTCAACAATGTTCTGATACAATCTAGCATGCAATGATTCAAGAAGAAATTCAAGCTCTGAAGCTGTCCTATGGAAGCAAGAATCAGAAGCTATGAATGTTCTAAAGATCTAAGCATATGTGAACGTCTCAACCGAAATGAAAAATACTCAGGGAAGTCCTTTATTTATAAATTTCTTCTAGTATTTATTTCAGGGGTAGATTATTTATCTCAGGGGGAGATTGTTAATCTCACGGGGAGACATATTCACACACAATGTCTATATGCTTATGCTATAGCTGTGTAATTGTCTTTAGCCGTCTGAAATTATGATTGCAAATTCATATCATTTATGTATGTTTTTGTCATCATCAAAAAGGGGGAGATTGTTAGAACAAGATTTGTTCTGATCAATATTCTTAGTTTTGATGATAACAAGCATATGAATTTTGTATGAGATAATGTGGTACTCTAATACTATCCAATTTCCATTTCAGGAATTATATAAAGAGTATGCATAAAATCAGCGCAAGAAGCACTGACTCAGAAGGTTCAACATGCAACATCAGAACATGGTCTGGAAAGACAACAGAAGATGGTCAAGAAGAATCAGAACATGGGTCTATGGAAGCATCAGAAGAACTTGAGATCAGAAGCAGAAGCACTGAAGTTCTCATGGTATCACGCTCAGAAGCACTTCAAGGTCAGAAGACAAGAAGATGCTCTGCACCAAGCTGTTTGACTCTGATGATATTCAAACGTTGTTTACACAAACATCAGATCAGAAGCAAGTACAAAATGGCAGGCTACGCTGACTGACAAAAGGAACGTTAGAAGCTATTAAAGGAAACGTCAGTAGACACAGCGAAAGCAAGGCTCGAGGTAGTTGACAAAAGAGTGAAACATTAAATGCAATGCTTTACGGATTAGGCAAAGCATTAAATGCTCCCAACGGTCATCTTCTCAAGCGCCTATATATATGAAGTTCTGATGAGAAGCAAAATACAACACTTGCGCAAATATACAGAAACGCTGTCAAATTCAAAAGCTCTTAAACTTCATCATCAAACTCACTACATTGCTGTTGTAATATATTATTGAGATTAAGCTTAAACTTAAGAGAAAATCACAGTTGTGATAATAGCTTTATAAGAAGCATTGTAACTCTTAAAAGAATTTGTTTACATTAAGTTGTAAGAACTATAGTGATCAGGTTGTTGATCAGTATACTCTAGAAAGTCTTAGAGGGTATCTAAGCAGTTTGTTCCTAGAGTGATCAAGTTGTGATCAGTATACTCTAGAAGACTTAGAAGTTGTCTAAGTGGAAAACCATTGTAATCTCGTGTGATTAGTGGATTAAATCCTCAGGTGAGGTAAATCACTCCAAGGGGGGTGGACTGAAGTAGTTTAGTTAACAACGAAACAGGATAAAAATCAATGTGCAAATTGTTTTTATCTTACAAGTTTTAAAGCTACACTTATTCAAACCCCCCCTTTCTAAGTGTTTTTCTATCCTTCACCTACTACTACTACAAGAATTTGATTTGGAAATCAAAGATAAAAAGGGGACCGAAAACGTTGTAGCCGACCATTTATCTAGGATGAAAGGTATTAAGACAGGAGAAACACCAATCAACGATGATTTCCCTTATGAACGCTTAATAGCACATTTAGAATCCTAAAGCGACACATTGGAACAACCTAAAGCGCAAACCGTTAAGACACTAAGCACCGGAACCACACTGCCATGGTGTGCCGATTTCGTCAACTACCTAGCAGCGAGAGTGCTTCCACCTGACATGACTTACCAACAAAAGAAGAAGTTCTTCCATGACCTTAAACAGTATTATTGGGATGAACCCTTGCTATTCAAGAGAGGCGCTGATGGGATATTCCGCCGATGTGTTCCGGGAGAAGAAATAGAAAGCATAATACATCATTGCCATGATGCCCCCTATGGTGGGCATGCAAGCACATCAAAGACATGCGCTAAGATTCTGCAAGCCGCTCTCTTTTGGCCCAACCTGTGGAAGGATGTCCACATCGCTATTAGAAATTGCGACCGATGTCAATGCACTGGAAACATATCTAGGCGAGATGAGATGCCACAAAAGGGAATTTTAGAAGTAGAAATCTTTGATGTGTGGGGAATCGATTTTATGGGACCTTTCGTATCTTCCTTTGGAAATAACTACATACTTGTCACAGTCGATTACGTATCTAAATGGATAGAAGCTGTAGCCCACCCACAAACGATGCACAAGTAGTTATTAAGCTATTCAAAAACATAATCTTCCCGAGGTTTGGTGTACCAAGGTTAGTCATTAGCGACGGAGGATCCCACTTCATATCTAGAATTTTCGAAAAACTCTTAGTGAAATATGGAGTCCGACTCAGTGTAGCAACAACTTACCACCCACAAACGAGTGGACAAGTCGAAGTCTCGAATAGACAAATCAAGCAAATACTTGAAAGGACTGTTGCCACATCTAGGAAGGATTGGTCAAGTAAGTTACACGAAGCACTATGGGCGTATAGGACCGCCTACAAGACACCAATAGGAACCACGCCCTTCAAATTAGTATACGGTAAATCTTGTCATCTACCGGTGGAACTAGAGCATAAAGCCTACTGGGCAATAAAAACCTTAAACCTCAGTTACACCGCCGTAGGAGAAAGAAGGCTATTGGATATCAACGAGTTGGAGGAAATTAGATTGGATGCTTACGAGAATGCTAAGATTTACAAAGAAAGAACAAAGAAGTGGCACGATAAACGCATCTCAAGGAAGGAATTCAATGAGGGAGATGTGGTGCTACTGTTTAATTCTCGACTTAAGCTATTCCAAGGAAAACTACGTTCAAGATGGTCTGGTCCACTCGAAGTTACCAAAGTATATCCGAGTGGCGCTATCGAAATTAAAGGAAAATCGAGCGATAGCTTCGTTGTAAACGGGCGGCGATTGAAACATTACCATATTGTTGAAAACAAAGACTAGACTGATAGTCTTAAGCTCGTAGACTTAATCGTCGAGTCGTAGAACTAACCATCGGTTCGTCGAGCTTGCGACGTTAAACAGAGCGCTTCATGGGAGACAACCCGCCTTTTAACTTTAATTTTATGTTAAGTCATTTTAGTTTTAAATGTTTTATTAAAATTTATCTTCTTTTCTTTCTGCACTCTTATTTCAAAATACTAACTCTTTGTTTTAAATCATACTAACTTAAAACTTTTCTTTCTGATTTCATAAAAAAACTTCCAGGGTACTAACCACTTTTCTGACTTTAGAGATGGATTTCACTGATGACATGGTAGTTACTTTTGGGAGTGAGGATCAGCAGAGACGATATGAGATTCTGGCACAGCGTGAGATGGGTCTCACCGCTTTCTCGCATGATGCGACTCTGACAGTTCTAGGTATCCGAGAAAGTGTGCATTTTATGCTTCATCAGATTGGATGGGAGGACCTCCTCACCACCCGTACACCCACTTTCCGCAACCTGACCTTAGAGTTTCTGAGTTCCCTCCGATATGAGCCTAGACTTGGATTAGCTTTCAACAGAGGAAGAGTTTCATTCAGATTGTTTGGATTCACCTACCGCTTCACCACCCGTCATTTGGCCGAGTTACTAGGATATCCCAGAGGCATGGATGCCTTGATGGAAGTCGATGATGAGTACTTCCCTGATAACATTGTTGACTATTTTTGGAGTACCATATCTGGTAGAAACCAGAATGATCTACGACTCTCTTCAGAAATCCACAATCCCGCCATTAGGTATTTCCAGATGATTCTAGCTTTCACACTTCTTGGAAAACCTTTGGGCGACACTTCGGTGACTAAGGATGAGCTAGGTATTATGATGTGTGTTTTCCAAGCCAGAACGGTTATGGGAGTTTCATTTATGCTTGCTAGGATGGCCTCTCTGGCCCAAGATACCATCGGTCCTATCCTTGTAGGGGGTCTTGTTACTAAGATCGCCCGTACTTTATCTTTGAGAGGCTCGCTTGCTAGATTGATTCCTTATGGAGGATTCAAATCCATGGACATGGAGTTTTGCTTCAACAAGAGCCTGATTAGCAACTACGAGTCTCCATCGTATCAGCTTCTCGTGAACTATGAGCCAGTTAATCATTTTGCTCTACCTTGCATTAGGTTCACAAGTGTTCACAAGAAAGAAAATTGGATTTATGACTTGGAAGGACAAGGTGAGAATGACTTCGAGGAAGAAGAAAGTGATCCGAGGACACCGACTGGCTACTATGACATTGATACCACACTTGATGAGGATGTGCCTATGGTTGACCACACCGTTGCTATAAAGACCCTTCGGAACGACGTTGCTGTACTTCGTACCGATTTAGGGAGACTCCGAGGAGATTTCCACGGATTTATGGATTTGGTCACGGCAAATCTCGACAGTTTTCATCAACACTTTCAGTCCATCCCGCCTTCGAAAAGTGGCTAATTGAAGACCGCTAATTTTTATTTCTAACTCTTACATTTAGACAATGAGGATATCGTCTAGTTTAAGTGTGGGGGAAGGGAATGCTTAGTTAGGATTTACCTCTTTAGAAGTTTTAAATTTTTAGTTTTTCAAATTTCAGCATTTTAATTAGTTAATATTTCTATTTTTAGAACAAAGTTTTAATTTTCAGTTTTTGATTCTAATAAAATTCAGCATTTTCTTTACTCTGGTTTTTACTTTTCTCTGCTTTATTTCATCTGCTAAATCCCTGTGTGTGTGCATTATAATAATTGCTGCTATATGCTATTGTTAAAAATAAATATTGCTGCACTAATGTATCTGTCGAACACAACACAATTCTAGTCTGCTACCTATACTCTACTCTGCTGCTGTTATAAAAATTTATATTGGTATAGGATATTTATTTATTATATTGAGAATTATATACACACCCTTTATAATACTTTGATTATCAGTCAAAAGTATTTATGTCATTACTGTTGGTCCAATAGCAATGCATGCATTCTGGTCAAAAAGCAAATTATGGAATCTCTGCATGCACGCTGCACACACGCGACAGACGCACATGCTTGCCTGCCGTCCGCCAGAGAGGGCCCCACGCCATTCGTCCCCCATGGCCTCCTTCCGTTCGGCGCCCTCCTTAAATGCAGAGAAGTGCATTTGTTTCGTTCCAAGCCCAGAAGCAACCAATTTCTCTGCTATTTCAAACTTCTTAATGCTAAATTAATTTCCATTTTCATCTTCAATCCAAACCTCACCTTAATCTCCATTCAATACCCAGTCAATCAATTTTCAACCTTCACTCTGCTATATATTATACCACTGCCACAAACAGGACCATAAACCACAAGTATTTTTCTGCTACTTCTTCTACAATTTCTTTCACACTTCCAGCAAAAAATTTACTATGGCTAACCTCAACAACCAAAAAGAAGAAGAGTTTCCCGGTGTTATTTTCCGAATTGGATAAGCGGGAGAAATTCAACGAAACCGATACCCAAGTTTCGCTCAGAGAGGGGTGGTAGCATCAAGGTTCGCCCATATCGATAGCTTGCGAAGTTTGGGGCTGTTCGAAACCAGTGTGCAAATATTACTCCAGCAAAGGGTTTATGATTCGTGAGCACACTAGACTTCCTCACATATGAGGCGTTAACTTTGGAGTTCCTAAGCTCTTACATTTACAACACACCCACCGACGCTTCTCACAACCTTATCGGAACCGCTACCTTCCGACTATTCAACCGAGAATACACCATGAATCAAGGAAGCATTAGTGCTCTTTTTCGGTTCACACGTGTTGAAAGAGCCAACTATAGAATTCCTCCAGAGCTTGACTGTCAAAGAGCCTCAAATGATACTTGGCGTCGAATATCTGGTAATGATAATGTCGCTCCCGACATGCGCTTCTCTTCACAAATTCATAACCCGACTATGCGTTACTTCCACTGCATTTTTGCAAATACTATTTTTGGAAGAACCAACAACAACAAAGTCAATGGTAAGGAGTTATACTTCTTTTATTGTGCCTTCGCCAATCGTAGGATCAATGCCACCATTTTCCTTATGTCTCACATTCAAGCTCTCGTATCAAGAGAAGGAAACACACCATTCTGTGTAGGATGGCTTGTCACTGGTATAGCTCAAGCCCTCGACCTGAATGATAGGCTCGAAAATCTACCTTCTCTACCGCCCGTTTTTATGGATATCAATAACTGCAGAGCTGGTCGCCTTATCAAATCAAGACCAGACGAAAGGTACAACCTCATGGTGCAAAACAAGGAAATTCGTAGTGTCATACTGCCAAACATCGAGATAAATAGGATAGACCGCAGAGACAACTGGATCTATGATCTCGACGCACCTGCTCCTGGTGAGAACGTAGAAGATAATCAAAATAATGCAGATAATGTGGATGAGGTTGAACAAGAAATGGATCAAGGAGAGCCCCGGCCCAATGAAAACCCCCAACCTAATCCTGAAAATGTTGTAGGACCATCTGTACCTCCACCCCGAAGAAGGAATCAACCAGTCACACTGGATGATAAGTATAGAGAGATGATACGCAACCACGAGGAAGAAACTCAGTTTCATCAAAGGATTGAGGCGGGTCAGAACGAAATGATGATGTTGATGTGTGAAATGCAAAGAGATCAACATGACTATGCGTACTGGAATGATCGTAGCATTGCAGACCTCACAGAAGAAATGCATTGCATAACATATCGTGTTGAAGGCTTACATGAGTATGTGTACCATGCTAGGATAGTTCCGCCTAGAGACGACGATGAAGGTCGAAGAGGAGGAAGAGCACGAACCCGAGGAAGAGCACGAGGAAGAAGAAACGAGTAGTGAGTTTTCACCGTTTCTACCACACAAGGTCGCATTGAGGATAAAGCAGCGTTTAAGTGTGGGGGAGGAAGCTTGCTGCTTTTCATTTTAATTTCGGTAGATTTTAAATTTTTAGTATTTAATTTCCAGTATTTTTAGTTATTCCCTAAAAAAAAATATTTTAGTTTCCTGTCATTCCAACCCATGTACTCTAAGTTTAATATATGCGAGTAGTTTCCGTTTGTTAAATTCTCCACCAACTTGAACCATAAACCTTTTTACTTTATACGCATTGCTTGACACGCTCGAAGAGTACAAGAATACAACAATTTAAGATATGATAGAACCGAAGCACTAGCAAACAAAATCACTACAGTCTTGACACTCTAGAACTCTGATTTATGCAAGACTCAATTTAAGTACCTATTATTTCATAGTCTTTAATCTCTAGCTTTAAAGTAGCTTCGAGTAGTTTATTCAGCAGTCGGCACCGTCTTAAACACAAACTACGTAGAGAGCCGATGAATATAAGTGAATGATCCTGAAAAATTTTCAATAAAGAATTTAAAAGATTGCACTGACTAAGCTAGGTGACCCTCACCCGGTCATTTAACCCAAAGGATATATATCTCGCAAACAATAAAGAAACCTATTGTTAGTTGGTTCAAAAGTATCTGATATTGAACTTGGCAGGGCGAATTACGGTTCGACCCCCCGCAGCTTACAATTGGTTAAAGAAGTGGGTACCACAGAAATGTGTCAGAGCCCCGTGCTAATAAGGATCAGAGTCACTAACCGGTTACTCTACTATGTGCGTGTGAAGATAAAGGTCTCAATGTGATTGCGCTCGATTGAAAATAAGCAAAATCTAGCGAAAGGGGTTTAGATGAGCTGTAAAAGCATGATTTAAATTGGTCTGCATAAACCGGAATTGTCTAGTGTCGCCACTGTATCTTTAGTGTTTACATTGAGCTTTCGAGTCTCTAACAAAATATCGCCGCGACCGAGTACAAATCGAGATGATTGTCATGCCTGTGTAAAACCTTTTTCTTGATTGTTTGCTTGAGGACAACCAAAGTTCAAGTGTGGGGGAGTTTGATAACACAAAAACGTATTGTATATTTAGCTTAATTTACATGCATTATTATTCTATTTTATTCCAATTTTATTATTTTATTTTGTATTATGCCGGTATTTCTATTTGTTTTCAGGAATTTATTTAATCGGAGCTCACAAAAGAAATAGTCGGAAAAAGGACTTAAATGGAGAAGAATTGCTTAAAATGCCAATTGCAAGAGGAGGTGCAAATAGGAGAAGAAGCAGGCCCAGAAGAAAGAGGCCCAACGCGCAAGACTGAGTCCAGCACGTGACAGATGGTGTGCTGAGGTCCCTTCCGATCGGCGTACCCCCTCCCTGTCGTACGACACCCCCCTTAATAATAGTGTGAGATATAAGTCACAGACTCGAGCCCAGAAGACGTTCATCCAGATTTTTCTCCGCCATTTTCTCCTCCGTGAAGCAGCACTGAAACAGATTAAAGAGCCAAATCAAACCTAATGCAACTTTATAAATACCCTTCAAGAATTATTGAGAGGGTGACGAAGTTTTTCCCTACCGCCGTCATTTACATTTTCTCTGCAATTTCCAGCTCAAGTCTACTTCTTCCAAACCATTTTCTGCAATAGATTTCCACATCGGAAATACTATTACAATTCAGTTTCTTTTCCAAGCTTCAGAATTCGTATAGTTTTAGGAGTAGATTTTGTTTTCAGCATTTATTTTCGTCCCGGATTCAAGATTTGGTACAGCAAGATTGCACTTTCAGTCTGCAATTTAATTCAGGTCTATTTATTAGCATTTAATTATTATTGTCAGTTTATGTTAGTTTATAGAATTATGCCCAGAATATTTTTTACCTGCTATATCTATCCTGTTCCATTTATTAAAACAATGTCCGGCTAAATACCTTGTATCGGTATGTAAGGTCACGTAACCGAGGGAATTGAGTAACGCTTTGATGTAGTTTATTAATTAAATTTATTTATCTGGCTGATATTTCTAAACGCTTAATTGAATTGTTTTGTAACGAGAGTTAAAAACAATAGAAGGTAGGGTCAATAAAAACGAGAGTTTGAGATTTTAACTGGACCTTAGAAATTAGGCATTAACCTTAAATATAACGAGAGCGCTTTAAGGGTAATTAGTCTTCATTGGTTTTAAAAAATCACTTTGAACTTTAATTGATACAGCGAGAGCGCTCACTTAGGTCTAATAGTGAAATCATAATCAATAAACACGAGAGTGTGAGAGGAGGGTTTTTAAACTAATGATTTATATAGAAAAGTGATTTTAAATTATGATCCGCATCGATGGCTTACTAGATCCCCGAAGTCTGACTATTGCATACCGATATTATTATCCTAGATTTAATTTAATAATATTTCCTTTTAATTCTCTGTCTGATCATAATCAATCAAATATTAGCCTTAGATTTACGTAGTAGCGATTAACTACATTAGGTCGATTCTCAGTCCCTGTGAGTTCAATATCTTTTAAAAATATGCGATAGATTGTGCACTTGCAGTCATAATCACAGACATACCCCATTGTCGCGACCAATAACAACGTTTGAATATCAGAGTCATCAGCTTTGGTGCAGAGCATCTTCTGTCTTCTGCCTTTGAAGAGCTTTGAGCGTGATACCATCAGGGGTTCAGAGCTTGTACTTCTAACTACCATTCTTCTGATGCTTTCCAGTTCATGTTCTGATTCTGCAGGACCATCTTCTGATGTCTTGCCAGAGCATGTTCTGGTGAAGCCATCAAAAATCTTCTGGGTCAGTGCTTCTGAATGCTGATTTATGCATACTCTTTATATATTTCCTGAAATGGAAAACTTAAAGGATTAGAGTACCACATTGTCTTATACAAAATTCATACATAATGTTATTATCAAAACTAAGAATATTGATTAGAACATTTCTTGTTTTAACAGTATCGAGCTTGCTCCGATAGGAACTTAGAGGGCAATCCTTGAATTCCTCTTTTACTCGCCATATAAGTTCTGACATCGACTACGTTCAAGGGAGTAGTTGCTGCAATGATGATGTCGTCAGGATTATTTTCTAAACTGGAATACGGATCTTGCGCGTACACGGGTATTCCAACCAGACGAGAATACTCCTCCAACGTAGGCATGAGTAAATAATCTGGAAAGGTGAAGCAGTGATACGTTGGATCGTAAAACTTTACCAAAGTGGGAAGGATCTCATCCACAATTTTGGTATTGAGAAGAGGCTGAAGTTTTCCATACTTCTCCTTGAAAGTCTAGGGGTTGACCACCAATTTTCCGAGCTTTTCCAATTCCTCGTCCTTAGGAATTTTGAAGGTGTATTTCCTTGCTCTCTTTCTTCCGTAATCCATGGTATAGATCCTTAAGTCCTTTCTCCGTTTCTCTCTTTCTCTCTATGAAGTTCAAAACGTACGTTATTTAGTTTCCTTAAAAAACGACTCGAAAAGTACTTTTTGATTTTTATTATTATGACGAATGCATGAATGCATGAATACACACAATAGTTTTTAACAAACATGGGGTAGAAGGGTGTAGTTGTCATGGAGTCACGTATCTAACCTTGCCCCAGGGTAAACTATGGATAATGATTTTTGTACCTGTAGAACAGGTTCTAGGAGTCTTAGAGTTTTTGCTCAACCTTAAAGATACGTTGACTGGTATCTCTAAGAGAGTTTTCTATGAGTGTAGTATATGCGTGACAATAACATTTGTAATCACTGCTCTATGTCCTAAGAGGCTTTAAGTGGGGTTAAAGTGTTTCTAGGTCCTCCTGGTACAAACCAGTCTCAGAATGCATTGGCGCAGTTAATCATAACCAGCCAGGCAAATCCCAAGAGTATATTTGGGAACCAAGATTAGAGGCTTCACCGGGAAGACATCCTCAATCCTATCTTATGTTGCACTCAAATCCGGGTATAGGATTTCTCACAACAAGGGGGAATCAAGCTCTTTCCTGATATAAAACCCATAAAAATAAACAAGTATAAATGCAGCAAACATATGATATAACATAGAGGTTAGGCAGGACCTCTCTTGTTTGAGGGGGAATTTGGCATCCCTAATTCCTCATTGGGGGTGGACCAGCACAGGTCAACCATTGGTTTGGATGAAAACCAAGGTTATTACTTGTCCCCAGCAGAGTCACCATTTTTCTGAGGTGTCGTTTTTTTTACCTCCCCATTTCACTGGGGAGGACGGCACGTCGGACCCTTCACGCGAAATTTGGAAGGAGAAAGGTGCCCTTGTGGGATGAATTTTATTTCAGTTCTTCCTACGATAGCACACGAACTTTTTAATTATCCTACGAGGAGGAACGGGAAAAATCTCAAATAAACCCTAGGAGTTTTCTAGGTGTGGGGATTTCACCTAACCAGATGTTCTAGAGTCTGGGAGGTCGGTTATACATAGGGAAGGTTTTAAGCACCCTACATATCCGTAGTACTCTTCAGGAACCTTCTCTGTGTCTATGTGTTTGTGTTTGCTAATTGATTGGGAAAGTTTCTCCTTTGTGTTAGGAGAGAGAATTGAATTGAAAGACAGATGAACTGACTGTTTTTGGTTTTTTGATTAGCTCGCTGAGATTCCTTGTGAATCTCATGCCTACATATCCCTAATGGAAGTCAGAGATTTTTGTAGTTCGGGGAACTAATTAGGGAAATGAATTTTTTTGGGTGCCTTGCTTGAAGCTTGAATTAAATCTCTGTTTACAGTAAAGAGACATGAAGTCATCTTTACAGAGAGGTATTCCTACTATTCCACCACAAACATTTAAAGTGACAGAAAAGTTGGGTTCGTTTCATAAGAAAGGGACCTTACTTGGTTGTGTTCAAGTATGTCAGTCGCGTGTCTCTGGAATGAAAGAAAGATTCTCAACCAGTTTAGGGAAAGGGAACAAATCTGGGTGTGTGTTCCTCAGAGCATGCCTTCCAGAGTCCTAAATGGGAGAATGTTTGAAATTGAAATTGAAATGTTTGTTTGCTTAAATGTGGTGAAATAGGAGAAATATCTCTCTATAGAGATAAATCATGTTTATCTATTGTATGAAAGATTTGAATTTGAATGGCTTGTATGAGGCCCAAGCTTGAGGGTTTTTGATTGACTTTGGGAGATGACTCCACTAGGTATTGACTTTGACTAAATGAATTTTGTGTTCAGTACGAAGCCCAGAATTGTGGCTTACTCTAACTAGAGAGTGTTTTATTTATTTGACTGATTTATTTAGTTGGTGTTCTGTATAAAGCCCAGAATTGAGGCAGACTCTAGCTAGGGAGACATTATTTTCTGCCTTGTACAAAGCCCAAGGTTGTGGCTGACTACTGAGGAAACAGAGTTTGGAGACTATGGATGACTCTATTTTATGCCTTGTACAAAGCCCAAGGTTATGGCTGACTCATAGGAGAAAAGATCCTAAAGGTTAAGAATCTTTTGACACGGGAAATGATGTTTATCTGCCTTGTACAAAGCCCAAGGTTGTGGCTACTTTATGGGAAAGGACTCACTATGGAGACTCTATTATCTGCCTTGTACAAAGCCCAAGGTTGTGGCTAACTCTTCTGAGGGTTACTCTGTTGTTTAGAGGTTAAAGGTTTACCCTTTTGAGGACTGTGCTCTTATTAAGCAGGGATTGATGACTGAAAAACCCAGAGTTGAAGGTTGAACTTACTGGGGAGTTTTGGAGGTTTTGAATAATGGATGATTTTGGAAACTAACCCTTTCCAGGGGATTTGACTTTGAAAGACTGATTTTATGGAAGCTAACCCTTTCTAGGGAATTTTGACTTTCAAGGAATTGTTGGAAGCTAACCCTTTCCAGGAAATTTGGATTTAAAAGGAATGATTTTATACTTCTTGTTTAAAGCCCAAGATTAAGGCTGACTTGGCTGAGGAAATTCCAAATGTGGAACCTAGACTCTATTAAAGAGAAGACTTACTTGAGATTGAAAAATAAAGGTGACAGAGACTGTCCATGTCTCTCATTCCAAAATGTGAACTCAATATTTAGATTGAGACATTCTTGGCTTATTTGAAGTCTGGTTTGAAGAATAGAAGAATCTCGCCAGAGTAGGATAAAAGGTGACTAAAGACCTGTTCCTATGTTTATAAGAAACCTGATGGGTCCTTGTATACAAGCTCAAGAGAAAGCTGTGAATATGCTTTTAAGAAGACTGTGGGTCCTTGTATTGTAAGCCCAGGAGGAGGTTAATCGAGGGTCATTGAGGGTCCTTGTTTTAGCACAAGAGAAAGTTGTGTTGGCTTTGAACTTAGTTTGGCTCTAAGCAAATGGGTAAGAGGTTTCACCGAGAATAATTCCTCTTGGGTGGATGTGTCCTATTTTTGTTCTAAGGCTTTTTTCAAGATGTTTCACCGGGAATAATTCATCTTGAGGTTTGAACTAAAGATCTCTAATTAGGAAAGAGCCTTCAACGGGAAGATATTCTCAGTCCTAGGCCATAGTCCTATAATATATGTACAGTTTATTTATCCTAAGGTTGTTCTCAGATAGAGTTCTAACCAGTGTATATACAGATTATATTTGACAGTAATTTAAATAAAAGCTGTAAATTAAAAGTTGTAAAGCCTAACCTGGATGAAGAGGAGGCCTTTGAAAGATGTATGTACAAAGGGGGTTGGGACTTAGACTCAATGAGAGGCCCATGTGAAATGGATTTGAAGTTGTTTATTGAAAACAGTTTTGAAATGTTTTTGTATTGAAAACAGAAGAAGTGAGGATGAACACTAGGTCAGATAGGTATATGAAGAGTTTCAGCGGGAATAATGCCCTTCAATACCGAGAAGAAAGTTTTGAAAACAGATAAGAAGTTTTATGTTTAAAGATGATTTGAAAAACTATATAAAAAGAAAAAGGGATGAGACTTACACTTTTTAATATTCAAGAGGCCCAAAGATTTATTTACTATTCATAAAAACATTTGATTGAAAATGAAATGAAATTGATTACTGTTGTGAAAACAGTTGTTTGAAATGTATTTGAATAAAATAAAGAGGGGTTGGGACTTACAATCTATTAGAGGCCCATTGATTATTTACTTTTTATGAAAACAGTTGAAGACTTTTTAAGAGATGTAAGGGTTTGTTATTTGAAAACCCTGATCGCCTGTTTAATCGAAGATTTGAAAACAGTTTGAAATTTGACAAAAGTCAACTTAATTAGGGTAAAGAAAAAGTCTATACCTAATTAAGACCTAATTGATTAGGGTTTTATCACAAAAATATTTACAAAGTGATTAGATTTGAAAATAAAAAAAAAAACTATATTTTAAAGTATTAAAACATACTTAAAACATATGATTTTAAACCAAATTAAAATATATTAAAATAATATATTTTTTGTGATTTTTTTGGATATTCTCAAAATAGACATTATAAGTGAGAGGTGTGTGAAAAATCAAAAGAAAATGATTAAATTTGATAGGTGAATCAATTGGCTAAAGTTGTAAAGAAAAAGAAGCAAACAAGTGGTAAAAAATTGGTTTTGGCCTTAACATGGTTCGAACCCACGCCCTTGTGACCAATTCTCAAAACCTGGTGTCGTCCTCGGTTTTTTCTCGTGAGATACGAACTGACTCTTCTTTTATTTTTGAGTTTTGAAAATCAGAGAGTCGCCACCGACTTTTATTTTATCCAATTAAGGAAAGGTTTATAAAAGAAACAGAAAAAGACCTTTAGGAGATTTTGAGTTCGGGGGTAGGTTATACAAAGGGAAGGTATTAGCACCCCTTTGTATCCATGGTTATCCATGGGCTCTTAATTGCTTAGCTCACTTGTTTGAATCTTTTGTCTTACTTTGAAATGCTTGTATGTGGTTTTAAAATACCTTTGTAAATTAACCTTGTAATGATCCTTGTACGGATGTATACAAAGTGTTTTATCTTTCGAAAGATGTTTTTGAAAAAAGATCTTTAACTTCGTAATGATCCTTGTTTGGATATATACAAAATGTTGTCTTTTTTTGAAAATTTTGTTTTGAAAAACAGTGAATATGTGAAACATTTGTTGTTTTGATTTGAGCAAGCAATTAGGAGATCTACCCTAAATTTATAAGGTCCTTTCTTATTTTCTTTTAGAAAATTTTCTTTGACTGGATACAGAAAGAAATTATTTGAATTGTATTTGAAACAATAGAAATGGTTTTGAAAAGAGTAACAGAGGGATTACCCTAAGAGCTGCAAGTGTGATCGTGTTCTGATTCAGATATTTTTGTCTTTTGAATTTAGTGATCTAGCGTTTCAGTTATTATATTTGACATACACGCAGTTTGATATGAACAGAAATTAAAGTGCGGGAATGTAAAATGCGGAAAATAAATCTACGCTATTACATCGATTGTGCGAGAAACGTAAACTACGCTATTTACATGATTTTGACAACCTATACACTTATCTATGAATTTAAATTGCAATAAGATAAAGGGAAGTATTTTTGGATTTTTTAGATGGTTGATTTTAATTAAACTTAATGCATAATTAATTTAATTAAATGAGAAAAAGGTAGAAATAAAATTTCATATTGCTTGTTAATTAATTTTAAAATAAAATTATTTTTTTTTGGATTTTTGAAGTTGTTTTGGAAATTTATTAAATTAATTAATATATAATTATGCAAATAATTATACAAATAATTAAAGCTTAAAGAGAAAAATATTCTAAATATGTACAAAATTAGTTTATAATATATAAACTTAATTTAAATAAAAAGAAAATATTTTTTTGATTTTTTTGATAGGTTGAAATAATTAAAAAGCAAATATATAAATATATACTAATTAATTAAACAAAATATTTTAATTATTAAGAAAAATAAAATATTTTTGTGTCAAAAATTAATATAGCAATTTATCAACCTAAAAATAAAACGCGCGCGCTCTGGTTAATGGGGGGAAGCCACGTCTCATCTTCTTCCTCAAATCACATCTTTTACACCGTTCTTTTGCAGAGAGCTATAAAATCTTCAATCTATTACACCTGTGCAACACGAATAGGGGTTAGACACAAAAGAAATTTGGCGCGAGGTCATGGTTTGATTCGTCTAGTTCATACAAGTTCAATGGTACCACTTAGAACCTGTAATTTTGCCTAAATCGTGAATCCCTAATTTTGAACTCAAGAACCCTAAAATGGTGATTCCTTGTATAGGTGTCCAAACACCAATTAAGTTTCCAGAATCTTTCAGAGCACCTATCTAAACATAAATATGCATTTACATCTTGCTAAACATGCATGTATGATTGAATTCGTGTTAGTTTTTATTTGTGCAAACCGTGAGCTATGGTGGATGATTTTGAGTGCTTTGCTTGCTGTAAATGATTGGGTTATATTCAGTGGAGGTCAGGGAACGTGTTTGAGTGTTTAGTTTGTATTGAAATGAGCTTGAACTTAAAATTCGAATTTCAAATTTCTTTCAAAATTTCAAGTGGTTACAAGAGTGATACAAGCATAGTATTGATTCAGATTTCGTGTGTGTGTGTCTACTGAAGTATTCTAGTCCATTTATAGGCCATGGAAGTGCTGCAAACTTAAGCTATCAAGCATTGATTGCTTTTGAACTTTTGAATTTTTAAATAATAAAAACTTTGAATTCTTTGGCCATGGCTTTGAATTTCTTCATCCCTCTTGCTCTAGGCCTGCCATGTACTTCTATGCTGCAGAGTTGAATCAATTTTGATGGCTTTTGCTTAAGAACAAAGCATTGTATCATTATCTCACACCATTTCTTTTTTAATTTAACTTTATATGTAATAAAATTAAACTAAAAAAGAACTAAAAATGTTATGGGCCTTAGGTTGGTCGTGGGAGGCCCTTAGAATCATGTTTGGATCATGAAAACTTGGCCTCTTTTGAAAAAAAAACATTTTTGATCAATGTTGGGTTCATGCATTTTCCCAAAAAATAGCCAACTTCAACAAGGCATAAATCCCTCAATTTTGATCATATGAAAGAGTTCTTGTAATTTTTAGAAACCTCAAGATGTCCTATACAAGCTACTTTGGAAACTTTTTTTCATTTGGAGAAGTTATCTTGATGTTATGGCCTTTGACAAAAAACCACTTTTTGTTGACTTTGAAAATGACCTGTAATGTCTGAGCTCATATTTTTCAAATGGTGAATCCAATGACCATGGGATCAATTGCATTTGAAAGATAATTGAATTTCCTTCAAAACAAGCTTTCTTTGGAATTTTTTGAATGAACGAGGAGAGAGTTATGGCCGGTCAAAGTTCAGTTGACATTTTAGGAGAAAACCCTAATTTTGAAACTTAGGGTTTTGTTGATTTCTAATCTTTTCTTGATGAATTATGATCAACCATTGATCATATGATGAATATTTTGAAAAAATATGGATGTTGACAAAAAAAATCATTTTTGACTGTCTGTTGACTTTTCGGTCAAACTGGTTGTCTGTTGACTGTTTGAGCTGCTGACTGTGCGTCTGAGTGAATTGAAGTTTGAAAATTTGTATGGTGGTAATTTGAGACATATGGAGGTCCATGAAATCCATTTGAGGTCTCAAAAAACTCGTTCTCCTGAAAAAACAAAAAACCTAGTTAGGGACTGTTTGTGTAGGAGACAGTTAAGCGTACCTGATTTTTGTGCAGTGCTGAGTCTCTGCTGATCATGTGATTATCAGAAGACTTCTAGAACAAAAATCTTGGAATTTTAAAATGCAAAAGATTGATTTGATTGATGGTACAAAACACGGAGAATCGTGTTGTCAGCGGGTTTGACTGTCAACTGGCTGTCCGGGCATTAACGTAACAGTTAAAGTGAAAACTTAACAGTTAAAGTTAATTTTTTCTTTTTGTTTTTTTTGTTGTGTTAATGGTGAAAATTTATTTACATGACTTGTTATAAAAACACAAAACATAATAAATAAATAAAATATACCGTACGTGAACGAAATTACCGATAATAACCTTGAAAAATATTTAATGCACAGAAAAATAAATATTTAACTAACAGAAAACACACATAATATTATCTTGATAATTGAACGACAATACGATAGATAGTACGACATTTAATGAACAGTACGACAAATAAAATAAACGGTACATTCTTTGAAAGCGAAAGATACGACAAACTTTAAAAATGACGATTAAAAACTCATGCTATAAATAACAACATATAGATGAACGGGAATGTAAGCAACCCAGGTCCGCATTTTTCAGGACTATGTAGACAGAAAAAGGACATGATCACCACCAAGACAGTGATGACCATAAGAAAACACGTATCCATCCAGTTTGCCATTTTTGCCGGGGAAGAAGAGAAAATAATTATGAGATAGAAATTTGGGAAATGAGTGAAATTTGATGTGAGAATTTATGGAAAAAAATGAGAGGTATTTATAGAGTGAAAAGAATGATAGAGACGTTGGGGAATGAAGTGATACCGTACGAAAAAGGAAAATTTGAGTGGTAGTAGGATTTGAAAGAAAGTGTATGGTAGGGTTTGAAAAGAGAGATGTATAGAATAAAGTTAAGATTTGATTTGAAAGAAAGAGATTTGAAAAGAAAGGAAGAGATTTTGAAAATAATAGAAGAGATTTTGAAAATAATAATATAGTACAAAAAATTAGTGGGAAACAAAAACTAATAATAATTTAATTGTTACCAATACAGTCTGAATCCCCGGACTCTGCGCCTGCAAAATTTAATTCTGTACCAATTGCGTCAGTACTATTTATCTGCAAATAAATCACAAATAAACAGCGTGTGTGAAGTGATAAACAGTACTTGGCGTTTGTGTAAGAATAAATTCAACAGCGAACCAAAATACCGTATAAGAAAAATTTTAAAAACCGAGTATTCATAAAATCAGGATATTTATGAAATAAAATCAAGATTATATGAAACTCCCAATTTTTAGACAGAAGTCTGTTGCCTTCTTTCTGGAAAAAAATGCGGGCAAATTTTGGGGTATAACAGTTGCCCCTATTCAATCTCCTTAAACCTGAAGAGACCGATTGGAATCTGAAGGTAGAAGATGATTGAATATTTAGATGCCTTGAAAATTTGCACTTACCTCCACCGGAAGTGATGTTGGAATTTGCACTGAGTGTTGTCTGAGAAATGTTGTTGGCAGATCAAAACATTACCTGAGATGGGTTTTCAGATGCCATCTGGCGAATGTATTGATGGTTTGTTCATCAGAATGAATCCATTGATTATATCTTGATGAAGGATTTGAAAACCTTTGCGTTGACCGTTTCGGAATCGTCTGAGGTTACCGCTTTAAATCTTGGAGGCTGATCGTTACGGAACTGTCCAAAGTTTTTCCGCTTTAGATTTTGAAAGTTGATCTATGTGGAACCGTCTGAGGTATCAGCTTTAAATCTTTGAAGGTTGATCGTTGTGGAACCGTCTAAGGTATCCGCTTTGGATCTTGAAGATTGACTGCCTTAAGGAACCGTTTAAGGTATCTACTTATATCTTAAGGTAGATCATTAAGGAACCGTCTAAGGTATCGACTTAGATCTGAAGGTAGATTATTAAGGAACCGTCCAAGGTATCGACTTAGATCTGTGTTGCTTGTTTTGAGTTGATAGATGATTCGAAAAGAGAGATCTCTTCAGTTTGAATCTTTGGTTTGATTATATCTGAGAGGAATGTTCGTCTGAATAGAATCCAGGGGAACACTGCATGAGATTGAGAATAACTTTGCTGTGAATATTCGTCTACCTGAAAAATCAAGTTAGCGACATGCCATGTCATGATGCATGTAATGCATATGTTGAGATTCTCAAACTAAACGAGAAATGTGCATGTTATGTATGCGTTTGTCATGAAACATCATATGCTACGTATGAATATGCGTATGATGTATGACTTGTGCAATTTAGAGCGTATCAAACTTCTGGTTGGGAAAATAAATCCCTGCTTGCTATTTTGGAAACGAAGGCATTGTGATTGTTGATGATCTTTGCTATCTTGTTCGAGTACACTCAGCTGGGGAACTTCCTTACGGACCAGGGTGTTCTGTTGAGGGATATTTGACTATCGTTCGAGGATGAAGGATAATTTGAAAGTTCTGATTTTGATGCACCTTGAGTGGGAATAAGACAAATGTGTAATCCTCCGATGCACTATTTGACCAAGCCTCGGTGTGGAGGATCACACCTTCTGGGGATAGTGATCTTGAACAGCCCTTCTGGGGAATAAGGTTTCTCGAATCACTTTATTGGAGAGAAAAATCTCATTGATGATTCTGCCGAGAAACGTATCTCTGTTGGGGAACTCTTCTCCCGATACTGGTTTCAGGATGATGTCCAGATGATTGGGGCATTACCTGAATGCTATTCCTGTTTTTCTTATAAACATCAGTCATATTCAAATGCATATGCTCATTCAGAATTATCATTGGGACGTTTACGTATTCAAAACAGAAAAAGTGAAAACATTGATTTTGAGCATGAATTGTATTGATTTTGAAAGAGAGCCATAATAGGCGGAATAGTACAAGGAGACAAAAATCCTAGTAGTAGGAAATTGTCATAAAACTTTGAAAAGTACTTATAAAGGGAAATAGCTATGTGAAAACAATCCAGTCAAGTTTCGACTCTGCTATTGCCAATATGTCTTCGAGTATCTTATCCCTCACTTGTTGGAAGAAAGTGATTGGACTGATTGGTGCCTTTGATGTGTTGAACCTTGAAGGTGAGTAGGTAGCCAAACGGGACATAGTCGTATGCTTTATTCCCTAACTTTTGCCTAGACTGCCTTTTCAGGTTTTCATCCTACCGGGATAATATTTATTTTTTAGCCTCTAACTTTTGCCTGGATCGCCCTTTTAGGTTTTCAATCCACCGAGACGCTCATTTTTGCCTAAGTCGCCCTTTCAGGTTTTCAACTTAGCGAGCTTTTCTTTAAGCGAAGTACTTTTTGACTATGTCCGCATTTACAGGGTGTGGGAAATCTTCGCCATCCATAGTGGTAAGCAACATGGCTTCGCCGGAGAATATCTTCTTGATTACAAATGGTCCCTCATAAGTGGGAGTCCACTTGCCTCTGGGATCAACTTGTGGTAAAATGATGCGTTTGATAACCAAATCACTAGTTTGATATGCCTGACTTTTGACTTTCTTGTTGAAGGCTTTGATCATACGCTTTTGGTACAACTGACCATGACAAATAGCTGCGAGCCTCTTCTCATCAATCAAGTTTATCTGGTCCAACCGGGTCTGAATCCAATCGTCTTCGTCTAGATCAGCTTCTTTCATAATCCTTAGGGAAGGAATCTGAATTTCAATTGGAAGAACTGCCTCCATACCATAGACTAAGGAGAATGGAGTTTCCCCTGTTGAAGTACGCGCTGATGTGCGATAACCATGAAGAGCAAAAGGTAACATCTCATGCCAATCTTTGTAGGTTACTGTCATCTTTTGGGTGATCTTCTTGATGTTCTTGTTGGCAGCTTCTACCGCGCCATTCATCTTTAGTCGATATGGAGAGGAATTATGATGTTTGATCTGGAACTGCGTGCAAAGTTCAGTAATCATTCTGTTGTTTAAATTTGTGCCATTGTCTGTGATGATCCTTTCAAGGATGCCATACCGACAAATGAGATTGCGCTTGATAAACCGGGCCACAACGTTCTTGGTAACTGAAGCAAACGAAGCTGCCTCTACCCACTTTGTGAAGTAGTCAATAGCGACTAGGATAAAGCGATGTCCGTTGGAGGCAGTAGGTTTGATTTCTCCAATCATATCAATACCCCACATTGCAAAAGGCCAAGGAGCCGTCAGGATGTTTAATGGGACTGGAGGTACATGTACTTTGTCGGCATATATCTGGCATTTGTGACAAGTTCTGGAGTGATGATGAAAGTCTATCTCCATGGTAGGCCAGTAATAACCTGCTCTTAAGATCTTTTTAGTCATTGTATGTCCACTTGAATGAGTACCAAAGGCACCATCGTGTATGTCTTCCATAATCTGTTCTGCTTCCTTCTTGTTCACACAACGAAGCAAAGTCGAGTCATGGTTGCGTTTGTATAGGATTCCATTACCTAGAAAGAATTTGGCAGCAAATCTCCTTAGAAACTTTCTATCGTTAATGGATGCCCCTTCAGGGTACTCCTGAGCTTCGAGATATCTTTTTACTTCATAGAACCGTGGTTTTTCTTCCACTCCTTCTGTATCAATCTCATTGTTATAGGCTGGTTCATCCTGTCTGTAAATGGTGATCATTGGCGCCTCATTGTCCCACCTGACTTTGAACATAGATGACATGGTAGCTAAAGCATCAGCTGGTTGATTTTCCTCGCGCGGGATGTGTTCAAAAGTGATTTCTTCAAAATAAGGAATCAAACTCAGCACATACTCTTTGTATGGAATTAGACTCGGGTGCTTCGTGTCCCATTCCTCTTTGACTTAATAAATTACAAGGGCCGAGTCCCTGTAGACCTCCAGGAACTTGATTCTCAGATAGATTGCAGCTTTGAGACCCAGAATACATGCTTCATACTCGGCTATATTGTTAGTGCATTTGATTCTCAAATGCCTATAAATATGAAGTTCTTATGAGAAGCTCAATATAACACTTGCGCATTATACAGAAACGCTGTCAAATTCAAAAGCTCTCAAACTTCATCATCAAGCTCACTACATTGCTGTTGTAATATATTAGTGATATTAAGCTTAAACTTTAAGAGAAATATCACAGTTGTGATTATAGCTTTTAAGAAGCATTGTAATACTCTTAGAATTTGTTTACATTAAGTTGTAAGTTCTAGAGTGATCAGGTTGTTGATCAGTATACTCTAGCAAGTCTTAGAAGTTGTCTAAGTAGTTTGTTCCTAGAGTGATCAGGTTGTGATCAGGATACTCTAGAAGACTTAGAGTGTTTCTAAGTGGAAATCCATTGTAATCAAGTGTGATTAGTGGATTAAATCCTCAGGTGAGGTAAATCACTCCAAGGTGGTGGACTGGAGTAGTTTAGTTAACAACAAACCAGGATAAAAATCTTTGTGCAAATAGTTTTTATCTTACAAGTTTTAAAGCTACACTTATTCAAACCCCCCTTTCTAAGTGTTTTTCTATCCTTCACCATGAGGTGAAAAGATATCTCGAAGCCCAGGAGTACCCTGAAAGGGCATCCATTAACGATAGAAAGTTTCTAAGAAGATTTGCTGCCAAATTCTTTCTAAGTAATGTGATCCTGTACAAACGCAACCATGACTCGACTTTGCTTCGTTGTGTGAACAAGAAGGAAGCAGGACAGATTATGGAAGACATACACGATGGTGCCTTTGGTACTCATTCAAGTGGACATACAATGGCTAAAAAGATCTTAAGAGAAGGTTATTACTGGTCTACCATGGAGACAGACTGCCATCATCACTCCAGAACTTGTCACAAATGCCAGATATATGCCGACAAAGTACATGTACCTCCAGTCCCATTAAACGTCCTGACGGCTCCTTGGCCTTTTGCAATGTGGGGTATTGATATTGTCGCCCTCGGTTTTTGGCCATACCTCTCGCGGAGAGATATGCGAACTGACTTTTTTTTCTTTCTGCTTTTGTGTTTTTGAAAATCAGAGAGTCGCCACCGACTTTTATTTTATCCAATTAAGGAAAGGTTTATAAAAGAAACAGGAAAAGACCTTTAAGAAATTCTGGGTAAGGGGGTAGGTTATACAAAGGGAAGGTGTTAGCACCCTTTGTATCCATGGTTATGCATGGGCTCTTTAATTTGCTTAGCTCACTTGTTTTCAATCACTTTTCTATTGCCTTGAAATGCTCGTATGTGGTTTCAAATACCTTTGTAAATTGACTTTGTAATGATCCTTGTGTGGATGTATACAAAGTGTTTTTATCTTTCAAAAGATGTTTTTGAAAAAAAGAACGTTAACTTCGTAATGATCCTTGTTTGGATATATACAAAGTATTGTCTTTTTTGAAGTTTTTTATTTTGAAAAACAATGGTATATGAGATTTGTTTGTTTTGATTTGAGCAAGCAAATTAGGAGGTCTACCCTAAGTTATAAGGTCTTTATCCTATTTCCTTTAGAAAACTATCCTTTCACCGGATGTAAACGAAAGTTTAATTTTGCATTTGAAACAATAGAATTCGACTTTGATTTTGAAAAGAGTAAGAGAGGGATTACCCTAAGAGGTGCAAGTGTGATTGTGTTTTGATTCAGACATTTTATCTTTGAAGTTAGTGATCTAACGATTCAATTTTTATCTTTGGCATACACGCAGTTTTATATGTGCTGGAATTTAAAATGCGGAAAGTAAATCTACGCTATTACATCGATTTTGCGGGAAATGTAAACTACGCTATTTACATGAATTTGACAACCTGTACATTTATCTAGGAATTTAAATTGCAAGAAAATAAAAGAAATGTTTTTGGATTTTTTGATGATTTATTTTAATTAGAATTAATGCATGATTAATTTAATTAAAATGAGAAAAAGATGAAAATAAATTTAAACCTAAAAATTAAGCTTAAAATATGTTCAAAATGCTTGTTAATTAATTTTAAAGCAAAACTAATTTTTTTTGGAATTTTTGAAATTGTTTTGAAATCATTAAGTTAAATAATCATATAATTCTACAAATAATTACACAAATAACTAAAACTTAAAGAGAAAATTATTCTAAATATGTACAAAATTAGTCTATAATATATAAACGATATTTAATATAAAGAACAAAATTTTTTATGATTTTTTGATTGGTTTAAATAATTAAAAGATAAATATATGCATATTATCTAATTAATTATATAAAATATTTAAATTATGAAGAAAAATAAAATATTTTTATATCAGAAAATAAAATATTATTTTATCAACTTAAAAATATTTTTTGTGTATTTTTTGGATTTTTAAAACTATTTTTAATTAATTTTGCAAGGAAATTAAAATAAAATAAAAAATAGAAAATAAAATAATCAGGTGTGTTATGTTGGTGAGTCCATGGTATGGACTACTTGTCTGGTGCGTTGGATTCATTTTTTAGTGGAGATATATGGCCCAGATTGAAGAGAACATGGTGCACTTGCATTGACCAGTCACGTGGGATCATAAAGACTTTTAATAAGTCAGTCTGGTCCCACCATGCATGCGTGGACGAATAGAAACAAGGGAGAGAGCGCTGAAGATTGACCAGCCAACCAGGGACGCACGCGTGGAGGTCAACAAGTCTCGGTCACTGTTCACCATCTTCTTCACAACTATGGCAACGGTTTTCAAGGGTTTTGGCAACAATTTTGGTTCCTGATTTCCTCCTTCATTAGACCTGCATAAACACGAAAATAAATGGTTGCAAACAACCCAGATAGCCTAATTAAGACCCTCTGAGTTCATTAGTGGCATTAGTTTTTGCTAAAAGTTCATGGAAGATGCAACTCGAAGCTTATCAAGTTTAGACAACTAACAATGGTGGAAGGTGTTAGAGGAGTGATTCCTTGCATGAGCTACATTGGATCCACTCTAAATGATATCAGGAACTCAAATCAAAGATTAGATTAAGTTATTACACGTGAAAATTTGGAAAACGAAAGTTATGAAGTTATGAACATGAAGATGAAGTCGGGAAATAAAAAAACGAGAATGAATCCGGAAATTGAGTAAAAAGGATGAAGATAAATAACAATTGAGTTGAGGGACGGGATAGAATCCATTTATCAAAGATTCGGAAATATTTGAATTAGGTTTACATGTATCAATGAAATTCATTTGGTGTTATGATGAAGATGACTTCAATTCGAATCGGTTTTCAAAATTGAATTCGATTGATATTTATCAAATCCAATATGAATTAATTCTTTTTTCACTATACTCGTAAATCCAATTTTTTGTTCGTTAATGAGTTGCTATGTAGAAAAAATAGATACATGTATTTAAAGCATTATGGGACTTGTTTAGTGCATCAATCTTACTCTATGTGACCTCAAAGGATGATTTGAATGATTATTTTTTATTGAAGTAAGCTACAAGTAGCAAAACGAAAATTACAAAGTGTTTAATATTTTGTGAGAATTTTGAGGTTTCTATGCTATGCCCTCTTGCTATTTTCGTGTGTGTTGTATTTGTGGAGTATGTTGCTTCATTTATAAGCCAAGAGGTGCTTAGAAACTAAGCTAGAAGCATTGATGAGCTTTGTTGAAACTTTGATTTTTAAATATTAAAAATCTTTGAAACTTTGACTAAGTCTTGCTCTCCTTCACTTCTCTTGCCTTGTACTTCATTTTGCTGCAGAAAATTGAAGATTCTTTGGTGAGTCATGCTTAGAAACTAAGCTATGCATTATCCTTCCATTTTCCTTTTTCAATTTAATCTTAAATATGATAAAATTAAACCAAAAATGGAACAAAAAAGATGTGGGCTTTGTCTTGGTCGTGGGAGGCCCTTTACATCATGGTAAACATGTTTGGATTATGAAAACTTGGCCCCATTTGGAAAAAATACATTTTTGATCAATGTTGGTTTTATGCATTTTCCCAAAATTTAGCCAACTTCAACAAGGTGTAAATCCCTCAATTTTATCATATGAAGGAGTTCTTGCACTTTTTGGAAACCTTAAAGAGTCCTCTAACCAATTTCTTTGGTCTCATGTCAAAATGATTTTCCATGCTCCTTGTGTGTCCTTTTGAAAAAAGTGTCTTTTTGTTGACTTTGAAAATGACCTGTAATGTCTTTGTCCATATTTTTCAAATGGTGAATCTAATGACCATGGGACCAATTGCATTTGAAAGATAATTGAATTTCCTTCAAAATGAGATTTGGTTTGAATTTGTTTGATGAAGGATGAGAGAGTTATGATCAGTCAAAGTTCAGTTGACTTTTTAGGAGAAAACCCTAATTTTGAAACTTAGGGTTTTGTTGATTTTTGATCTTTCCTTGATGAATTATGATCATCCAATGATCAAATGATGAATCCTTTGACAAAATATGGATGTTGACAAAAAATATCATTTTTGACTGTCTGATGACTTTTTTGGTCAAACGGGTCGTCTGTTGACTGTTTGAGCTGCTGACGGTGCGTCTGAGTGAATTGAAGTTTGAAAATTTGTATGATGGTACTTTGAGATATATGGAGGTCCATGAAATCCATTTGAGGTCTCAAAAACTTGTTTCTCCTGAAAAAACAATAAACCCTAATTAGGGACTGTTTGTGTAGGAGACAGTTAAGCGTACCTGATTTTTGTGCAGTGCTGAGTCTCTGCTAATCATGTGATATTCAGAAGACTTCTAGAACAAAAATATTGGAATTTTGAAATGCAAAAAGTTTGATTTGATTGATGGTACAAGACACGGAGAATTGCACTGTCAGCGGTTTGACTGTCAACTGACTGTTCAGGTATTAATGTAGCAGTTAGAGTGAAAAATCAACAGTCAAAGTTAATTTTCTTTTTGTTGTTTTTTTTGTTAATGTTGAAAATTTATTTACATGACTTGTTAGAAAAACACAGACATAACAAATAAATAATATATACTGTATGCGAGCAAAATTACCGATAATAACCCTGAAAATCATTTAATGCACAGTAAAATAAATATTTAACTGGCAGAAAACACACAAAATATTATCTGGATAATTAAGCAACAGTACGACAAATAGTGCAACATTTAATACTGACAGTACAAATATTACATACTATAATGAATAATACGACGAGTAAACGGTACATTAAGAAAATAAGAGATACGGCAAACTTTAAGAATGACGATTAATAACCCATGCCACAAATAATAACATGTAGATGATTGGGAATGTCAACATCCCAGGTCCACATTTTTCAGGGCTATGTAGACAGAAGAAGGACATGATTACCACCACGACGGTGATGATCATAAGAAAACACGTCTCTATCCGCTTCGCCATTTTTGCAAGGGGGATGCAGAGAGAATGAATATGAAGTAGAAATTTGAGAGATGAGTTAGAATTTGATGTGAGATTTTATGGAAAAAAATGAGAGGTATTTATAGAATGGAAAGAAGGATAGAGACGTTGGGGAATGAAGTGATTCCGTACAAAAGGAAAATTTGAGTGGAAGTAAGATTTGAAAGAAAGTGTATGATAGTGTTGGAAAAAAGAGAGATGTATATAATAAAGTTAGAATTTGATTTTTGAAAAAGGGATTTGAAAAGAAAGGAAAAGATTTTGAAAATAATGGAATATAGTACAAAAATTAGTGGGAAACAAAAGATAATAATAATTTACTTGTTACCAGTACAGTCTGAATCCCCGGACTCTGCGCCTGCAAAAGATTTAGTTCTGTACCAATTGCGTCAGTACTATTTATCTGTAAATAAATATCAAATAAATAGTGTGTGCGAAGTAATAAACGGTACTTGGCGTTTGCGTAAGAATAAATCCAACAGCAAGCCAAAATAACGTATAAGAAAAATTCTAAAAACCAAGTATTCATAAATCAGGACATAAAAATCCAAGACTATATGAAACTCTTAATTTTTAGATTGAAGTTTTCTTGAAAAAAGATGCGGGCAAATTTTGGGGTATAACAGATATGATTGGAGAAATCAAGCCTACTGCCTCCAACGGACATCGTTTTATCCTAGTCGTTATTGATTACTTCACAAAGTGGGTAGAAGCAGCCTCGTTTGCTTCAGTCACCAAGAATGTTGTGGCCTGGTTTATCAAGCATAATCTCATTTGTCGGTATGGCATCCCTGAAAGGATCATCACAGACAATGGCACAAATTTAAACAACAGAATGATTACTGAACTCTGCACACAATTCCAGATCAAACATCATAATTCCTCTCCATATCGACCAAAGATGAATGGCACGGTGGAAGCTGCCAACAAGAACATCAAGATGATCATACAAAAAATGACAGTAACCTACAAAGACTGGCATGAGATGTTACCTTTTGCTCTTCATGGTTATCGCACATCAGCGCATACTTCAACAGGGGCAACTCCATTCTCCTTAGTCTATGGTATGGAGGCAGTTCTTCCAATTGAAATTCAGATTCCTTCCCTAAGGATTATGAAAGAAGTTGATCCAGATGAAGACGATTGGATTCAAACTCGATTGGACCAGATAAACTTGATCGATGAAAAGAGGCTCGCAGCTATTTGTCATGGTCAGTTGTACCAAAAGCGTATGATCAAAGCCTTGAACAAGAAAGTCAAAAGTCAGGCATATCAAACTGGTGATTTGGTTGTCAAACGCATCATCTTACCACAAGGTGACCCCAGAGGCAAGTGGACTCCCACTTATGAGGGACCGTTTGTAATCAAGAAAGTATTCTCCGGTGGAGCCATGTTGCTTACCACTATGGATGGCGAGGATTTCCCACACCCTGTAAATGCGGACATAGTCAAAAAGTACTTCGCTTAAAGAAAAGCTCGCTAAGTTGAAAACCTGAAAGGGCGACTTAGGCAAAAAAAATGAGTGTCTCGGTGGATTGAAAACCTGAAAGGGCGATCTAGGGAAAAGTTAGATAAATAATTATCCCGGTAGGCTGAAAACCTGAAAAGGAAGCCTAGGCAAAAGTTAAGGAATAAAGCGTACGACTATGTCCCGTTTGGCTACCTACTCACCTTCAAGATTCAACACATCAAAGGCACCAATCAGTCTAATCACTTTCTTCCAACAAGTGAGGGATGAGATGCTCGAAGACAGATTGGCAATAGCAGAATTGAAACTTGACTCGATTGTTTTCACATAGCTATTTCTCTTTATAAGTACTTTTCAAAGCTTTATGACAATTTCCTACTACTAGGATTTTTGTCTCCTTGTACTAATCAGCCTATTATGGCTCTTTTTCAAAATCAATGCAGCTCATGCTCAAAATCAATGTTTTCACTTTTTCTGTTTTGAATACGTAAACGTCCCAATGATAATTTTGAATGAACATATGCATTTGAATATGATTGATGTTTATAAGAAAAACAGGAATAGCATTCAGGTAATGTCCCAATCATCTGGACATCCTCCCGAAACCAACAGCGGAAGAAAAGTTCCCCAACAGAGATGCGTTTCTCAGCAAATTCCTCAATGAGATTTTTCTCTCCAACAAAGTGATTCGAGAAATCCTATTCCCCAGCAAGGCTTTTCAAGAGCACTATCCCCAGAAGGTGTGGTCTCCACACCAAGGCTTGGTCAAATAGTGCATCGGAGGATTACGCATCTTTGTTATTCCCATTCAAAGGGCATCAAAATCAGAACTTTCAAACTACCCTTCATCCCCAAGCAGTAGTCAAAGATCCCTCAACAGAGTACTCTGGTCCGTGAGGAATTTCCCCAGCTGAGTATACTCGAACAAGATAGCAAAAATCTTCAAACAATCACAATGCCTTCGTTTCCAAAATAGCAAACATGGATTTATTTTCCCAACCAGAAGTTTGATACGCTTTAAATTGCATAAGTCATACATCATACGCATATTCATACACAACATATAATGTTTCATGACAAACGCATACATAACATGCACATTTCTCATTTAGTTTGAGAATCTCAACATATACATTACATGCATCATGACATTGCATGTCACTAACTTGATTTTTTCAGGTGGACGAATATCCTCAGCAAAGTTGTTCTCAATCACATACAGTGTTCCTCTGGATTCTATTCAGACGAACATTCCTCTCAGATATAATCGAATCAAAGATTCATTCTGAAGGGATCTCTCTTTCCAAATCACCTATCAACTCAAAACATGCAACACGGATCTAAGTCGATACCTTGGAAGGTTCCTTAATGATCTACCTTCAGATTTAAGTCGATACCTTGGACGGTTCCTTAATGATCTACCTACAGATCTAAGTGATACATCAAGATCCAAAGCGGATACCTCAGACGGTTCCACAACGATCAATCTTCAAGATCCAAAGCAGATACCTCAGACGGTTCCACAACGATCAATCTTCAAGATCCAAAGCGGATACCTCAGACGGTTCCACAACGATCAATCTTCAAGATCCAAAGCGGATATCTCAGATAGTTCCACAACGATCAACCTTCAAAGATCTAAAGCTGATACCTCAGACAGTTCCTCATAAGATCAACTTTCAAAATCTAGAGCGGAAAAACTTTGGACAGTTCCGTAACGATCAGCCTCCCAGAATTAAAGCGGTAACCTCGGACGGTTCCGAAACGGTCAACACAGAGGTTTTCAAAACCTTCATTAAGATATAATCAATGGATTCATTCTGATGAAAAAACCATCAACACATTTGCCAGATGGCATCTGAAATCCCATCTCAGGTAATGTTTCGATCTGCCAACAACATTTCTCTGACAATATTCAAAATGCAATTTCCAACATCACTTTCGGTGGAGGTAAGTGCAAATTTTCAAGGCATCTAAAATATTCAATCATCTTCTACCTTCAGATTCCAAATAGTCTCTTCAGGTTTAAGAATATTGAATAGGGGCAACTGTTATACCCCAAAATTTGCCCGCATCTTTTTTAGAAAGAAGGCAACAGACTTTTGTCTAAAAATTGGGAGTTTCATATAATCTTGGGTTTTATTTCATAAATATCCTGATTTTATGAATACTCGATTTTTAGAATTTTTCTTATACGGTATTTTAGTTCACTGTTGAATTTGTTCTTACACAAACACCAAGTACTGTTTATTACTTCACACACGCTGTTTATTTGAGATTTATTTGCAGATAAATAGTACTGACGCAATTGGTACAGAATTAATTTTTTTTGCAGGCACAGAGTCTGGGGATTCAGACTGTACTGGTAACGAGTAAATTATTATTAGTTTTTTGTTTCCCACTAATTTTTGTACTATATTCTATTATTTTCAAAATCTTTTCCTTTCTTTTCAAATCTCTTTCTTTCAAAATCAAATCCTAACTTTATTCTATACATCTCTCTTTTCAAACCCTACCATACACTTTCTTTCAAATCCTACTACCACTCAAATTTTCCTTTTTTGTACGGAATCACTTCATTCCCCAACGTCTCTATCCTTCTTTTCACTCTATAAATACCTCTCATTTTTTCCATAAATTCTCACATCAAATTTCAACTCATTTCTCAAACTTCTACCTCATATTTATTTTCTCTTCTTCCCCGGCAAAAATGGCAAAGTGGATGGATACGTGTTTTCTTATGGTCATCACTGTCTTGGTGGTGATCATGTCCTTTTTCTGTTTGCATGGTCCTGAAAAATGCGGACCTGGGTTGTTTACACTCCCGATCATCTATATGTTGTTATTTATAGCATGGGTTTTTAATCGTCATTTTTAAAGTTTGTCGTATCTTTCATTTTTAAATAATGTACCGTTTATTTGTCTTACTGTTCATTATACTATGTAATATTTGTATCGTCAGTATTAAATGTCGTACTATCTGTCGTACTGTAGTTTAATTATCCAGATAATATTATGTGTGTTTATTGCTAGTTAAATATTTATTTTTCTGTGCATTAAATATTTTTCAAGGTTATTATCGGTAATTTTGTTCGCGTACAGTATATTTTATTTATTTATTATGTTTGTGTTTTTTCTAACAACTCATGTAAATAAATTTTCACCATTAACACAACAAAAAAAACAAAAAGAAAAATTAACTTTAACTGTTGAATTTTCACTTTAACTGTTACGTTAATGCCCTAACAGCCAGTTGACACTCAAACCCGCTGACAGTGTAATTCTCCGTGTTTTGTACCATCAATCAAATCAACCTTTTGCATTTCAAAATTCCAAGATTTTTGTTCTAGAAGTCTTCTGATAATCACATGATCAGCAGAGACTCAGCACTGCACAAAAATCAGGTACGCTTAACTGTCTCCTACACGAACAGTCCCTAACTAGGGTTTTTGTTTTTTTCAAGAGAACAAGTTTTTTGAGACCTCAAATGGATTTCATAGACCTCCATATATCTCAAAGTACCACCATACAAATTTTCAAACTTCGATTCGCTCAGACGCACAGTCAGCAGCTCAAACAGTTAACAGACGACCAGTTTGACCGAAAAGTCAACAGACAGTCAAAAATGAAATTTTTGTCAACATCCATATTTTGTCAAAATATTCATCATTTGATCATTGGTTGATCATAATTCATCAAGAAAAGATCAAAAATCAGCAAAGCCCTAAGTTTCAAAATTAGGGTTTTCTCCTAAAAAGTCAACTGATCTTTGGTTGACCATAACTCTCTCCTCGCTCATTCAAAAAATTCCAACCAAAGCTTGTTTTGAAGGAAATTCAATTATATTTCAAATGAAATTGATCCCATGGTCATTGGATTCACCATTTGAAAAATATGAGCTCAGACATTACAGGTCATTTTCAAAGTCAACAAAAAGTGGTATTTTGTCAAAGGCCATAACATCAAGATAACTTCTCCAAATGAAAAACAGTTTCCAAAATAGCTTGTAGAGGACATCTTGAGGTTTCTAAAAAGTACAAGAACTCCTTCATATGATAAAAATGGAGGGATTTATGCCTTGTTGAAGTTGGCTATATTTTGGGAAAATGCATGAAACCAACATTGATCAAAAATGCTTTTTTCCAAAAGGGGCCAAGTTTCCATGATCCAAACATGATTCTAACAATGGTAAGGGCCTCCCACGACCAACCTGAGGCCCATAACATTTTTATTTCTTTTTTGGTTTAATTTTGTTACATTTAAAGTTAAATTGAAAAAGAAATGGTGCAAGATCATTATCCAAAGCTTTGTCTCTTGTTTGAGTCATCAAGATAGCTTATTTTCTGCAACAAAGAGAAGTACAAAGCAGGCCTAGAGCAAGAGAGACCAAGAAAATCAAGCCATGGTAAAAAATTCAAAGATTTTTAATATTTAAAAATCAAAAGTTCAAACAAGCAATCAATGCTTGATAGCTTCAATTTTAAGCACTTCATTGCTTATAAATGAAGTAGAACACTTTAGTAGGAAGACACACACGAATTCAGAACCAATACTATGCTTATACTGCTCTTGTAACAACTTGTAATTTTGAAGAAAATTTGAAATTCAAATTTTAAATTCAAGCTCACTTCAATAAAAACTAAACACTCAAACACGTTCCCTAACCTTCATTGAATATATCCCAATCATTTTCAACGAGAGCACTCAGAATCAAGCTCCATAGCTCACGGTTTGCTCAAACAAAAACTAACCAAAATATCATTATACATGCATATTTAGCACGATGTAATCATATATTTGAACTTGGTTTAATATTCTGATCGTTTCTGGACATTTAATTAAGGTTTGGTCAAGTATTCACGAAGCCACCATTTTAGGGTTCTTGATCTCAAAATTAGGGCTTCTCGAATTAGGCAAAATTACAGGTTCAAAGTGGTCTCATTGAACTCGTATGAACCAGACGAATTGAACCATGGCCTCGCGCCAAATTTTTTCACGTTTTGCTTGTATTCGTTGTTGCACAGGTGTAATAGGTTGAAGTTTTTTACAGCACCTGCAAATGAGCGGTGTAAAAGATCCATTCTAATGAGGAAGACGAGACGTGGCGTACTCTGATTGGTTGGTTTGCGCGCGCGTGTATTTTGAAGTTCAGACCAATCATGTGCTTCACGTTCCACTATCATATCATGTGCCATATGTTTGCAGCCATCTGATTTCATTAATTCAAAATCCAATGCTCACGAATGCACATCCATATCATGGACTCCACTGATTATCACTAGGGGTGGCAAACGGGCATGTCCGGCCCGTTTAGGCCCGCCCCGCAAAAGCCCGCGGAATAACGGGGCGGGGCGTGGCGGGCATATTAGAGAGTGCGGGTCTAAAACTTTGCCCCGCCCCGCAAAAAAGTGAGGGCGGGGCGGGGAAAGCCCACGGGCATTGAACCCTTTAGGCCTAAAAATATTAAAATTGTGTAAAAAAATTCATGCCCGCAAAAGCCCGCAAAAAAAAAAAACGGGGCGGGCACACTTAAGGGAGCGGGCCTAAAACCTCTCCCCGCCCCGTGAAAAAGTGCGGGTAAAACGGGCTTTCCCCGCGGGCCGGGCCCGTTTTTCCACCCCTAATTATCACACAGGAACACAATTAATATATTTTTCTATTTTATTTAATTTTCTTTCAATAATTATTTAAAAAATAGTTTTAAAAATCAGAAAAATATACAAAATATATTTTTAGGATTATAAAATAATCTATTATTTTTTGACATAAAAATATTTTATTTTTCTTGATAATTAAAATATTTTGTTTAATTAATTAGTATATATTTATATATTTGCTTTTTAATTATTTCAACCTATCAAAAAATCAGAAAAAATATGTTCTTTTTATTAAATTAGGTTTATATATTATAGACTAATTTTGTATATATTTAAAATATTTTTCTCTTTAAGTTTAAATTATGTGTGTAATTATTTGTATAATTATATGTTAATTTAACTTAATAATTTCCAAAACAACTTTAAAAAATCCAAAAAAATTAGTTTTATTTTAAAATTAATTAACAAACAATATGAACATATTTTAGACTTAATTTTTAGGTTTAAATTTTATTTCTACCTTTTTCTCATTTTAATTAAATTAATTATGCATTAATTCTAATTAAAATCAACCATCTAAAAATCCAAAAAATACTTCCTTTTATCTTATTGCAATTTAAATTCATAGATAAGTGTATAGGTTGTCAAAATCATGTAAATAGCGTAGTTTACATTTCCCGCAAAATCGATGTAATAGCGTAGATTTATTTTCCGCATTTCCCGCACTTTAATTTCTGTACATATAAAACTGCGTGTATGTCAAAGATAATAACTGAAGCGTTAGGTCACTAACTTCAAAAGATAAAAATATCTGAACCAAAACACAATCACACTTGCACCTCTTAGGGTAATCCCTTTGCTACTCTTTTCAAAAATCAAATTCTACTGTTTCAAATTGCAAATCCAAACTTTTGTTTACATCCGGTCAAAAGAGAATTTTCTAAAAGAAATAGGAAAGGACCTTATAAACTGAGGGTAGATCTCCTAAATTGCTTGCTCAAATCAAAACAACAAATGTCTCACATATTCATTGTTTTTTCAAAACAAAACTTTCAAGAAAGACAATACTTGGTATATATCCAAACCGGGATCATTAGGAAGTTAAAGCTCTTTTTTCAAAACATTTTTCGAAAGATAAAACATTTTGTATACATCCGCACAAGGATCATTACAAAACCAATTTACAAAGGTATTTTAACACCACATACAAGCATTTCAAGGCAAGACAAATGATTCAAACAAAGTGAGCTAAGCAATTAAGAGCCCATGGATAACCATGGATAGAAAGGGGTGCTAATACCTTCCCTTTGTATAATCTACCCCCGAACCCAAAATCTCTTAAAGGTCTTTTTCTGTTTCTTTTATAAACCTTTCCTTAATTGGATAAAATAAAAGTCGGTGGCGACTCTCTGATTTTCAAAAACTCAAAAGTAAAAGAAGAGTCAGTTCGTTTATCTCTCACGAGAGATATAAAAAACCGAGGGCGACAGGTGGTAACAAGATTGGTGGTTTTTGAAGATATTCTTTGATCTTGTCAAAGGCTAATTGGCATTTGTCGTTCCATCTTTCCACTTGATTTTTCTTCAACAATTTGAAGATCGTCACACAAGTAGTAGTCATATGGGCAATAAATCTGGCGATGTAATTCAGACGTTCCAAGAATCCTCTGACTTGTTTCTCGGTACGGAGTATGGGCATTTCTTGAATGGCTTTGACCTTGGCAGGATCAACTTCAATACCTTAGCAGGATAACTTCAATACCTTGGACATATCGGGCCTACTTCTTCGCAGCTTCTGCTTAACTGGAGTGCTACCTTCTTTGATCGGCAGGCGATGGACCACAATATCCGTGTCGAGACCAGGCATATCTTCATAGGACCAAGCGAATATCTCAACATAGTCTTGTAACATTTGAATCAGTCTTTGCATGACACTGTCTTCTAGATCAGCCCCTATCTTGACTTCTTTCTTTTCTTCGTCACTGCCCAGGTTGATAACTTCAATTGGCTCTTCATGCGGTTGTATAGTCTTTTCTTCTTGTTCTAATAGCCTTGCAAGTTCCCTAGGTACTTCACAATCTTCCTCACTTTCTTCCTCAGTTTGGTAGATCGGATTTTCAAAGTCATGACTGGCAATAGCAGAATCGTTATCAACAGGATCCAGAGTGAATGTGAATCTACATTTATTATGTGGGTGTGTGTAAGAACACATATCTATTTTGAAACTGAATAAAGTAAAGAAAGAAAAAAAAGATCACAAAATTTGAATACGCAAACGTCCCATGATTTTATTGAATGAACATGATCATGGTATGACAAACCCTTATAAAAAGGACCAGTGTGCTTCGGGCAAGGCACCTGGCTTTTAAGTTCATGGTTCGATAGTACAGGAACCATTTTTATATTTGAACATATAAACAACAAAAACAGGAAATTGCATTTTCTCCTGATCAAAGGAGATCACATCTTCAGCTTCCCAGTTGTTCAATCCATTGTTGTGAGTAGGGAATATCCAACTGCCCCAGTTGCAGTTGTCTTCTTCGTCTTCCACAGCATTGACTTCTTTGGTGGTGAAATGAGTTGTTGATCCTTCAGGATGAGCAAGATACTCTGCTGGATACGAGAGCCCAGGCTGAGATACTTCTATTGGCTGAGAGAGATAACCGATAAGATCGTCCCATCCAGTTGGGATGATGTCTTTGAGGGAGACTTGTGCATTCTGGGGAACAGTGTACTGCATCAAGAAATCATTCTCGTCATTTGGTGTCTCCCAGGATTCTTCAGGAGCGACAGGGCTTGTGATTATCATATTATCTTCGAAATGGTTGTCCCATCCAGTTGGGGTGATGTCTTCAATGGCGATCTGCGAGCTCAGGGGAGCGGAATACTTCACCATAAAGTCATACTTACCACTTGGTTCTCCCAGTGTATCCCAAACTTCTTTTGGACTAGGTGGACTTTGGTATTGCTCAGTAATGGAACTTGTGAAACTTTTGCAATCTTCAAACTGATCACCCCATCCAGTTGGGACAATGTCTTCAATGGCAATAAAAGAACTCTGAGGAGCATTGTACTTTACTAGAAAATCATACCTTCCGCTTGGTTCTCCTAAAGTATCCCAAACTTTCATGGAAACAGGTGGAACTTCATCTTCAATAGCATTTACTCCTTGGCTGATGAAATATGACATTAATCCTCCAGAACGAGGACTTTGATCGTTCTTTTGAGTTCCATTAGCATAGCCCAGACCTAGCTTATCGAACTTGTAAGGCACATCAAGGAGTTGTCCCCATACTGTGCAACCACCTTCTTCGATTACAGCTTTAGCATCTTTTAGAGAAGCCATTGTCGGAGTTATTTTGGTAACAGGAGTAGCAGAAATATGTTTGGCAGTAGAGACATCTGGAGGGACCACCTCAAAAGATTGGCAGGGGGTTTCGATGAATTCACCATCCATCTCAACATACTTGGAGTTACTCAGGTGGCTAACCACATATTCTTCTTCGCCATAAACTGTGACAACCTTGCCTTTTACCGGATACTTTAACTTCTGATGCAGGGTAGAAGTTACAACGCTTGCCCCATGTATCCAAGGGCGTCCTAGTAAACAAGAGTATGCTGGATGAATTTCCATCACGTAAAAGGCAGAATCAAAGATCTGAGAGCCCACTCTGATTGGGAGCTTAACTTCTCCGTACACTGTTCTTGTTGACTCGTCGAAGGCTCTTACCACAACATCGCTTGGTTGTAACACAACTCCTTTAAAGTCAAGTTTTTCTAGTACTGCTTTTGGTAACACGTTCAAAGAGGAACCATTGTCTACCAGCACATGAGACAGTGTGGTGCCGTTACATTCAATAGAGATGTGTAGGGCTTTATCGTGATTTTTCCCAGCAGGGGTTAAATCAGCATCAGAGAAACTGAGACCGTTATTCACTATTAGACTAGCAACACAATTTTCAAATTGATCGACTGAAATCTCCTGTGGTACATGTGCAGCTTTCAGGAACTTCATCAGGGCCTAGGCATGAGCTTCTGAATACTTTAGCAAAGACAGCATTAAAATTTTTGAAGCAGTGTGCCCCAGTTGTTCGACAATATTGTAATCACGTTTGTAGATGATTTTCAATATTTCCTCCATTTCTTGCCTCGACGGATCTTCAACGGTGACTTCCACCGGTATTTGAACTGGTTCAACTAGTGGCTCTTTGCCTCGAGCGTTGATATCTTGATTAGGAACTGGGACCTGGACTGGATTAGTAGCAACATTTGGGGTAATTTCTGGTGAAAAGATCCTTCCACTTCTCGTAATCTTACTAGTACCCACAATATTATCAACAGTTGGTGTAGTAAAATTAATTGTCGCTTTAGTCAATGTGTCTTGCTTAACTCCATGGACATAAACATTAGTATCATAACTCCACGGGACAGCTTTGTCTGAGGAGTATGGAAATGGAGTCGGACTGGTGATGATTACCAATGCCACTCTGGGTGCAGCAGAAATTTTGAAAGGAGTTTTGGTAGGGATTTTCAATGGTATGTTAGAAACCACTGAGACGTCCTCTATTCTCATCCCATTTGAAAAAACTTCGCATAGATCGTCCATAGAAGGGAGCCTCTCAAACATAATGATACGAAGATCCATCCACTTTTGAATTCCTATTTTCAAATTCTCACAACCATTGGGTAGGTGTGCACAATAAAAGCAATCAGGGTCACAACCTGGAAAGAAACCAGCTCGTATTAGCTTTCTTTTGACTTCAAGGAGCGGAGTTGACAATTCTCTCACATCATAGATATAAATAGTGTCTATGATAGCATTAATGGTCTTGTCGTGCTTTGGCATAGGTGCAGTGATAACATTTGGAGTCTCTGGAGGATCGAACTCAATTTCCCCAGCATCTATCATGTCTTGTATTTTATTTTTCAGGGCCCAACAGTGATCTGCGTCATGTCCTGGTTAGTTAGAATGGTATGCACATGTTGCATCGGGGCGATAACTCGGAGAGGAAGTGTTGACATTCTTTGGAGGGTCTTTCAATGTGATCAGATTTACTTTTAACAAGTGCTGCAATGCTTGAGAGATTGGCATATTGATTCTGGTGAAGTTTCTTCTTGGTGCATTTGGTCGACGCGTATACTTCGGCGGTTGATCTTTTTGAGGTGCAGATGCAGAGATCAGAACAACCCCCACAGATTGGTGATGCTCACTTTTGCGACTTTTCTGACTGTGCATTGCATTGACTTCATTTCTCCCACTGATGGGCCTCTTTGTAGTACCAGAGGAGGAGCCTATTTGAATTTTTCCACTTTGAATACCGCTTTCAAAATGCTCTCCAGTTAATACCAGGTCAGTGAAACCTGACGACGAGCTTCCCAGCAAACGACTGTAGAAAGGGCCAGTTAAAGTACCCATGAACATGTCGACCAACTCAAGATCAGATAAGGGTGGTTGAACCCTTCCAGCTAGATCTGTCCACTTTTGTGCATACTCTTTGAAACTTTCTTTCGGTGCCATAGTCATGCCTCGTAGTTGAGTACGGGTTGGTGCAAGGTCTGCGTTGTATTGATACTGTTTGTAGAAAGCAGCAGCCAGATCTTCCCAGGTGTGAACTTTTGCACTTTCCAGTTGGTAGTACCACTCGAGTTGTGTACCCGACAGATTTTCCTGGAAGAAATGAATCCACAATTTGTTATATGTTGTATGAGGTAGTATCTTCCTCACATAGGACCTTAGATGCAGCTTTGGGCAAGAGACTCCATCATACTTTGCAAAGACATGAACTTTGAACTTTGGAGGGATAACAATATCTGAGACGAGTCCAAGATCATTGAAGTCTAAACCAGGTATTTTTGTATCTCCATAGCTTTCATGCGTTCTTCCAACAGCTGGTATTTGTTATCACCCGGTTCGTCTTCGGAATGATAATCTTCTTCTTTAGAAGAGAGGGAGTGTTTGGCAGAACCCTGGTTGCTGTGATTGTCTCCTTGATCACCTTCACCGACTATTTCAGGGATCGGCGCCTTTTTAGACCTCTTGACTGGGATTTTGACTTTCCTCGCAAGGTGACTTAAGCCTACAGATCCTTTGGGCTTCTTTTTCTTCTTGATCATCAGGGCTTTCAGTTCCTGTTGCCCCTTTGCTAGCTCCAGAATTGCTATCTGAACTTGAGCGTTCTGTGCTTCGAGATTCTTGATGCTTGTTTCAGAATCCATCCCTTCTAACTGAAATAAACAGCGAGGAGATAAGACACCTGTTATGTGAACTTGTTATGCAATGTTTATGAATGAAATGTATATGCAATGTTTTCAAGGATCTTAGAATTTAGATTTGTTTAAACAAAAGAGAAACAAACATTTATTAGTCAAACAATTTATTTCTTTTTTTTCTTTTCTTTTGTCTCTTTTTTTCTTCTTTTTTCTTTGCCTCTTTCGGGCTTACAAGATAAAATAAAGAAAATAAAGGATTCTTCAAGCCTCCCATGGACGCTTTCTCTTTGCTCCCAAGAACGTGTTGATCTGTTGCTCTTCTTGGAGTTGTCTGGTGAGCTCCAACACTTTCCTCTCATAGTCTTGACAGTATGCTTTGAAGGTGTCTCTTTCTTCTCTTAGTTGAACCCAAGATTTCTGCAGCTCTTCCAGGTCAGTTGGCATGTCCGGATGTAGAATAACTCGAGGTTCGTCCCCTTCGACTTCTGGCTCAATAGTCATAGGTAGAATAGCGGGATATGGCATGATGATCTTCTGAGCACGCACCCATTTGAGGTAAGGCTCCATGGGAATAGAGTTCCATTGTCCTAAAGTCTTGCTTTCTCCTTTGTAGACATTGCCCCACGCATGTATAAACCTTCGTCGATATATTTGGGAATCGTCTTCGTAGTCGAACACAATGCCACGGATAATCATGTCATTAGGATCGTTTCTTCGTGCATATCCAAATTGGCGCAAAGCTTAAAGAGGGGTTGTAAGTGATGCCTCCCCTGTTGCCAAGGAGTGGCACATTAGGGTACTCCCTACAATGGTCAATGAGAGTGATGTCTCTTTGAAAGAAGTTGTTCCACCGGATATCTGAATGAGACAAAGACATAATCCTGCGAGACCATTGCATCCTTTGTTCGTTTCTCAACACTGATCGGGGAAGGTGTAATGTAAACCATCTAGCCAGTAGGGGTACACAGCACATAAGAGTTCCTCGTTTCTTCATGGTACGAGTGTGTAAAGAATGTAGAATGTCTCCCAGCAAACTAGGTACCGGATTGTGGGTTAAGAAAATGTTGATAATGTGTACACTTATGAATTGGTCGGGATTAGGGAATAAAACCAACCCATAAATCAAAAGAGCCACAAATTCTTTAAAAGCTTGGTAACTTCTGTTTTTTAGTAGTAATCGAGCCTTTTCCATTAAGAACTTAGCAAGCAAACCCTTGACTCCACTCTTTGTTTCCCAATTGGACTCGATTTCTGACTTTCATAAATGTAAGGCAGCAGCAATGATTTCAGGTTTTGGAATCTTTTCTAAACCAGTGAAAGGTAATTGATCTCGAATAGGTAACCCAATTAGTTCATAGAACTCTTCCAAGGTGGGTACTAGCTGGTAATCAGGAAATGTAAAACAATGATGTTCGGGATCAAAGAATTGGAACAGGACCCGTATCATGTCTTCTTCAAATTTTGAGGTAACCAAATGGAGTAGGTGACCGTGCTTTTCAGTGAATTGAGCATTTCTGGGAAATTCTGATATTAAGCCCTTAAGTTCAGATGGTACTGTTGAGATGTTGATCCGGATATAATCTCTGGTAGCGGGAGCCATTACCTGTAACAACAGAACAAAGGTAAACTCTTCGATCCTTGAAATGATTAGTGAGAAAATGATATGTTTATGATGCTTATGATGTTATGATGTCAAACATGTGGCACACACAAACAAATCACACAATAGCCTTAGGTTTAAAGGCTTACATGAGGTTGATAGGTGATACCCTCCCCGCTGAAGTTGAGTTGGTTTAAACCTGTCTTAAAATAGTATTCGGGTTCTATGATCCTTGGAGACAACATCTCAATACGGCGCTCGGAAGGCCGATCAAAACATTCCTCGAGGATAACTAACTTCGATCAATTTCAAAGCTAGTCACTTAATAGGCCATAAGTCAAGTTCAACTAAAGGTTCTAAGACAAATTAGTGTTTAATGACATTTCGGAAGCCTAACATACTCCTTGATCGTTTTCAAGGGATATCAGTACAGACCAAAGTGTCGCACTAACAGTGACTACCAGATCAACCATATCGGTACATGCCGTACAGTTTCCTTGGTCTATTGTCATATACTTAAGGTATCTCGAGATTCGGGTTAGAATCTTTCACACAAGTAAATACCCAAACAAACTTTTGAAAAATAGAACAATCAAGACAAGCAATTGAAAACATCGAAGTGATCTAAACTCTAAGGTAATCCCTTTTGAAAACATTTTGTTTTTGAATCTCCCCAGCAGAGTCGCCAGTTCTGATGTCCTCGGTTTTTTCTCGTGAGATACAAAGTGAAAAAAGATCTTTAACTTCGTAATGATCCTTGTTTGGATATATACAAAATGTTGTCTTTTTTTGAAAATTTTGTTTTGAAAAACAGTGAATATGTGAAACATTTGTTGTTTTGATTTGAGCAAGCAATTAGGAGATCTACCCTAAATTTATAAGGTCCTTTCCTATTTTCTTTTAGAAAATTTTCTTTGACTAGATACAGAAAGAAATTATTTGAATTGTATTTGAAACAGTAGAAATGGTTTTGAAAAGAGTAACAGAGGGATTACCCTAAGAGGTGCAAGTGTGATCATGTTCTGATTCAGATATTTTTGTCTTTTGAATTTAGTGATCTAGCGCTTCAGTTATTATCTTTGACATACATGCAGTTTTATATGTACAGAAATTAAAGTGCGGGAATGTAAAATGCGGAAAATAAATCTACGCTATTACATCGATTGTGCGAGAAATGTAAACTACGCTATTTACATGATTTTGACAACCTATACACTTATCTATGAATTTAAATTGCAATAAGATAAAGGGAAGTATTTTTGGATTTTTTTAGATGGTTGATTTTAATTAAACTTAATGCATAATTAATTTAATTAAATGAGAAAAAGGTAGAAATAAAATTTAAACCTAAAAATTAAGTCTAAAATATGTTCATATTGCTTGTTAATTAATTTTAAAATAAAATTATTTTTTTTTTGGATTTTTGAAGTTGTTTTGGAAATTTATTAAATTAATTAATATATAATTATGCAAATAATTATACAAATAATTAAAGCTTAAAGAGAAAAATATTCTAAATATGTACAAAATTAGTTTATAATATATAAACTTAATTTAAATAAAAAGAAAATATTTTTTTTTGATTTTTTTTGATAGGTTGAAATAATTAAAAAGCAAATATATAAATATATACTAATTAATTAAACAAAATATTTTAGTTATCAAGAAAAATAAAATATTTTTGTGTCAAAAATTAATATAGCAATTTATCAACCTAAAAATATTTTTTGTGTATTTTTCTGATTTTTAAAACTATTTTTAAATAATTTTGCAAAGAAAATTAAATAAAATGAAAAATATAAAACTCATGATCAAGTGTGGCTGATGGGAAAGTCCATGACATGGACTGGCAGTCAAGGGCGTTGGATTAGATGATTGGATTGATCATGTGGTCACCAAGCGAGGATGCATGACACGTATAGAACCTGCAAAGCACTGAATCAGAGATTTTAAAAAAAATAAAACGCGCGCGCTCTGGCCATTGGGGGGAAGCCATGTCTCATCTTCTTCCTCAGATCACATCTTTTACACCGTTCTTTTGCAGAGAGTTGTAAAATCTTCAATCTATTACACCTGTGCAACACGAATAGGGGTTAGACACAAAAGAAATTTGACGCGAGGTCATGGTTTGATTTGTCTAGTTCATACAAGTTCAATGGTACCACTTAGAACCTGTAATTTTGCCTAAATCGTGAATCCCTAATTTTGAACTCAAGAACCCTAAAATGGTGATTCCTCGTATAGGTGTCCAAACACCAATTAAGTTTCCAGAAACGTTCAGAGCACCTATCTAAACATAAATATGCATTTACATCTTGCTAAACATGCATGTATGATTGAATTCGTGTTAGTTTTTATTTGTGCAAACTGTGAGCTATGGTGGATGATTTTGAGTGCTTTGCTTGCTGTAAATGATTGGGTTATATTCAGTGGAGGTCAGGGAACGTGTTTAAGTGTTTAGTTTGTATTGAAATGAGCTTGAACTTAAAATTCAAATTTCAAAGTTCTTTCAAGATTTCAAGTGGTTACAAGAGTGATACAAGCATAGTATTGATTCAGATTTCGTGTGTGTGTGTCTACTGAAGTATTCTAGTCCATTTATAGGCCATGGAAGTGCTGCAAACTTAAGCTATCAAGCATTGATTGCTTTTGAACTTTTGAATTTTTAAATAATAAAAACTTTGAATTCTTTGGCCATGGCTTTGAATTTCTTCATCCCTCTAGCTCTAGGCCTGCCATGTACTTCTATGCTGCAGAGTTGAATCAATTTTGATGGCTTTTGCTTAAGAACAAAGCATTGTATCATTATCTCACACCATTTCTTTTTTAATTTAACTATATATGTAATAAAATTAAACTAAAAAAGAACTAAAAATGTTATGGGCCTTAGGTTGGTCGTGGGAGGCCCTTAGCATAATTAGAATCATGTTTGGATCATGAAAACTTGGCCTCTTTTGGAAAAAAACATTTTTGATCAATGGTGGTTTCATGCATTTTCCCAAAAAATAGCCAACTTCAACAAGGCATAAATCCCTCAATTTTGATCATATGAAGGAGTTCTTGAACTTTTTAGAAACCTCAAGATGTCCTCTACAAGCTACTTTGGAAACCTTTTTTCATTTGGAGAAGTTATCTTGATGTTATGGCCTTTGACAAAAACCCACTTTTTGTTGACTTTGAAAATGACCTGTAATGTCTGAGCTCATATTTTTCAAATGGTGAATCCAATGACCATGGGATTAATTGAATTTGAAAGATAATTGAATTTCCTTCAAAACAAGCTTTGGTTGGAATTTTTTGAATGAACGAGGAGAGAGTTATGGCCGGTCAAAGTTCAGTTGACTTTTTAGGAGAAAACCCTAATTTTGAAACTTAGGGTTTTGTTGATTTCTGATCTTTTCTTGATGAATTATGATCAACCATTGATCAAATGATTAATCTTTTGACAAAATATGGATGTTGACAAAAAATTCATTTTTTACTGTCTATTGACTTTTCGGTCAAACTGGTCGTCTGTTGAGTGTTTGAGCTGCTGACTGTGCGTCTGAGTGAATTGAAGTTTGAAAATTTGTATGGTGGTACTTTGAGACATATGGAGGTCCATGAAATCCATTTGAGGTCTCAAAAAACTCGTTCTCCTGAAAAAAACAAAAACCCTAGTTAGGGAATGTTTGTGTAGGAGACAGTTAAACGTACCTGATTTTTATGCAGTGCTGAGTCTCTGCTGATCATGTGATTATCAGAAGACTTCTAGAACAAAAATCTTGGAATTTTAAAATGCAAAAGATTGATTTGATTGATGGTACAAAACACGGAGAATCGTGCTGTCAGCGGGTTTGACTGTCAACTGGCTGTCCGGGCATTAACGTAACAGTTAAAGTGAAAACTTAACTGTTAAAGTTAATTTTTTCTTTTTGTTTTTGTTGTTGTGTTAATGGTGAAAATTTATTTACATGAGTTCTTAGAAAAACACAAAACATAATAAATAAATAAAATATACCGTACGTGAACGAAATTACCGATAATAACCTTGAAAAATATTTAATGCACAGAAAAATAAATATTTGACTAACAGAAAACACACATAATATTATCTTGATAATTGAACGACAGTACGATAGATAGTACGATATTTAATACTGACAGTACAAATATTACATAATATAATGAACAGTACGACAAATAAAATAAACGGTACATTATTTGAAAGCGAAAGATACGACAAACTTTAAAAATGACGATTAAAAACCCATGCTATAAATAACAACATATAGATGAACGAGAGTGTAAGCAACCCAGGTCCGCATTTTTCAGGACTATGTAGACAGAAAAAGGACATGATCACCACCAAGACAGTGATGACCATAAGAAAACACGTATCCATCCACTTTGCCATTTTTGCCGGGGAAGAAGAGAAAATAATTATGAGATAGAAATTTGGGAAATGAGTGAAATTTGCTGTGAGAATTTATGGAAAAAAAATGAGAGGTATTTATAGAGTGAAAAGAAGGATAGAGACGTTGGGGAATGAAGTGATACCGTACGAAAAAGGAAAATTTGAGTGGTAGTAGGATTTGAAAGAAAGTGTATGGTAGGGTTTGAAAAGAGAGATGTATAGAATAAAGTTAAGATTTGATTTGAAAGAAAGAGATTTGAAAAGAAAGGAAGAGATTTTGAAAATAATAGAAGAGATTTTGAAAATAATAATATAGTACAAAAAATTAGTGGGAAACAAAAACTAATAATAATTTAATTGTTACCAGTACAGTCTGAATCCCCGGACTCTGCACCTGCAAAATTTAATTATGTACCAATTGCGTCAGTACTATTTATCTACAAATAAATCTCAAATAAACAGCGTGTGTGAAGTGGTAAACAGTACTTGGCTTTTGTGTAAGAATAAATTCAACAGCGAACCAAAATAACGTATAAGAAAAATTTAAAAAACCGAGTATTCATAAAATCAGGATATTTATGAAATAAAATCAAGATTTCATGAAACTCCCAATTTTTATACTGAAGTCTGTTGCCTTCTTTCTGGAAAAAAATGCGGGCAAATTTTGGGGTATAACAGTTGCCCCTATTCAATCTTCTTAAACATGAAGAGACCGATTGGAATCTGAAGGTAGAAGATGATTGAATATTTAGATTCCTTGAAAATTTGCACTTACCTCCACCGGAAGTGATGTTGGAATTTGCACTGAGTGTTGTCTGAGAAATGTTGTTGGCAGATCGAAACATTACCTGAGATGGGTTTTCAGATGCCATCTGGCGAATGTGTTGATGGTTTGTTCATCAGAATGAATCCATTGATTATATCTTGATGAAGGATTTGAAAACCTCTGCGTTGACCGTTTCGGAACTGTCCGAGGTTACCGCTTTAAATCTTGGAGGTTGATCGTTACGGAACTGTCCAAAGTTTTTCCGCTTTAGATTTTGAAAGTTGATCTATGTGGAACCGTCTGAGGCATCAGCTTTAGATCTTTGAAGGTTGATCGTTGTGGAACTGTCTGAGGTATCCGCTTTGGATCTTGAAGATTGACTGCTTTAAGGAACCGTTTAAGGTATCGACTTAGATCTGAAGGTAGATCATTAAGGAACCGTCTAAGGTATCGACTTAGATCTGAAGGTAGATTATTAAGGAACCGTCCAAGGTATCGACTTAGGTCTGTGTTGCTTGTTTTGAGTTGATAGATGATTCGAAAAGAGAGATCTCTTCAGTTTGAATCTTTGGTTTGATTATATCTGAGAGGAATGTTCGTCTGAATAGAATCCAGGGGAACACTGCATGTGATTGAGAATAACTTTGCTGTGAATATTCGTCTACCTTAAAAATCAAGTTAGAGACATGCCATGTCATGATGCATGTAATGCATATGTTGAGATTCTCAAACTAAACGAGAAACGTGCATGTTATGTATGCGTTTGTCATGAAACATCATATGCTACGTATGAATATGCGTATGATGTATGACTTATGCAATTTAGAGCGTATCAAACTTCTGGTTGGGAAAATAAATCCCTGCTTGCTATTTTATAAACGAAGGCATTGTGATTGTTGATGATCTTTGCTATCTTGTTCGAGTACACTCAGCTGGGGAACTTCCTTATGGACCAGGGTGTTCTGTTGAGGGATATTTGACTACCGTTCGAGGATGAAGGATAATTTGAAAGTTCTGATCTTGATGCACCTTGAGTGGGAATAAGAAAAATGTGTAATCCTCCGATGCACTATTTGACCAAGCCTCGGTGCGGAGGATCACACCTTCTGGGGATAGTGATCTTGAACAGCCCTGCTGGGGAATAAGGTTTCTCGAATCACTTTATTGGAGAGAAAAATCTCATTGATGATTCTGCCGAGAAACGTATCTCTGTTGGGGAACTCTTCTCCCGATGCTGGTTTCAAGATGTCCAGATGATTGGGACATTACCTGAATGCTATTCCTGTTTTTCTTATAAACATCAATCATATTCAAATTCATATGCTCATTCAGAATTATCATTGGGACGTTTACGTATTCAAAACAGAAAAAGTGAAAACATTGATTTTGAGCATGAACTGTATTGATTTTGAAAGAGAGCCATAATAGGCGGATTAGTACAAGGAGACAAAAATCCTAGTAGTAGGAAATTTTCATAAAAATTTGAAAAGTACTTATAAAGGGAAATAGCTATGTGAAAACAATCCAGTCAAGTTTCGACTCTGCTATTGCCAATCTGTCTTCGAGAGTTTCATCCCTCACTTGTTGGAAGAAAGTGATTGGACTGATTTGTGCCTTTGATGTGTTGAACCTTGAAGGTGAGTAGGTAGCCAAACGGGACATAGTCGTATGCTTTATTCCCTAACTTTTGCCTAGACTGCCTTTTCAGATTTTCAGCCTACCGGGATGATATTTATTTTTTAGTCTCTAACTTTTGCCTGGATCGCCCTTTCAGATTTTTAATCCACCGAGACGCTCATTTTTGCCTAAGTCGCCCTTTCAGGTTTTCAACTTAGCGAGCTTTTCTTTAAGCGAAGTACTTTTTGACTATGTCCGCATTTACAGGGTGTGGGAAATCTTCGCCATCCATAGTGGTAAGCAACATTGCTCCGTCGGAGAATATCTTCTTGATTACAAATGGTCCCTCATAAGTGGGAGTCCACTTGCCTCTGGGATCACCTTGTGGTAAAATGATGCGTTTGATAACCAAATCACCGGTTTGATATGCCTGACTTTTGACTTTCTTGTTGAAGACTTTGATCATACGCTTTTGGTACAACTGACCATGACAAATAGCTGCGAGCCTCTTCTCATCAATCAAGTTTATCTGGTCCAACCGGGTCTGAATCCAATCGTCTTCGTCTAGATCAGCTTCTTTCATAATCCTTAGGGAAGGAATCTGAATTTCAATTGGAAGAACTGCCTCCATACTATAGACTAAGGAGAATGGAGTTGCCCCTGTTGAAGTATGCGCTGATGTGCGATAACCATGAAGAGCAAAAGGTAACATCTCATGCCAATCTTTGTAGGTTACTTTCATCTTTTGGGTGATCTTCTTGATGTTCTTGTTGGCAGCTTCTACCGCGCCATTCATCTTTGGTCGATATGGAGAGGAATTATGATGTTTGATCTGGAACTGCGTGCAAAGTTCAGTAATCATTTTGTTGTTTAAATTTGTGCCATTGTCTGTGATGATCCTTTCAAAGATGCCATACCGAAAAATGAGATTGCGCTTGATAAACCGGGCCACAACGTTCTTGGTAACTGAAGCAAACGAAGCTGCCGCTACCCACTTTGTGAAGTAGTCAATAGCGACCAGGATAAAGCGATGTCCGTTGGAGGCAGTAGGTTTGATTTCTCCAATCATATCAATACCCCACATTGCAAAAGGCCAAGGATACCCTGCTTAATCTCATCACGGAGACCGTTCTTGAACTTGACGCATTTCGAGAATTCACTAGCTTCATCATTGTTGTAGTGAATGTAGTACTTTGCCAACTCAACGAACTTCGAAGCATACTCTGGTACTGTCATGCTCCCTTGAACTAGTTCCAAAAATTCAATTTCCTTTCGACCTCTTACGTCTTCAGGAAAGTACCTTCTCAAAAATTCCCTCTTGAACACAGCCCAAGAAATAGCCACACCATCAGCTTCTAGTTCAGTCCTGGTAGTCATCCACCAGTTGTCAGCTTCTTCAGACAACATCTGAGTACCATATCTCACCTTCAGATCTTCAGCAGAATCGATGACTCTAAAGATTCTCTCGATCTCCTTAAGCCACTTCTGAGAACCTTCAGGATCATGCGTGCCCTTGAACAATGGAGGATTGTTTCTCTGAAAACTGTTCAGCTGCCTGTCAGCACCAATCGTAGCTCCATTGGCATTTCCTCCCAGCACACCAGCAATCATGCCCAGAGCCTCAGCGATAGCATCATCGTTTCCTCCTCCTCTTCCAGCCATTGTTCTGCTTAAATCACAACCAATTTAATCAAAACAGAAGTATCGACAGTTAACTCTTACTAGTCGCATACACAGGAAAACAAAACTGACACTAACTCTGGTCATAACGACCGACTATGCTCTGATACCACTATTGTAACACCCCTTACTAACCCCGCGGCAATTTAAACAAATATTCAGAGTACATGAAATAAGGGTGTCACAATTCATAATAAATAAACATCATTCAGTCATGTCATGCATCCACTGAGGTAATCATCATAAATTAAAATGTTTCATGTTAACACAGCGGAAATTTAATCAAACGGACTAAGTTTAACATCTTTAAAACTTATCCTTCAAACATCAAAACATAACTAGAGTCATAATCATAAACTCCAAACAATCGCGTCCCCAGTGTTACAACTACCAGAGCATGACACCTGACACTAACTAAAACACTGACTCATAAGCTAATCCTCACCGAGTCGAACAACCGCTATCCTCAATCTGAAAATGATAACATGTAAGGGTGAGTCTCATCATAATTAACAAATGCTATAAGGTTATAAAGCAATAACACATCACAGTTGCATCATTCACCCAATTGTTTCATAAACAGACATTCAAAACAAGTCAAACAATAATCAACACGTCATCAACATTTACAACACTGGAATACATCCAATCATGTTATAAATTATGCATATGTATGAACTGACACTATGCATGTGGTACCAACATCATCAAATGGGAATAACCCATGACCGGTCCAACATCATCAAGATACGGCCCTGCCAGCACACATTCCGCACAATGGGAATCATGTCCTTCATTGATCCAACACACCCTCATGGATACAGTATCATCAATGAACATGAATGAATGCAACATATACAACATACTTATACCATCAACATCATCATCATCATCAAGTATGTTCATATACATTAACATCATTCAATCACAATTCCATCATCATCATCAAGTATGTTCATATATATTAACATCATTCAATCACAATTCCATCATCATCATCATATAGAAAACATATACGTATTTACACCAATCATCATCATCAATAAGGAATAGTATACATGTATTCTCATCATTCTACAACCAATCAATCATCATCATATAGATTATTCTATAAGGTTCATTTAGCTCGAAACGGCACATCAAACGGACCAACAGTTAAAAAGTTATGCATCTTTGAACTTTTAAAATATCACAAACATCAACAGCACGCGGCGCCATCTTGGTTCGCGGCGCGAACTGAGTGTCCCAGAAATCCTTGGCTCTCTGCCAAGCTATTCGCGGCGCAAACATCTGCACGCGGCGCGAAGCGAGAAAAAGTTACGCCTTCGCGGCGCCAACACGTGTACGCGGCGCGACCTGTGCGTATCACAACTTCCTGGCATTCTTCCCATCTGTTCGCGGCGCAACCTATGTACGCGGTGCGAACCGGTAATTTCAGAAACCCCAACCTGCAGAAAACAACATTCTACACATTCCAAACTCACCCAATTCATACCAGTACGAACCTAGGGAAATGGAATGCACAAACAACACAAGATACACCTCATAATACACCAATTACGCATCAATTGAGACCATAACAACACAGACATCATGGATTCAAACATAGAGATCATGCATCATACAATTTGACTCAATCCCTAAACCTATCATATGACTCAATCGACCCGAATTCTACATCTATTCAGTATTATCAACCCCTAACCCGATAATAGATGATAATCGGATAAGTCCCCCCTTACCTTAGCCAAATTCTTGAACTCTTCCCCTTTCTCTGCTTCTGCACTTTCACGTTCTTCCTCTCTTCTCCTCTTTTGCTCGTTTCACGTTCTTTCTCTAATTTTCTCTTTTTCCTTCTTTTATGAAAAACAATATAATTTAGTAAAAAGGCCTTGTGACTAACACCCCTCCTTTTACTAACACTACCTCGGCCCAACTCTATTATTTTTCCATAATTTTTAGAGAAATGCCAAATAATTCCAATAAAATAATTTAAATCCCAATTAAATTTAATCAAGGAAAATTACGGATGTTACAACTCTCCCCCACTAAAAGAGTTTTCGTCCTCGAAAACATACCTTAAGCAAAGAGTTCCGGATAGGAATCTTTCATTTGACTTAGGGTTTCAACCGTTAAGTTGTCTTTAACCTGCACATCATCCACTTGGATCACGTGGGACGAATCCGAAATGTATTTACTCAATTGAGACACATGAAATACATCATGCAAGTTGGCAAGCATCGGCGGTAAAGCAATACGATATGCCACTTCCCCCACTCTTTCACAAATTTGGAATGGTCCAATAAAACGCGGAGTCAACTTCTTTGACTTCAAAGCTCGACCAATACCCGTCATAGGAGTAACCTTCATAAACACATGATCTCCCTCTTGAAATTCAAGTGTCTTCCTTCTTTTATCATAATAACTCTTCTGACGACTCTAAGAAGCTTTCATCTTCTCTTGAATCATCTTAATCTTCTCCGTAGTCTGTTGTACAATTTCTGGTCCAATCATAGCACTCTCACCAGCTTCGTACCAACACAATGGAGTTATACATCTCCTACCATACAATGCCTCAAACGGAGCCATACCTATACTCGAATGAAAACTGTTGTTGTAAGTAAATTCAACCAAAGGCAGATAACTATCCCAAGCACCTCCTTTTTCTAATACACAAGCACGTAACAAATCTTCTAACGACTGAATTGTCCTCTCAGTCTGTCCATCCGCCTGTGGATGATAAGCAGAACTCAATCTCAGCTTAGTACCCAAAGCCTTCTGCAAACCTTCCCAGAACTTAGATGTAAATCTCGGATCTCTGTCTGACACGATACTCGAAGGAATACCATGTAGACTGACTATCTTCTCAATATATTGTTGAGCCAGCTTTTCCATCGGATAATCCATTCTTACCGGTATAAAATGTGCAGACTTCGTCAACCTGCCCACCACGACCCAGATAGCTTCACAATTCTTAACAGTTCTCGGCAGACCCGAAACAAAATCCATCGATATGCTATCCCATTTCCACTCAGGAATAAACATCGGTTGCATAACTCCAGATGGCTTCTGATGTTCAACCTTTGACTTCTGACACTTCAAACAAGAATACACAAACTCAGCAATTTCTTTCTTCATTCCAGGCCACCAAAACAGCTTTCTCAAATCATGATACATCTTGGTAGCACCAGGATGAATACTTAATCCACTACGGTGTCCTTCTTCTAAAATACTTCTTCGAAGTTCAGCAACATCAGGAACACAAACTCTGTCACCAAACCTCAGTAACCCATTCTCGTCAACTCTGAATTCACCGCCCTTGTCTTGGTTAATCAAAGTCAACTTGTCGACTAATTCGACATCAGCCTTCTGACCTTCTATGATCTCTTCAATAATACCACTGGTCAGCTTCAGCATACCCAACTTAACACTAGTAGGAGTACCTCCACATACCAAACTCAAGTCTCTAAATTGTTCGATCAAATCCAATTCCTTCACCATTAGTATGACCATATGCAAAGTCTTCCTACTTAAAGCATCAGCAACAACGATTGCCTTACCCGGATGGTAATTCAAACTAAAATCATAATATTTAAGGAATTCCAACCATCTTCTCTGCCTCATATTCAGTTCTTTCTGGTCAAAAAGATACTTCAGACTCTTATGATCACTAAACACCTCAAACCTCGAACCATACAAATAATGTCGCCACAACTTCAAAACAAAAACTACCGCTGTCAACTCTAAATCATGAGTCAGATAATTCCTTTCATGCACTTTGAGTTGTCTTGACGCATAAGCGACCACTTGTTGATTATGCATCAGCACACAACCTAAACCCATCAACGAAGCATCACAATAAACCACAAATGATTCTGTCGGATTCGGCAAAATAAAAATAGGAGCACTAGTCAACCTCTTCTTCAGCTCTTGGAATCCTTCCTCACATTTTACATCCCAAATAAAAGCCTGACCCTTCCTAGTCAATTTAGTCAACGGCAATGCTAACTTTGAAAGTCCTTCAATGAACTTCCAGTAATAACCTGCAAGACCAAGAAAACTACGGATTTCGGAAACTGACTTCGGAGCTTCCCACTGAGATACAACCATTATCTTGGTAGGATCGACAGCAATACCATTCTTGGAAATCACATGTCCAAGAAAACTGACCTCTTCTAACCAAAATTCACACTTCGACAGTTTGGCAAAAAGCTGCTTCTCTTTTAACAACTCCAACACAGTTCTGAGATGTTCCGCATGTTCTTCCTCGCTCTTAGAATATATTAGGATATCATCTATAAACACCACCACGAACTTATCGAGATAAGGATGAAATACCTTATTCATATACTCCATAAATACACTAGGTGCATTAGTAACCCCAAACGGCATTACCAAATACTCATAATGCCCATACCTTGTTCTGAAAGTAGTCTTCTGAATATCATCGTCTTTCACACGAATCTGGTGATACCCATACCTCAGATCAATCTTACTAAATACACATGCTCCAACCAGTTGATCCATCAAGTCATCAATTCTCGGCAAGGGATACCGATTCTTGATAGTAACCTTGTTCAATTGCCTGTAATCCACACACAACCTTATTGAACCCTCTTTCTTCTTCACTAGCAACACAGGTGCACCCCACGGAGAAACACTAGGACGGATGAATTTCTTCTCAAGTAATTCTTCCAACTGGTTCTTCAGTTCACTCAACTCAGATGGCAACATACGATACGGTGCCATCGATACTGGACTAGTTCCCGGAATCAATTCAATGGAAAACTCTACTTCTCTTTCTGGTGGTAATTCATTCACTTCTCCTGGAAAAACTTCTGGAAAATCACATACCACGGGTAGTTCGCTACTCACCACTCTTTCCTCCGAATTCTCCAATTGAAACAACATAAACACCGCTGCACCGTTCTTGATAGCTTCATCCACCTGTCTAGCTGTCATCTCTAGATCACTAGAACTAACTCCTTCGGGAAAGATTACTGTCTTCGAAAAACAGTTGATGTGAACATGGTTAAATTCTAACCAATTCATCCCCAGGATTACATCGAGTTGTTTCAACGGAAGGCACACTAAGTCCATCCCGAATTCTCTACCAAAAATGTCAACGGGACAATTCAAGCATGCAGACGAAGTAGTTACTGAACTCGACACTGGAGTATCAATAACCATACTTCCATTTATTTCATATATTTCCAAATTCAACCTATTAGCACAATCCAAAGAAATAAAAGAATGAGTTGCTCCAGTATCAATAATCGTAACTAAAGGTGTGCCATGAATAAAACATGTACCTTTAATTAGTCGATCCTTCGGAGTGATCTCTGATCCAGACAAAGCAAAAACCTTTCCTCCAGCTTGGTTCTTCTTCGGTTTAGGACACTGTGGGCTAATGTGACCCTCTTCACCACAATTGTAACAAGTCACAATCTTTTTCTTACAATCAGCGGCAACATGACCCACTTCTTCACACTTGAAGCACTTCTTCTGGTTCAGCTTGCACTCATTCCTACGGTGCCCGACCTCACCACAGTTATAGCACCTGACAAAATCACTGGAGTCTCCCCCACTAGGCTTCTCCCAACCACCAGTCTTTGGATTACCTCTACCATATGGCTTACCCTTATCCATAGGCTTCTTCCCTTTTCTGTCAACTAACTCGCGAGAGTGAGATGACTTCAGCTTGAGATTATCTTCCTCGAAGATCCTACTATAGTCCACCAAGTATACAAATCTCCGGATCCTCTGATATCTGATACCCTACTTAATCTCATCACGGAGACCGTTCTTGAACTTGACGCATTTCGAGAATTCACTAGCTTCATCATTGTTGTAGTGAATGTAGTACTTTGCCAACTCAACGAACTTCGAAGCATACCCTGGTACTGTCATGCTCCCTTGAACTAGTTCCAAAAATTCAATTTCCTTTCGACCTCTTACGTCTTCAGGAAAGTACCTTCTCAAAAATTTCCTCTTGAACACGGCCCAAGAAATAGCCACACCATCAGCTTCTAGTTCAGTCCTGGTAGTCATCCACCAGTTGTCAGCTTCTTCAGACAACATGTGAGTACCATATCTCACCTTCAGATCTTCAGCAAAATCGATGACTCTGAAGATTCTCTCGATCTCCTTAAGCCACTTCTGAGCACCTTCAGGATCATGCGTGCCCTTGAACAATGGAGGATTGTTTCTCTGAAAACTGTTAGCTGCCTGTCAGCACCAATCGCAGCTCCATTGGCATTTCCTCCCAGCACACCAGCAGTCATGCCCAGAGCCTCAACGATAGCATCATCGTTTCTTCCTCCTCTTCCAGCCATTGTTCTGCTTAAATCACAACCAATTTAATCAAAATAGAAGTATCGACAGTTAACTCTTACTAGTCGCATACACAGGAAAACAAAACTGACACTAAGACTCTGGTCATAACGACCGACTATGCTCTGATATCACTATTGTAACACCCCTTACTAACCCCGCGGCAGTTTAAACGAATATTCAGAGTATATGAAATAAGGGTGCCACAATTCATAATAAATAAACATCATTCAGTCATGTCGTGCATCCACTGAGGTAATCATCATAAATTAAAACGTTTCATGTTAACACAGCGGAAATTTAATCAAACGGACTAAGTTTAACATCTTTAAAACTTATCCTTCAAACATCAAAACATAACTAGAGTCATAATCATAAACTCCAAACAATCGCGTCCCTAGTGTTACAACTACCAGAGCATGACACCTGACACTAACTAAAACACTGACTCATGAGCTAATCCTCACCGAGTCGAACAGCCGCTATCCTCAATTTGAAAATGACAACATGTAAGGGTGAGTCTCATCATAATTAACAAATGTTATAAGGTTATAAATCAATAACACATCACAGTTGCATCATTCACCCAATTGTTTCATAAACAGACATTCAAAACAAGTCAAACAACAATCAACACGTCATCAACATTTACAACACTGGAATACATCCAATCATCTTATAAATTATGCATATGTATGAACTGACACTATGCATGTGGTACCAACATCATCAAATGGGAATAACCCATGACCGATCCAACATCATCAAGATACGGCCCTGCCAGCACAGATTCCGCACAATGGGAATCATGCCCTTCATTGATCCAACACACTCTCATGGATACAGTATCATCAATGAACATGAATGAATGCAACATATACAACATACTTATACCATCAACATCATCATCATCAAGTATATTCATATACATTAACATCATTCAATCACAATTCCATCATCATCATCAAGTATGTTCATATACATTAACATTATTCAATCACAATTCCATCATCATCATTGTCATACCCCAAAATTTGCCCAACATATTCATTCATATTTCAATCCATCTGACTTTCAAATTCTCAAAAACGCACAAGAAAGAAGCATGCAGTCTCTCTCCTAAACAACAACCTCTGAATTAGGGTTTCTAATTTAATCAAGGAACCTGAACTTCTGACACCTCAAGAGGACTACATGGCCTCTCATATTAGTCAAATTTTCCTCATGCCAAGTTTCAAATCCCGATTCAAAAGATTGCTCACTCAATGGCCCAAATGACTGATAATCGACTGGTTGATCTAAAAGGCAACTGTGGTCAAAGTACAGTCAAAATTTCCGGTTTTTTGTCAACATCCTCATTTTGAAGTATGATTCACCATTTGATCAAGGATTGATCATGGTTCATCAAGGAAAGATCAGAAATCAACAATTCCAAAAGTTTCTAAATTAGGGTTTCATAGGAGAAAGTCAACTGAACTTTGACCAGCCATAACTCCTACATGGAACATCAGAAATTTTCCATTCAAAGCTCATCTTGAAGGAAATTTGATTCTCTACAACTTTGTCTCTCACATGCCAAGTCCAAAAATGCTTCATTTGGAATATATAAGCCAAAATATTACAGGTCCTTCTAGAAGATTGCAAAAAGTCATCTTTTTGCAAAGAAGTGTACGTGAACATGGAAACTTCAATGAAGACGAAACTAAAAGGAGTGTTTAAAGGACTCTTTGAGATTTCTAAAAAGTATGATAACACCTTCATATGATTAAAAATGAGGGAGATACGCATTGCTAAAGCTGGTTAAAAATTGGAAAATGCTTGAAACCCTAGTTGGTGATTTTTATACTTTTAAGTTAATGGACCCAAGTTTTGGACTTTAAACATGGTTGATACATAAATAGAAGCCCATAGATTCATTCCCAAGTTTTTATGATATTTATTTGATTTATTTGGATTTTATTCATTTAAATGATAAAATAAATAAATAAAAAATCATAAAATAGTGAAATAAATTATGAGGCTTTAGTTTTAATCATTGAGAGGCCCAAATAACATCACAAGAGTGTTCAAAAAACATGATAGCTTTCCCATGGATAAAATCACCTAAAAATAGAAAGATTTATATCATGATTTCTTCAAAATTCCAAGTCATCAAGAAGTCTCAATCCAAGCCCATTCAAAAACCCTAATACACTCTTATATATAAACCTAATCATTCAGCAAGCCAGGAGGACGAAAAAACACAAGAAAACTAGGGTTTCCAATAGAGAGAATATCCAAGAATAGGTGGAAGTTGCATCTCTCATTGCAGCCCCTTTCAAGTCATTCCAATCACCTCAATCCATTCCTAAGGTATGGTACAATAAGTATACATGATTCATAGCCTATGAAGTTGCTTAGAATTCACATACCACGGTTGACATATTCATGCATAATTCAAGATTTCGTATCTCTCATATTATCATGTTTTAATGTGTTTCGATTATATGGTTGAGTTTATAATGATGTTTAGAGAAGTAATGAACCACTAGAACAAAGCTTAGACGCGTGGAGTGACATACACCATGGCTAGGGCAAGAGAAGTTCTTGGTTCGGTTTGCACGATTCAGGGACTCTCAGTCAAAACTACCACCGCCATTGAATTCGCAAGGTCCTGTTTAGTGGATCTGGGCTCTTTTTACGTTCGTTTAACTCACGATTCACAGGTTTAAATTTTGGAACTTACGGCTACGAAAACAAATCGTAGCAAATTCCTGGTAGTTTCGCAGCTGGTTTATTTGCAGGGCTGGAAGAGGAAGAAGACGCTTAGGTGGCGTCATCCGGCTGGTTGAATTCAAAAGAGGGGAACGCGCGCTTTCTTGTGCAGATCCGTTACTCCTCTCTCCACGCGTGGGGGAATGCAATTGGCCAGTCAAACTAATGAAATTCTCTCTCGATTCTTATTGGGCATCACGCGTAACAATGGGCCCCGGTTGACTCACTCTCTTGACTTCCACAAATCCGGATATGTTTTCCTATTTATTTACTTTTTGATATATATTTAACAAGTGACAATCTCAGCGCAATTGGCAATAGAGGGAATTATTCACACTTCAGACCTCGGTTCGATTCCTAGGTCGTGCAAAATGTATTTTTACATAGTGGCTTGTGGCAAATTCGGTGATACCCCCTCCACGCGCGCTCACCATACTCCCCCAGATCCACGCCCTTGGATTTCCACCAAAGTAAATCTGAAGGACCAAATGGCAGCAGTCCACCATGAAACTCCAGAAGCTTGGGACACCTGATCGGAAGCTAAGTCCCCTTAAATTTTTATTTATTTATTTAGTACATAAACCTTTTTTATTTATTCCTTTTGTTTAGTTTTTGTTATAAAAATTATTTTAATTAGTTTTTTTGAATTTCAAACCTTTTTTTATATACAAATAATTTTAATTAATTTAATTTAAGTTGATAATTTTAATTAATTAGGGTTAGGTTTATAATTAGTCTTTTATTAAATTAGTTATTCTAATGCTTTAAACCCTGATTTTAACATGATAACTAATCACTGTCAATGGTAGGTGTTATCCATTAACGCATCTTTCAGCCACCCTGTAGGTCATAATAAGTTTTCTTGAATGAACCTAACGGGGTAGGGTTTGTAGAACCTTTCTAGGGTTTATAGATTTTTAATAAATTAAGGTTTGTAGAACCTTTCTAGGGTTTATAGATTTTTAATAAATTAAGGTTTGTAGATCACTCATACACTAACCTCTTCTCTTCTTTGCGCAAATTTTCAAGATTACCTCTATTTCTATCTATTTCTCCAGCCACGCGCCCTTAGATAAAAAAGCTAAGTTCTAATCCTTTTTTATTTAAATATAATTTTACTTTTAATTTTTGTCTTATAAATAAAGTTAGGGTTTACTTCTACTGTTAATGAACCCCTCTTACACTTACTCTTATCTGTTTGCCTTTTAACTTTCAGAGTTGATCAAGGGTTCGAGGATTGATCAAGGATTCGAGGAAGATCAGGATATTCAAGATTTTTTTATTAATTATTGTTCCTTCTTATTTTTTGTTATAATTCCCCCATCCCCGCAGGTAGAGCTGTCAAAATGGGCCGAAGCCCATGGGCCGGCCCATCAGGCCCGAAAAAAGTTAGGGCTTGGGCCTTATTTTTTGAGCCCATTTACTTCCAGGCCTTTTTTAGCCCGGCCCGAAAAAGCCCTAAAAAATATGGGCCAGCCCGTATGGGCTATGGGTAGCCCGCCGGCCCGATTTTTTTTAAAATATAATTATAATTTCTAACCCATAAAAAAAACAAAAGAAAAAAGTTCAATTGGGCCAAGATTTCCTGCCCAAGTTAATATCAGCGCCCAATTGCAATTAGGTATCACTCAAACAAAATAGCCCACAGCCCACTATCACGTTATTATCACTTAATCAAAACCTAATACCTCTCTCACAGTTTCACTATCGTGAGAGGAAGCGGCTGCCGGCTAGACCTGTAACGTCTTTCACGAGAGGAAGTGGCTGCCGGCTGGATCTGTGTACTAAAGCTAACACCTCTATCTTGTTCCAGGTTAGTGAAAGTGGTTGTGAACTTTAATTTAACTGATTATGAAATTGATTTCGTGAATATGGAAGAACTGATAGTGAAATGTGAATATGGAGTATGTTTGTGAGATAATAGTGATACTTTAAAAATTATGTTCTTGAAATGTTAGTAAAATTATGTTCCAAGTTAGTGAAATGATTGTGAACCGTGAGTATGAAATATGTTAACAGTAATATGCTGTTAGTGGTTATGTTAGTGAAATGTTAGTGAAAATTTCATTAATGTTAGTAATAATGGTATGGAAATGTTCATGAATGTTAGTAATAATGTTATTGAAATGATAAGTGATTTACTAATGTTATTGAAAGTAGGTTGTGTTGATTTGAATCTATTTATTGAAATGATAAGTAATTTAATAATGTTATTAAAATGATACGTGATTTAGTAATGTTATTAAAATGATACGAGGTTTAATAATGTTCATGAAAGTAGTTTGTGTTGATTTAATAATGTTATTGAAAGTAGTTTGATGTTGTTATTATGTTAATCTGAATGTTGTTAGAAATGTTTTTGTATTGATCTGAAACTGATGCTTGTTGTTGTTAATGTGTTGATTTACATGTAGGGATTATAGTTTGTGTCTACTATAATATAATCATGGAAATTAATAGTGATAGTGAGGTTAATGCTAGGCAAGTTAAGGCAACTCCACCTGTACCATTATTTTCTCCGTCTAATGTAATTGACCTTGATGACATTGAGATTAACCAAGAAGAGTCTTCCGAACCAACTACCAAAAAACAAAAGGCCTTTACGTCTGAAGTGTGGAAACATTTTTTAAAGGTTGGGGTTGTGGATGGTAAAGAGAAATGTAAATGTAAGGGTTGTGGAAGATTCTTGAGTTGTGCTGCTACTAATGGAACTTCTCATTTGACTCGTCATGTTAACAGTTGTAGGCTTATTCCAAAATTTCATGATGTGGGTGATATGATACTTGATGCTGAAGGAAGATTGAGAAAGAAAAAGTTTGATCCTAAGGTTAATCGTGATATCTTGGTTGAAATGATAATTACACACAATCTACCTTTTAACTTTGTTGAGTATAGTGTTTTTAGGAAATATCAAAAATGGTTGAATGATGATTGTACCTTTGTTACTAGAAATACTGTGTCACGCGATCTTATGAAATGTTATGAGGAAGAGAAACAAAAGCTTAAGTTACAATTGACTCAAATTAAAGGGAGAGTTTGTTTGACTTCTGATTGTTGGACTGCATGCACTAATGAGGGTTATATTTCTTTAACTGCTCATTATATTGATGGGAATTGGAAGTTGCAAAATAAGATTTTAGCATTTGATCACATGACACCTCCACATACCGGTCGAGAATTAGCCTTGAAGGTGTTGGAAATGTTAAGTGATTGGGGTATAGAGAAGAAAGTTTTTTCCATCCCTTTGGACAATGCCTTTGCAAATGATAGCATGCAAAGATTCTTGAAAGAACACTTAGAATTATCAAATAGCTTGTTATTTAAGGGAAAGTTCTTTCATATTCGTTGTTGCGCGCATATTTTGAATCTCATTGTTCAAGATGGATTGAAGGTAGTTGGTGATGCATTGCATAAAATTAGACAAAGTGTGGCTTATGTAAAGGTAACCGAAAGTAGAACACTACAATTTCATGAATGTGTTAGTAATGTTGGTGAGATTGATACTACAATTGGATTAAGATCGGATTGTGTTACTAGATGGAACTCCACTTTTATAATGTTCAATAGTGCGATCAATTATCGTCGTGCCTTTTATAGCTTGAGTTTGCGAGATTCAAATTTCAAGTGTTGTCCTTCAAGTGAAGAGTGGGCAAGATCCGAAATAATGTGTGATCTTTTGAAGCCATTCTACAACATTACTAACTTGATCTCCGGTTCTTCTTATCCTACTTCTAATTTGTACTTTGGGGAAATATGGAAGATTGAGTGTCTTTTGAATTCCTATTTGATAAGTAAAGATTCTTTGATTCAAGACATGGCTAAAAAAATGAGGGAAAAGTTTGACAAGTATTGGAGTGAGTATAATATTATCTTGGCTTTTGGTGTTATTCTTGATCCAACAAAAAAATTCAACTTTTTGAATTTTGCATATACAAAAATTGATGAGAACACTAGTGTAGCCAAGTGCAAAAAGATTAAAGGTGAGTTGTACGAGCTTTATGCGGAATATGTCAAACACGGGAATTCTCCTAATCATAGCTTTTCACAAGTGGTACCTACTTTTGGAGGAGTAAAGGATTCTTTGGCATCCTCGTTATATATTTGTGAAGTAAGTGTAAACTATTATTATTATTTCTTTTGATTGGGATAATTTTAAAATTTAAATTTTTATCAATTTTATATGTTTAATTTGTAGGAATTTGAAGAGCATGAGAGTCAAGCAAGTAACAATACTGGAAAATCTGAACTTGATGCTTATTTAGATGAACAAAGGTTGCCTCCATCGGTTGGTTTTGATATCTTGGCTTATTGGAGAGAAAAGAGTCGTAGATGTCCCAATCTAGCAAGAATGGCTTGTGATATATTGAGCATTCCAATAACTACAGTGGCTTCTGAATCCGCTTTTAGTATTGGCTCTCGAGTTTTAAACAAGTATAGAAGTTCAATGAAAGAGGAATCCGTTCAAGCTCTCATGTGCACACGAAGTTGGTTACATGGTTTTGAAGGTAAACTTGTTAACTTTGTCTCTATATTGTTAGGATATATTTAGTGTTCTTTTGTTCGTATATGTTAGGATATAAATAGAGAAATTAATATTTAAGATATATCTAAAGAAATTAATATTTTAGGATATGTAAATAGTGTTCTTTTGTTGGAGGTTATAACTTTTTCTTTTCTAAAATCTCATGTAGTAGGAACAATTCTAACAAACATGAATTACTAACCTTCTGGAGGTTATCACTAACAGTACTAATCGGTAATGCATAGTAAAACTAACAAACATGTATCATTAAAGGTCCTCCTAATATATATGTTCATAATAAATAATTAATATAGCTTGAAAATATAAACATTATATTGCTATATATTATGTCCTCCTCCAACACCATTCACTCCTTTTAAGAAAGGAAATCATGAAACGTCTTGTTGATTTTGTTTAACAAATTCTTTTATTGTTTTGTAGAATTTGATAATGACATTAATGTTATTCAAGATGTTGAATTTGGAAGTGGACAAGCATCCAACACATTTGAGCATTCAAATGCCGTTGAAGAAAACTCAAGTGACATTGCGAGTCGAGTCAAAATTTGAACAAAGTTATTTTGTGTTATCATGAATATGTTGTGTTATCATGAATATTTTGTTATCTTGAATATTTAAAACTTACAACTTGTTGGAACAAATTATTTAATTTTGGGTTCTACATACATTTGATAATTTATGATGTATTTTGGATACTATTTGAATTAAGTCAATGTGTTGTTTTATATTTTAATTGTTAACCTATATGGGTTATTTAGAAATTCTAATATATATATATATACAAAATTAAAAAAAAAAAAGATTTTTTTTAAATGGGCCCGTTTAGGGCCTGGGCCCGGGTAGCCCGCAGCCCATCCAGGGCTGGGCCTGGGTAGTAAAATAAGAGCCCATTTGAATATGGGTATTTTAGGCCCGGCCCTGAAAAGCCCGAGGCCCGCATGGGCCGGCCCGTTTAGGGTCGGGTAGCCCATATTGACAGCTCTACCCGCAGGTGTTTATTGTAATAGCGTAGGATTTTCATTCTGCTTTTATTTCTTCTGTTGTGGTTAGTAATCTTAGGGAGTGCAAGCCTTGAACCAAATTAGATCACTAATTAAAAGATAACTATATGAATTGAATCACTTGATTGTTGCACCCACACACCTTTAGGGTAACCTCTCCTGTTGCCTGTTGCCTATTAATTGCCGCTTTGCTGCCTTAACTGTGTTGCCTAAAAATAGTCAAGTCCCTCGATTCCGAGGACACCTAAAGCAATATCGCCTGTTTCCTTCAAAGTTAGTGAAACTCCCTCGAGGTTGCCTCATAAAGAATAATTGTCCATATTGCTAAGGTATCCTCGCATGATGCCTAAACTGATAAAATGACTATTATATCCTTCCCTTAGACTACCTGCCCTCTTTATGGCATGGGACAGTCTTATGTCGAACGATTACTCTCGATGACCCTTAACATCCAATTGAAAGACTTCCTGCCTTCTCATGGTATGGGTAGACCCTTTCAAACGAAAGACTTAAAGAACAAGAAAGACGAACTTAGGGTAATTAGTTCTTAATTGCTTGCTCATAACAAATTCAAATTCAAAAATACTTTTCACACCTCCTATTTCAAAACAATTTCAAAACAAGGCTACGCTTATTTACAAGCTAAAGTCCTTAACGAAATCTTTTTACTATTCACACACGACACTTCAAACAATTCAAACAAACAAGTGATCTAAGCAATTAAGAGCCCATGAATAACCATGGATGCAAAGGGTGCCTTACACCTTCCCTTTGTATAACTTACCCCCCGAACTCAAAATCTTTCAAAGGTCTTTCCTGTTCTTTTTGCCTTTCCAATTGGATAAAATAAAAGTCGGTGGCGACTCTTGCTTACCGCACATTTCAAATAAAGTCAGTTCACCGTATTACAGAACTGGCGACTCTGCTGGGGACGCTTTCGAATAAAAGAGGGGTTACCTTAGAGCTAGGATCACTTTAAATTTGTTTGACTTGTTTGCTTTCTCTTTAAAGGCTGTTTTGGGTATTCGGTTGTGTGAAAGATCCTACACCCGGATCTAGTGTACCTTAGGTATGTGGCATGAGACCAGGGAGGCTATACGACATGTATCGTTATGGTTGAACTGGTGGCCACCGTTAGTGCGACACTTTGGTTTGTCCTGATGGCCCTTGAACATGATCGAGGAGACATTTGGCTACTGCGTGGTGTCACAAGCACTAATTCGCCCTTAGAACCTTAGTTGAACTTGACTTTGGCCTATAGGAAGTAGCGAGATAGCTGGCTTTGGATTCCTGACTGAAGCCGGTTGATACTCGATGCTACACTCATTGAGATTGGACTCTAGGGATGCTTTTGGCTGGCCGATCGAGTGCCATGTTGAGACAATGCCCGCGAGGAAGATCAGGGATATGAGCACCATAGAACCCGGTTACTATTCTAGAATAGGTTGAACCAACTAAACTTCAATGGGGAGGGTACTTACCTACGAACTTCATGCAAGCCCCTAAACCTAAGGACACTTGTGTGACTTGCTTGTGTTTCCTTGCAGGTTTTTCTTGTAGGACTTGTTTGTCCTTATCACCTTACGTTTTGCCTAATGCATTGCATCCGCATAACATCATGACATCATGACATCATAAGCATAACATGATTTAACTAACCCTTTCAAGGATCTTAGGAATTTAGGGCGCACAATTTCAGGTGCTCTTATCAAGGACTGAACTCTTATCAAGGGGCAAGAGGATTTACTTTCCTCTCGCCACATACCTTACAATTCAGAGACGATGTACCTATCAAGGGGCAAGAGGATTTATTTTCCTCTAGCCATGTACCTTCAAATTCAGAAGTTCCCGAATCAGAGGCGATGACCCACCCGATATGGTGAGCATGATTCTCAAAGAAGGATGATCAAAGACAAGAATCAGAGTTCTTCAAACAACGATGCGACCAAATCATTTTTCAATGTTGCTAACTAAATTGCCTAAAGATCCTCGAAAAATTGCATCTGCATTCATAACATCGCATAACAGGTTTCTTACAATAGGCCTCTCATCCTTCCTCGCTGTTTATTTCAGCATCATGGATCTCGAACAATCTGTGAAGAATCTCTAAGTTCAAAATGTTGAATTTCAAGCTCTGATCCTGAACTTGTCCAAAAGGTAAGACGAGCTGAAAGCTCTCCTGACTAAGAAGGAGAAAAAGACCAAGAAACCAAAAGGTGTGATCAACCTGGGAAGAAGATTCAAGGGTCGTCCCAAGAAGGCCGAAGAAACTGGGATTCCTAAAGACAAGGAAGAGGAAGAGGAAGAAGATGATTTCAGTATCAAGAACAACCAGGGAAGCCATGTAGGTTCTGATGCTCGGGAAGAAGAAGAAGAAGAGTATCCTCAAGACGAGGATTATTCTGATGAGAAGTATATGTTGTTAGAAGAGCGTCTGAGAAGCGTTGAAATTCAGAAGGTACCTGGGCTGGATTTTGAAGAGCTTGGACTCGTTCCTGGGGTTGTTATTCCTCCAAAATTCAAAACTCCCACCTTTGCTAAGTATGATGGAGTCTCCTGTCCCAAGATGCACTTAAGGTCTTATGTAAGGAAGATTCAGCCTCACACTGCTGATAAGAGGCTCTGGATCCATTTCTTTCAGGAAAGCTTATCTGGAACTCAACTCGAATGGTACTATCAACTGGAAAGTACCAACATCCATACTTGGGAAGATTTGGTTGTTGCCTTCTACCAGCAATACCAATACAATGCTGACCTCCCACCAACTCGCATCCAACTACAAAGCATGTCTATGGGACCCGAGGAAAGTTTCAAGGAGTATGCTCAGAAATGGAGAGATCTAGCTGGAATAGTCAAACCTTCCTTGACTGATAGAGAGTTGGTAGATATGTTTATGAATACATTGACTGGCCCTTTCTATAGTCATTTGCTGGGAAGTTCGTCATCTGGATTCACTGAGCTTATACTGACTGGGGAACGCGTTGAGAATGGCATCCGAAGTGGTAAGATTCAAGCTGTTACATCCTCAGGTATTACAAAGAAGCCTCTCAGTGGGAAGTCAGATTCAAATAATAACCATGGCCAATCTGTTGGGGCATTTTTGATCTCCACACTGACACCTCTGAGAAGTCGTCAAAGCACGCAAGACACGCCTAGGCGTCAGTTCACAAAGATCAATATGTCACTGGCTCAAGCACTACAACACCTGTTGAAGTTAGAGTTGATCACTCTAAAGGATCCCCCTAAGAATCCTAGCACTTCTGCTCAAAGCTATAATCCTAATATGAGGTGTGCATACCACTCTGATAGTCCTGGTCATGATACGAATAGCTGCTGGACATTGAGGAACAAAATCCAAGATATGATCGATGCTGGAGAAGTTGAGTTTGATCCTCCTGAGACTCCTAATGTAATTGCTAATAATGTGGATGGCTAGAAGGATAAACTTTTAATCATTAGTTTTACTTTCATTTGCAAATTTCTATTCTGTTTGTTTAAACATTCGAATTATGATAGACATTATCTATTTTAATAATCATCATCAGTGCATTGCATATGTTTGTCTTGAATAATTTATTTCGCTATCACTCATTTTAAAATTATGTCTTTACTTTGCATATGTTTTATGATACTCAACTCCTGCTAAGTTGTAGGCCTTTTAAGGGAGGATGACGAAAACGTTACCGCAACCTCATACAGTATGCTTTTGAGCGGACTATGCTGACGATGTACAGGCATTGTTTCAATTCCTAAACAGTGGAGATATAAGGATGTTAATCCCTCGTCAAACCCATTGAGCCTAAGAAGTAGGAGTTTCTTTCTTGTACTAATTAAAACCCTCGATCATAACCTGGGGCATGGTAGTTCTCAGTTAATTTGGTTGTGCATTCTTTTTTAAGAGAACCATTCAATACATCTTTCAACAAAGGTTTCAATCACAAGCGTTCATCCGCACACATCAAAGAAGTGTTGGAGATGTCAATCAAAAGCCAATGATGGTTCATCAATCATTAAGCGAGGCAGTCAATATCTTTCAAAAGAAAAAAAAGAAAAAAAAACATATATACAAAGAAAAGCTTGCTAAGTCAAAAATCAAAAGATGACTTAGGCAAAAATCAAGGCATCCCGCTGACTATAAGCTCAAAATAGACAGTTCAGGCAAAAGTTAGGGATATCAAAAAGATGAAAAAAGAGAAGTCAATAAATTCTTGAACAACACAATGTTGTGACTACCAAAAGGAAGAAGTGACTGCCATCTCAAAAGTTCTCTTTGCTTGTGAACCATCATCATTATCAAAGGTGCAAATCCAAAAGTCTTTTGGAACCTGAATGCGTAAGTTGAATTAACTGAGCTTAGGACTGAAGATCATCACGAAGAGGGGTGGGTACAATCAAATTTTGAGCCTTTATCCTTTGTTTCTTAAACCGTGAACCAAGCCACGTTACAACCCTTGAAAGTCCTGATTGAAGCATGGTTAGTTCGAAAGCATACTGTCACCAAAAGGGTATCCTGACTCCTTAAGGTTTACTACAAATGTTAAGTTGATATCCTGTTTTTTACAAACATCGTGTTTTTATAAATATCATGATTTTACATCTCCAGTTTTAATGTTTTTCAAAAAACTCAAGACAGACGTATGCATTGCATCTCATGAATTCATTATTAAACATATTCTGCTACATAATTTAAAATGTTAGCAATAGAAAGAATTTGCACAGGGTATGGCTAATGACTCAAAGTTATCCCGACCGACACAAATTACTCCAAGAAGCAATGTCTCCTACGTATACAAGGGGCATGGCACGTTTTGCCCTAACAATCTGGGGCAATCAAGTCAAGATTCCGAGAATCTCTCAGGATGCCAAAACAATCTGGGGCAATCAAGTCAAGATTCCGAGAATCTCTCAGGATGCCAAAACAATCAGGGGCATCATCCTAAGTTTACAATTACTGGGGGCATATCGCCCATAGTGTACATCTCATAAAGCCATCGCAAGGCGAATCTTTCCAAAGTCCCTACTAACTGGGGCAAATCTATGCAAGTCCAGTTGGACATCTTGATCAATACTTAGTGGCGTGTCCTAAATCAAATGGTGGTTACTATAATACTGGGGGCAATGTTCAAGGCATCCATGCTTCTCCACAGAGTCGACCTCACAAGATCATATCCCCACAGAGCAATCCTCGAGAGGATACCTTCAAACATACTCGTCCCGATAAAGACATGGCTCCCCAACAGAGTTTACGCCTTCAACACTACCAGTTCTCCAACACTTGGCTTTTCTCCAACTTGGTTTACTAATATCTTTCAGGGTACATCAAGTTACTGGTCATCCCTAAGCAAAATCAAAAATCCCCCAGTTGAGCATCTTCAAAAACAAGATCAAATATCAAAATCACAATGCATACATTACCTCACATGCAAGTTTCTCATTTATTTTGAGAAACTCATAATACATGCATCATAACATTGCATAAAGACTAACTCTACTTTTTTCAGGACACAAGTACAAGCAGATAAACAATATCTATGATCTAATTCAGTTACTATGAACGGTATTGACACGATCATCTCTCCAAGACCTAATTCGGCCACCACGAATGGTGCTGACACAATCAAAGAAAGAAACAGACTAAACACTACAACATTTTAGACTTTAGGCAACGAAAGTTTAGACAACGGCTGAAATCCGTTGCCTATAGGTTAATAGACAACGTTTTTGTACCCGTTGTCAGGTTTTTATAATTACATTATTATAGTAGCAAAATCCGCCGCCTATTCTCTTTAGGCTACGCTTTTAAATGGTGGCCGTATAAAAACCGTAGCCTATTCTCTACTGATGTTTAAACCGTACTCTTTGCATGTTCAGATTTTAAAACCATATTTATTTTTCCTTCATTTATTATTTGATTAATTAATATTTATTTTATGAGGGTTAATGGGAACAAAATTATTAATGTCTTTAAAACATGGTTAAGTATGTTGATTTGTTTCCTTTAATAAAATAAAATATTTTTTTCTTATGGAAATATATTATTCTTCTCTCTTATGAAAAGAATATTAATTTGATGGATTATTCTTTAACAATGAAAAAATATATAAAAAAGGCTAAATATTTGTATTACTGATTTTAAAAAGATTATTATTATTTTATTAAATAAATGTTACTCTTATTTTATTTTAGAAAAAAAATGTAGAACGTAACAAAATAGTTTTAGCAATCAGACAATGAAAAGTTCATATAATTCCAAAATTTATAATTTAAATGCAATTGAATTATAAATAATAATATTTTAATTAGTCTAATAAAAGTAACATTTAAAAACTCATGTTAAAATTATCATGTTACATACTTTAATTATATAATCAGGTAATAAAAATGTGTCCACCTATATAAACATAGAGAATATAAATTAAAAATATATATTTCTTAATTTTAAATTTAATTTATTTTATTAGTTGACAATATATAATACGAAGAAGAGTATGAGTTCTTTTATAAATAAAACAGTCATTAAATTTTAAATTTATTGCAAACAAAAAATTTGTTACAGATTTTGTTGTGATATGTAGGCCAATTATTAAGGGAAAATAATTTAAAATTAAAATAAAAATAGTAAATACTAGTAAATGATTTTAAGTGGGTCATAAACAAAAAAGAAACCCTACTTCTTATTGCAGAGGTGTTTAGCGCCTCCCCTCATTCTTTCTTTCAAGTTGAGATTTCCATACTCTTTGAACCCACAACTTCTCTCATTTCCAACCACTTTAAGCCTCATATGGAAAAACAAAGACCAGATCTCAGCTTTTCTCACCACTCTCTTCTCTTTCAAGTGATTAAAATTGGAAAATAAGTTGTTTGAAAAATGGGTCTGCTATAGATTTTTCATTTTGAAGCTACAATGATTTTTAGATGTAAAGGTTTGTTCTTTGTCTTATTTATCTTCTCAAGAACAATTACTTTTTTGTTGTTCCTCTGTCAGATCTCCTGTTACCGCAAACCACCATCCCAAGTCTGTTTGTGAGTAATATTTTTCTTCTATTTTTACTTTAAATTTTAAAATCATTTTTTATTTTTGTAAAATAGGTTATTAAACTATCGATTTTTGTTTAATTAGATTTAAAATAATAAGTGATGTAACTATTCTTTTCTCTTGCAATGGCAGGTGGAAATGTTTATCTTAGATTCAAGTTGCTGGAGTTGATTGTAAACCAATAAAAAGTAATTATTTAATTATAATTAAATATTTATAAATTAAATTAAAAAGTAAATAAAATTAATCATTAAATATATCCAAAGAATCTTGAAATACGTAACAGATTTAAAAAATTTAATAATTTCGTTAAAATAAATTTAAAAGTGGTTAATTACATACATTAAACTAGTCAATAGGAATAGACAACGTTTTTTAAGTGTGGTCTACAAAACAACCGCTGCCTCTTCTGGCAAACAAAAACCGTAGTATATTCATATAGTTAGGCGACGCTTTTATCATTCTGTGGGCAAAAGTCAAAAAACCGCGGTCTAAAGGAATAGGCAACGGCGGCATATTCCACGCCTGGAAAACCGTCGCCTGAAGTCTCACGCTACGGTTTTTTGATATTAGGCTACGGTTTTCGATTGGTGCCTAAGCTCATTTTTGTTGTAGTGTAATCACGACACGCAATTCAGAAAAGACCACGACAACTGAGTCACGATAATGGAATCACGACAACCGAGTCACGATAATGGAGTCACGACAACTAAGTCAAGATAATAGAATCACGACAACCAAGTCACGATAATGGAATCACGACAACTGAGTCAAGATAATAGAATCACGACAATCGAGTCACGATAAAGGAATCACGACAACTGAGTCACGATAATGGAATCACGACAACTGAGTCACGATAATGAAATCACGACAAATGAGTCATGATAATGGAATCACGACAACTGAGTCACAATAATAGAATCACGACAAAAGAGTCACATATCTATTCCCGATATTCAATTCAAAAACATTCATGACAATAGAGTCACTACAATCAATTCACTTCACACTCCCAACATCTATATGGCATCTATCAGATGGCATCTTTAAGCCCGTCTCATATATCTTTTCCAATACTTGGACCGCATCTTCAAGCCCGTCTCCAAAAAGTCCCTTCACCATCAGCAAGGGCAAATTTCTTGGTATTCTAGTGTTCAATCCTCTTCTACCTCCAGATTCCGACAGGCACACAAGCCAATCTACATCCTCAGGTATAAGAAGATTGAACAGGGGCAGCTGTCATACCCCAAAATTTGCCCAACATATTCATTCATATTTCAATCCATCTGACTTTCAAATTCTCAAAAACGCACAAGAAAGAAGCATGCAGTCTCTCTCCTAAACAACAACCTCTGAATTAGGGTTTCTAATTTAATCAATGAATCTGAACTTCTGACACCTCAAGAGGACTACATGGCCTCTCATATTAGTCAAATTTTCCTCATGCCAAGTTTCAAATCCCGATTCAAAAGATTGCTCACTCAATGGCCCAAATGACTGATAATCGACTGGTTGATCTAAAAGGCAACTGTGGTCAAAGTACAGTCAAAACTTCCGGTTTTTTGTCAACATCCTCATTTTGAAGTATGATTCACAATTTGATCAAGGATTGATCATGGTTCATCAAGGAAAGATCAGAAATCAACAATTCCAAAAGTTTCTAAATTAGGGTTTCATAGGAGAAAGTCAACTGAACTTTGACCAGCCATAACTCCTACATGGAACATCAGAAATTTTCCATTCAAAGCTCATCTTGAAGGAAATTTGATTCTCTACAACTTTGTCTCTCACATGCCAAGTCCAAAAATGCTTCATTTGGAATATATAAGCCAAAATATTACAGGTCCTTCTAGAAGATTGCAAAAAGTCATCTTTTTGCAAAGAAGTGTACGTGAACATGGAAACTTCAATGAAGACGAAACAAAAAGGAGTGTTTAAAGGACTCTTTGAGATTTCTAAAAAGTATGATAACACCTTCATATGATTAAAAATGAGGGAGATACGCATTGCTAAAGCTGGTTAAAAATTGGAAAATGCTTGAAACCCTAGTTGGTGATTTTTATACTTTTAAGTTAATGGACCCAAGTTTTGGACTTTAAACATGGTTGATACATAAATAGAAGCCCATAGATTCATTCCCAAGTTTTTATGATATTTATTTGATTTATTTGGATTTTATTCATTTAAATGATAAAATAAATAAATAAAAAATCATAAAATAGTGAAATAAATTATGAGGCTTTAGTTTTAATCATTCAGAGGCCCAAATAACATCACAAGAGTGTTCAAAAAACATGATAGCTTTCCCATGGATAAAATCACCTAAAAATAGAAAGATTTATATCATGATTTCTTCAAAATTCCAAGTCATCAAGAAGTCTCAATCCAAGCCCATTCAAAAACCCTAATACACTCTTATATATAAACCTAATCATTCAGCAAGCCAGGAGGACGAAAAAACATAAGAAAACTAGGGTTTCCAATAGAGAGAATATCCAAGAATAGGTGGAAGTTGCATCTCTCATTGCAGCCCCTTTCAAGTCATTCCAATCACCTCAATCCATTCCTAAGGTATGGTACAGTAAGTAAACATGATTCATAGCCTATGAAGTCGCTTAGAATTCACATACCACGGTTGACATATTCATGCATAATTCAAGATTTCGTATCTCTCATATTATCATGTTTTAATGTGTTTCGATTATATGGTTGAGTTTATAATGATGTTTAGAGAAGTAATGAACCACTAGAACAAAGCTTAGACGCGTGGAGTGACATACACCATGGCTAGGGCAAGAGAAGTTCTTGGTTCGGTTTGCACGATTCAGGGACTCTCAGTCAAAACTACCACCGCCATTGAATTCGCAAGGTCCTGTTTAGTGGATCTGGGCTCTTTTTACGTTCGTTTAACTCACGATTCACAGGTTTAAATTTTGGAACTTACGGCTACGAAAACAAATCGTAGCAAATTCCTGGTAGTTTCGCAGCTGGTTTATTTGCAGGGCTGGAAGAGGAAGAAGACGCTTAGGTGGCGTCATCCGGCTGGTTGAATTCAAAAGAGGGGAACGCGCGCTTTCCTGTGCAGATCCGTTACTCCTCTCTCCACGCGTGGGGGAATGCAATTGGCCAGTCAAACTAATGAAATTCTCTCTCGATTCTTATTGGGCATCACGCGTAACAATGGGCCCCGGTTGACTCACTCTCTTGACTTCCACAGATCCGGATATGTTTTCCTATTTATTTACTTTTTGATATATATTTAACAAGTGACAATCTCAGCGCAATTGGCAATAGAGGGAATTATTCACACTTCAGACCTCGGTTCGATTCCTAGGTCGTGCAAAATGTATTTTTACATAGTGGCTTGTGGCAGATTCGGTGATACCCCCTCCACGCGCGCTCACCATACTCCCCCAGATCCACGCCCTTGGATTTCCACCAAAGTAAATCTGAAGGACCAAATGGCAGCAGTCCACCATGAAACTCCAGAAGCTTGGGACACCTGATCGGAAGCTAAGTCCCCTTAAATTTTTATTTATTTATTTAGTACATAAACCTTTTTTATTTATTCCTTTTGTTTATTTTTTCTTATAAAAATTATTTTAATTAGTTCTTTTGAATTTCAACCTCTTTTTTATATACAAATAATTTTAATTAATTTAATTTAAGTTGATAATTTTAATTAATTAGGGTTAGGTTTATAATTAGTCTTTTATTAAATTAGTTATTCTAATGCTTTAAACCCTGATTTTAACATGATAACTAATCACTGTCAATGGTAGGTGTTATCCATTAACGCATCTTTCAGCCACCCTGTAGGTCATAATAAGTTTTCTTGAATGAACCTAACGGGGTAGGGTTTGTAGAACCTTTCTAGGGTTTATAGATTTTTAATAAATTAAGGTTTGTAGAACCTTTCTAGGGTTTATAGATTTTTAATAAATTAAGGTTTGTAGATCACTCATACACTAACCTCTTCTCTTCTTTGCGCAAATTTTCAAGATTACCTCTATTTCTATCTATTTCTCCAGCCACGCGCCATTAGATAAAAAAGCTAAGTTATAATCCTTTTTTATTTAAATATAATTTTACTTTTAATTTTTGTCTTATAAATAAAGTTAGGGTTTACTTCTACTGTTAATGAACCCCTCCTACACTTACTCTTATCTGTTTGCCTTTTAACTTTCAGAGTTGATCAAGGGTTCGAGGATTGATCAAGGATTCGAGGAAGATCAGGATATTCAAGATTTTTTTATTAATTATTGTTCCTTCTTATTTTTTGTTATAATTCCCCCATCCCCGCAGGTGTTTATTGTAATAGCGTAGGATTTTCATTCTGCTTTTATTTCTTCTGCTGTGGTTAGTAATCTTAGGGAGTGCAAGCCTTGAACCAAATTAGATCACTAATTAAAAGATAACTATATGAATTGAATCACTTGATTGTTGCACCCACACACCTTTAGGGTAACCTCTCCTGTTGCCTGTTGCCTATTAATTGCCACTTTGCTGCCTTAACTGTGTTGCCTAAAAATAGTCAAGTCCCTCGATTCCAAGGATACCTAAAGCAATATCGCCTGTTGCCTTCAAAGTTAGTGAAACTCCCTCGAGGTTGCCTCATAAAGAATAATTGTCCATATTGCTAAGGTATCCTCGCATGATGCCTAAACTGATAAAATGACTATTATATCCTTCCCTTAGACTACCTGCCCTCTTTATGGCATGGGACAGTCTTATGTCGAACGATTACTCTCGATGACCCTTAACATCCAATTGAAAGACTTCCTGCCTTCTCATGGTATGGGTAGACCCTTTCAAACGAAAGACTTAAAGAACAAGAAAGACGAACTTAGGGTAATTAGTTCTTAATTGCTTGCTCATAACAAATTCAAATTCAAAAATACTTTTCACACCTCCTATTTCAAAACAATTTCAAAACAAGGCTACGCTTATTTACAAGCTAAAGTCCTTAACGAAATCTTTTTACTATTCACACACGACACTTCAAACAATTCAAACAAACAAGTGATCTAAGCAATTAAGAGCCCATGAATAACCATGGATGCAAAGGGCGCCTTACACCTTCCCTTTGTATAACTTACCCCCCGAACTCAAAATATTTCAAAGGTCTTTCCTGTTCTTTTTGCTTTTCCAATTGGATAAAATAAAAGTCGGTGGCGACTCTTGCTTACCGCACATTTCAAATAAAGTCAGTTCACCGTATTACAATCATCATATAGAAAACATATACGTATTTACACCAATCATCATCATCAATAAGGAATAGTATACATGTATTCTAATCATTCTACAACCAATCAATCATCATCATATAGATTATTCTATAAGGTTCGTTTAGCTCTACACGGCATATCAAACGGACCAACAGTTAAAAAGTTATGCATCTTTGAACTTTTAAAATATCACAAACATCAACAGCACGCGGCGCCATCTTGGTACGCGGCGCGAACTGAGCGTCCCAGAAATCCTTGGCTCTCTACCAAGCTATTCGCGGCGCAAACATCTGCACGCGGCGCGAAGCGTGAAAAAGTTACGCCTTCGCGGCGCCAACACGTGTACGCGGCGCGACCTTTGCGTATCACAACTTCCTGGCATTCTGCCCATCTGTTCGCGGCGCAACCTATGTACGTGGCGCGAACCGGTAGTTTCAGAAACCCCTGTCGCTACCGCGAAAAATGGATCAGAGTCGCCACTAATATATTTATCCCATAAGGGAAAGGAATATCAGAAACCTAACTCGGAATAAGAACAAGGTCTTTCGACCAGAGAATAGGGCACGGAAGTCGGTTACGCAAGGGGAAGGTGCTAGCACCCCTCACGCCCATCGTACTCGATGGTATCCACCTATGTTTGTTTCTATCTAAAGGGTGTCTAATGTCTAAAACCTAAATGCGAATGAATGCAAAAGAAACACGGGGAAAAAAAGGAATTATTTACAAGTGTGCTCGCTTAGGCCCTGCGACCCAATGCCTACGTATCCTTTTCAAGGAATCAGAGCAATCATAGTTCGGCTCAAGATTTTCTATGTTTTGGTGTTTTTTAGGTGAACAGAGGTTAAAGTTGCACTCCACGATGCTCGACCTTTGGAGACTTACACGCCTAATTATGGAATGGATTCAACATGTTCTTAAGAATGCCACGAGGGCGAGAGACAGAAGAGAGTTTGGGTGTTTCGAATGGATCCCTTAAGCAAGGGAGATTCGAATTACCCTTTGGTTTGTGTTTTTTAGAAATTGGGAACTTACGCTCGGATGGTTCCCTTAAGCAAGGGAGATCCAAGCACTCGAATGATTCCCTTAAGCAAGGGAGATTCAAGCTTCCATCCCCTATTTAATGATTTTCACTTTTTTATTAATGTTTTTTAAGTGTTTTCTTTGTATTTTTTAAGGGAATTTTATTTTGAGTATTTATTAAGTGTTTTAATGTTGTAAAAAGAAAAAGAATGAAAGAGGGGGACTAGCCTAATTTCTAAACCTAATTGTTATTCTAGTTCCTGTTTAAGATCTAAACTAAAATCTAAAGGGTTAACTAAGAAGAAAGTTGTTTAAGTTGACTAAAGTCAACTTTAACAACTAGGGGTATTTTAGACATTTCACACAATATGAAAATATTCACAAAAAGAAAGAATTAAAATCTAAACTAAAAAGGAAAATATTCACAAATACAATACTATTTTTTATTAATTTTTAAGACTATTTTTATGAATTAAAGCTAAAAAGAAACTATGCATTTTTATTACAAGAACCAATCAAAATTCAAAGAAATTCAACGATTAAAATCTAATGAAAACAAAAATTCCTAAAAATTCTAAATGGTAGAAAAAATATTTTTGTTATTTTTGTTTAAACAAAATTCAAATATCAAGCAAAAGAATATAAAAAAAAAAAAAGAGAACTATTTTTAATTATTTTTTCATTTAGTCAGTAGGGGGTGCAGAAGCAAAATGAAATGCATTGGATTTATGTTGTAGCGCGCTTGGGCTTAATTGCAGGGAGGTGCAGAAATCAATGGCACTATGGCTCAATCAAACGTGTAGCCCATTCGTTGCATTACTCAATTCCATTTTTGTTTCACTTTATCTCAATTTATTATTGATTCAGCAAGCAATCATTTTCTTTATTATATGGTTTTTATTTAACAAATAAACGGTAAATGCATGTAACAAGATATCAATGGGTCAGCTTCATCATTTAAATCAGTAAGGACAAAATAGTAAACCTGACCAATCACCAAGTGCCAACACGTTGCAATCATTATTTGAAGATAAAATAAGGCAAGAAAATTGGAAATGGGACCAATGGACGATTGACAACTCAACTTGGCCATTAAAAGAGAAAGAGAATGATAGACGCTGGAGATTCCACTTCGGTTGTCTTCTCCGGTGGTGCTCCACCGTGGCCGCGACCTATCACGCCCAGAAAAGACCAACTCCACCACCATCTGACTCGGTTTTTCGCACTGAGTCCAAATATAGCATTAGTTTTCAATTTTGAAGCCTCTATCTCCCTTATCGAAGCGATATACAAAACCCTAACTCAAAGTGAACTTAACCAAAACACATACAACGCACATCAACGTGTTCATGATCACACACAACATTCGATTACACGATTCATGCGTTCAAAAAGGGCACAACAAACAGCTACATCATGCTTTTAAGTCAAGAGGTTTTGAATTACTTACTTGAAACAAATTCTTGGATTTAAAGGATAGAAAACGCTGCAGTCGATGCTTTTCACTCCGCCATCCCTTGCTGATGATGATGATGATGAACGTGATTCAAAACAAAACACAAAGGCCTCCGAGAAATAAACTCAGAGTTGTGGAATCTTGGATCGAAAACCTCCCAACAAAGCTCTATAATCTTTGGATCCTTGGTCACGATGTGAATGGTGAAAGCCAAGCTTTGAATGAGGCAGTGATGATGATTAAGATGTCGAAGAGGATGATGATGTTGTTATGTAATCTTACTCAACAATGGTGATGATTCGAGTTGAATGTGATGAAGATTGGTGGTTGATGAAGGTTGCAAGTCGGTGATGATAATGGTAGTGAAGTTTTGTGAAGATGATGAAGATGAAGGTGGTTGTGGTAGTTATAGTTTGTTACCGTTTCTGTTATGGTGGTGGGAGAGTTTGTTAGAAAAACGGTTATGGTGGAGAGAGATGAGAGAGCGCGAGGGAGAGAGTGAAAAGAGTGAAGATGAGAGAGTGGTTTGAAACTGAAAAAGAATAATTATGTGAAGTCCTTTAATTTGTGAAGGTTGTGAGATTATATAGGTGAGTGCATGGAGTATATTGTGTTATGGTGTGGATGCTAGTAGTGAAACATAGCTCTTGATAACTTAGTGAACAAGTAGCTACATATGTAGTAAGTCGTTCCTTCTAATGTTCAGAAGAGTGCATGGCTACACAGAGTTATACGAAAGCATACGTACTGACGCAGTCTTGTGTTACTCATGTGAAACCTTGTGCGTCTCAAGTTGATATCCCAACTTCCAATATACATAACTCATGCCAAGGGTCATCACTTAACACAAACCTAAGCTCAATGCAAACATGACATGTGATAGAACCAAATTGATGTTGAGGATTTCGTGAAATGATGCTTGTAGCTCATTGAAATTGGTATGGGATTTATGCTTCTCAAGACTAATTGCATGCAAGACACGGGCTGGGCATGACTTGACTATGGCGCTGACAAAAATACAGTTTTCAGACATGTGACTTCAAGACTCCATAACTTGGCAAAAACACAACTAAATTCCCAAATATTTTGATCAATGGAGAGAGGACATGGAAGTTAAGGGATTGGAACCCGTAGTAGGCCAATGAGAGGCTTTGCACTCCTTAAAAATGAATTTGAAAATGACCCACCACCAGCAGCATGACTTGCACAAGTTATAATTTCCAAACTTCATAGCTTTATATCTTTCTGTAATACGATGAACTGACTTTATCGAAATGTTGCGGATAGCAAGAGTCGCCACCGACTTTTATTTTATCTAATTGGAAAGGCTAAAAGAACAGGAAAATGCCTTTTAAAAAAGATTTTGAGTTCGGGGGGTAAGTTATACAAAGGGAAGGTGTAAGGCACCCTTTGTATCCATGGTTATCCATGGGCTCTTAATTGCTTAGCTCACTTTTGTATTGTTTGAAATGTTTGAAAATGAGGTGTGAAAAGTAAAAACTTTGAAGAAGAACTTTAGCTTGTAAATAAGCGTAGTCTTTTGAAAAGTTTTTGAAAATTAGCGGGAAAAGGAGTTTGAATTCTGAATTGAGCAAGCAATTAATAGCAACTTCCCTAAGTTTGAAAAAAAACGTTCTTTTAGCTTTTCAGGCGAAAGGATCTATCCATACCATAAGAGGGCAGGAAGTCTTTCAATTGGATGTTGAAAGGGTCATCGAGTAATCGTTCGCCATAAGACTTTCCCTTGCCATAAAGAGGGCAGGTAGTCTAAGGGAAGGATATAATAGTCATTTTATCTATTTAGGCATCATGCGAGGATACCTTAGCAATTTGGGACAATCATCTTATAAGGCAGCATCGAGGGAGTTTCAATAACTCTGAAGGCGACAGGCAATATTGCTTTAGGTATCCTCGGAATCGAGGGACTTTGACTATTAACACTTTTAGAGGCAACAGTATAAGGCAACAAGAGGGATTACCCTAAAGGTGCGTGTGTGGCACAATCAGGTGGTTAATTCAGATATTTATCTTGTAATTAGTTATCTATTCTGTTAAAGGCTTGCACTCCCTAAGATTACTAACCACGCAGTTAAACATGAGCAGAAATTAAAGGCGGAAAGATAAATGTCCTACGCTATTACAATAAACACCTGCGGGGATGGGGGAAATTAAAAGACAGAAAGAATAAAGAATAAGAGGGATGAATAATTATGTTGAGCCTTGATCTTCCTCGAACCTTTGATCAACTCTACAAATTAAGAGGAAGATAAATAAGGGTGAGTGTATTGACTATTTGAGGCAAACCCTATTTTGGGCAAAAGGCAAAAAGTAAAATAATATTTATATAAAATAAAATAAGGATTGGAAACTTAGCTCTGATGGTGCGTAGTCGGAGGATCTTGGCAAACCCTGAAAAATAAAGAAGAGAAAGGTAGAAAACTTTTTGTGGCAAATACAAGACATTGGTAATAAGTAAAAGAAGAATTATGTAATTAAAAATAAAAAAAATATATAAAAAATTAGAAAACTTAGCTTTTTAGTTGATAAGGCGCGTTGTCGGAGGATTTTGATTAAACCTGAAAATATTAAGAATGAAAAAGAAAGGTTAGTGTATTAAAGTCCCCAACAACTACAAGGATACTAAGTTAATGGACAACATCTACCTAACAGTGATTAATGATCATGAAGAAATCAGGGTTTTAAGAAATTAAATTATTATTGTAAAGAAAATTTGATATTACGAGAAAACAAGTTTTCGATTAAATAATATAAAAGATCATAAAATTATTATGTAATAAAATAATTGTTTAAAATAAAAAAAGAAACAAGGTTTATGTGATAAAACAATTTTGTTCTAAACAAAATAGGAAAAAAAAGAGTCTATGTAATAATAAAAAGTAAAAAGAAATTGAAATATCACTTAGCTGCGATTGAGTGTGGCGAGCTTGTGAAGGTCTATGGTGGTCCTGCAAACTGGGGAGCGTTAGATCGGCTTGCTGGAAGATCTAACGGTGATGGCGTGGTGGTGCAGCGTGGACCTCTCTGGGCTACGTGTATGGAATCTGGAGGCATCCTAATTCACAAAATTAATTGTGGCAAGGATCGAACAGGCTTCCTTTGGGTTTAACACACAAACGCATGGCCATCTGTACCATTATTCTTGGTTGTTAGTAATATGACAATAAATAAAAAGATAAAAAAACAAAAAGTCAACCGAATTAGTCCGCGTGGGGCCCTATCATTGTGCGTGGGCCAATAAGAATTGGAGAGAAGTCTGAATTCGTTGACTGCCCAATCACGCAATGTCGTGTGTGGTCAAAGAGTCAGCGCTCCTATTCATCATCTTCTCCACTTGGAACAAAGCTTCAGCCACGGTTTTGCTGCCATGTAGCCACGAAATTGCTACGAAATATTTTGTAGCAGAACCTTTAGACGGGAATAGAATGATCTTTGAGACTTGAGAGAGGCTGCCAATGATAAAACAAAAATTTGAGTTTTTATGAGTTTTTTGAGATTTTGAGGTACGCTTTTGAGGTTAGGATTCGTCCCCTGCTTGCTGAATAGTCAAGTATATATATAGGGAGTGAATTAGGGTTTGATATCTTGGAGAAGAATCAAATACTTGATTGGAAAAACAGATTTTGATTCATGTATAAAAACTTTCCACTTTTGACCATTTCTATTTCTATGCCCTTCTTTTCACGTTTTCCTTGACCATGTGAACCAATTTGAATCTTCAAAAATTAACCATACAATCTTTGAAAATTAAATCATGATTTTTCTTGATTTAATTTTGAATTTAGGTAAATAAACTCAAAAATAAAGAAATAAAAATCATAGGATTGCATGGGATTATTTTATGGGCCCCCAAGATAATTTAAGATTGATTAGAATGTTTGGAATTTAATCACATGGTCCTTGAGTATCAAGCTATGATTTTATTTTGATTTTATTGGATTTAAATTGAATTTAAATGAATAAATTCAAAAATAAATGAAATAAAATAATAAAATAAATATCAATTGATCCTTGGGCCTCTTTTAAGCATAATATCACGTGGGTAGTACAACTTCATGGGCCCAATACTCAAAAAATGTAAATTTCATCGCTTAGGGCTTCATGTAATTCTCAAAAATCGACCAATTTGTGCAAGCCATAACTCATTCAATATTTATCATATGGAAGTGTTCTAGGACTTTTTTGGAAAGCTCAAGATGTCCTCTAAAATCCACTTTGGAACATATTTTCCATTTGGATATTTTATCTTGATGATATGGCTCTTGGAAGAAAACAGCCTTTTGCGAGCTTCTAGAAGGACCTGTAATGTATTGGCTCATATCTCTTATGCGGAAGCATTTCTTGACCTTGGGCCCAACATCAAAGTTGTAGAGAATCAAATTTCCTTGAGAATGAGCTTTGATTGAGGAATTTCTGAGAAAATATGAGAGAGTTATGGTTGGTCAAAGTTCAGTTGACTTTCTCCTATGGAAACCCTAATTTAGAAACTTTTTGAAATGTTGATTTTTGATATTTCCTTGATGAACCATGATCAATTACTTGATCAAATGGTGAATGATACTTCAATATTAGGATCTTGACAAAAAATCAGGAGTTTTGACTGTACTTTGACCACAGTTGACTTTTAGGTCAAGATAGTCGACTGTTGACTTTCTGAACAATTGAGTGACCATTCCTTTGAATTGAGCCTTGATACTTGTCATAGAGATAGTGTGAAATATATTGAGCCATATGAGATGCTTTGGAGCCATTGATTCACTGTTTTTTCCTTTTGACAACCCAAACCCAAGTTTTAGAGCCTTGTATAGGAGAGTGTTTCTAGAAGCTTTATGTATTGACTTGAATTTGTATAAGAGAAATTGTATGGGAAAATTTTGGGGTATGACACTTTCCATCCAGACTTCAAATTGAAAAACTCACAACTAAAAATTGTTCTATGCCATGAGAGGAATAATTTTGGTGTTGAGCTTGTTTTGAAACGAGGCCTAGAAACATGTGTAAACTGGTCCTAAAGTGAGTTGATCAACCATTTCCCAATCTTTCAAGAATTTTTCTAAGTGTAGAAACTTCCACTTTTGGTCATTTCCCATTTCAACAAACTTTCCAAATTTGGCAACTTTGGTTATACTTGATTTTATTTATTTCTTTGACCGATTTTCCCACCAAAAGTCAACATTTGAATATTGACCTTGATTTTGACTAAAAAGTCAACTGTTCTAATTTTCTCCGATTCCAGATGAATTTCCCGATTAATCCGTTTCCGATCTAATTCTCAATCAATTTTCAACCAAAGAAGCTCCAAAGAATATTTCTTCAGGGCAACCATATTTCATACTCAAAATCATCTCCTGATTAAATTTTGACCAAAAAGTCAACAGGGTTGACTTTGGTCAAAACCCCAATTCGAAAACCCTGATGAACCTGAAATTTGTATCTTTTAACCAGAGCTTTGACTCGGAGATAATGAAACCCTGATTTTAGGAGTATGCCAATGGAAATGATCATCTTCAATAAGACCTCAGATTTGATTCTTCTTAACCAAGAATTTCCCCAACCTCAGCCTCTTTTTATCAATTTTCTTGAGCAGTAACTGTGATGTGGATGAATGTATTAGATGAATGACCTACATGAGGTATGTACATGAATGTGATATGAAAGCCAATTGGATATAAATAAATTGGCAAATTTTGGGGTGCAACAACCCCAACCTACAAAAAACAACATTCTACACATTCCAAACTCACCCAATTCATACCAGTACGAACCTAGGGAAATGGAATGCACAAACAACACAAAATAAACCTCATAATACACCAATTACGCATCAATTGAGACCATAACAACACAGACATCATGGATTCAAACATAGAGATCATACATCATACAATTTGACTCAATCCCTAAACCTATCATATGACTCAATCGACCCGAATTCTACATCTATTCAGTATTATCAACCCCTAACCCGATAATAGATGATAATCAGATAAGTCCCCCCTTACCTTAGCCAAATTCTTGATCTCTTCCCCTTTCTCTGCTTCTGCACTTTTACGTTCTTCCTCTCTTCTCCTCTTTTGCTCTTTTCACGTTCTTGCTCTAATTTTCTCTTTTTCCTTCTTTTATTAAAAACAATGTAATTTAGTAAAAAGGCCTTGTGACTAACACCCCTCCTTTTACTAACACTACCTCGGCCCAACTCTATTATTTTTCCATAATTTTTAGAGAAATGCCAAATAATTCCAATAAAATAATTTAAATCCCAATTAAATTAAATCAAGGAAAATTACGGATGTTACAGAACTTACTTTTTAAAATGTGCGGATAGCAAGAGACGCCGCCGACTTTTATTTTATCCAATTTTTGGGAAAGGCTAAAAGAACAGAAAAAGACCTTTTAAAAAGATTTTGAGTTCAGGGGGTAGGTTATACAAAGGGAAGGTGTAAGCACCCTTTGTATCCATGGTTATCCATGGGCTCTTAATTGCTTAGCTCACTTTGTTTTCAAAAATGTTTGTAGTGTGTGAATAAGAAAATGTTTGAATAAGAACTTTAGCTTGTAAATAAGCGTAGTCTTTATGAAAAGATTCTTTGAAAAGAAGTGGGAAAAAAATTTGAATTGAAAAGAGTAAGAAATCAGGAGCACCTACCCTAAGTTAGGAAAATTGTTCTTTTAGCTTTTCGGTTCGAAAAGGCTATCCATACCATAAGAGGGTAGGAAGTCCTTTCATTGGATGTAAAGGGTCATCGAGGAAACATCGTTCGCCATAAAACTGTCCCTACCATATAAATGTAGGTAGTCTTTAGGGAAGGATAGAATAGTCATTAATCTTTTTAGGCATCTTACGAGGATACCTTAGCAATTGGGACAAATCATCATTTACCGAGGCAACATCGAGGGACAAAATTGATGATGAATGAACTGAGGGCAACATTTGCTTTAGGTATCCTCGGAATCGAGGGACTTGACTATTTTAAAGGCATATTTAGTAAGGCATCAAGGCATCAAATAACAAGGCAACAGGAAACAAGAGGGGTTACCCTAAAGGTGTGTGTGTGTGGCACAATCATGTGATTCAATTCAGATATTTTATCTTGTAATTTAGGCGAACTATATTTATTAGCAGGCTTGCACTCCCTAGGATTACTAACCACGCAGTTAAAAATAAAGGCAGAATTAAAAGGTCCTACGCTATTACAATAAACACCTGTAGGGCAGAAAAATAAAAGCGGAAGAGAAAACTAAACCCTATTACAATAAACACCGGCAGAGAAATATAGGCAAAATAATATAAACCCTAAGCTATTACAAAGCTTTGGGGCAGATACAAAATAGAGGAAGACTTGTGCGTGAAAATAAAACCTTACAAATTAATACCAGCCACAAGGGCTAACACAAGGCAGATAAAATAAGGCAAAATTAAAATTAAAATTAAAAGGAAAAAAGTTTTTTTTTTTGAAATGTTCAGGGCAAGCCCTGATTTTTAGGGAATGAGGTTTTATGAGAAAAATCGACACTGAGTTAATGGACGACACCTACCTAAGACCCCTATGGCTACTAGGATTTTAAATTAATCGAGGCTAGTCAAACCCTAAAAATTAATTATTGATTTTAACCTAATTAATTTTAAAATTGGCTCATCCTGATTAAATTAATTTTTTGAACCCTAAATTAATTAATCCTAATTTTTAACTAAATTACCTGATTACACTAATTAACATAATTAATTTAAATCATTTTAACTAATTAAAAATTAAGTTAAATTAATTAAAATAAAATTTAATGAAAATAAAAAGGTTTTAGGTGATCTAAAAATCAAATATTAAAGGAGTTTAAAAAAAAATTAAATGAAATTTTAAAATAAAAAACAAAATAAATGAATAAATAAAAAAAAATAGTGAAACCTGGCGCCGATTATGTGTGGCAACAATAGAGGCCTTTGATGCACCCTCAGCTTGATGTCCATTGGATACTGACTAGGGCTGATCCCGGGGCTTAGACGCGAGGGTGTATGGTGAAGCTCCGTAATCCTTATGCATTGAATCAAGAAGCTTGTATTTCACAAAAAATAATTGGCATCAGCATGATTCGAACCCACGCCTTGGCCTCCACAGGTACACACGCTTTGCCACTCAACCAACACGCCTTTCGTATCACAAAAACGCTTTCAATGATACATATATGAACATAAACAGGATTAATGAAAGTGCGCGTGAGAATTCAAATCACCCAACCACGTCGTGCCACACCTTCATCTTCCCCCAAGGACATGCAAAATTTGCTACGAATCTTGCTTGGACTTAGCTACGATTTCATTCTTAGCTAATCCACCTGTAATAAACAAAATCACACACAGGCAATAGAAATTTATCGCGACCACACCATTGTGATCGTCCAAGCCATAAGAATCCAATGGTACCTGAAATTTGGTCTAATTTTACCTTAAACACGAAGCCCTAATTTGGAGCTTCGAACCCTAGTAATGGCAATTCTTGATACAAGCAGTTGTTCAATAATTAAACAATCCATAAACGATCTATGCATCAAAGCAAACACAAATATGCAATTGAATCATGTTAAAACACAACCTTGAATTGCAAGTTTTGACATCACTTAAAACACAACCTTGCCCTCACATACTCCCTCTTTTTGATGATGGCAAAACTTGTTCTTATGAGTCAAGACTCCCTCCCCTATCTTGATGCAGTCTCTTCCACAACCTTTATGAACAACCACAAACAATCTAATGGAGATAAGCACCCCCTATCTTAGTGCACTCTCTCAAGTGATTTGCATGAATTTTCTTTAGCTATCAATTGATGACTATTCTTGACTTCCATTTCTTTAATTGCTTCTCCCCCTTTGACAACATCAAAACGAGGATATTAGCCATAGATAAGATTCATTATAGATTACATCATTATCAACCTTGCATTCAATAACTCTAACTATCAATCACGTAAAAGGAAATTAGAGAAGAGATTTAAAACTAAGGAAATAACATAAATAGCACATCCAAGGTTTGAGCATACGCTTGATGTCCAGGCTTACAACAAACACACAGTAAGTAATAAGAGACATTGATGCTTAACATTACATAGCAACAAAACAAACAAAGGTTCACATATTATGCAAGATACAAAATCAAGGAAATAGGTTTAGTCTTGTTCATTCTCATTCTCATGAGGATTGAGTTTTCAACTTGTTGGAGACGCATGGCCTCAAGCATATTGACAATATGAGCATTGTTACCTTCTTGGTCTTCATCTTCATCTTCCCCCATTGTTTCATCTTCCTCACCCACAATGTTTTCAATTTCAATTTCGTCATCACTATCATCTCTTCGTTGACCAGCATTGTTGCTTCTCACATAGTACGTATACTTACCTTGGCTTCTATTCCACACATGACCCATCATGGTCAAAGTTTTATGAGTGAATTCCTGATTCGTAGGAATTTTCAACAAGGAAAGTTTTGGGATAGTGATATTTGCCTTGTTAAGCACCAGTTGAATGAAGGAGGCATAGCTCAAAGTTGTTCCCCTACCTGATTCTTTCAAGTTGAACATGCGCCTCACAAAGTAGTAAGGCCAGTTTATCCGAATTCTATTCTTGATGACCCATACCAAATGAACTTCGGACTGATCAACACGTGAGTATCCACCCTGCTTAGGACGAATAATACGAGAGACAACCCATTATAGGATACAATCAAGTGGCTTTAGAACACCCGCAGTAATCAATTTTGGAAAGAAATCACTATTGACAATATTTTGAGAATAAGGGCGCTTCAACATAGAATTCAAAGCGACCCTATAGGTGTACTCACCAACATGCCTGGTGTCGGTAATTTTGACCGCCACCGGACTTGGAGGAAATAGACTGGCATCCTTTCAAATCTCAGAATTCACATAATACACCTTATTACCCATCTTGTACTTAAACGAAGAACCCTCAAAAGTACCTTGTAGCCCAGTGTACAACATTTTCACTAAGTCCTCATTATAGTCATTATAAATTTCAAGAAACACTCCCAAAATTTGAAAATTTAAAAGATCTACAACTTCTAGTAAGTGCAATATACCCAAGGTTTGACTATGAGCTATGAATTGCTTGACAAGCCTTCTTTTACTGAAGTCTACCGAATATGACTCAGTAAATTCATCAGAGAGAAGAGATAAAGGAGTTACCAGATTCTTTCATTGAGTTGAGCCACCTCCTTTCAGTAGTCTTCTCTTGGTTGGTCTTGGTGAGGCCATGGATGAAGGTTTGTTTGAGTTTTGAGGGAAAGGGTTTTTAGGGTTTTTTTTAAGAGAATGTGAATAGGTTTTAATTGGGTGATGATAAATGAGATAAGAAAACATAAGGCCACCCATTTGTATCTAATTAAAAAAAATTGGAAAATTTCGCGCGATGCGTCGATCTATGCAGGTCATGCATCGACGCACATATCACATATTTTGAAAAAAAATTCTCAGATTGGGTCGACCGGTAGAATGTGTAGATCGACCTAAACTTGCTTATTTTCCAATTTTGCACAGGTTGTGAACACAAATTCATGATGCAACATATATTAAAGCTCCAGCAAGTATCATATATCATAAGACATAAAAGAGACGGGTATAACATGGATTACATAGATTGATCAAGTTTACCATATTTAGGAATCAAGCAAGGAATTTCAAGTTGAAACGATATTACGTTAACATTAGGAGATAGCATTTTGCCCTCACATAGCTTGAATATACAACTCAAAGAACTTTATGAGAGCATAGATATGAATAAATAGAGCCAACATAACTACTATATTTGCATCTTATCCTATATGTCAAGAACATCGAGTTCCCTATGAATGTGTATTAAAGGATCGGTTGCTAACAGTTTTGTGAAAATTTCGGCAAGTTGATTTTTACTTTCAACGTGCTCAAACACAATGTCACCTTTCTCCACATGTTCTCTAAGGAAATGGTGCCTAATTTCAATGTGTTTAGTGCGTGAGTGTAAAACATGTTTTTTGGTTAGATTGATAGCACTCGTGTTGTCACAAAAGATGGGAATATGATCGAGTTTCACATTAAAATCGAGTAATTGTTGTTTGAGCCACAAAATTTGGGCACAACAAATACCGACAACCACATATTCCGCCTCGGCGGTTGACAAAGCAATAGAAACTTGTTTCTTGCTATGCCAACTCACTAAGGAGTTTGAGAAGAAATGATACGTGCCACTAGTGCTTTTCCTATCCAACTTGCAACCGGAAAAGTCGGAGTCGGAGTAACCAACCAAAGAACAATCACTACCCTTGGAGAACTATAACTCATACTTAGTTGTACCACATAGATACCTAAGTATGCGCTTAACGGCTTTTAATTGAGACTCCTTGGGACATGATTGATGTCCTGCACACATATATACACTAAACATAATATCGGAATGAGAAGCTGTAAGGTAAAGAAGGGAACCTATGATACCTCTATACCTTTTTACATCAACCTGCTTACCATATCTTTGATTTTTTACTTGATTTATTTGAATTTAATCACTTTTTAAATGAATAAAAATTCATAATAAATCATATAAATTCTTGGAAATTGAATTTGGAGTCTTGGATAACTTAAGGATGAAGATTGGGCCAAAAAAGATTGGGCTTATTTGCAAGAAAGCCCATTTTGAATCACTTTTGTTTCACATTTATCCTTCAAAATTGTCCAACTTTGACAAGACATATCTCCCTTAATTTTTAAGATATTGGAGAGTTCTAGGACTATTTGGAAATCTCAAGATGTCCTCTACAAGCCACTTTGGAACCTTTTTTCTATTTGGAGATTTTATCTTGATGATATGGGCTTTGAAAAAAAACAGCTTTTTGCGAGCTTCTAGAAGGACCTGTAATGTTTTGACTTATATCTCTTATGCGGAAGCATTTCTTGATCTTGGTCCCAACATCAAAGTTGTATAGAATTGAATTTTCTTGTGAATGAGCTTTAGTTGGGGAATTTATGATGAAGTATGAGAGAGATATGATCAGTCAAAGTTGGGTTGACTTTCTCCTAGAAACCCTAAATTAGCAACTTGGACTTTTAATGATTTCCGAGCTCTCCTTGATGAATCATGATCGAAACTTGATCAAATGGTGAATGTGACTTCAAAATATTGATGTTGACCAATAATCAGGAGTTTTGACTGTGGTTTGACCATAGTTGACGTTTAGGTCAAATTGGTCGACTATTGTCCATTTGAGCAGTTGATTGATCAAACTTGTGAGTCAGAGCTTGAAACTTGGCACGAGGATCCTTTAAGGCATGAGAGTGGCCATTAGGTTCACTTGAGGTGTCACAACCTGATTTTACCTTGAGAGAAACAAAACCCTAGTTATGGGTTGATTGCTTAGGAAAGAAGTAAGTATGCCCAACTCTTGCATAGTCTTGAGTAGTTAAAAATCATGTGAGCCAAAATATGATGGGAAAATTTTGGGGTATACACATGTCATGTTTATTTTCTGCTTGTATATCATATTTATTTTCTCGCATTATGGATTATACTACTGGGCCCCCGTGGGGGGAACGTATTTTTTTGTTTGCAAGTGGGGTGGGATGTTCTATGAGGTAAAAGGCCAAATACCCAGGCCAGACTTTACACATAGGATACCTAGGATAAAATGGATAGTCATGACGCTAGCGAGATGTTAGGTTTTTCCTAGTGCGATCATGAGACCCACGCCCAGTCGAAGTTTGAATGGGGTATCATCATTGGCATGTAGATGCAACAATGATGGTATTTCAGGAGAACTGTTAACTCTAGTTGCCTTTTGACCTACCCTAACCTAGATTCACCCGTGAGTGGGGAGGGAATCATATTCTTTGCAGGTGCGGGTACATGTTCTGTTGGTGACTATTGATATTTTGGTATTCAAAAAGGGCGTCGAACCATTGATCCTGTGACATTTGACCTATACAAAGATGTTTCATAAGTTATCCAGAGATTGTACAGATGCTACGCATATTGTGTGGGCCGTTGATCTCATGTTTTTGTATTGCATAACATTATTGCTTTATCCACTTCATTTATGGGGGATCCTAAAGTCTGTTTCCAAAAAAAGAAGAAAGGAAACCAGAAAAAGAAAAAGGAAAAAGAAAAGAGATTCTATACAAAACAAAGCCTTGATTCCCAAAAAAGAAGAAAAGAAGAAAAGGGAACAAAAGTTTGTGAAAAGACTTTAGGATCTCTCATAAATGTAACATGCATTCATACTATCATGCATTTCATAGTTCTTTCAGAGACTTATGGGACCTTTTCTGTCCAGATTTTAAGATCAACAACAGATTTGACTTCTCACCGCCACGAGCTCCAAGATAAACTATGGAATAACTCTGTGAGGAAATGGATGAGATGAGGTCCCAAATGGGTCATCTTATGATGGAGAAGCAAGTCTTGATCCATAATTAGGGTGCACTAAAGGAGGAAAATAGTCAGTTGAAGACTCAAGTGAGTCTGGTCATGGAAGTTCTGAAGACGGTACTAAGAAAGGAAGGTGTTGTAATTCCTGCTGCTGCAACAAAGGTTGTTGATCTCTCCTCCTCGTCGGGATCTCTTTCCACTCATGAAATGCCTCATGGAGTCCCTCCACAAATTCAAGTGTCAAAACGTCCTCGTCAACTAGTTCATGTCCCTAGAATGAATCAAGGGGGCCAAATATATGGACAAAAACCTAAGATGCCCGAGAAGGTTCTCGATCCGATTTCGATGCCTTATGCTCAGTTACTTCCTCACTTGCTGGAACTTCAGTTGGTTGAGCCACGCAATTTGACCATGCCTAAAAAGCTTCCCCTTGATTATGATGCTAATGCTCGTTGCGAGTTGCATTCAGGGGCACCTGGTCATGATATTGAGAATTGTAGGGCGCTGAAGTATCAGATTCAATATCTCATTGACTCAAAAGTGATTTTGTTCACCCCCGAGAGTATGAATGTCCAAGGCAATATGATCCCAACTGATATAGAATAAAAGGTTGATTCGGTCTTCTATCCTGAATATGCTTCGAGTAAGAGGCACAATCCACCATCTTGGATTCCAGATTCCCTGTTTTATCAGTCTTTGCTTGATCCTCAATCAAATCAGAAGGGTAAGATGCCTAAGCAAAATGGGTACGCCAAACACAGATCAAGTAAGCCAAAAAGAGTGTGTGACGAGGTTCCTATGTCCTATAGTGATATGTTCTTCCATTTTCTCAAAAGTTCTTTGGTGGAACCCAAGCAACTGGATCCTGTCTTTTTTCCTTATCCTTTGGGATTTGATCCAAATTTCAGTTGTGACTACCATGCTGGGGCACCTGGTCATTCAACTGAGAACTGTCAGTCATTCAGAGACAAAGTTCAAAACCTCATTGATTCCAAAGCAATCACTTTCACTCTAAGAGGTTTATGCATAAATTGAGGTATCGATAAGGTATCAAAATTGCAGAAGGCATTCGACAACAATAAGTCCAGACAGAGTCAGGTCACCTCAACAATGAAATTTATTTAGTTCTTTACCACATTTTCATTTGTAATCTTCCTTTGTTTTTTTAAGCATTGATAGCATGTAAAAGCTTGTTAATTTTTTAATGGAAATAAAAATACATTGTTTTTGTTCGTCTTGAGGTAATCCATTCGTTATCACTCATATAATAATTTGCTTGCATACGATACCAACTTTTTTGATCTCTTGCTTAGGCAACAAAAAAAATGAGGGAGAACGATGAAAAATAAAAACACAAAATCTCCAATTGTGTGCTTTTGAATAAAACCTTACTGATGATGCACATGCATTGTTTCAAATCCCCAAACACTGGAGATATAAGGGAGTGCAACCCTCGTTAACCCCTTTGAACCTTGAAGTAGGAGTTTCTTTTCTATTCAGAAAAAACCCTTAACTTTAACCCTGGGGCAGGGTAGTGTTCAGTTAATTCGATCGAGCGTTCAAAACTCATCATGAGTGCACATCTAAGGATAAAACAATGGTTATCCATCAAAAGGTTGAGGAAAGTCAGAACCACGATGGTTATCCTTCACCTACCAAGAGGTAAAAATATGACGATGCCACAATGGTTATCCCTCATCAACCTAAAGAATGATACAATCACATCACTTCCAACAAACCAAAGAGAAAGCGAGGTCACACGACTTGTGAAAAAAATGAAAAAAGCAAAACAAAAAAAAATGGCAAAAAATGAATAAAAAATTATGATGATGGAAAGAGAAATGATGATGAAATTGCCAAGCAAGGACAAAGTCGTGTGACAATGAATCAGAAGAATAAAATGTGAGTGACTGCCATGTCCGAAAAACCTCATTGACTCGTCAGCCATTTCAAAATTCCTTGTGAGGGACGAACACTCGTGTTGAGTTAATTGAACTTAGGATTGGAGAACATCACGAAGTGGGTGGGTACAAATAATTTTGAGCCTAAATATCATTTGTTTCTGAAAACCATGAACCTGGCCAAGTTACAACCCTCAAAATTCCTAATTGAAGCGGGGTTTATTTTGAAAGCACGCTCCAATGAGATAGTGTTTAATTGACTCCAAATGAAGCGTGACACATATTTACGTTGGTATCATATGCTTGCTTTATCTTCCATATGCAAAAATCGAGGTTATATCAACTAGTGATCCATTCACAAGAGGTCGCAACCTCATTTCAATAAAAAGTTTCTTTAAACTTCAAGACTAACATAGGCTTTGCATTAGAATTATCATTCTTAGAATTACCATTTTTCTGAATACAAAACATTTGATTAGCATTAAGGAAATTTTGAGGATGAGAATCAGTGAGGAACTTGATTATATCAAAATAAAGAGACTTGAGAACTCCACGGAGTAAGAAGCCAATCATTTCAGAGACTGATTATCCAGGGGCGTATCGCTTGAAGGCTCCATTAAACATGAGTAGTTGGCACTTCCGTTAATCGACTATCTTCAGGAGAAAGGCCTGAATATTCTATTGTGCAGATGCAATTAGATGGTTATCCTGAGGGAAAAGGTTGAATGTTGCGTTGAGCGTGATAAAGTTGCTTCCACATGTTGCTTCATCGTAATGGAACTTGAGGATTCTGATAAGATGTGTAATCTAGGGCAATCACATCGATAAATATCTCTTGAGTTCCATCAATACGGGGCAATCAAGTCGAGGAATCTCTCTCAAATTCAATTAATCTGAGGCAGTTACGTCAAGATTCGACATCTCTCTAAGGATCCTTTGTGAAGGATAGAAAAACACTTAGAAAGGGGGGTTTGAATAAGTGTAGTTTAAAAACTTGGACGATAAAAATAAATTGCACAGTTATTTTTATCCTGGTTCGTTGTTAACTAAACTACTCCAGTCCACCCCCACAGAGTGATTTACCTCACCTGAGGATTTAATCCACTAATCGCAACAGATTACAATGGTTTTCCACTTCGCCCACGACTAAGTCTTCTAGAGTATCCTGATCACAACCTGATCACTCTAGGAACAAATGCTTAGACACAAGCTAAGACTTTCTTAGAGTATCCTGACCACCACGTGATCACTCTAATTACAACTGCTTAGACACAAGCTAAGACTTCCTAGAGTATCCTAATCAACACTTGATCACTCTAGTTACTTACAAATTAATGTAATCAATTCTAAGAGTATTACAAATGCTTTTGAAAAGCTATAATCACAACAGTGATATTTCTCTTAACGTTTAAGCTTAATCTCACTAATATATTACAACAGCAATGTAGTGAGCTTTGATGAAGATTAAGTTTCTGAGCTTTGAATTTGATCAGCGTTTCAGCAAGTTAATTGTTAGCGAAATCGTCAACCTTGCTTCTCATCAGAACTTCATATTTATAGGCGTTTGAGAAGATGACCGTTGGGAGCATTTAATGCTTTGCGTGTTCCGTACAGAATTGCATTTAATGTTTCACGCTTTTGTCAACTACCTCGAGCCTTGTTCACGCTGTGTCTACTGACGTTGCCTTTAATAGCTTCCAACGTTTCTTTTGTCAGTCAGCGTAGCCTGCCACCTGTACTTTCTTCTAATCTGATGTTTGTGTATACAACGTTTGAAAATCATCAGAGTCAAACAGCTTGGTGCATAGCATCTTCTTGTCTTCTGACCTTGAAGTGCTTCTGAGCGTGATACCATGAGACCTTCAGTGCTTCTGCTTCTGATCTCAAGTTCTTCTGATGCTTCCATAGACCCATGTTCTGATTCTGCCTTGACCATCTTCTGATGTCTTGCCAGACCATGTTCTGATGTTGCATGCTGAACCTTCTGAGACAAAGCTTCTGAGCGCTGATTTGTGCATACTCTTTATATATTTCCTGAAAAGGAAATTGCAATGTATTAGAGTACCACATTATCTCACACAAAATTCATATCCTTGTTATCATCAAAACTAAGAATATTGATCAGAACAAATCTTGTTCTAACAATCTCCCCCTTTTTGATGATGACAAAAACATATATAAATGATATGAATTTGCGATCAGAAAGAGCAGACGGCTAAAGACAATTACACAGCTATAGCATAAGCATGTGAATATGTCTCCCCCTGAGATGAATAATCTCCCCCTGAAATTAATACTAGAAGAATTTTAATAATAAAAAACTTCCCTGAGTATTTCAGTAGAGACGTTCACAGTGCTTGATCTTCAGAACATTCATAACTTCTGATTTCTGCTTCCATAGGATAGCTTCAGAACATTGAATTTCTTTAGATCCACTGAACATTCATAGCTTCTGACTTCTGCTTCCATCGGACAGCTTCAGAACTTGAATTTCTTTGATCTTCAGAACATTCACAGCTTCTGACTTCTGCTTCCATTAGGACAGCTTCAGAACTTGAATTTCTTTGATCTTCAGAACATTCACAGCTTCTGATTTCTGCTTCCATCGGGACAGCTTCAGAACTTGAATTTCTTTGATCTTCAGAACATTCACAGCTTCTGATTTCTGCTTCCATCGGGACAGCTTCAGAGCTTGAATTTCTTCTTACATCACTTCATGCTAGATTGTATCAGAACATTGTTGAATGTACCAGAGCATCATCAGAGCATCTCTACATCCTGAAATGTTACAGAGCAAAACTAAACGACAAAAGTCAGCATGAATGAGTCAGAACATAGAATATGTTTCAGAGCATATAATATGTATCAGAGCCAAAAACACATAATATGTATCAGAGCCATATGGTATGTGTCAGAGCACATAAACATAATGTTTCAGATCATTTTCTATCATCAGAATATCTGAACATTCTTCCTTCTTGCTTCTGATTTCTGAAGCTTCATAGCACTAAGCTTGCTTCAAGAATCCAAGAGCTTGATTCTTATCTTGTTGCTTCTTGTGTTGATCTTGAAAAGAGAATCTTCAATTCCTGCAACAACACAACTTAAAGCATAGAACTTTTCAAGTTCTGTTAGAAATGTGGGGCCTTTTTACCCGGCAACTGATAATATTAATCAGATCATTTATCATATATTTTCTCCCCCTTTTTGTCATAACATCAAAAAGAATATAAAAGATTCAGATGTAAAGAAAGAGACAAAAGGAATGAAACAAAATAAACTTTTCATTGATTAAGCAAACAGAAATTACAAAAGGTGAATGCAGAAAAACAGATGCAACAAGGAAGGAAAACTACAAAGACTTAAGGACTAAGACCCTAGCCTAAGAAAAATCCGCGCCAGAACATCATGAATCCCGTCAGTGCTTGCATTTTGCCTTGCCATGAAGGAACGAAACTCAGCATTGGCTGCTTCTTACGCGTTTAAACGAGAAGCCAACATAACTTGATTCTGACGAAGAGCTTCCAAGGTCTCCATCAGAGCTGAGGTTTCACCAGAAGAAGGAACATCAGAATTTCTGCCATCAGGGACAACAATCTCAGCAGGACGATCTTCTAGAGGGTTTCCAGCTTGTGCATCTTCCATTTTAGCATCTGAGTCTGACTCAGAAGCAGCCTCAGCATATATTGGTTCAGGCAGCTCAGAAGTTCCAACTTCCAAGACTTGAAGAATGGCTTCAAGGTTTGTTGGAGGGGTTGGACCAGCAACTTCTGCAGGATAAACCACTACTGGAAAGACCATGTGAGGAGCACTTTCAGAAGGGTTCATTCTGAACCAATTGAACAACCACTGAAAATCTCCAGTCAGCACAGGATACCATGGTCTCCACACCACTATGTCTCTGCAGGGATTTTCTTCTTCCATCTCATCTGCAGGTATCCTCTCTTCAAGAACTCTTTTGTTCCTGATGAGATGGTGATAGCTACTTTCACCAACTTCCAAACGAAGACCACGAACACCAGGTGCTTCAGTCATGATCCTTCTCTGAATATCCGTAGCCCTAGCCAGAAAGTCTTGACGAAAGGCATCCCAGAGGTTGCATGTAGCATACTCATCCACATGGTTAAGGTGAGCAGCACCCAGAATCTCCAACCATCTATTTACATCAGAATGTAAAAGCTCTAGAAACGATTGAGTGGTAGGTGATGGAGGGTTGATAGTGAATCTGGAGTCAGGAAACACAAAGCTGTAGGGGTTAGGTGTTCTGGTGGGAAAAGGGTGTGAGAGAGATGAGGAGATATCTGTGGGATGGGTTGAAGGAGAGGAGATATCAGATGGTGAAGATGGTGGTGGTGGTTTGTGAAGAAGGAGGTGATAGAGGGCTACCATCAGGGGGTTGATACACACGTCTAGAGTAGTTTCCAGACATCATAGCTTCAAAGGGGTTCACCTTGACAGGATCGTAGGTGATCCTTACTTTCTTTGGTTTGTTTTCTGGTTCATTAGTTGCCTTTCTCTTTTGTTTACGATCAGATTCTTGATTTTGAGAACTTGACGGAGGATTCATGATGAAGTTGCAGAAAAAAAGAAAACCGCTAGGGTTTATGATATGAATGCAAAGAGAGAGAGAGATAAAAAGAAACTGAATGCAAGAGAGTGAAAAATATAAGAGGGAAAAAGAAACGTTTGAAGAATATAAAAGAAAAGAATTAAAGGTAATGATGGATAGCATTTAATGTTACGTGACGTGAGGAGAGATAATACAAAGGAAGTGATTAGCACAGTTACCTAAGTAGGCGTCCCCTCAACTGCACGCACGCTTGTCCAAAAATAGTGAACACGTGTTTACCATCTAGATAGCCAGTTACAGCTGTTTTACTTTTAAAGAGATTCTGAGTCAACTTAGACAATGAAATGTTAGTAATAACAGAATCACTACTTCTAATTGATTACAATCAGAACTTCTTATAAAATACTAATCCAATCTCATTTCAGAAGATACTCATACATAAGATCTTCTCATCTTCTCATTCTGGGCATAAATCCATACTGATATTCTTCAGAATGAACTTAAACCTATCTTCAGCAAGGGGTTTTGTAAAGATATCAGCCCATTGATGGTCTGTATCCACAAAATTTAAAGATATAACACCCTTCTGAACATAGTCCCTTATGAAATGATGTTTAATCTCAATATGTTTAGCTTTTGAATGTAAAATAGGATTCTTAGATAAACATATAGCAGAAGTATTATCACAGAAAATAGGAATGTTACTCTCATATATCTGATAATCTTCTAGCTGACTTCTCATCCAGAGCATTTGTGTGCTACAACCAACAGCAGCAACATATTCTGCTTCTGTTGTTGAGAGGGCAATTGTAGCTTGCTTCTTGCTGTACCATGAGATTAGATGACTTCCAAGAAATTGACAACTTCTAGAAGTACTTTTCCTTTCAATTCTATCTCCAGCATAGTCAGCGTCACAGAATCCTACTAAGTTGTAATCTTTGGATCTTCTGTAAACTAAACCAACATTAGTAGTACCTTTCAGATACCTCAGAATTCTCTTAACCGCAGTTAAATGAGATTCTCTCGGATCTGATTGGAATCTAGCACACAAACAAAAACAGAAGAGAATGTCAGGTCTAGAAGCAGTTAGGTATAGAAGTGATCCAATCATACCTCTGTACAACTTCTGATCTACCTTCTTACTTACCTCATCCTTACCGAGGACACATGTTGGATGCATAGGAGTTTTGGCTTCTTTGCTTTCAGAAAGATTAAACTTCTTCAGAAGTTCTTTCACATACTTCGTTTGATGAACATAAGTTCCATCAGAAGTTTGATTTATTTGAATTCCAAGAAAATATTTGAGTTCTCCCATCATGCTCATTTCAAATTCAGCCTGCATAGACTCAGCAAACTCCTTTCTAAGTGTAGCATTAGATGTTCCAAAGATAATATCATCAACATATATTTGACATATTAAAATATCCTTTTTAAAGGTTTTACAAAAGAGAGTAGTGTCCACTTTTCCTCTAGTGAAACCATTTTCCAGAAGGAAGGAACTTAAACGTTCATACCAAGCTCTCGGAGCTTGCTTCAATCCGTATAATGATTTCTTTAATTTAAAAACATGATTTGGAGACTTAGAGTCTTCAAAACCAGGAGGTTGATGGACATAAACTTCTTCATCTATATAACCATTTAAGAAGTCACTCTTAACATCCATCTAATACAGAGTGATGTTGTGTTGAGTGGCAAAAGAAATTAATAGACGAATAGATTCTAACTTGGCCACTAGTGCAAAGGTTTCTGTGTAGTCAATCCCTTCTTGCTGACTATAACCTTGAGCAACCAGCCTGGATTTGTTTCTTACCACTTCTCCCTTCTCGCTTAGCTTGTTTCTGAACACCCACTTAGTGCCGATGATGTTAAATCCTTTTGGTCTAGGAACCAAGTCCCATACGTCATTCCTTGTAAACTGATTTAGTTCTTCTTGCATGGCAATTATCCAGTCAGGATCTTCTAGAGCTTGATCAACAGAAGTTGGCTCGATCAAAGAAACAAGACCTAATTGACATTCTGCACTGTTCTTAAGGAATGCCCTTGTTCTGATGGGATCATCTTTCTTCCCAAGGATCACATCTTCTGAATGAGCTGAAGCAAGTCTAGGTGATCTTCTGACTGTTGGTTCTTCAGAAATCCTGAGATTCTCTAAAGATGCAGCAACTTGATCTTCTGATCCATTGCTTCTGAGATTGCCAGCTTCTGCAGCATTGCTTCTTGGTTCTACAGCTTCTGATATATCAATATCAAAATCTGCAAAATTCTCAAACTGCTTTGGTTTTTCAAGACCAAGCTTATCATCAAACCTGATATTGATTGATTCTTCTACAACCAATGTTTCAGTATTGTATACTCTGTAGCCTTTAGAGCGTTCAGAATATCCAAGAAGGAAACACTTTTGTGCCTTAGAATCAAACTTACCAAGATGATCTTTAATATTCAAAATAAAGCATACACATCCAAAAGGATGGAAATATGAAATGTTGGGCTTTCTATTCTTCCACAATTCATAAGGAGTCTTATTTAGAATAGGTCTTATAGAGATTCTATTCTGAATATAACATGCAGTGTTTATTGCTTCTACCCAGAAATGCTTAGCCATATTGGTTTCATTGATCATGGTTCTGGCCATTTCTTGTAGAGTCCTATTCTTTCGCTCTACAACTCCATTTTGTTGTGGAGTTCTAGGACAAGAGAAATCATGGGCAATACCATTTTCCTTGAAGAACTCCTCAAAGAATCTGTTCTCAAATTCGCCACCATGATCACTTCTAACCTTTATGATTTTACACTCTTTCTCAGATTGGATCTGAGTGCAGAATTCAAAGAACACTGAATGAGACTCATCCTTGTGTTTTAAGAACTTTACCCATGTCCAGCGGCTATAATCATCAACGATGACTAATCCATATTTCTTCCCTCTGACAGATGCTGTTTTGACTGGGCCAAACAGATCAATGTGCAAGAGTTCTAACGGCCTTGAGGAAGAAACAACATTCTTAGACTTGAATGCAGGTCTGGAGAACTTGCCCTTCTGACATGCTTCACAAAGAGCATCTGATTTGTATTTCAGATTTGGGAGTCCTCTGACCAGATTTAGTTTGTTAATCTGAGAAATCTTTCTCAAACTAGCATGACCTAATCTTCTGTGCCAGACCCATTGCTCTTCAGAAACAGACATAAGACAAGTCACCTTCTGATTCTTAAGATCTTGAAGATCTGTCTTATAAACGTTGTTCTTTCTCTTGCCTGTAAATAGGATTGAGCCATCCTTCTGACTTACAGCCTTGCAAGACTTTTGATTGAAGATTATGTCATAACCATTGTCACTTAATTGATTTATGGACAATAAGTTATGTGTTAATCCTTCTACAAGAAGTACATTAGTTATGGAAGGAGAGTTACCAAACTTTATAGTTCCTGAGCCAATGATTTTGCCCTTCTGATCTCCTCCAAACTTGACTTCACCACCTGGTTTAAGCACCAGGTCTTGGAATGTAGACCTTCTTCCCGTCATGTGTCGCGAGCACCCAGAGTCCAGGTACCATGACATTTTGCTGTTTGTCCTCTCTGCCGCCAAGGATATCTGCAACAGAAATTATCTTCTCCTTAGGTACCCACAATTTCTTGGGTCCTTTCTTGATAGTTCTCCTCAAGTTCTGATTGAACTTGGGTTTAGCAAAATATTTAACAGGAGGAACAGTATGATATTCTTTGGGTTTGTTAGCATAATATTTCTTAGGATGTGTCACATGCTTTTTGGTGTGAACAGTGTTAAACTTCTGTGCATGTGAAGTGAGCCTAATATCATGAGCATGGCCATATTTGAACTGATCATACAATGGCTTGTATGTGATCTTCATATCATCAACAGGTTCAAATTTATGTGAGGTATCACCCTCATAGCCAAAACCAAACCTTCTGTTTCCAGAAACACCATATATCATAGAAGCAAGATGACTTCTGCCAATACTTCTAGATAAGAACTTTCTGAAGCTCGAGTCATATTCTTTCAGAATATGATTCATGCTAGGAATGGATTTTTCTGTTTCAGAAGGAGATCCACTATCTTTGGATAGATTTAAAACTTTTTCCTTTAGTTCAGAATTTTCCACTTCCAGCTTCTTAGTTTCAAATTCAAACTGCTTCTTCAGCTTTTTGTATTTGATACTAAGATGAGCCTTGAGTTCCAGAAGTTCTGTTAAACTGGAAACTAAATCTTCTCTAGATAGTTCAGAAAATACCTCTTCAGAATCTGATTCTGATGTAGATTCTGATCCATCATCTTCTGTAGCCATCAGCGCAAAGTTGGCTTGTTCTCCTTCAGAGTCTGATTCTGATTCTGATTCAGAATCATCCCATGTTGCCATAAGACCTTTCTTCTTATGAAACTTCTTTTTGGGATTCTCCTTCTGAAGTTTTGGACACTCGTTCTTGTAATGTCCAGGCTCATTGCACTCATAGCAGACAGCCTTCTTCTTGTCAGATCTTCTGTCACCAGAAGATTCTCCACGTTCAAATCTCTTTGAGCTTCTGAAGCCTCTGAACTTCCTTTGCTTGCTCTTCCAGAGTTGGTTTACCCTTCTGGAGATCATGGACAGTTCATCTTCTTCTTCTTTAGATTCTGATTCTTCAGGATCTTCTTCTCTAGCCTGAAAAGCGTTAGTGCATTTTTTAATATTAGATTTTAATGCAATAGACTTACCTTTCTTCTGAGGCTCGTTTGCATCCAGCTCTATTTCATGGCTTCTCAAGGCACTGATAAGCTCTTCCAAAGAAACTTCATTCAGATTCTTCGCAATTAGGGGTGGCAAAATGGGCCCGGCCCGTTGGGCATGCCCGTTTTACCCGCACTTTAGTGCGGGGCGGGCCAAGGTTTTAGGCCCTCACCCTCTAATGTGACCGCCCCGCCCCGACCCGTTTTCAATGCGGGCTTTTGCGGGCATGTGCATTTTCATAAATTTTTATGTTTTTAGGCTTAAAAGGTGCAATGCCCGCGGGCTTTGCCCGCCCCGCCCTCACTTTTTTGCGGGGCGGGGTTAGGTTTTAGGCCCGCATCTTCAACTATGCCCGCCCCGCCCCGTTTATTTACGGGCTTTTGCGGGGCGGGCTAAACGGGCGTGGGCATGCCCGTTGCCACCCCTATTCGCAATCTTGAATGCAGTCACCATTGGACCCCATCTTCTGGGTAAGCTTCTGATGATCTTCTTTACATGATCAGCCTTGGTGTAGCCTTTATCCAGAACTCTCAATCCAGCAGTAAGCGTTTGAAATCTTGAAAACATCTTTTCAATGTCTTCATCATCCTCCATCTTGAAGGCTTCATATTTCTGGATTAAAGCAAGAGCTTTAGTCTCCTTGACTTGAGCATTTCCCTCATGAGTCATTTTCAAGGACTCATATATATCATAGGCAGTTTCCCTGTTAGATATCTTCTCATACTCAGCATGAGAGATAGCATTCAGCAAAACAGTCCTACATTTATGATGATTCTTGAAAAGTTTCTTCTGATCATCATCCATTTCTTGCCTGGTAAGCCTCACGCCACTAGCTTTCACTGGATGTTTGTAACCATCCATCAGAAGATCCCATAGTTCACCATCTAGACCAAGAAAGTAACTTTCCAGTTTGTCTTTCCAGTATTCAAAGTTTTCACCATCAAATACTGGTGGTCTAGTATAACCATTATTACCATTATATTGCTCAGTAGAGCCAGATGTAGATGCAGATGTATTTGTTTGAGTTTCACCAGCCATCTTATACTGAAGCGTTTTTCTCTTCCTGAATCTTTTCTAAACACGGTTAAGTGCTTGCACCTTAGAACCGGCGCTCTGATGCCAATTGAAGGATAAAAAAACACTTAGAAATGGGGGGTTTGAATAAGTGTAGTTTAAAAACTTGGACGATAAAAATAAATTGCACAGTTATTTTTATCTTGGTTCGTTGTTAACTAAACTACTCCAGTCCACCCCCACTGAGTGATTTACCTCACCTGAGGATTTAATCCACTAATCGCAACAGATTACAATGGTTTTCCATTTAGCCCACGACTAAGTCTTCTAGAGTATCCTGATCACAACCTGATCACTCTAGGAACAAATGCTTAGACACAAGCTAAGACTTTCTTAGAGTATCCTGACCACCACGTGATCACTCTAATTACAACTGCTTAGACACAAGCTAAGACTTCCTAGAGTATCCTGATCAACACTTGATCACTCTAGTTACTTACAAATTAATGTAATCAATTCTAAGAGTATTACAAATGCTTCTGAAAAGCTATAATCACAACAATGATATTTCTCTTAACGTTTAAGCTTAATCTCACTAATATATTACAACAGCAATGTAGTGAGCTTTGATGAAGATGAATTTTCTGAGCTTTGAATTTGATCAGCGTTTCAGCAAGTTAATTGTTAGCGAAATCGTCAACCTTGCTTCTCATCAGAACTTCATATTTATAGGCGTTTGAGAAGATGACCGTTGGGAGCATTTAATGCTTTGCGTGTTCCGTACAGCATTGCATTTAATGTTTCACGCTTTTGTCAACTATCTCGAGCCTTGTTCACGCTGTGTCTACTGACGTTGCCTTTAATAGCTTCCAACGTTCCTTTTGTCAGTCAGCGTAGCCTGCCACCTGTACTTTCTTCTAATCTGATGCTTGTGTATACAACATTTGAAAATCATCAGAGTCAAACAGCTTGGTGCATAGCATCTTCTTGTCTTCTGACCTTGAAGTGCTTCTGAGCGTGATACCATGAGACCTTCAGTGCTTCTGATTCTGATCTCAAGTTCTTCTGATGCTTCCATAGATCCATGTTCTGATTCTGCCTTGACCATCTTCTGATGTCTTGCCAGACCATGTTCTGATGTTGCATGCTGAACCTTCTGAGACAAAGCTTCTGAGTGCTGATTTGTGCATACTCTTTATATATTTCCTGAAAAGGAAATTGCAATGTATTAGAGTACCACATTATCTCACACAAAATTCATATCCTTGTTATCATCAAAACTAAGAATATTGATCAGAACAAATCTTGTTCTAACACTTTGGGGCAAATTCCTCCGTATGTCATGAAGCTTGGGGGCACAATCTTTTGAGTCATATTGTCTCTCCCCGACCATTGGACTTTTCCTGGAAACTTATTCTCTCCCCAAGCACATGAGTTTATTTCTCCTGAGAGTTTGTTCTATTCCTCGAGCACCGGAGTTTATTTCTCCTGAAAGTTATTCCACTTCCCCAACCTGGTCCCCTTATCTGGATTTCTCATCCCAACATGGTGAATCGAGGGAATCTCCTCAAGTTGAAAATCTTCCAAGCAGTGGCACGTGGTGAGAAGTCAGAAGTTATTCTTCAAGTCAACAACCAGAAGGTACATCTCGCAAGTCAAAGTCCAATATCTATTGGAATTTCTACAAGATTCTTAACACTAAGGGGATTCTCCTTGGTGTTTACCTTACTAATGCCTTTATTTGGCACTCTGCATATAGTATTCACTGCATATAACATTGCATCCTCAAAAGCGTAGCATATCCATCAAAATGGAGCATTACGCCATTGAAAAATTCAAACATGCATCAATGCATAAGCCAATTTGAATGTGCCCAGAAGGTACGAAGTAATATATATCCCCAGAAGAAGTCTCATCTTCTCTCCAGTTTGTATGTGCCCAGAAGGTACGAAGTAATATATATCCCCAGAAGAAGTCTCATATTCTCTCTCCAGTGTGGATCGGATACAATGTCTTTCTTCGTCACAATCATTGTCTCCGAGGTTATTTCCCGCATGCTGCATGCAGATTAGGGTGTGAATGAGGGTGGGAATTCAACCCATCTCATTTTTCAATCGCTTGAATAACCATACTTGGTGTGTGGCAATTCGAATGATCGCCGCTCTTGAAGAGTTACACCCCGCCTTTTGTCCTGAAGGATTAATGTAATTCGTATTCTTTACAAGCATCGATATCTCAGTGATGTTTACTGGCTACTGTCCTCTGCTTGTCGAGTCTAGTCGTTACTAGTCTTGTTGTGGTTAGTTTCCCGCATGTTGTATGCATATTAGAGTGCGAATGAGGGTGGGCATTCAACGTATCTCAGTTTTCAATCATTTGAATAACCATACTTGGTGTGTGGCAATTCGAATGATTGTTGCTATTGAAGAGTTACACACCGTCTTTTGGCCTGAGGGATTAATGTAATTCTTATGTTTCGCAAGCGTTAACATCTTCGTGATTCTTCAGTGTTTACCGATGTCTTTTTGTCGAGTCTATTCGTCACTAGTCTCCGAGGTTATTTTTCCTTATGTGGACAACCTTTTCGGATCCAACCCTTGTGTTGTGAGTCCTTTGCTTCCCGATCTTCGAGTCATAAGTCAAAGTCCAATTCTCGTCCTAGCAAACTTTTTTTTCAAAGTCTAGTTCTTGCCCTGGCAAACTTTTTTTCAAAGTCCAGTTCTCGCCCTAGAAAATTTTGTTCAAAGTCCAGTTCTCGCCCTGGAAAACTTTTTTTCAAAGTCCAGTTATCGCCCTAGCAAAAAATTTCAAAGTCCAGTTCTCTCCCTGGAAAACTTTTTTCAAAGTCCAGTTCTCGCCCTGACAAACTTTTTTCAAAGTCCAATTCTCGCCCTGGCAAACCAAGTCAAAGTCCAGTTCTCGCCCTGACAAACTTTTTTCAAAGTCCAGTTCTCGCCCTAGCAAATCATTTCGATCATTTTCAGTCCCCGTCTGATATCCTACAGTGAAGTCAGTTATCGTATGACAACCACCATTCATCCATAAACCTTGCCATAAAACAAATTCCCAATCCCCAGCCTCAGTGTTGATGATAATCTTCTCCTTCTCCTTCTCCAGCCTCAGTGTTGATGTTTATCTTTTCTTTTAATCTGTAGGTTCGTAGGTCCGTTGATCTTACCCTGGTTTCAAGTCATGGATCGTAGGTCTGTTGACCTTATCCTTGTCTTTTTCATTCTGTGGGTCGTAGGTCCGTTGATCTTACCCTGGTTTCGAGCCATGGATCGTAGGTTCGTTGATCTTATCCTCATTTTTTTCAATTCTATGGGTCGTAGGCCGTTGATCTTACCCTAGTTTCGAGTCATAAATCATAGGTCTGTCGACCTTATCCTCGTATTTTTCAATTCTTGTGGGTCGTAGGTCTGTTGATTTTACCCTGGTTTCGAGTCATGGATCGTAGGTCTGTTGACTTTATCCTCGTCTTTTTCAATTCTTGTGGGTCGTAGGTCCGTTGATCTTACCCTGGTTTCGAGTCATGGGTTGTAGGTCCATTGATCTTACCCTGGTTTCGAGTCATGGATCATAGGTCCGCTTATCTTATCCTCATCTTTTTCAATTCTATGGATCGTAGGTCCGTTGATCTTACCCTGGTTTTGAGTCATGGATCGTAGGTCCGTTTACCTTATCCTCGTCCTTTTCAATTATATGGATCGTAGATCCGTTGATCTTATCCTCGTCTTTTTCAATTCTTTGGGTCAGTAGATCCCATCTCTCTATCAAACCTGTATTTTCCAATCACTGTTTCATACAACAACCACTTCCTTTGAGAACCTTGTATTGGCACCGTTACCACGTTACAAGTTATCACCATTCAATTACAATTACTTACCATAATCTTCCACCAGAAAAACAAAACAAATTCTCTTTTCCCCAACGGATATCAAAACAAAAACAAGGATGACACTCACACCATCTTTTCAGGACAAATTTCTGGCCTTGGTATTTAATCTTCTTCTACCTCGAATGTTAGAAAGGCCGACGCCAATCTCACCTTCAGGTTTAAGGCGATTAAATAGGGGCAATTGTCATACCTTAAATTTGCGCTACCCTATTGTAACACGGTGGGAGAACTGACTTTTAGAAATGTGCGAATAGCAAGAGTCGCCACCGACTTTTATTTTATCCAATAAGAAAGGCTAAAAGCACAGAAAAAGACCTTCTAAAAGACTTTGAGTTCGGGGGGTAGGTTATACAAAGGGAAGGTGTGAGCACCCTTTGTATCCATGGTTATCCATGGCCTCTTAATTGCTTAGCTCACTTTTTGTTTTCAAAATGTTTGAAGTGTAGTGTATGAATAGGAAAAACATTTGTTAAGAACTTTAACTTGTAGATAAGTGTAGCCTTTTTGAAAGTAATTTGAAAAGAAGGTGTGAGAAGTAATTTTGAAATTCAAGTTTTGAATAGAGCGAGCAATTAAAAGCAACTACCCTAAGTTTAATTTTTCTGTTCTTTAAGACTTTTGTTTGAAAGAGCTATCCATACCATAAAGAGGACAGGTAGTCCTTTCATTGGATTGCGGGTCATTGAAAATTATCGTTCGCCATAAGGCTATCCATACCATAAAGAGGGTAGGAAGTCTCAGGGAAGGATGAAATAGTCATTTAGGCAACCAATGAGGATACCTTAACATTCGAAAGGACAATCATCATTTAATCGCAAACAACCTCGAGGTACAAGATCATATAAACCGAAGGCAACATCGAAGGGACTTATTATCTTTGATGATGATAATGAACTGAGGGCAACATTGCTAAGGTATCCTCGTATTCGTGGGACTTGACTATTTTTAATCGAAAGGCAGCAATAAGAGGGATTACCTTAAAGGTGTGTGGGTGCAACAATCGCGTGACTATTCAAATTTTTATCTTATAAAGTTAGTGATCTAAATTAATTAACAGGCTTATCACTCCCTAAATTACTAACCACACAATTAAATAACAATTATAATTTGCGGAAAATAAAATGCGGAAAGTAAAATCCTACGCTATTACAAGGCTTCGGGATAGGGGATTACATAGCCAAAAACCCGGGAAAAATGCAGAAAATAAAAATGCGGGAAATTAAAAGGCAGAAATTAAAAGTCCTAAGCTATTACAAAAAACATTGGCAAGATATACACATTTTCTAGAATTTAAATGGCAAAAATAGATAAATAAAATAAATTAAAGGCATGCGACATACACTAGAATAAGAGATGAGAAGATCGAGTTGAAATAAAATAAGGATTAGAGGTTTTTATGGTGATTAAAACTAAATCTTGAAGGTTAGCCTAATGTATAAAATAAACCTACAGGGTTAAAAACCGAAACAAATGTTAATGGGCAACACACACCTACCTAAGATTAAAAACCTAATTTGACTAAATTAATTAAAATTATAAAAAAAAAGTTAATAAATCCTAAAATTAAATTAATTAGCCTAAAAATAATTATTACCCTAAAAATAAAACCCTAACCCTAATTCATGAAAATGGAAAACATCTACCTAAGCGAAAAAATTTAATTTGGCTAAATTAATTAAAATTATAAAAAAATGTTAATAAATACTAGAATTAAATTAATTAGCCTAAAAATAATTATTAGCCTACAAATAATTATTAGCCTTAAAATAAAACCCTTAACCCTAATTCATGAAAATGGACAACATCTACCTAGGGGAAAAAATTTAAGGTGTTGGTTTTTAATTAAATATTAATAATAAAAGAGAGTTAATTAAAGGAAAAGAGAAAAGGAAGAAAATAGAACCAAAAGGAAGATGCTAAGATTTGATGTGACAATTCTTGAGGGTGCAACATGGGAAAGTGGCCCACAAAGTGTTTGGCCAAAATAGGGTTAATGGCCAAAGGAAGTACCTGCAAAAAAAGTATAATAATAATAATAATAATGTTAATAATAATAATAATATTAATAGTATAATAATAATAATAATAATAATAATATAAGATAAAAAAATGGGGTTTAGAAAATTAAATTACAGCCAAAATTACTAATAACCTTGATTTGGTCAAAAACCAAAAGGTTTTTGGCCAAATACGAATAACCTTGATTTGGCCAAAAGCCAAAAGGCTTTTTGGCCAAAAAAAACACTTGGGTATCCCTTCAGGTTAAGAGATAAAGCTCCTTCCACCTGGTCAATTCATAGGAAACCTGTTCATAAACCACTGCAATGTTACGTTTAAGAAAACAAATGGAAGAATAGAAAAGTGATCAAAATAAAATAAAAAAATATAAAAAGCTGATTATAAATCAAATAAAATAAGATGACGGAGCTACAAATTTTTTGAGATTTTTTTGAATATATGAAAATAGAAATTAAATCAAATAAAATAGAAAAGCGAGGAATTTGCGATTTTGAGCGTCGAAATCCTTTAGATTTTTATTCTAAAGGAGTATTGTTCCTAGATTTTTTTCGGAACTTCTAGAAAAAATTCGGAGCAAATCGAAACAGTAGTTCCAGAATTCGGCTGATATGCTGGAAAATTTATCACTCTGTTGCAATTAGAGCCGTCAAAATGGGCCAAAGCCCATGGGCTGGCCCGCGGGGCCCGAAAAATGTTAGGGCTTGGGCCTAATTTTTTGAGCCCATTTTGTTTCGGGCCTTTTTGAGCCCGACCCGAAAAAGCCCGGCCCTAAATGGGCCAGCCCGTATGGACTCCGGGTAGCCCATGAGCCCGATAAATAGTAAAATTTAATATTTAATTAATAAATTTTAATATTTAATACTAATTAAAAAATTCAAATTTTTGTATTTCTTTAAAATATATTTTATAATAGTGAAATATAAAAACAAATTTTAATATTTTTTTAAAAATTAAGCTTAATATAATTTATTTTTTTAAATTAAAGAGAATATTTAATATATTTTTTGGAAATGGGCTTTTTGGGCCCAACCCGAAAAAGCCTGAGGCCCGAACAGGGCTGGGCCTGGGTAGTAAAAACGGAGACCATATAAAAATGGGCTTTTTAGGCCCGGCCCGAAAAAGCCCGAGGCCCACTAGGGCCGGCCCGTTTAGGGCCGGGTAGCCCGTTTGGACAGCTATAGCTGCAATCGGAATTAGAGTGACAGAAGATTTTTCGTAACAGTGAGAAACGATGGTAAAGAGTTTTTTGTGGATGGGTGTAAAATTATGAGAGTTGTTGATTATTAGTGTATGAGAACGGAGAATTTGGTAGAGGTGAATGGTTAAAATAAAGGTTGTTAGTTATTTATAAGAAAACATTCGGTTAAAAGGAAAATGGGTTTGGACCTCACTAAGAGCTTAATATATTTTATTTTCCTTATTTTGAATGATTTAAATGAATAAATCAAAACAATTGAAATAAAACAATTTAAGGGGTGATTGGATTAAAACTGTGGCCCAATAATGAATTTACTCAATTTGGACTTTATGCATTGACTCAATATTTCCCAACTTTTACCAGCCATAATTTTTTCATTATTTGAGAATAATTTTGAATTTATTGGGAAGCTTAGGATGTCCTCTTCAATTATTTTCGCACTTGAAGATTTTTGTCTTTAAAAATGAGAGGGAAAATTTCGGGGTATGACACCTATGTATCTGGCTTATAATTCATAAACATACTTCATTTAGGTCATAGCATAATTCATGCATTCATACCATTGATACAGCATAACATTCTTGATCAAAAGGAGAGGACCTGAGGTTTAATCAGATGGCATTATCCCTATTTTGGAGGTTTTTTAAATCATCGTTTTCTCGCCCTCGACTCAAGGCATTGGTTGGAGTATACAAGCTTGCGATTCATATGGTCATCCTGAATTAGGATTTTTTGACCAAAGTCAACGCAGTTGACTTTTTGGACAACGTATTAATCAGGAGCTGACTTTATAATGGGAGATGGCATGGGATTTATGTGGAAGTATTCAATTGATCGCCATTGGTTAGAAGCTGATTAATCAGGAATTTCAATAAAGAATTGAGAAACATCAGAACAATTGACTTTTTGGTAAAAGTCAAGGTCAATTGTCCAATTTTGAGTTTTGGTGGAAAATCGGTCAAGAAAAGTCAGAGAAATAAATAAAATAAGGAGTTTGGCAAAAATCATCAAAAATGGCAAGTTAGTTGAAAATGAGAAATTTCCATAAATAGAAAGTTCCAACACTTAGAATTTTTTTTTGGATTCTTTAAGTGTGATGATCAGTCAACTTCATGACCAGTTTACACGTAGCTAAAGACATTTTTTGGGAAAAATTCTCACATCAAAGTTGTTCCTCTCATGGAGGAGAACAACTTTGCATTTGGGCACTTTTCCCTTTGAAGCCTAGATCAAAATTTATGAAGGTATGAAGTTGGAAATTTTCATAGAAATACAAGTCATGATGCTGGGCAAAAATTCTGGGCAACGCAGTCATTTTTATAAACATGTGGCATGCCAACTTTGAAGCTGATTATAGAGAAGCACAAAGACCCATCAGTGGCAAATTTGGTATTCATCTATTCTCCTCCATGTTCTCTACACAACAAACAAAGAAACATGTCAATTGGATGAATATTGAAAAAGTCACAAAGCCTCAAAGTCACACCCTGACCATGTCAAGCATTGCCAAATACATGGGTCAGAATCTAGGTCACGCACAAGGCAAATCATCAAACACTTGGTGTGTCATTTTCAAATCAGTTTTTAAGAAGCTACAAGCATTTCCAAGACACCGTTGTCATATCAAGCTCTTGTATCCCATGCCATCTACTAAATTGATCAAGTATCATCATTTTTGGTTGGGTGATTATTAATATGTGAAGCTTTAAAGTCACTCATGTGGGAAGGTGTGTTTTGTCAAGTCATGCCCTAAGTCGTGTCCTAAGTCACGCCCATTGGTGAGACACTATGTTCCAACATGATTTTCATGCATGTTCATCCCTCATCTCAAATAGCTTTCCATAGAGCATAAGTTTAAGGCAAATAGTGATCCATGGTGGAAATTATAGATTCACTACCATTAAACACACAATAACAACCATGCCACCTCACACTGTATAAACTACACGCCCTTCATAAACGAAACTCATGCTTCTCTTCCTTTTTTCAGTTTCAGATTTCACCCACCTTCATTTTTTTCATTCTCTCTACTTCACCTTCATCTTCCTCTAACCAACTCCAACAAGCTCTAACTACCTCTAACAACCATAACCTCCATCACTTTCCACCAACAACCTTCAACCACCTCCATTGAACCATCATGAACCTTCATCTCCTCTATCCTCTGCATCTTCATCAATCTCCATCGTCAACTCATGATCTCAAGCATCAATTATCATCATCAGTTCCGTGCGGAAAATGTCCAAGATTCATCTCAACTCTGAGTTTATTTCTCAGCATTCTCTTGCTATTATTCTCAAGAGTTATCATCATCTCCACCTGCAATATTTGTGCACGAGATTTCTCTACAATTTGATTCAAGATCCGTCAACAGGCGAGTCTTCCAATCTTTCTCTCAGCATGATAGTGAGCACGGTAGTGGAGGTAGCACACGTTTTTAATTTGCAAGCTTACATAAAGCAATTTTGTTGGTGTAGATCTTGCATGATTTCGGTTCTTGAAAGTTTGATTTCGTTTTTTATGATGTAGTATTTGTTTGAAGGTTTGAGTCACATGTTGAAATCATGTGTGCAAAGATGAGTAGTTTAGGTTTGTTGGAATCCGTTTTAGAAGAAATTGTTCATGTTAGGGCTTTAAAATCGTGATCGGTTTGTGTGTTAGAAGGAACTGAAGAAAACTAATGGTAGATTCGAGATGAGCGTGAGAATCCGAGTGGAGTGGTGTTCTTGTTATAGATTTCTGGGTGTTTAGTGGTAGTTCGGTAGCCATGCCTGACGGAGAAGACGACCGGAACAGTGGTTCCGGCGTCTGAGTTATTTCACGTGCTTCCTTCAGGTTGCACGCGTGGCACGCATGCGTTGGTTTATTCTCCCACTTATTGGTTTATTTTGTTTCATTGCAATCACAGGCAAGTGACGCATGCGGTTCTGATTGGGGGAATTCTTATTTACCCACCTCAAAAAGGTGGGTAAAGCTACCTTTGGTGTAAAATGCATTGAAAACATCAAACAATTGTTCTATATGATAAATAATTAAATTCATAAAAATTAAATGATATCATCTGATTGGTGGAATGTACACTACCCATCTTTTTGTGATGGGTAGAGAAGTTGTCCCCTTCTGATTGACTTGTTCTTAATTTTGTCTTTTTCTCACTTAAAGTCATAGTGAATCAATTGATGTCATGTGTGTATGATCATGTCACGTTTTTTTTAAAACCATAGGATAGACTAAATGTTGTTGGTAATAAAAATAAATGCTGAGTAAAAATAAGTGAAATTAGTGAGTAATGTTGGGCCACGCAACTTGGGCTTTGCCATTTTATGGGAACACCCCCCTTTTTTGCTTACACTCACGCACTATTGATTAGTTGGGCCTGGTATTTCTGATTTTCACACCCCTGTAATTTTAGGTCCAACACGCTTTCAATTGAGTTTTAGTTCATTTCTAATTTACTGTTGCACCCCCTTGCTTGTATGAATTTTAGTTTTGTTCTAATTTTGTTTTCTTTAACTTTTACTTCATAAAACTAGTTTTAATCCAAATAAAAATGACAAAATTATTTTCTTGACCAATAATTAGATTTCTTAGAATCCTTAGTTCCTTTTTATATTTTTTTAATTGTTGTTTTTCTTTAATTTTTTATTGGTTCTCACTATTAAAAATACATAGTTTTAGTTTAATTCATAAAAATAGTTCTATGCTTAACAAATACCATTGTGCTTGTGATTTTTTCCTTGCTAGTTTAGAGTTTTTTTTATTTCTCTTATTTTTGTGGATATTTTTCACATATTTTGTGAAATGCCTAAAATACCCCTAGTTGTTAAAGTTGACTTTAGTTAATTTAAATGACTTTTTCCTATCTCTTTATTTAGTAATTCCCCTTAGAATTTAGTTTAGTCTTAATTAGGATTTAGACTTGTAAATAACAATTAGGCTAGACTTAATTAGGTTAGTTTCCCTTATTCATTTCTTTTTCTTTTTCAACCTTACATTTCTTTTTCTTTTTCAACCTTAAAAAACCTAATAAATACTGACGAAGATCATACTACTATTTTTCATAGTGGGAAAGAAATGATTGGGGCGTGGCCCCCAGTGTATTTCTTTTCTACTTAGTGGGAGAGAAATGATTGAGGTGTAGGCCTCGATGTATTTCTTAACTGCTACTTAGAGAAATGATTGAGGTGTGGGCCTTGGTGTATTTCTCTAAATACTTAAACTTTTTGGTATGATCCAAGTCACAAACAAATTTCTCTTTAAAAAACAACCAACCAAAAACACTAAAAATGCTTAATAAAGGTTCAAATCCAAACAAAGTAAGGAAGTGGTGCAAAGCCTTGTAGTGAGTTTTGTTCATCATGGAATTATCCTAAAAGACACAAACCAAATCCTTTATTTTTCTTTTGCCTCGTCGGCATCTAAGAACATGTTATCTCTGCTCGAACGCATTGTAGGTCGTCCCCTTATGCAAGAGCGTGAACGTTAACTCTGACAACCTAAAAAACACAAAAACAAACAAAAACATGTGAGCCGAACTACGACGCTCTGATTCTTGAAAAGGATACATAGGCATTGGGTCGCGGGGCCTAAGCGAGCACATTTGTAAATAATTCTTTTCTTTTCCCCGTATTTCTTTTGCATGCATTCACATTTAGACTCAGACATAGACTATATCCTTTAGATAGAAACAAACATAATTGGATACCATCGAGTACGATGGGCGTGAGGGGTGTTAATACCTCCCCCCTGCATAATCGATTTTCGTACCTAGTTCTCTGGTCATAAGACATTGTTCTTATTCTTTGCTAGGTTTTCTGATATTCCTTTCCCTCTATGGGATAAATATATTAGTGGTGACTCTGGTCATTTTTCACGAGCGTGCGACTGGAGTATGATGATTGAAGGTTGAAGGTTATGAGTTGAGGGTTATAGAGAGGATAAGGTTTGAATTTGCAGATGCGATGAGTGTGAGGTTTGAGTGTATTTTTTTCTCAATCGTTTTTCCTCCCCCTTGCTTGTATTGAATCTCTCTTTATATAAGCTGAAATTAGGGTTTTGAATCAAAATTAGGGGGAAATTGAAGAGGCTTTTTGAACAATTTTGGCTAACTACATATGTTTCTTTTTCTACGCAGGTTTTGTGTTGCCATTTTTTGATGAAAATTGTGGCATGTATGGAGCAGCTATGGTGTAACATTTTGTTGTGTAGGGCATGCAGTAGCAAAGGCAGAGACTGGTTTGGCAGGGCAGCCTAGTGCAAATTTTTTTAGACTGTTAACAAATTTTTAACATGTAAATTTGTGTAATCCTTAGTGATTTGTTGTAAATTCATGTAAACCTTGCAAGGAAATAATAATCAAAATGTCTTGAGTAATATTGTATTTTTTGAATCCACTTTTTTTTTCAAATTGATTTGAAGTGTAACAATGATAAAAATAGAAAAATAATGACATAAATTATAATGACAAAAATTAATGAAAAGTCTTGAACCAAATAATAATGCAAACAAGAGAACTAGTCCATCCTTCAAATCTGAAGACATGATTTAGTTAGAAAACCATCATATGCTATTAACACCAAGTGTAATTTATAGGATGAAAAATGTATAATGTATGTATGAATGAAATAATGTAGTAAGGTGTAAAGAAATGAAAAGATGCCTAGGGACCAAATGAAATGGTCATGATGCAAAAACACAAATGATTTTTTTAAAAAATGAAACATGAAATGATGAAACAAAATGTGACACACTTAAATGAATGAAATATATGGGGCGAAAATTGGGGAATGACAAGGTTAATCTATCCATTGACCCAATCATACCAACCCATAATAATAAGGATTCTCCCTCTTACCTTGGTAAATTTGGACTCTTTCACCATAGCTCCAAGCTTTTCTCCAAAAGAAATCCTTCCTAACATCATTTGGAGACATACCTAAAAACCAGTTTGGGAATCAGCTTATCAGACGAATTTAAAATCCTCAAAATCAAAATGGCTCCGGTTAGAACTTACCTCTATGAGTCAGGAACATTGTGTCCAAGTACCGCAACGATCCAACGGTTGGATTGAGAGATACACCTATTTTGCCAAGATGACTCTATCATATCCCAAAATTTTCCCACTATATTTTCATACTCAAGCTCATTTGAATATCAAAGTCTCAATACTCGATTGAATATACACTCTCCTAAACAAAAGCCTTCCAACTAGGGTTTTGCTTCTCTCAAAGTAAAATTAGGTTCTGACCCCTTAACTAGATCTCATGGCCTCTCACATGATTCAAATAATCCTCATGCAAAGTTTTAAGCTTTGATTCACAAGATTGCTCAACTAAAAGCTCAGAAAGACAACAGTTGACTAGTCTGACCTAAAAGTCAACTATGGTCAAAGTACAATCAAAATTTCTGTTTTTTGGTCAACATCAACATTTTAATGTTATATTCATCATTTGATCAAGGGTTGATCATGAATCATCAAGAAAAGCTCCAAAATCATCAAAAACCTAAGTTTCTAAATTAGGGTTTTTAAGGAGAAAATCAACCTAACTTTGACCAGCCATAACTTTCACAAAGAACATCAGAAATTTTCCATCCAAAGCTCATTTTGAAGAAAATTGAATTATCTACAAATTTATCTCTCACACGCTAAGTCTAAAAATGCTTCATTTGAGAGATATGGATCAAAACATTATAGGTCCTTCTAAAAGTCAACAAAAAGTCATCTTTTTGCAAAGAAGTGTATATGAACATAGAAACTTCAATGAAGATGAAACCAAAAGGAGTGTTTGAAGGACCCTTTGAGCTTTCAAAAAAGTCCAAGAACATAAAAAAAGGTTGAAAATTGAGCAAGATACGAGTTGCACAAGTTGGACATGTTTGAAGAAGTGCATGAAGGAAAATATTTGTCAAAATCAATTTTGTTCCAAATGGGCCCAATTTCTTTTGATCCAAACATGATCCATAGCCTATCCACGACCCACATGACTAATCTCTTGTTTTTATCATTATTATTAATTTTATTTTGGATTTTATTCTTTTAAAATTCAACTTATATCAAGTAAATGATGAGAAAAATCAAAGATTACTTTTAGCTTATTTCTAAAACATATATTGGGGATATATTCAAATAAAATCTCATGCAAAATCATTCAAAGGAGATTGGAGAGAGATTGACCAAAAATAGAAAGAATATATGATTTTTCAATCAAATTTCATTCTCCTCAATCACATATGATTTCTTTCCTAAAGAATTAACCTAATTCACCCTCTTATATATTCTTAACAATATCACAAGGAGAGGGGACGGAATTGGCAAGAGAAAGCTAGGGTTTCCAAGAGAGAAAAATATATCAAAGAATAGGTGCAATTCGTATTCTTGGGTGCAGCGGCTTTTAAAGTCAAACAACCATCCAATTCTCTTCCTGAGGTGAGATAGAGTAAGTTTGGATCATTAACCATGCTTGAATACGCTTAAAATTCGTGTACCATGTTCATCATATTTTCATGGATCCTTGATTTTTATATCTTACTATTCAATGTGTTTTAACCCAATCTAACAATCTCTTTTAGTCTAGGGCATCATTTAGGGAAGATTGGATTCATTAGCATGAAGTTTTAACGTGTGAGTCGTAAGACACCATGGCTAGGGCAAGAAGTTCTCTTGATTCGGGTTGAATGATCTAAGCCACTACGGACCAAAACGAGGGCACCACTAGACTCGTGACCATCTAATTAGTAGATCTGGGTCACTATAACTGTTTGTTTTAACCGTTTTTGCAGGTTTTTAAAATGTCCATAAACTGCTGCGAAATCCGCAGGTAAAATCCTGGGTGATTCCGCAAGTGAATCCGCAGGTGGAAAGGTAGACGAAGATGAACAGTTCCGTGACCTTGTTGACCTTGCGTGGAATTTTTTGATTCGTTAGTCAGCCCTTACAATCTCTCTCCATCCATGCGTGCGGAGTCTCATTGGCTGGTCAAGGATTCAAACTCCCCCCTCCAATAACGATGGGACGTGTGCATACTCATGGGCCCACGTTTGACTCTCTCAAAATTTTAATTGGTTTTTACTATTTCTTTAATTGCGAGGAATTGAATGGAAACTAAACATTTGCAGTGTAGTGGTGATGTGTGACGCTGATGACTCTCAAGATAGGGGTTCGAGCCAGGCCCCTGACATTATTATTTTGAAATTGTGTGTTTTCACTTGTTTGTAGATCTAGTGCATGCTATCCATGTACGCCCATGATGTACCATCACACGCATGCCATTGGATCTATAGCGATCAAGATCTAAGAGCCACCAGTTGGCAGGACCACCATGCTCCCTCGCGAAAGCGTCACACTGAATCATTGCCAGGTTTTCTTTATTATTATTTTATTTATATAAACTAATTTTACTCTTCTTTTTTTCTTTAAAAACCAATTACAATTTTATATATGTATATAATTAAAACCTTTTTCTTTGATACCAAAAACAAATTTAATTTTTTTTAGACTTTTTAATCTCGATTTTATTTGTAGGCATGTTAAAATTAACCGTTAATCATATTTTTAGGTTGTTTCACTAACCTTTAAGATTTAGTTTTTATCACCATAAAAAACCCTTTTCTTAAAATACCAGGGTTTGTTTGTCCCTTTTTCTTAAATACCTTTTGTTTGCCTTATACCATTTGACTTGCCTTATTTATTCTATTAATTGTGGTTAACTTGTTCCCCATTTGGGGTTTGCCTAAATTATTACCATTTTAATTTTTGATCTGTTATTCTTTGCAATATTATTATATTCCTTCTATATTTTGCCTCTATTTTCCCTGCAGGTGTTTATTGTAATAGTTTATATTTATATTTCCGCTTTTATTTTTCTGCCCACAAGTGTTTATTGTAATAGCATAGGACTTTTATTTTTCTTCCTTTAATTTCTGCGTTTTTGAACTGCGTGGTTAGTAATCTTAGGGAGTGCAAGCCTTGAACTGAAGTAGCATCACTAATTACAAGATAAAGTAAATGAATTTAACCACGTGATTGTGTCACACACACCTTTAGGGTAACCTCTCTTGTTGCATGTTGCCTTTTTGTTGTTGCCTTGTTGCCTTACTAATTATGCCTTTAAAATAGTCAAGTCCCTCGATTCCGAGGATACCTGAAGCAAATGTTGCCCTCAGTGCATTCATCATTAAATTTGTCCCTCGATGTTGCCTCGGTAAATGATGATTTGTCCCATTGCTAAGGTATCCTCGCATGATGCCTAAAAAGATTAATGACTATTCTATCTTTCCCTAAGGACTACCTACCTTTCCATGGTAGGGACAATATTATGGCGAACGATAACTCTGATGACCCTTAACATCCAATGAAAAGACTTCCTACCCTCTTATGGTATGGATAGCCTTTTTCAAACTAAAAAGCTAAAAGAGCGATTTTTCAAACTTAGGGTAGGTAACTTTTACTTGCTAGCTCAATTCAAATTCAAAATCTTTTTTCCACTTATTTTCAAATTTATTCAAAACAAGGCTACGCTTATTTACAAGCTAAAGTCCTTAACGAATCTTTTTCTATTCACACACGACACTTTTCAAACATTCTGAAAACAAAGCGAGCTAAGCAATCAAGAGCCCATGGATAACCATGGATACAAAGGGTGCTTTAAACCTTCCCTTTGTATAACTTACCTCCTGAACTCAAAGTCTTTTAAAAAGGTTTTTTTCTGTTCTTTTAGCCTTTCTATATATTGGATAAAATAAAAGTCGGTGGCAACTCTTTCAATCCGCACATTTCAAAAAGTCAGTTCTCCCACCGTATTACAGAACTGGCGACTCTGCTGGGGATTTTTCGAATAAAAGAAAGGTTACCTTAAAGTTTAGGATCATTTAATGTTTTCTATTGTTTGCTTTGCTTGCTTTGTTTTTTCAGGGTTGTTTTGGGAATTAAATGAAGGACGAATCTTATACCCGGATTCAAGTACACTTAAGATAGGAAGTGGCATAGTCATGGCGGCCTCCTTCATGTATGTGGAGGATTGGTCAATATGAGAGTTCACACTTAAGTTAGGCCTCTATGGGTGTTAGCATGCCTCTCTTGTATGAGGGAGGTTCGTGTGGATATCTGTGGGTGAGTCGGAGCTTAAGGACCTTTAGTTACCTTTAACCCATCTTGACTTTTAGGAACATAGTGGGGGACTACTCTTGATGTATGTTGAGGGCATACTCGCTACCCGATACTACAACTCAGATAGGTTTCTTCTTAAAGTATCATTGCGTGGTATGAATGTACCATGTTCGAGGGTGCTTTAGAGGGGCTGACAATTCTGAGTAACTGGTAGAACCCGTTGCTGATTTCATCCTTATCCTTAGAAGTACCTATTGAGGAGGGTACTTATCTACGAACTTCAAGCAAGCCTTTAAACCTAAGGACACTTGTGTGACTTGCTTGTGTGTGCTACTGACCCTTTGGTTTCCTTGCAGGTTTTGCTTGTAGGACTTACGCGTCCTTACTACCTTATACTTTTGCCTGATGCACAGCATTCGCATAACATCATGACATCATAACATCATAATGTAGCATGTTAACTGACCCTTTCAAGGATATTAGGGATTTAGGGCGCACAATTTCAAGTGCCCTTATCAAGGACTAAATTCTCATCAAGGGGAAAGAGGGTTTATTTTCCTCTAGCCATATGCCTTCCAGTTCAGAGACACGATACCCATAAAGGGGCAAGAGGATTTATTTTTCTTTAGCCATATGCTTTCAAACTCAGAAATGAGTATCTCAAATCAGAGGCGATGACCCACTCGATATGGTGAGCTTGATTCTCAAAGAAGGACATTCAAAGACAAAGACCAAGATTCTTCATACGAAGCGCATCATGGATCTCGAGCAATCAGTCCAAAATCTTCAGGCTCGGAACAACCAGTTCCAAGAGATGATCTTTAACTTGGCCAAGGGGCAAGAAGAATTGAAGGTACTTCTGATCGAGAAGGAGAAGAATCAACATAAGCATCAAGGTAGTAGAGATAATCGGAAATCCAAACCCAAGCGATCATTTACTCCATTGCACATGCCGTTGTCTCAAGTTCTGCAACAACTGCTCAATCAGAACTTGATAACTCTATTGCCTCCATATTCAGTTCCTTTCAATCCTGCTCCTGGGTACAGTATAATGCAAGATGTGCTTATCATTTGAACAACCCTGGTCATGATACCGAAGATTGTGGACCATTGAAGCATAGGATTCAAGACTTAATTGACGACAAGATCATTGACTTCAACTCACCTGAGAAGCCTCATATGGCTAACACTATGTTCAATAAGAAAGGTCGTAATGAACGCAACCTATCTGTTGGAGCAGCTCCACAACAACGACACAAACCAGATGCACCTAAGCGTCAGTTCACAAAGATCAATATGTCACTGGCTCAGGCATTACAATACTTACTGAAGTTAGAGTTGATTACTTTAAAGGACCCCCCTAAGAATCCTAGTACTTCTGCTCGCGGCTATAATACCAATGCGAGATGCGCATACCACTCCGGTAGCCCTGATCACGATACAAATAGTTGCTGGACGCTGAGGAACAAGATTCAAGACATGATCGATGCTGGTGAAATTGAGTTAACCTCTCCTAAGACTCCTGTGGTGATCACCGCTTCCACTCCTAGTCATGAAAATACTAATTAATGTCTAGAAGGATGAACTTTTTAATCATTAGACTTATTTTCATTTGCAACTTCTATCCTGTTTGTTTAAACATTCGCCTCATGATAGACATTATCTGTTTTAATAATCATCATCAGTGCATTGCATGTGTTTGTCTTGAATAAATTATTTCGCTATCACTCATTTAAATTGTGTTTTCACTTTGTTTTGTTTTGTGATATTCAACTCATGCTAAGCTGTAAGCCTTTTGAGGGAGGATGACGAAAACGATACCATAATCTCATACAGTATGCTTTTGAACAGACTATGCTGACGATGTACAGGCATTGTTTCAATTCCTAAACAGTGGAGATATAAGGATGTTAATTCCTCGTCAACCCCTTTGAGCCTAATAAGTAGAAGTTTCTTTCTCATACAATTTAAAACCCTTAATCATAACCTGGGGCAGGGTAGTTACTCAGTTAACCCAATTATGCTAGCCGTTGTTTACGCAAATAATGATGGGTTCCCGTGACCATTAAGTCAGGCAGTCAATATCTATCAAAAGGAAAAAAGAAAATTGTTAAGTCAAAACCTATGAAGGAGACTTATCAAAAATCGAAACATCCCGCTGACTGTAATCTCAAAATAAACAGTTCAGGCAAAAGTTAGGGATAACAAAGGAAAAAAGAGGTCACTACAAATCCTCGAAAAAAGAGAAAAAGGATGACTGCGTGTCCAAATAAACTTCTGGTACTTTAACCATCATCAAATGTCAATGTTACGACTTCAAGCTCTGCTAGAACTTAAATGAAAAGTTAAGTGAGCATAGGATCGAAGAACATCTCGAAGATTGGGATGGGTACAAATAAACTTTGAGCCTTTATCCTTTGTTTCTTAAACTGTGAACCAAGCCACGTTACAACCCTTGAAAGTCCTAACTGAAGCATGGTTAGTTCGAAAGCATATTGTCATAAAAAAGGTATCCTGACTCCTTATGGTTTACCAAAAATGCTGAGTTGATATTTCGTTTTTACAAATACCATGCTTTTACATATCCTGTTTTAATGTATTTCAAAAAAAAACAAGACAGAGATATGCATTGCATCTCATGAATTCATTATTAAACATATTCTGCTACATAATTTCAAATGTTAGCAATAGGAAGAATCTGCAAAGGGTACAACTAATGACTAAAATTCATCCCGACAAACGAAACCACTTTAGTAACAATAACTCTCACACCTGACTCAATTAGAAGTCAATGAATACAAGGGGCATGACGTGCTTTGTCCAATCAATTTGGGGCAATCGAGTCAAGATTCCAAGAATCTCTCGAGAATGCCAGACAGTCAGGGGCATGCACCCAAGTGGGTCCAAAGCTATTTCCCGATCAACTAGGGGCATCATCCTCAGTTATGATTACTAGGGGAAAGTCACCCATAGTATATATCTCAAAAGATCCTCACAAGGCAAATCTCTTCAAAGTCCCTACTAGCTGGGGCAAAGCTATGCAAGGTCTGTTACGACACTTTGATCAATACTCATTGGTGTGTCTCAATCAATACAAGTCCAAGAATGGCAGTTACTATAATCACCAGGGCAATGTTCAAGGCATCCACGCCTCCCCACAACGCCTGTTTCACAGGAGCATATCCCCATAGAGTATTCCTCAAGAAGCTATCTTCGAATAATCTCTTCTCTAAGTCCGCCATCTCCATAAAGGTTGGCACTCACAGTTGAGCTGAGTCTGATGGAACATCGAAGATTCTATTCATCTCTCTTATCCCCAATGAGGATATACCAAGATCAACCATTCAAATTACTTTCATCCCCAAGCAGAATTTAAAAGATCCCCAATGGAAGATTTATACTATGTATTCTTTACAACAGTCAGGGATTTATTTTCCCCGCCTAGCACTGCTACAATTTGCTATCGTCATTGAAAACATTTGACATACATACATCATTCATAATCAATCATTACATAATACATACCATGCATCATGACATTGCATATTTCTAACTTTGTTTTCAGGTTCCATTTCGACAAGCATTCCTCTTAGATATAATCAAGCTGAAGATTCATTCTGACAAGTCTTTTTACATTCCAAAACTTCATCAAATAACTTATCAACTCTAACAAGCAAGCATTCTCTATCAGATATGGTCTAATGTATGACTCGTTCTGGTATTCTCAGTCAGATATGGTCTAATGTATGACTCATTTTGGCATTATCCAACAGATATGGTCTAATGTACGACTCGTTCTTACGTCTTCCATCAGATATGATCCAATGTATGATTCGTTCTAATATTCTTCCTCAGATATGGTCTAATGTACGACTCGTTCTGACATCCTTCAATAGATATGGTCTAATGTATGACTCGTTCTGGCATTATCCAACAGATATGGTCTAATGTACGACTCGTTCTGACGTCTTCCATCAGATATGATCCAATGTATGATTCGTTATGATATTCTTCAACAGATATGGTCTAATGTACGACTCGTTCTGACATCCTTCAACAGATATGGTCTGATGTACGACTCGTTCTGACATCCTTCAATAGATATGGTCTAACGTATGACTCGTTCTGACACCCTCCAACATATATGATCTCCTTCAGATATGGTTTAATGCATGACTCGTTATGACGTCCTCTATCATATATGGTCTAATTTATGACCCGTTATGGTATTCTATTTCCAAGATCTAATTCTATCATCACGAACGGTGTAGACACGATCATCCTTCCAAGATCTAATTCAGTTACTACGAACGGTGCTGACACGATCAATCTCCAACAAATACTTCTCAATACAAGGGATCCAGTCTAACGTACGACTCATCCTAGGATACAACCTGACGTACGCCGTATCCTAATAACTATCAACACAAGGGACCCAGTCTAACATATGACTCGTCCTATCCTACAGCCTAACGTACGGTCTTCCAGACATTTAACAATGAAAATTGGATCCGGTCTAACGTACGATCCATCCTTCAGCCTAATGTACGGCTTTCCATACATTTAACAATGCAAATTGGATCCAGTCTAACGTACAACCCATCCTTCAGCCTAACGCACGGCTTTCTATACATTTATCAAATGCTAATTGGATTCGGTCCAACGTACAACCCATCCTTCAGCCTAACGCACGGCTTTCCAAACATTTATCAATGCAATCGGACCCAGTCTAACGTATGACTCGTCCTAAAAAGTATAGTCTAATGTACGACTTACTTTGACACTTATCAATACGGTAGATTCAGTCTAATGTACGACTCATCCTAAGTATATCCTTCAGATACAGTCTAACGTACGACGTATTTTGATTCTCAAGTCTATCAAGCTGGATGGCATCTTTAAGCCCATATCAATCAAATCTCAATATCCTGGTGGCATCTCTAAGCCCATCCCTGACAACTTTCATCAATTTCCAGATGGCATCTTTAAGCCCATCTCCAAAAAAGGTCTCTACATCAGCAAGGGCAAATTTCTCGGTATTCTAGTGTTCAATCCTCTTCCACCTTCAAATTCCGACAGACACATAGGCCAATCTACATCTTCAGGTTTAAGAAGATTGAATAGGGGCAGTGTTATACCCCAAAATTTGCCCGCATCTTTTTCAGAAAGAAGGCAACAGACTTCTGTTTAAAAATTGGGAGTTTCATATAATCTTGGATTTTATTCCATAAATATCCTGATTTTATGAATACTCGGCTTTTTGAATTTTTCTTATACGATATTTTGGTTCGCTGTTGAATTTATTCTTACACAAACGCCAATTACTGTTTATCACTTCACACACACTGTTTATTTGAGATTTATTTGCAGATAAATAGTACTGACGCATTTGGTACATAATTAAATTTTTTTGCAGGCGCAAAGTTTGGGGATTCAGACTGTACTGGTAACGAGTAAATTATTATTAATTTTTGTTTCCCACTAATTTTTGTACCATATTCTATTATTTTTAAAATCTTTTCCTTTCTTTTCAAATCTCTTTCTTTCAAAATCAAATCCTAACTTTATTCTACACATCTCTCTTTTTCAAACCCTACCATACACTTTCTTTCAAATCCTACTACCACTCAAATTTTCCTTTTTTGTACGGAAACACTTCATTCCCCAACGTCTCTATCCTTCTCTTCACTCTATAAATACCTCTCATTTTTTCCATAAATTCTCACATCAAATTTCAACTCATCTCTCAAATTTCTACCTCATATTTATTTTCTCTTCTTCCCCGGCAAAAATGGCGAAGTGGATGGATACGTGTTTTCTCATGGTCATCACCGTCGTGGTGGTAATCATGTCCTTTTTCTGTCTGCACAGTCCTGAAAAATGCGGACCTGGGTTGTTTACACTCCCAATCATCTATATGTTGTTATTTATAGCATGGGTTTTTAATCGTCATTTTTAAAGTTTGTCGTATCTTTTATTTTCAAATAATGTACCGTTTATTTGTCATACTGTTCATTATATTATGTAATATTTGTACTGTCAGTATTAAATGTCATACTATTTGTCGTACTGTAGTTTAATTATCCAGATAATATTTTGTGTGTTTTCTTCCAGTTAAATATTTATTTTTCTGTGCCTTAAATATTTTTCAAGATTATTATCGGTAATTTCGTTCGCGTGCGGTATATTTTATTTATTTATTATGTCTGTGTTTTTCTAACAACTCATGCAAATAAATTTTCACCATTAACACAACAAAAAAACAAAAAGAAAAATTAACTTTAACTGTTGAATTTTCACTTTAACTGCTACGTTAATGCCTGAACAGTCAGTTGACAGTCAAATCCGCTGACAGTGTAATTCTCTGTGTTTTGTACCATCAATCAAATCAACCTTTTTGCATTTCAAAATTCCAAGATTTTTGTTCTAGAAGTCTTCTGATAATCACATGATCAGCAGAGACTCAACACTACACAAAAATCAGGTACGCTTGACCGTCTCCTACACGAACAGTCCCTAACTAGGGTTTTTGTTTTTTCAGGAGAACAAGTTTTTTGAGACCTCAAATGGATTTCATGGACCGGCCATAACTCTCTCCTCGTTCATTCACAAAAATCAACAAAACCCTAAGTTTCAAAATTAGGGTTTTCTCCTAAAAAGTCAACTGAACTTTGACCGGCCATAACTCTCTCCTCGTTCATTCAAAAAATTCCAACCAAAGCTTGTTTTGAAGGAAATTCAATTATGTTTCAAATGCAATTTATCCCATGGTCATTGGATTCACCATTTGAAAAATATGAGCTCAGACATTACAAGTCATTTTCAAAGTCAACAAAAAGTGGTTTTTTGTCAAAGGCCATAACATCAAGATAAGTTCTCCAAATGAAAAAAAGTTTCCAAAGTGGCTTGTAGAGGACATCTTGAGGTTTCTAAAAAGTACAAGAACTCCTTCATATGATAAAAATTGAGGGATTTATGCCTTGTTGAAGTTGGCTATATTTTGGGAAAATGCATGAAACCAACATTGATCAAAAATGTTTTTTTTCCAAAAGGGGCCAAATTTCCATGATCCAAACATGATTATAACAATGCTAAGGGCCTCCCACAACCAACCTAAGGCCCATAGCATTTTTATTTCTTTTTTGGTTTAATTTTATTACATTTAAAGTTAAATTGAAAAAGAAATGGTGAAGGATAATGATACATAGCTTTGATCTTAAGCTAAAGTCATCAAGAATTGATTCCACTCTGCAGCATGAAGGTACATAGCAGGCCTAGAGCAAGAGGTTGAAGAAAATTCAAAGCCATGGCCAAAGAATTCAAACTTTTTTATATTAAAGAATTCAAAAGTTCAAAGATCATCAATGCTTGGTAGCTTAGTTTTTAAGCTTATTCATTGCTTATAAATGAACTAGGACACTTCAGTAACACACACACAATTACAGAACCAAATCTATGCTTGAAACATACTTGTATCATGCTTGAAATATTGTAAGAAATTTAAAATTCGAATTTTAAGTTTTAGTCCAATTCAAGTCCAAATATCCATTCCAAAACATTCCTCAAGTATCATTGAACATTTCCAAATCATTTCCAAGCTTGGAGGCATTCAGAATCGTACCTCAGAGCTCACGGTTTGTACCAAGTAAAACCAACATCGAATCCATACTTCCACGCGTTTTAAATAATTTTTGATTATATATCCATGTTTAAATTAACCTGATGAACGTTTCCGGATAGTTAATTAAGGTCTGGTCACGTATTCAAGAAGATGCCATAGCTAGGGTTTTCCAAGTCCTTTTAGAGCTTTCCCCTACAGGTAAAATTAGCCTCAATTAAAGGCATGGCTGAGTTTGTGAGATTCAGACGAATCCATGGGTACCCTCACAAAATATTTTTGTGTTGTTTTGCTTGTATTCGTATTGGCAGGGTTATAGCAACGATCGGGAACCGTCACTAAAGGCAGTTGCAGACCTAAAACGACGGTCTGGAGGTTAAAGATGACCACGCGTCTCTCCCTCATTCGTTGGTTTGCGCGCGCGTTGGGTTTGAAACAAATGGATCTGGTGCGTTAAGACGTACGCGTTATCATGCTCCCTCTCATTCCAGGCCATCTGATCTCATTAATTCCCCCATCCAACGTGTCTGAATGCTCATCCTTACCATAGACCTTCCTATTAACCACACCAGATCATTAATTATATATTTTCATTTTATTTTAATTACTTTGCAAAATTAATTTAAAATAGTTTAAAAAATCAAAAAAATATAATAAAAATATTTTTAGGTTTATAAAATAATCTATTAATTTTTGACAAAAAAATATTTTATTTTTCTTAATAATTAAAATATTTTGTTTAATTAATTAGTATATATTTATATATTTGCTTTTTAATTATTTTAACCAATCAAAAAAATCAGAAAAAATTTGTTCTTTTTATTAAATTTAGTTTATATATTATAGACTAATTTTGTACATATTTAGAATATTTTTATCTTTATGTTTAAATTATTTGTATAATTATTTGTATAATTATATTAATTAACTTAATAAATTTTCAAAACAACTTCAAAAAATCCAAAAAAATAGTTTTTATTTTAAAATTAATTAACAAGCAACTTGAACATATTTTAGACTTAATTTTTAGGTTTAAATTTCATTTCTACCTTCTTTCTCATTTTAATTAAATTAATTATGTATTAATTCTAATTAAAATCAACCATACAAAAAATCCAAAAATATTTCTTTTATCTTATTGCAATTTAAATTCATAGATAAAGTGTATATGTTGTCAAAATCATGTAAATAGCATAGTTTACATTTCTCGCACAATCGATGTAATAGCGTAGATTTACTTTCCGCATTTTACATTTCCGCATTTTAATTCCTGTACATATAAAACTGCGTGTATGTCAAAGATAGAAACTGAAGCGTTAGATCACTAACTTCAAAGATAAAAATATCTGAATCAAAAACACAATCACACTTGCACCTCTTAGGGTAATCCCTCTGTTACTCTTTTCAAAAACCAATTCTACTATTTTAAATGCAAATCCAAACTTTTTTTACATCCGGTAAAAGGAGAATTTTCTAAAAGAAATAGGAAAGGACCTTATAAACTTAGGGTAGATCTCCTAATTTCTTGCTCAAATCAAAACAACAAATGTCTCATATATCATTGTTTTTTTTTAAATAAAACTTTCAAAAAAGACAATACTTGGTATATATCCAAACAAGGATCATTACGAAGTTAAAGATGTCTTTTTTTTCAAAAACATCTTTTGAAAGATAAAATACTTTGTATACATCCGCACAAGGATCATTACAAAGTCAAATTACAAAATGAATTTTAAAACCACATACAAGCATTTCAAGGCAAGACAAATGATTCAAACAAGTGAGCTAAGCAATTAAGAGCCCATGGATAACCATGGATACAAAGGGGTGCTAATACCTTCCCTTTGTATAACCTACCCCCGAACCCAAAATCTCTTAAAGGTCTTTTTTCTGTTTCTTTTATAAACCTTTCCTTAATTGGATAAAATAAAAGTCGGTGGCGACTCTCTGATTTTCAAAACTCAAAATAAAAGAAGAGTCAGTTCGTTTATCTCTCACGAGAGATATAAAAAACCGAGGGCGACAGAACTGGCGACTCTGTTGGGGAAATTCAAAAACAAAATGTTTTCAAAAGGGGTTACCTTAGAGTTTAGATCACTTCGATGTTTTCAATTGCTTGTCTTGATTGTTCTATTTTTCTAAGGTTTGTTTGGGTATTTACTTGTGTGAAAGATTCTAACTCGAATCTCGAGATACCTTAAGTATGTGACAATAGACCAAGGAAACTGTACGGCATGTACCGATACGGTTGATCTGGTAGTCACCGTTAGTGCGACACTTTGGTCTGTACTGATATCCCTTGAAAACGATCAAGGAGTATGTTAGGCTTCCGAAATGTCATTAAACACTAATTTGTCTTAGAACCTTTAGTTGAACTTGACTTGTGGCCTATTAAGTGACTAGCTTTGAAATTGATCGAAGTTTAGTTATCCTCGAGGAATATTTTGATCGGTCGTCCGAGCGCCGTATTGAGATGTTGTCTCCAAGGATCATAGAACCTGAATACTATTCTAGGACAGGTTTTAAACCAACTCAACTTCAGTGGGGAGGGTATCACCTATGAACCTCATGCAAGCCTTTAAACCTAAGGTTATTGTTTGATTTGTTTGTGTGTGCCACATGTTTGACATCATGACATCATAAGCATCATAAACATATCATTTTCTCACTAATCATTTCAAGGATCGAAGAGTTTACTTTTGTTCTGTTTTTGCAGGTAATGGCTCCCACTACTAGAGATTATATCCGGATCAACATTTCAACAGTACCATCTGAACTTAAGGACTTAATATTAGAGTTTCCCAGAAATGCTCAATTCACCGAAAAGCACGGTCACCTACTCCATTTGGTTACCTCAAAATTTGAAGAAGGCATGATACGGGTCTTGTTCCAGTTCTTTGATCCCGAACATCATTGTTTTACATTTCCTGATTACCAGTTAGTACCCACTTTGGAAGAGTTCTCTGAACTGATTGGGTTACCTGTTCGAGATCAATTATCTTTCACTGGTTTAGAAAAGATTCCAAAACCTGAAATCATTGATGCTGCCTTACATTTACGAAAGTCAGAAATCGAGTCCAATTGGGAAACAAAGAGTGGAGTCAAGGGTTTGCTTGCTAAGTTCTTAATGGAAAAGGCTCGATTACTACTAAAAAACAGAAGTTACCTAGCTTTTGAGGAAGTTGTGGCTCTTTTGATCTATGGGTTGGTTTTATTCCCTAATCCCGACCAGTTCATAAGTATGCACATTATCAACATTTTCTTAACCCGTAATCCGATACCTACTTTGCTGGGAGACATACTACATTCTCTACACACTCGTACCATGAAAAAACGAGGAACTCTTATGTGTTGTGTACCACTACTGGCTAGATGGTTTACATTACACCTTCCCCGATCAGTGTTGAGAAACGAACAAAGAATGCAATGGTCTCGCAGGATTATGTCTTTGTCTCATTCAGATATCCGGTGGAACAACTTCTTTCAAAGAGACATCACTCTCATTGACCATTGTGGGGAGTACCCTAATGTGTCACTCCTCGGCATCAAGGGAGGCATCACTTACAATCCCTCTTTAGCTTTGCGCCAATATGGATATGCACGAAGAAACGGTCCTCATGACATGATTATCCGTGGCATTATGTTTGACTATGAAGATGATTCCCAAAGACATCGACAAAGGTTTATACATGCGTGGGGCAATGTCTACAAAGTAGAAAGCAAAACTTTAGGACAATGGAACTCTATTCCTATGGAGCCTTACCTCAAATGGGTGCGTGCTCGTGCTCAGAAGTTCATCATGCCATATCCCGCTATTCTACCTATGACTATTGAGCCAGAAGTCGAAGGGGACGAACCTCGAGTTATTCTACATCCGGACATGCCAACTGACCTGGAAGAGCTGCAGAAATCTAGGGTTCAACTAAAAGAGGAAAGAGACACCTTCAAAGCACACTGTCAAGACTATGAGAGGAAAGTGTTGGAGCTCACCAGACAACTCTAGGAAGAACAGCAGATCAACACATTCCTGGGTGCAAAGAGAAAGCGTCCATGGGAGGCTTGAGGAATCCTTTATTTTCTTTATTTTATCTTGTAAGCCCGAAAGAGGCAAAGAAAAGAAAAAAGAAAGAAAGAAAAAAAAGAAATAATTGTTTGACTAATAAATGTTCGTATCTCTTTTGTTTTAACAAATTTAAATTCTAAGATCCTTGAAAACATTGCATATGCATTTCATTCATAAACATTGCATAACAGGTTCACATGACAGGTTTCTCATCTCGTCGCTGTTTATTTCAATTAGAAGAGATGGATTCCGAAACAAGCGTCAAGAATCTCGAAGCACAGAACGCCCAAGTTCAGGTAGAAATTCTGGAGCTAGCAAAGGAGCAACAAGAACTGAAAGCCCTGATAATCAAGAAGAAAAAGAAGCCCAAAGGATCTGTAGGCTTAAGTCAACTTATAAGGAAGGTCAAAATCCCAGTCAAAAGGCCCAAAAAGGCACCGATCCCTGAAATAGTCGGTGAAGGTGAAGGAGACAATCACAGCAACCAGGGTTCTGCCAAACCCTCCCTCTCTTTTAACGAGGAAGATTATAATTCCGAAGACGAACAGGGTGATGACAAATACCAGCAGTTGGAAGAACGCATGAAAGAAATGGAGATACAAAAAATACTTAATTTAGACTTCAAAGATCTTGGACTCGTCTCAGATATTGTTATTCCTCCAAAATTCAAAGTTCCTGTCTTTGCAAAGTATGATAGAGTTTCTTGCCCAAAACTACATCTGAGGTCCTATGTGAGGAAGATACTACCTCATACAGCAGATAACAAATTGTGGATTCATTTCTTCCAAGAAAGTCTGTCGGATACGCAACTCGAGTGGTACTACCAACTGGAAAGTACAAAAGTTCACACTTGGGAAGATTTGGTTGCGGCTTTCTACAAACAGTATCAATACAATGCTGACCTTGCACCAACCCGTACTCAACTACGAGGCATGTCTATGGCACTAAAAGAAAGTTTCAAAGGGTATGCACAAAAGTGGAGAGATCTAGCTGGAAGGGTTCAACCACCCTTATCTGATCGCGAGCTGGTCGACATGTTCATGGGCACTTTAATTGGCCCTTTCTACAGTCATTTGCTGGGAAGCTCATTATCAGGTTTCACTGACCTGATATTAATTGGAGAGCGTGTCGAAAGCGGCATTCAAAGTGGAAAAATTCAAATAGGCTCCTCCTCTGGTACTACAAAAAGGCCCATCAGTGGGAGAAATGAAGTCAATACAATGCACAGCCAGAAAGGTCGCAAAAGTGAGCATCACCAATCTGTGGGGGCTGTTCTGATCTCCGCATCTGCACCTCAAAAAGATCAACCGCTGAAATATACGCGTCGACCAGATGCACCAAGAAGAAATTTCACCAGAATCAATATGCCAATCTCTCAAGCATTGCAGCACTTGTTAAAAGCAGATCTGATCATATTGAAAGATCCTCCAAAGAATGTCAACACTTCCTCTTTGAGTTATCGCCCTGATGCCACATGTGCATACCATTCTAACTGTCCAGGACATGACGCAGATCACTGTTGGGCCTTGAAAAATAAAATACAAGACATGATAGATGCTGGGGAAATTGAGTTCGATCCTCCAGAGACTCCAAATGTCATCACTGCACCTATGCCGAAACACAACAAGACCATTAATGCTATCATAGACACTGTTTGTATCTATGATGTGAGAGAATTGTCAACTTTGCTCCTTGAAGTCAAAAGAAAGCTAATCCGAGCTGGTTACTTTCTAGGTTGTGACCCTGATTGCTTTTATTGTGCACACCTACCCAATGGTTGTGAGAATCTGAAAATAGGAATTCAAAAGTGGATGGATCGCCGTATCATTATGTTTGAGAGGCTCCCTTCTATGGACGATTTATGCGAAGTTTTTTCAAACGGGATGAGAATAGAGGACGTCTCAGTGGTTTCAAACATACCATTGAAAATCCCTACCAAAACTTCTTTCAAAATTTCTGCTACACCCAGAGTGGCATCTGTAATCATCACCAGTCTGACTCCATTTCCATATTCCTCAGACAAAGCTATCCCGTGGAGTTATGACACTAATGTTTATGTCCATGGAGTTAAGCAAGATACCTTGACTGAAGAGGCCATGAATTTTACTACTCCAACTGTTGATAATATTGTGGGTACTAGTAAGATTACGAGAAGCGGAAGGATCTTTTCACCAAAAATTTCTCCAAATGTTGCTACTAATCCAGTCCAGGTCCCAATTCCTAATCAAGATATCAACACTCGAGGCAAGGAGCCACTAGTTAAACCAGTTCAAATACCAGTGGAAGTCACTGTTGAAGATCCTTCGAGGCAAGAAATGGAGGAAATATTGAAAATCATCTGCAAAAGTGATTACAATATTGTCGAACAATTGGGGCACACTGCTTCAAAAATTTCAATACTGTCTTTGCTAAAGTATTCAGAGGCTCATGCCAAGGCCCTGATGAAGTTCCTGAAAGCTGCACATGTACCACAGGAGATTTCAGTCGATCAATTTGAAAATTGTGTTGCCAATCTAACAGTGAATAACAGTCTCGGTTTCTCTGATGCTGATTTAACCCCTACTGGGAAAAATCACAATAAAGCCCTGCACATCTCTAATGAATGTAACGGCACCACTCTGTCTCATGTGCTGGTGGACAACGGTTCCTCTTTGAACGTGTTACCAAAAGCAGTACTGGAAAAGCTTGACTTCGAAGGAGTTGTGTTACAACCAAGCGATGTTGTGGTAAGAGCCTTCGACGGGTCAACAAGAACAGTGTACGGAAAAGTGAAGCTCCCAATCAGAATGGGCTCTCAGATCTTTGATTCTACCTTTTACGTAATGGAAATTCACCCAGCATATTCCTGTTTACTAGGACGCCCTTGGATACATGGGGCAAATGCTGTAACTTCTACCCTACATCAGAAGTTAAAGTATCCGGTAAAAGGCAAGGTTGTCACAGTTTATGGCAAAGAAGAATATGTGGTTAGCCACCTGAGTAACTCCAAGTATGTTGAGATGGATGGAGAATTCATTGAAACTCCCTGCCAATCTTTTGAGGTGGTCCCTGAAGATGTCTCTACTGCCAAACATATTTCTGCTAGTCCTGCTACAAAAATACCTCCAACTATGGCTTCTCTCAAAGATGCCAAAGTTGTGATCGAAGAAGGTGGTTGCACGGTATGGGGGCAACTCCTTGATGTGCCTTACAAGTTCGATAAGCTAGGTTTGGGCTATGCTAATGGAAATCAGAAGAACGATCAAAGTCCTCGTTCTGGAGGATTAATGTCACATTTCATCAGCCAAGGAGTGAATGCTATTGAAGACGAGGGAGTGTTTTTGAACCATATTATTCAGCAATATCCAAATGAAGTTCCACCTGTTTCCATGGAAGTTTGGGATACTTAGGGAGAACCAAGCGGCGGGTATGATTTTCTAGTAAAGTACACTGCACCTCAGAGTTCTTTTATTGCCATGGAAGACATTACCCCAACTGGATGGGGTGATCAGTTTGAAGATTGCAAAAGTTTCACAAGTTCCATCACTGAGCAATACCAAAGTCCGCCTAGTCCAAAAGAAATATGGGATACACTAGGAGAACCAAGGGGTAAGTATGACTATATGGTGAAGTATTCTGCTCCCCTGAGCTCGCAAATCGCTATTGAAGACATCACCCCAACTGGATGGGACAACCATTTCAAAGAAAATATAACATTCACAAGCCCTGACGCTCCTAAAGAAGTCTGGGAAACACCAAATAATGAGAATGATTTCCTGACACAATACACTGCTCCCCATAATGCACAAGTCTCCCTTGAAGACATCATTCCAACCGGATGGGACGATCTTATCGGGTATCTCGCTCAGCCAACAGAAGTATCTCAGCCTGGGCTCTCGTATCCAACAGAGTATCTTACTTATCCCGAAGGACCAACAACTCATTTCCCCACCAAAGAAATCAATGTTGTGGAAGATGAAGAAGACAACTGCAACTGGAGCAGCTGGATACTCCCTGCTCACAACAATGGATTGAACAATTGGGAAGATGAGGATGTGATCTCCTTTGATCATGAGTAAATGTAATTTCCTGTTTTTGTTGTTTATATGTTCAAAGATAAAAATGGTTCCTGTACTATCGAACCATGAACTAAAAAGCCAGGTGCCTTTCCCGAAGCATACTGGTCCTTTTTATTAGGGTTTGTCATACCATGATCATGTTCATTCAATAAAATCATGGGACGTTTGCATATTCAAATTTTGTGATCTTTCTTTGCTTTATTCATTTTCAAATAGCTATGTGTTCTTACACACACCCACATAATAAATGCATATTCACATTCACTCTGAATCTTGTTGATAACGATTCTGCTATTGCCAGTCATGACTTTGAAAATCCGATCTACCAAACTAAGGAAGAAAGTGAGGAAGATTGTGAAGTACCAAGGGAACTTGCAAGGCTGTTAGAACAAGAAGAAAAGACTATACAGCCGCATGAAGAACCAATTGAAATTATCAACTTGGGCAGTGACGAAGAAAAGAAAGAAGTCAAGATAGGGGCAGATCTAGAAGACAGTGTCAAGCAAAGACTGATTCAAATGTTACAAGACTACGTTGAGATATTCGCATGGTCCTATGAAGATATGCCCGGCCTTGACACAGATATTGTGGTTCATCGCCTGCCGATCAAAGAAGGTAGCACTCCAGTTAAGCAGAAACTGCGGAGGAGTAGGCCCGATATGTCCAAGAAGATCAAAGACGAGGTTTAGAAGCAATTCAATGCTGGCTTTCTGAAAGTTGTGAGTTATCCTCCATGGATAGCTAACGTAGTGTCTGTGCCTAAAAAAGACGGGAAAGTCAGAATGTGTGTAGACTACAGAGACCTGAATCGAGCAAGCCCCAAAGATGATTTCCCTTTACCTCACATTGATGTACTAGTTGACAATACTGCACAATGCAAGGTATTCTCCTTTATGGATGGATTCTCAAGGTACAATCAAATCAAGATGGCACCCGAAGACATGGAAAAAACAACCTTCACAACACCCTGGGGAACCTTTTGTTACAAAGTAATGCCCTTTGGTTTAAAGAATGCAGGAGAAACCTATCAACGCGCAATGGTAGCTCTGTTCCATGATATGATTCATCAAGAAATAGAGGTTTACGTGGATGATATGATTGCAAAGTCCCACAACAAAGAAGAACATATGGGTCATCTGCACAAGCTGTTTGACAAACTCAAGAAGTACAGGTTGCGACTGAATCCGAACAAGTGTACCTTTGGAGTAAGATCCGGTAAACTCTTAGGTTTCATCGTCAGCAACAAAGGTATTGAGGTTGATCCTACCAAGGTCAAAGCCATTCAAGAAATGCTCATACCCCGTACCGAGAAACAAGTCAGAGGATTCTTGGGACGTCTGAATTACATAGCCAGATTTATTGCCCATATAACTACTACTTGTGTGTCGATCTTCAAACTGTTGAAGAAAGATCAAGTGGAAAGATGGAATGACAAATGCCAATTATCCTTTGATAAGATAAAAGAATATCTCCAAAAACCGCCAATCTTGTTACCACCAGTGGAAGGAAGACCTCTGATAATGTACCTAACTGTGTTAGAAGATTCAATGGGATGTGTACTAGGGCAACATGACGAGTCCGGCCGAAAGGAGCATGCAATCTACTATCTTAGAAAAAAGTTTACCGATTGTGAAACAAGATACTCACTGCTCGAGAAAACTTGTTGTGCCTTAGCATGGGCGGCTCGCCGACTAAGACAGTATATGCTAAACCATACCACTTTCCTGATCTCCAAAATGGATCCTATCAAGTATGTGTTCGAAAAACCTGCTCTCTCTGGAAGAATAGCCAGATGGCAAATGATCTTAACAAAGTATGACTTCCAGTACACTTCTCAAAAAGCGATCAAAGGAAGTGTGGTAGCTGATCATCTGGCTCATCAAGCAGTGGATCATTATCAAGCATTGAACTTTGACTTCCCAGATGAAGATATTATGCTAGTTACTGACTACGAACAACCAGGACAGGAGGAAGGACCCGAGCCAGGATCCCGATGGACTATGGTTTTTGATGGAGCTTCTAATGCACTTGGCAATGGCATCGGAGTTGTGATCATTTCCCCTGTAAGAGGTTATACACCATTCACTTCCAGATTGTGCTTCAACTGCACTAACAATATAGTTGAGTATGAAGCATGTATTCTGGGTCTCAAAGCTACAATCGATCTAAGAATCAAGTTCCTGGAGGTCTACGGAGACTCGGCGCTTGTAATTTATAAAGTCAAAGAGGAATGGAACACAAAGCACCCGAATCTAATTGCATACAAAGAATATGTGCTGAGTTTGATTCCTTATTTTGAAGAAATCACTTTTAAACATATCCCGCGCAAAGAAAATCAACTGGCTGATGCTCTAGCTACCATGTCATCTATGTTCAAAGTCAGGTGGGACAATGAGGCGCCAATGATTACCATTTACAGACAGGATGAACCAGCCTATTGCAATGAGATTGATACCGAAGGAGTGGAAGAAAAATCATGGTTCCATGAAGTAAAAAGATATCTCGAAGCTCAGGAGTATCCTGAAGGGGCATCCATTAACGATAGAAAGTTTCTAAGAAGATTTGCTGCCAAATTCTTTCTAAGTATTGGAATTCTGTACAAACGCAACCATGACTTGACTTTGCTTCGTTGTGTAAACAAGAAGGAAGCAGAACAGATTATGGAAGACATACACGATGGTGCCTTTGGTACTCATTCAAGTGGTGTCATACCCCAAATTTGTCCTACCCCTTTACTTCTAACTGGCTTAGGCTTCCCATTTCATATGCATTATCTTTTCACTAGGGCATTAACATAAATCATGCATCATTAATCAATAAATCTGGCATGGGATCAATGATTTCGAAATGTTAAGGTTTCGTAATGGTTTGAGGTGTACAGATCAAATAACTCTGATTCATCTAGTTCTCCTTAGAGCGTTGGACTGTGAAAGCGGGGTTTGGATCCATGGTTATTGTGGACTCTTCTGTCATTAAGCTACAAGATTTTCCTCTATGAATATTCACCAAAAATCAACACAAATATTAAAGAGTTTCTCATTTGAGTGTTTAAGTTTGTTAAGGTTCACCAGCAGAGTTTAAATCAGATGTCAGGTTAAGAGATTTCTCTATACTTCAAGCCTTATCCTTTTAAGGATTTCTCAAGGTGTTGTTGTTGTGCTGGACAGAAATACAAATACACGCTGTAATGTAAGAGATGGTTATGGATTCCTTTTGGATCAAAGGGGTCTTGTTCTTATGGTCGTTACTTGTTGCTTGCAATGAAAGTCTTAGCAAAAGAATAATTAATTGGATTTCATCAAGGAGTGAGGATGGATGTGGATTCAACATGGTGAAACATTCGTTCAAGTGGGCTATGAGTTGAATATTTCTAAATGGGTTGTGGATTATGGTTTTCTTTTGATGTCGAGGATCTCATGTGCGTGTTTTGTGCATCAATTAAGAGTGGTTCAAAGGAATTTGTGTACATGCGTTATTTTGAGTTCAAGGTTATTAATTCAAATCCATTCAAAATTCGAATTCGAGAATCAATAGCATTCATCATTATTCATTACATGTCTAAATCCAGATTACATCCATTACTCAACATTCAAAACCAATTGTTCAAGTGTTCAAATCCATTCAAAAATTACAAAATTACAAGTTTACTATATCCCAAAGTCCAAATATCAAGTGGCTGCATTACAAACTGAAGTCAAGACATAAAAAGGTATGTTGCTAAACCTATAACGTTTATGCCACGACCAAGATATGAGTGGCTACAATTTCGATATTTCACCCATGCACCTATGAGTTCCTTTGGGTTCAGACACCGACTCCTCCTCTCCATTTCACAGTCAATTAAACCTGTGTTTCAAAAGAATAAAAGAACACAGTCAGTTTCTTTCAAGTCGGCACCGAGAATTCAGCGACAAACCGACCCGCGCTTCTAACATCTAAATCGGCAGCTACACAGTTAAACCTTCGAACCCTGCATCAAGTAAACAAAAAGAACCAAGTTTGGGGGCTGCATAATAGAAGACTAAACCGAAGGATAGCAGGAGAAAACCGGTTCAGAAATTAATCGAAAAATGGGTTCATCACAGCTCCAAGACCATAAACTCTTATAACAGAAATTCACCAAAAAAAAGAGGGAAGGTAACAGAATCACGGATCAGCAAAACAGATTATAACAGAGAGAACCAAACAGAAAAAAGGGGGGAGGAGATTGATACCTATAACAAAAACTTTGTAACAAACTTTCTGGATCTCACATACCTTCATCCTTCCCTCTTCTTCATCTATCGATTCAAAAAAAAAACGAGAACCTTCATCACCAATACATCACCATCGTCAACCTCTCTCAACCCCCGCCTTCAACTCAGAACCTTGACCTCTCTTCATCGATCCCTCAACAGAAAACTCTTCATTCAATCACCTTTCAATCTGCTTCAACTCACAATTCTGGTAACAGAATTCTTCTTCTGGAAATTTCATCGTTCATCATCACTCACCTTCACCGATTCTTCATTCAAGAAAAGCGTCACCAACAATCTTCATCATTGTAAACAATAACATCTTCAATATCGTAACATCACGGCAACGCAAGTTCACCAGCAAAACCGAATCGAATTTCCGATTCAAAGCTCGAATCGCTATCATTCTTCATCTTGGCGGTTCAACCTTCATCTTCACCACAAGTTTCATCAATTTCAAATCTGCAGAAGGCGAAATCGTGGTACAAGATCATCATCATCATCGCAACCTTCACACAGCTTCCAAACAACACCACAGCAACAACAATGATTCAGACGAATGTGAACGAAAGCGAAGAAACGGGAGGATGAAGAAGTATCGAGGAAGAACAGTGCAAAGATCGTGAAATATTCATACCTAGAGGCCGAGTTGTTAGAAATTGCGAAGGAAGATAGGATGAGTAGAGATCATGTTCGGTTCACACCGGAGGCAACAAAAATCAAGAGAAACGAGAGAGATTGAGGCGGAGGCACCGAAGCTGAGGTGGAGTGTTGTTCAGATTCACGGAGGCACGCCGTTGAATAGATCGGAGAAGACGGATTTCCGGCCTTTCCGCCGTCGCACGCGAAGAAGAAGAGAGAGCTGAGAGGTCATATACTTAACCTAATCCCCTTTTTATCTTCTATTGAATTAGTTGGCATAAAGTTTGGTTAGTATAATTTTGGTTTTAATTTTAACAAAAGGTTTTGATTGTAACATTAAATCTGAGTAAATTGAATTAATGCAGTTAGCATAAAGTCTGGTTAATTAGATAATTAAAATCATTGAAACAAAAATCTGAGAATTGAATCAATAAACCCATGGGCCATCACGAATTGCTATGCCACACCCCATGTCTCTGGCCCGTTGCACCCTCAGTCAAAAAAATCTGAAACAAAAAAACATTCCATTGGGCCATACACATAAGTTCGCTGCTTTTCACACACCCCCATGTTTCTGGCCCATGCGCCATTGCAATAGATTTTCAGTTCAATTCGAAATTGCTACTACACCCCTCCTGTTAGGCAGATTTAGGTTTTGTTTTAATTTTGTTTTACCTCTAACTTTTGACTCATAAATCTGTTTTGGTTCAAATAAAAAACCAATAAAAATATGTTTTAGATAGTTTTATGTGTGTACATAATTGTGGTATTTTTTATAGGTTTTTTAGAAACTAGTTTGTTATTTTAAATAAATCATTTACTTTGGTATGTTCATGTTTCTTTTGATTTTGATAGAGTTTGCAAAGTAATTTCGTTTAACACCTTAGGATCAGAATTTAATCACCAATTTTTGTATGATTACTGTAGACTAACCCATGATGTTGTGTACAAAAGATGATTTCCTAATTCCTTGTTTTGGTTGGTATTTGGTTAGTGTTGTTTGACTCGATTAACATGTGTTTCTAATAGATGTTTGTGACGTTTGTGCTCTCAAATTGAAATGCATTCATGAAACAATGTTGGTTCCTTTTTGTACATGTAATTAGGGATGTCTAGAGGTCCTAAAACCTGGAATTGAAAATTTTAAATCATGTTTTCCCATTTTACTCGATTTTTCTTTCTCACATGTAAATAACTTGTTTTTGGTTGACGATTGCACCGTAGCTTGTACAAATGACCCGTAATTTTGTGTGGAACTTCTTGGCATGACTTTGTGGTTGTTTAGGCATCTAGTATAGGCTATTTGCTACTGACTTGTACCATTTTATTGCATGTTTCTAACTTCATTCACAATTTGAAACCGTTTAGCTAGTATTAACCTAGTGTTGTCTAGTTTTGGGTAGAGTTTTGTATTGCTTCATGCTAATTGACTAATATAGATTAACATAGGATATTGGAACTAAATGAATGAGTTTGCTACTGACTTCAAGCTTAGACCATGTGTTCACTTGCTTTTGCTTTGATTAATTGATGTTTGTCCGCTAATTGTTAAGTAACGATTCATGCGATATTTTGGTAACTTCTTGTGGATATTTTTATATGACACCGTGATGCTTTTGTATTTGATTTGGGACACTCAATCCCTTGTTTTGCTACTGACTTGGGGCTTCTCTCTCTTGTTTCCATGCTTAGCCTCTCATTTCTTGCTTTGATGTTGCTTACTCCTTACTATTGCTTGCCATGTTCCCTTAGACTCTTCCTTCTTTGTTAAGAGGAATTGAGATAGGATAGTTATCCTCGACCTTAGGGCCATTTGTAGATTAGAATAACATAGATTAGAATGTTAGATCTAGTTCCCTTTTGCATTCTTTTTCTTTTTCAACTCTTAAAATACTTAATAAAAGGAAGATGTGAATCACAATAAGAAAGTGATAGAGAAATGAGTGGGATTCATTCCCTAATCTATTTCTCAATCGCTTAGTGGCATAGAAACGAGTGGGATTCATTCCCTAATCTGTTTCTCAGTCACTACTTAATGGGAGAGAAACGAGTGGGATTCATTCCCTAATCTGTTTCTCAAACATTAATTAATGGGAGAGAAATGAGTGAGATTCATTCTCTAATCTGTTTCTCAAACATTACATAATGGGATGGAAGTGAGTGGGATTCATTCCCTAATCTGCTTCTCGATCATTATACATTTTATATGATTCGAATCGTGAAGTAAATTCCCTTAAAAAATACACAACCAAAAACACTTTAAAACATCTAACAATGGTTCAGATTAAAGCAAAGTAGAGAAAGTGGTGAGTGGCCCGGTATTGGGAACTGTTCATCACTCATCTACCCTAAAAGACACAAACCAATCTCTTTTCTTCTTCCTAAGGGCAATGTTATTTCCGCTCGAACGCATCGTAGGCTGTCCCCTTATGCAAGAGCGCGAACGTTAACTCCGCCCAACTAAAAAACATAAAAACAAACAGAAAATCTTTAGCCGAGCTACGGTAACTCTGATTCCTGAAAAGGATACGTAGGCAGCGGGGTAGGGCCCGTGCGAGTACAATTCTTTGTTTTCCCTACATTTTGCATTCATTTCGCATTTAGATATAGACATAGTTATACACCCTTTAGATAGAAACAAACATAGGTGGATACCATCGAGTACGATGGGCGCGAGGGATGCTAATACCTTCCCCTTGCGTAACCGACTCCCGTACCTAGATTCTCTGGTTGCAAGACCCTGTTCCTTCCTTTGTTAGGTTTCCTGGTATTCCTTTCCCTTATGGGATAAATATATCGGTGGCGACTCAGTTCATTTTTCGCGAGCGTGCGACAGCTGGCGACTCTGCTGGGGATGTTGATAGACCTGTGCTGGTCCATTCTTAGCGAGTCGATCCTAGCCTTTGTTTGTTTTGTTCTATTGGGTGTTTCTTTGTTTTATTTATATGTTTGCATCATTCGTATATATATGCCTGCATATCATGTTTCTTTCCTGCTTGCATATCATGTTTACTTTCTGCATGCATCTGGACTATATTATGGGTCCCCATCGGGACCACATATTTTCACTGTTTGCAGGTTGGGTGGGATGTTCTATGAGGTAAAAGGCCCAATACCCAGGCCAGAGTTGACACATAGGATACCTAGGATAGAGTGGATAGTCATGACGCCAACAGAATGTCAGGTTCTGTTGAATGCGATCATGAGACCCACGACCAGTCGAGGTTCAAATGAGATACCGTTGTTGGCATGTATTTGCGACAATGATGGTGTTTCAGGAGAACTGATAACGCTGGAAGCCATTGACCTACCTTGACCTAGATTCACTTGTGAGTGGGGTGGGATATACATGACAGGTACCGTTGGTGACTATTCTGTTCTGTTGGTGACTATTGGTTTTCCTGGTATTCAAAAAGGTGTCGGACCTTTGATCCTGTGACATTTGACCTGTATCAGTTATTCAGAGGATTGTACAGTGGTTACTAAGATTATATGGACCTTGATCCCATGCCTCTGCATTGCATAACATCATTGTTTTATCCACTCCATTTATGAAAGATCCTAAAGTCTATTTCCAAAAAAGAAGGAGAAAAAGAAAAAGGAAATAGAAAAGGAAAAAAGAAAAGAAAAGATACTCTATACCAAAAAAGAAGCCTTGATTCCAAAAAGAGATAAAAAAGAAAGAAAATGAAAGATTGTGAAAAGACTTTAGGATCTCTCATAAATGAAACATTGCATTCATAATATCATGCATCTCATAGCATCAGAAGCTTATTGGGGTCCTCTTTCAATCCAGATTTCTGCTTCATCAACAAATTTGACTTCCCTACATCTGTATCATACAAGGATTAATCAGAAGAGGATCATGGACCGTCTTGAACAAAATCAGGTTGAACTTCGTAAGGACGTGGATACTATGGGGGAAAGGATGACCCAACTCTTGGAGACTCTCCATGTTGTTATTCAGGGGCAAGAGGAGCTAAGACAAAGTGTTGCTAAGTTGGCTAATGGTACTCCGACCACTGTTGCTAATGGGGGGTCAAAACCTGTGCTCGTGGAAATTCCTAATAAGGAGGATTCACATCATGAGAACGATTCTGAATTTGAAGCTTTCAAGTTCCCAATCGAGGAAAATGAGAGGAAATTCCATCTCCTGGAAGAAAGATTGAAGGCTTTAGAAGGTCGAGGCTCCTCTGGTTTAAATGCTATTGATTTGTGCCTAGTTCCTGATATCAAGATTCCTGCTAAATTCAAAGTCCCCAGTTTTGAGAAATACAAGGGTACTACTTGTCCGATGAGTCACATCAAGGCATTCTGTAACAAGATGGCTCCGTATGCAGAAAATGATAAGCTTCTAATGCACTTCTTTCAGGATAGCCTAAGTGGGGCATCCCTTGAGTGGTATACACGACTTAAACGAACCCATGTCCGCACATGGGATGAATTAGCAGAGGCTTTTCTCAAGCATTACAAGTACAACAGCGATATGGTTCCTACTAGACTACAACTCCAAAGTTTAACTCAGAAGGTTGATGAGTCTTTTAAAGAGTATGCACAGAGATGGAGAGAATTAGCTTCCAGAGTCCAACCTCCACTCCTGGAACGAGAGCTTGTAGACATGTTCATGAATACTCTGAAAGATCCTTATCTGAACATGATGATTGGATGTGCCTCCTCCAAATTTTCAAATTTGGTTGTTGTAGGAGAAAGAATTGAAAACGCCTTAAAGATGGGTAAAATCCAAGATATGGCCAATACTTCCGAATTCACAGAAGAAGAGAAAAGTGAAACAGATGCAATTTCAGAGAATAGAGAAGGAGAACTCCCTGCTTATCCTCAGGTTCATGTTCTTAACTATCATCAAAATTACCAACAAGGTCCACGAAGGCCGAGAAGACCACCAAGAAAGATTGACCCGATTCCTATGACCTACAGTCAACTGCTCTCTCATTTACTCAATGATTCCTTGGTCCAACTAAGGGAGTCTAAGCCTCCTCCAACACCGATTCCTCAAGGATATGACTTAAATGCCAAATGTGAGTACCATTCTGGGGCATCTGGACATTCAACTGAAGATTGTAATATTCTGAAACGCAAAGTCCAAGATCTCATTGACTCCAAAGCGATATCATTCACTCCAAATGGTCTTCACATAAATTGAAGGGTTCCTGGGGCTCCCGCACGAGGGGTAAGCAAGACATACTCTTATCTTGAGCATTGCATCACTCGCATTACTCGAATCCCTAAAGTAAGGCAAAAGTTTACAACTCTTGGGTGACTTCGTCGGAGTTTTCTTTTGAAGTAATCTGAAGTGTTTGTAAGGAGCTGCAAAAAGTATTCAAGATCAACAAGTCCAGACGGAGTCAAGCCTCCTCAACTATGGCAATCATCAATTCATTTTTGCATTTTCATTTGTAATTTTCCTTGTTTTGTTAAATGTTACTTCCATGTAAAACTTGTTTGTTTTTAATAAAAATAAAAATGCACTGCATATGCTAGTTTTGAATCAATCCATTCGTGTTCACTCATATCTTTCTGTCTATCGATATCAAACTCTTGACTAAAGCAGAAAACATCAAAAGGAGAATGATGAAAAAAACAAAAACGCAAAATCTCTAATTGTGTGCTTTTGAATAAAACCCCGCTGAGGATGTACAGGCATTGTTTCTAATCCCCAAACACTGGAGATATAAGGGAGATAGACCCTCGTCAACCCCTTTGAGCCTTGAAGTAGGAGTTTCTTTTCTATACAAAAAAAACCCTCACATTTAACCCAAGGGCAGGGTAGCGTTCAATTAACCTGATCGAGCAATCAAAATTCATCAGGAGTGTGCATCTAAGGATACAACAATGGTTATCTTTCAAAAGTTTGAGGAAAGTCAATATCACAATGGTAATCCCTCATCAATCAAAGAATGAGGCCGTCACAATCACTCCCACAAGTCAGAGATTCAGGATCACACGACTTGTTCAAAAAGGAGAATTAAAAAAAAGAGAAAAGAAAGAGCCCGCTAAGTTAACAACTTGAAAATAAGTGACTTAGGCAAAAGTTAGGGCATCCCGCTGGACTCCAAAATAAAATTCAAAAAGAATTTATCCAGGCAAAAGTTAGGGAAACAAAAAAAAAGCAAAGCAGAAGCGAAAAACGAGGATTACAAAATAAAGGTCCTCATCAAAGGAACAAAGTCGTGTGATCAGACACCAAAAACAAAAGGGTAAAGTGACCGCCATGTCTAGGAGACCTCGTCAATCCCTCAATCATTTCAAACTCCTTTTGAAGGATGAACGCTCGTATCGGGTTAAGTTGAACTTAGGACTGAAGAACATCACGAAGAAGGGGCGGGTTAGGTTAGACTTTGAGCCTTAAATCCTTTCTTTCTAAAACCGTGAACCAGATCACGTTACAACCCTTAAAAGACCTAATTGAAGCAGGGTTTATTTCAAAAGCAAGTTGTGTAAAACTGACTCCTAGATGTTTGCTTACCATTTATGTTGATATCGATATGACAAATAATTCAAACACTGAATGTCTCAACTTTGTTTTAATAACTTTGATTTCGAAGCTAGCATAAGCATTGCATTAATATCAACATCTTCAAAACAAATATCTCTTACTTGTGAATAGACACTTGACATCAAGGAAGATCCAACAATGAACAACTGCAGAAAAAGTTGATCGATTCCATGAGCCATTCACTTCAAAGACTGATTACTCCAAGGGGCGAGTTGTGTGAAAACTCTGTCAACTGAAGCATCCATTCACTGTTGGTCAATCTGGGGCAATTGAATCGAGGTTCGACCTCTCAAATTCAGCATATCTGGGGCAATCAAGTCGAGGAATCTCTCTTGGGTTCAACCAATCTTGGGCAGTTACGTCAAGATTTGACAAATCTCTCCAAGGATCCTTTGGGACAAATTCCCTCGTAGTTCATGAAGCTTGGGGCACAATCTTCTGAGCTTTATTGTCTATCCCCAATCATAGAAGTTTATTTCTCCTGGAACTTTGGTCTCTCCTCAAACACATGAGTTTATTTCTCATGGAAGTTGTTCCACTCTCCCAACCTGGTCTCCTTATCTGGATTTCTCATCCCCAACATGGTGAATTGAGGGAATCTCCTCAAGCTCACAATCCCCAAGCAATTCAAGATGTAGGGAAAGTCAGACGAAGTCACTTCCTCCCCAACAAAGCTACATTTCAACCCTCAGCGCAGTTTCCAATGATCTATGGCACTGCAGGGTTTCCAACACCGATTCATATTGGTAGCTCAAGACAACAAGCAAGGACTCCAATAATCATGCTTCTCTATCACTCTAATGCCTTTATTTGGCACTCTGCATATAGTTTCCATTGCATATAACATTGCATCCTCAAAAGCGTAGCATATCCATCAAAACGGAACATTACGCCATAGAAAAATTCAAACATGCATACAAAGCATAAGCCAGATAATACAACCAACGCTCAATCAAGACAATGATACATCCCCACAGAAAATGTTATCCTTACAAACTCCGATTGATATCTGCTACTACATCACAAATCTCCTCAAACCATGGTGCCAATACCTGGTATCCTCAATCCCCAAAAGAAGTCTCATGTTCTCTCCCCAATGTGGATCGGATACAATGTCTTTCTTCGTCGGAATCGTTGTCTCCGAGGTTATTTCCCGTGTGCTGCGTGAAGATTAGAGTGTGAATGAGGGTGGGCATTCAACCCATCTCATTTTTCAATCATTTGAATAACCATACTTGGTGTGTGGCAATTCGAACGATTGCCGCTCTTGAAGAGTTACACCCCGCCTTTGGCCTGAGGGATTAATGTAATTCTCATGCTTCGCCAGCATCAACATCTTCGTGAATCTCCAATGTTTACCGATGTCTTTTGATCGAGTCTAGTCGTCACTAGTCTCCGTGATCTCTTCCCTCGTACGGGAAAAATTTTAGATCCAACCCCCGTGTTGTGTATCCTTTGCCTTCCGTCCTGGCAATCCATTTCAAAACTAATTCCCAATCCCCAACCTCAGTGTTGATATTAATTCTTTCTTCCCTTGACCTCAGTGTCGATACCTTTCTTTTCCAACCTCAGTGTTGATGTCTATCCTTTCCTTGTCCAACCTCAGTGTTGATGCCTATCATTCCTTCGCCGACCTCTGCGTCGATGCCAATCGTCATTCACAACCTCAGTGTTGATGTTTATCTTTTCTCGTCACAACCTCAGTGTTGATGTCCTCGACCTCAATGTCGACGCCTTTCCTTTCACAACCTCAGTGTTGATGTCCTCGACCTCAGTGTCGACGCCTTTCCTTTCACAACCTCAGTGTTGATGTCCTCGACCTCAGTGTCGACGCCTTTCCTTTCACAACCTCAGTGTTGATGTCCCCCAACCTCAGTGTTGATATGCTCCAACCTCAGCGTTGATGTCCTCCAACCCCAGTGTTGATGTTTATCCTTTCTTTCAATTCTTGTGGATCGTAGGTCCGTTGACCTTATCCCCATCTTTTTCATTTCTTGTGGATCGTAGGTCCGTTGACCTTATCCTCATCCTTTTCAATTCTTGTGGATCGTAGGTCCGTTGACCTTATCCCCATCTTTTTCATTTCTTGTGGATCGTAGGTCCGTTGACCTTATCCTCATCTTTTTCATTCTTGTGGATCGTAGGTCCGTTGACCTTATCCCCATCTTTTTCATTTCTTGTGGATCGTAGGTCCGTTGACCTTATCCTCATCTTTTTCATTTTTTGTGGATCGTAGGTCTGTTGACCTTATCCCCATCTTTTTCATGTCTTGTGGATCGTAGGTCCGTTGACCTTATTTTCATCTTTTTCAATTCTTGTGGGTCGTAGGTCCGTTGAACTTACCCTAGTTTCGAGTCACGGATCGTAGGTCCTACCTTTCCATCAAATCCGTATTTTCCAACCACAGTCTCATACAACAATCATTTCCATTGAGAACCTTGTATTGGCACCGTTACCACGTTACAAGCTATCCCATTTCAACCACTCACCATAAACCTTTCCACCAGAAAAAAACAAAAAAAAAATCTCTTTCCCCAGCAGAAATCAAAACAAAAACAAAAATAAGGGTAACACTTACACCATCTTCTCTTCAGGACAAATTTCAGGTCTTGATATTTAATCTTCTTCTACCTTGAATGTTCGAAAGGCTAGCGCCAATCTCACCTTCAGGTTTAAGACGATTAAATAGGGGCAGCTGTCATACCCCAAATTTGTCCTACCCCTTTACTTCTAACTGGCTTAGGCTTCCCATTTCATATGCATTATCTTTTCACTAGGGCATTAACATAACTCATGCATCATTAATCAATAAATCTGGCATGGGATCAATGATTTCGAAATGTTAAGGTTTCGTAAAGGTTTGAGGTGTACAGATCAAATAACTCTGATTCATCTAGTTCTCCTTAGAGCGTTGGACTGTGAAAGCGGGGTTTGGATCCATGGTTATTGTGGACTCTTCTGTCATTAAGCTACAAGATTTTCCTCTATGAATATTCACCAAAAATCAACACAAATATTAAAGAGTTTCTCATTTGAGTGTTTAAGTTTGTTAAGGTTCACCAGCAGAGTTTAAATCAGATGTCAGGTTAAGAGATTTCTCTATACTTCAAGCCTTATCCTTTTAAGGATTTCTCAAGGTGTTGTTGTTGTGCTGGACAGAAATACAAATACACGCTGTAATGTAAGAGATGGTTATGGATTCCTTTTGGATCAAAGGGGTCTTGTTCTTATGGTCGTTACTTGTTGCTTGCAATGAAAGTCTTAGCAAAAGAATAATTAATTGGATTTCATCAAGAAGTGAGGATGGATGTGGATTCAACATGGTGAAACATTCGTTCAAGTGGGCTATGAGTTGAATATTTCTAAATGGGTTGTGGATTATGGTTTTCTTTTGATGTCGAGGATCTCATGTGCGTGTTTTGTGCATCAATTAAGAGTGGTTCAAAGGAATTTGTGTACATGCGTTATTTTGAGTTCAAGGTTATTAATTCAAATCCATTCAAAATTCGAATTCGAGAATCAATAGCATTCATCATTATTCATTACATGTCTAAATCCAGATTACATCCATTACTCAACATTCAAAACCAATTGTTCAAGTGTTCAAATCCATTCAAAAATTACAAAATTACAAGTTTACTATATCCCAAAGTCCAAATATCAAGTGGTTGCATTACAAACTGAAGTCAATACATAAAAAGGTATGTTGCTAAACCTATAACGTTTATGCCACGACCAAGATATGAGTGGCTACAATTTCGCAATTTCACCCATGCACCTATGAGTTCCTTTGGGTTCAGACACCGACTCCTCCTCTCCATTTCACAGTCAATTAAACCTGTGTTTCAAAAGAATAAAAGAACACAGTCAGTTTCTTTCAAGTCGGCACCGAGAATTCAGCGACAAACCGACCCGCGCTTCTAACATCTAAAGCGGCAGCTACACAGTTAAACCTTCGAACCCTGCATCAAGTAAACAAAAAGAACCAAGTTTGGGGGCTGCATAATAGAAGACTAAACCGAAGGATAGCAGGAGAAAACCGGTTCAGAAATTAATCGAAAAATGGGTTCATCACAGCTCCAAGACCATAAACTCTTATAACAGAAATTCACCAAAAAAAAGAGGGAAGGTAACAGAATCACGGATCAGCAAAACAGATTATAACAGAGAGAACCAAAGAGAAAAAAGGGGGGAGGGGATTGATACCTATAACAAAAACTTTGTAACAAACTTTCTGGATCTCACATACCTTCATCCTTCTCTCTTCTTCATCTATCGATTCAAAAAAAAAAACGAGAACCTTCATCACCAATACATCACCATCGTCAACCTCTCTCAACCCCCGCCTTCAACTCAGAACCTTGACCTCTCTTCATCGATCCCTCAACAGAAAACTCTTCATTCAATCACCTTTCAATCTGCTTCAACTCACAATTCTGGTAACAGAATTCTTCTTCTGGAAATTTCATCGTTCATCATCACTCACCTTCACCGATTCTTCATTCAAGAAAAGCGTCACCAACAATCTTCATCACTGTAAACAATAACATCATCAATATCGTAACATCACGGCAACGCAAGTTCACCAGCAAAACCGAATCGAATTTCCGATTCAAAGCTCGAATCGCTATCATTCTTCATCTTCGCGGTTCAACCTTCATCTTCACCACAAGTTTCATCAATTTCAAATCTGCAGAAGGCGAAATCGTGGTACAAGATCATCATCATCATCGCAACCTTCACACAGCTTCCAAACAACACCACAGCAACAACAATGATTCAGACGAATGTGAACGAAAGCGAAGAAACGGGAGGATGAAGAAGTATCGAGGAAGAAGAGTGCAAAGATCGTGAAATATTCATATCTAGAGGCCGAGTTGTTAGAAATTGCGAAGGAAGATAGGATGAGTAGAGATCATGTTCGGTTCACACCGGAGGCAACAAAAATCAAGAGAAACGAGAGAGATTGAGGCGGAGGCACCGAAGCTGAGGTGGAGTGTTGTTCAGATTCACGGAGGCACGCCGTTGAATAGATCGGAGAAGACGGATTTCCGGCCTTTCCGCCGTCGCACGCGAAGAAGAAGAGAGAGCTAAGAGGTCATATACTTAACCTAATCCCCTTTTTATCTTCTATTGAATTAGTTGGCATAAAGTTTGGTTAGTATAATTTTGGTTTTAATTTTAACATAAGGTTTTGATTGTAACATTAAATCTGAGTAAATTGAATTAATGCAGTTAGCATAAAGTCTGGTTAATTAGATAATTAAAATCATTGAAACAAAAATCTGAGAATTGAATCAATAAACCCATGGGCCATCACGAATTGTTATGCCACACCCCATGTCTCTGGCCCGTTGCACCCTCAGTCAAAAAAATCTGAAACAAAAAAACATTCCATTGGGCCATACACATAAGTTCGCTGCTTTTCACACACCCCCATGTTTCTGGCCCATGCGCCATTGCAATAGATTTTCAGTTCAATTCGAAATTGCTACTACACCCCTCCTGTTAGGCAGATTTAGGTTTTGTTTTAATTTTGTTTTACCTCTAACTTTTGACTCATAAATCTGTTTTGGTTCAAATAAAAAACCAATAAAAATATGTTTTAGATAGTTTTATGTGTGTACATAATTGTGGTATTTTTTATAGGTTTTTTAGAAACTAGTTTGTTATTTTAAATAAATCATTTACTTTGGTATGTTCATGTTTCTTTTGATTTTGATAGAGTTTGCAAAGTAATTTCGTTTAACACCTTAGGATCAGAATTTAATCACCAATTTTTGTATGATTGCTGTAGACTAACCCATGATGTTGTGTACAAAAGATGATTTCCTAATTCCTTGTTTTGGTTGGTATTTGGTTAGTGTTGTTTGACTCGATTAACATGTGTTTCTAATAGATGTTTGTGACGTTTGTGCTCTCAAATTGAAATGCATTCATGAAACAACGTTGGTTCCTTTTTGTACATGTAATTAGGGATGTCTAGAGGTCCTAAAACCTGGAATTGAAAATTTTAAATCATGTTTTCCCATTTTACTCGATTTTTCTTTCTCACATGTAAATAACTTGTTTTTGGTTGACGATTGCACCGTAGCTTATACAAATGACCCGTAATTTTGTGTGGAACTTCTTGGCATGACTTTGTGGTTGTTTAGGCATCTAGTATAGGCTATTTGCTACTGACTTGTACCATTTTATTGCATGTTTCTAACTTCATTCACAATTTGAAACCGTTTAGCTAGTATTAACCTAGTGTTGTCTAGTTTTGGGTAGAGTTTTGTATTGCTTCATGCTAATTGACTAATATAGATTAACATAGGATATTGGAACTAAATGAATGAGTTTGCTACTGACTTCAAGCTTAGACCATGTGTTCACTTGCTTTTGCTTTGATTAATTGATGTTTGTCCGCTAATTGTTAAGTAACGATTCATGCGATATTTTGGTAACTTCTTGTGGATATTTTTATATGACACCGTGATGCTTTTGTATTTGATTTGGGACACTCAATCCCTTGTTTTGCTACTGACTTGGGGCTTCTCTCTCTTGTTTCCATGCTTAGCCTCTCATTTCTTGCTTTGATGTTGCTTACTCCTTACTATTGCTTGCCATGTTCCCTTAGACTCTTCCTTCTTTGTTAAGAGGAATTGAGATAGGATAGTTATCCTCGACCTTAGGGCCATTTGTAGATTAGAATAACATAGATTAGAATGTTAAATCTAGTTCCCTTTTGCATTCTTTTTCTTTTTCAACTCTTAAAATACTTAATAAAAGGAAGATGCGAATCACAATAAGAAAGTGATAGAGAAATGAGTGGGATTCATTCCCTAATCTATTTCTCAATCGCTTAGTGGCATAGAAACGAGTGGGATTCATTCCCTAATCTGTTTCTCAGTCACTACTTAATGGGAGAGAAACGAGTGGGATTCATTCCCTAATCTGTTTCTCAAACATTAATTAATGGGAGAGAAATGAGTGAGATTCATTCTCTAATCTGTTTCTCAAACATTACATAATGGGATGGAAGTGAGTGGAATTCATTCCCTAATCTGCTTCTCGATCATTATACATTTTATGTGATTCGAATCGTGAAGTAAATTTCCTTAAAAAATACACAACCAAAAACACTTTAAAACATCTAACAATGGTTCAGATTAAAGCAAAGTAGAGAAAGTGGTGAGTGGCCCGGTATTGGGAACTGTTCATCACTCATCTACCCTAAAAGACACAAACCAATCTCTTTTCTTCTTCCTAAGGGCAATGTTATTTCCGCTCGAACGCATCGTAGGCTGTCCCCTTATGCAAGAGCGCGAACGTTAACTCCGCCCAACTAAAAAACACAAAAACAAACAGAAAATCTTTAGCCGAGCTACGGTAACTCTGATTCCTGAAAAGGATACGTAGGCAGCGGGGTAGGGCCCGTGCGAGTACAATTCTTTGTTTTCCCTACATTTTGCATTCATTTCGCATTTAGACATAGACATAGTTATACACCCTTTAGATAGAAACAAACATAGGTGGATACCATCGAGTACGATGGGTGCGAGGGATGCTAATACCTTCCCCTTGCGTAACCGACTCCCGTACCTAGATTCTCTGGTCGCAAGACCCTGTTCCTTCCTTTGTTAGGTTTCCTGGTATTCCTTTCCCTTATGGGATAAATATATCGGTGGCGACTCAGTTCATTTTTCGCGAGCGTGCGACAAGTGGACATACAATGGCTAAAAAGATCTTAAGAGCAGGTTATTACTGGTCTACCATGGAGACAGACTGCCATCGTCACTCCAGAACTTGTCAGAAATTCCAGATATATGCTGACAAAGTACATGTACCTCCAGTCCCATTAAACGTCCTGACGGCTCCTTGGCCTTTTGCAATGTGGGGTATTGATATGATTGGAGAAATCAAGCCTACTGCCTCCAACAGACATCGTTTTATCCTAGTCGCTATTTATTACTTCACAAAGTGGGTAGAAGCAGCCTCGTTTGCTTCAGTCACCAAGAATGTTGTGGCCCGATTTATCAAACACAATCTCATTTGTAGGTATGGCATCCCAGAAAGGATCATCACAAACAATGGCAAAAATTTAAACAACAGAATGATTACTGAACTCTGCATACAGTTAAAGATCAAACATCATAATTCCTCTCCATATCGACCAAAGATGAATGGCGCGGTGGAAGCTGCCAACAAGAACATCAAGAAGATCATACAAAAGATGACAGTAACCTACAAAGACTGGCATGAGATGTTACCTTTTGCTCTTCGTGGCTATCGCACATCAGCGCGTACTTCAACAGGGGCAACTCCATTCTCTTTAGTTTATGGTATGGAGGCAGTTCTTCCAATTGAAATTCAGATTCCTTCCCTAAGGATTATGAAAGAAGCCGATCTAGATAAAGACGATTGGATTCAGACTCGGTTGGACCAGATAAACTTGATCGATGAAAAGAGGCTCGCAGCTATTTGTCATGGTCAGTTGTACCAGAAGCGTATGATCAGAGCCTTCAACAAGAAAGTCAAAAGTCAGGCATATCAAACCAGTGATTTGGTTGTCAAACGTATCATCTTACCACAAGGTGACCCCAGGGGCAAGTGGACTCCCACTTATGAGGGACCATTTGTAATCAAGAAAATATTCTCCGGCGGAGCCATGTTGCTTACCACTATGGACGGCGAGGATCTCCCAAACCCTGTAATTGCGGACATAGTCAAGAAGTACTTCGCTTAAAGAAAAGCTCGCTAAGTTGAAAACCTGAAAGGGCGACTTAGGCAAAAAAATGAGCGTCTTGGTGGATTGAAAACCTGAAAGGGCGATCCAGGCAAAAGTTAGATACTAAAAAATGTATTATCCCGGTAGGCTGAAAACCTGAAAAGGCAACCTAGGCAAAAATTAGGGAATAAAGCGTACGACTATGTCCCGTTTGGCTACCTACTCACCTTCAAGGTTCAACACATCAAAGGCACCAATCAGTCCGATTATTTTCTTCCAACAAGTGAGGGATGAGATACTAAAAGACAGATCGGCAATAGCAGAGTTGAAACTTGACTGGATTGTTTTCACATAGCTATTTCTCTTTATAAGTACTTTTCAAATTTTTATGACAATTTCCTACTACTAGGATTTTTTGTCTCCTTGTACTAGTCTGCCTACTATGGCTCTCTTTCAAAATCAATACAGTCCGTGCTCAAAATCAATGTTTTCACTTTTTCTGTTTTGAATACGTAAACGTCCCAATGATATATTTGAATGAACATATGCATTTGAATATGACTGATGTTTATAAGAAAAACAGGAATAGCATTCAGATAATGTCCCAATCATCTGGACATCATCCCAAAACTAGCTTCGGATGAAAAGTCCCCAACAGAGACGTATTTCTCAGCAGATTCCTCAATGAGATTTTTCTCTCCAACAAAGCGATTCGAGAAATCTTACTCCCCACAGGGCTTTTTAAGAGCACTATCCCCAGAAGGTGTGGTCCCCACACCGAGACTTGGTCAAATAGTGCATCGGAGGATTATGCATCTTTCTTATTCCCATTCAAAGGGCATCAAAATTAGAATTTTCAAATTACCTTTCATCCCCAAAGCGGTAGTCAAAGATCCCTCAACAGAGTACCCTGGTCCGTGAGGAATTTCCCCAGCTGAGTGTACTCGAACAAGATAGCAAAGATCATAAACAGTCACAATGCCTTCATTTCCAAAATAGAAAGCAGGGATTTATTTTCCCAACCAGAAGTTTGATACGCTTTAAATTGCATAAGTCATACATCATACGCATATTCATACACAGCATATAATGTTTCATGACAAACGCATACATAACATGCACATTTCTCATTTAGTGTGAGAATCCCAACATATACATTACATGCATCACAACATTGCATGTCACTAACTTGATTTTTTCAGGTGGACGAATATCCTCAGAAAATTTGTTCTCAATCACATGCAGTGTTCCCCTGAATTCTATTCAGACGAACATTCTTCTCAAATATAATCAAGCCAAAGATTCATTCTGAAGAGATCTCTCTTTCCAAATCACCTATCAACTCAAAACAAGCAACATAGATCTAAGTCGATACCTTGGACAGTTCCTTAATGATCTACCTACAGATCTAAGTCGATACCTCAGACGGTTCCACAATGATCTACCTTCAAGATCCAAAACGGATACCTCGGACGGTTCCACAATGATCTACCTTCAAGATCCAAAATGGATACCTTAGACGGTTCCACAACGATCAATCTTCAAGATCCAAAGTGGATACCTCAGACGGTTCCACCAACGATAAAACTTCAAAGATCTAAAGCTGATACCTCAGAAGGTTCCACATGGATTAACTTTCAAAATCTAAAGCGAAAAAATTTTGGACATTTCCGTAACGATCAGCCTCCAAAACTTAAAGAGGTAACCTCGGACGGTTCCAAAACGGTCAACGCAGAGGTTTTCAAATCCTTCATCAAGATATAATCAATGGATTCATTCTGATGAACAAACCATCAACACATTTGCCAGATGGCATCTGAAAGCCCATCTCAGGTAATGTTTTGATCTGCCAACAACATTTCTAAGACAACGTTCAAAGGCAAATTCCAGCACCACTTCCGGTGGAGGTAAGTGCAAATTTTTAGGGCATCTAAATATTCAATCATCTTCTACCTTCAGATTCCAATCAGTCTCTTCACGTTTAAGAAGATTGAATAGGGGCAACTGTTATACCCCAAAATTTGCCCGCATCTTTTTCAGAAAGAAGGCAACAGACTTCTGTTTAAAAATTGGGAGTTTCATATAATCTTGGATTTTATTCCATAAATATCCTGATTTTATGAATACTCGGCTTTTTGAATTTTTCTTATACGATATTTTGGTTCGCTGTTGAATTTATTCTTACATAAACGCCAATTACTGTTTATCACTTCACACACACTGTTTATTTGAGATTTATTTGCAGATAAATAGTACTGACGCATTTGGTACATAATTAAATTTTTTTGCAGGCGCAAAGTTTGGGGATTCAGACTATACTGGTAACGAGTAAATTATTATTAATTTTTGTTTCCCACTAATTTTTGTACCATATTCTATTATTTTTAAAATCTTTTCCTTTCTTTTCAAATCTCTTTCTTTCAAAATCAAATCCTAACTTTATTCTACACATCTCTCTTTTTCAAACCCTACCATACACTTTCTTTCAAAACCTACTACCACTCAAATTTTCCTTTTTTGTACGGAAACACTTCATTCCCCAACATCTCTATCCTTCTCTTCACTCTATAAATACCTCTCATTTTTTCCATAAATTCTCACATCAAATTTCAACTCATCTCTCAAATTTCTACCTCATATTTATTTTCTCTTCTTCCCCGGCAAAAATGGCGAAGTGGATGGATACGTGTTTTCTTATGGTCATCACCGTCGTGGTGGTAATCATGTCCTTTTTCTGTCTGCACAGTCCTGAAAAATGCGGACCTGGGTTGTTTACACTCCCAATCATCTATATGTTGTTATTTATAGCATGGGTTTTTAATCGTCATTTTTAAAGTTTGTCGTATCTTTTATTTTCAAATAATGTACCGTTTATTTGTCATACTGTTCATTATATTATGTAATATTTGTACTGTCAGTATTAAATGTCGTACTATTTGTCATACTGTAGTTTAATTATCCAGATAATATTTTGTGTGTTTTCTGCCAGTTAAATATTTATTTTTCTGTGCCTTAAATATTTTTCAAGGTTATTATCGGTAATTTTGTTCGCGTACGGTATATTTTATTTATTTCTTATGTCTGTGTTTTTCTAACAACTCATGCAAATAAATTTTCACCATTAACACAACAAAAAAACAAAAAGAAAAATTAACTTTAACAGTTGAATTTTCACTTTAACTGCTACGTTAATGCCTGAACATTCAGTTGACAGTCAAACCCGCTGACAGTGTAATTCTCTGTGTTTTGTACCATCAATCAAATCAACCTTTTTGCATTTCAAAATTCCAAGATTTTTGTTCTAGAAGTCTTCTGATAATCACATGATCAGCAGAGACTCAGCACTACACAAAAATCAGGTACGCTTGACCGTCTCCTACACGAACAGTCCCTAACTAGGGTTTTTGTTTTTTCAGGAGAACAAGTTTTTTGAGACCTCAAATGGATTTCATGGACCTCCATATATCTCAAAGTACCACCATACAAATTTTCAAACTTCAATTCGCTCAGACGCACAGTCAGCAGCTCGAACAGTCAACAGACGACCAGTTTGAGCGAAAACTCAACAGACAGTCAAAAATGGAATTTTTTGTCAACATCCATATTTTTTCAAAATATTCATCATTTGATCATAATTCATCAAGGAAAGATCAAAAATCAACAAAACCCTAAGTTTAAAAAGTAGGGTTTTCTCCTAAAAAGTCAACTGAACTTTGACCGGCCATAACTCTCTCCTCGTTCATTCAAAAAATTCCAACCAAAGCTTGTTTTGAAGGAAATTCAATTATGTTTCAAATGCAATTGATCCCATGGTCATTGGATTCACCATTTGAAAAATATGAGCTCAGACATTACAGGTCATTTTCAAAGTCAACAAAAAGTGGTTTTTTGTCAAAGGCCATAACATCAAGATAACTTCTCCAAATGAAAAAAAGTTTCCAAAGTGTCTTGTAGAGGACATCTTGAGGTTTCTAAAAAGTACAAGAACTCCTTCATATGATAAAAATTGAGGGATTTATGCCTTGTTGAAGTTGGCTATATTTTGGGAAAATGCATGAAACCAACATTGATCAAAAATGTTTTTTTTTCCAAAAGGGGCCAAGTTTCCATGATCCAAACATGATTATAACAATGCTAAGGGCCTCCCACGACCAACCTAAGGCCCATAGCATTTTTATTTCTTTTTTGGTTTAATTTTATTACATTTAAAGTTAAATTGAAAAAGAAATGGTGAAGGATAATGATACATAGTTTTGATCTTAAGCTAAAGTCATCAAGAATTGATTCCACTCTGCAGCATGAAGGTACATAGCAGGCCTAGAGCAAGAGGTTGAAGAAAATTCAAAGCCATGGCCAAAGAATTCAAACTTTTTTATATTAAAGAATTCAAAAGTTCAAAGATCATCAATGCTTGGTAGCTTAGTTTTGAAGCTTATTCATTGCTTATAAATGAACTAGGACACTTCAGTAACACACACACAATTACAGAACCAAATCTATGCTTGAAACATACTTGTATCATGCTTGAAATATTGTAAGAAATTTAAAATTCGAATTTTAAGTTTCAGTCCAATTCAAGTCCAAATATCCATTCCAAAACATTCCTAAAGTATCATTGAACATTTCCAAATCATTTCCAAGCTTGGAGGCATTCAGAATCGTACCTCAGAGCTCACGGTTTGTACCAAGTAAAACCAACATCGAATCCATACTTCCACGCGTTTTAAATAATTTTTGATTATATATCCATGTTTAGATTAACCTGATGAACGTTTCCGGATAGTTAATTAAGGTTTGGTCACGTATTCAAAGAAGATGCCATAGCTAGGGTTTTCCAAGTCCTTTTAGGGCTTTCCCCTACAGGTAAAATTAGCCTCAATTAAAGGCATGGCTGAGTTCGTGAGATTCAGACGAATCCATGGGTACCCTCGCAAAATATTTTTGTGTTGTTTTGCTTGTATTCGTATTGACAGGGTTATAGCAACGATCGGGAACCGTCACTAAAGGCAGTTGCAGACCTAAAATGACGGTCTGGAGGTTGAAGATGACCACGCGTCTCTCCCTCATTCGTTGGTTTGCGCGCGCGTTGGGTTTGAAACAAATGGATCCGGTGCGTTAAGACGTACGCGTTATCATGCTCCCTCTCATTCCAGGCCATCTGATCTCATTAATTCCCCCATCCAACGTGTCTGAATGCTCATCCTTACTATAGACCTTCCTATTAACCACACCAAATCATTAATTATATATTTTCATTTTATTTTATTTACTTTGCAAAATTAATTTAAAATAGTTTAAAAAATCAAAAAAATATAATAAAAATATTTTTAGGTTTATAAAATAATCTATTAATTTTTGACACAAAAATATTTTATTTTTCTTAATAATTAAAATATTTTGTTTAATTAATTAGTATATATTTATATATTTGCTTTTTAATTATTTTAACCAATCAAAAAAATCAGAAAAAATTTGTTCTTTTTATTAAATTTAGTTTATATATTATAGACTAATTTTGTACATATTTAGAATATTTTTCTCTTTAAGTTTAAATTATTTGTATAATTATTTTGTATAATTATATTAATTAACTTAATACATTTTCAAAACAACTTCAAAAAATCCAAAAAAAATAGTTTTTATTTTAAAATTAATTAACAAGCAACTTGAACATATTTTAGACTTAATTTTTAGGTTTAAATTTCATTTCTACCTTCTTTCTCATTTTAATTAAATTAATTATGCATTAATTCTAATTAAAATCAACCATACAAAAAATCCAAAAATATTTCTTTTATCTTATTGCAATTTAAATTCATAGATAAAGTGTATAGGTTGTCAAAAGCATGTAAATAGTGTAGTTTACATTTCTCGCACAATCGATGTAATAGCGTAGATTTACTTTCCGCATTTTACATTTCCGCATTTTAATTCCTGTACATATAAAACTGCGTGTATGTCAAAGATAAAAACTGAAGCGTTAGATCACTAACTTCAATGATAAAAATATCTGAATCAAAAACACAATCACACTTGCACCTCTTAGGGTAATCCCTCTGTTACTCTTTTCAAAAACCAATTCTACTATTTCAAATGCAAATCCAAACTTTTGTTTACATCCGGTAAAAGGAGAATTTTCTAAAAGAAATAGGAAAGGACTTTATAAACTTAGGGTAGATCTCCTAATTGCTTGCTCAAATCAAAACAACAAATGTCTCATATATCATTGTTTTTTTTTAAATAAAACTTTCAAAAAAGACAATACTTGGTATATATCCAAACAAGGATCATTACGAAGTTAAATATGTCTTTTTTTTCAAAAACATCTTTCGAAAGATAAAATACTTTGTATACATCCGCACAAGGATCATTACAAAGTCAAATTACAAAATAAATTTTAAAACCACATACAAGCATTTCAAGGTAAGACAAATGATTCAAACAAGTGAGCTAAGCAATTAAGAGCCCATGGATAACCATGGATACAAAGGGGTGCTAATACCTTCCCTTTGTATAACCTACCCCCGAACCCAAAATCTCTTAAAGGTCTTTTTTCTGTTTCTTTTATAAACCTTTCCTTAATTGGATAAAATAAAAGTCGGTGGCGACTCTCTGATTTTCAAAACTCAAAATAAAAGAAGAGTCAGTTCGTTTATCTCTCACGAGAGATATAAAAAACCGAGGGCGACAGGCAGCTTTCATACCCCAAAATTTTCCCACTACATTTTACTCAAGCTCATTTGAATATCAAAGTCTCAATACTTGATTGAATATACACTCTCCTAAACAAAAGCCTTCCAATTAGGGTTTTGCTTCTCTCAAAGTAAAATCAGGTTCTGACCCCTTAAGTGGACCTCATGGCCTCTCACTTGATTCAAATAATCCTCATGCCAAGTTTCAAGCTCTGATTCACAAGATTGCTCAGCTAAAAGCTCAGAAAGACAACAGTCGACTAGTTTGACCTAAAAGTCAATTGTGGTCAAAGTACAGTCAAAATTTCTGATTTTTGGTCAACATTAACATTTTAATGTTAGATTCATCACTTGGTCAAGGTTTGATCATGATTCATCAAGATAAGCTCCAAAATCATCAAAAACCTAAGTTTCTAAATTAGGGTTTTCAAGGAGAAAGTCAACCCAACTTTGAACAGCCATAACTTTCACATAGAACATCAGAAATTTTCCATCCAAAGCTCATTTTGAAGGAAATTTAATTATATACAAATTTGTCTCTCACATACCAAGTCTAAAAATGCTTTATTTGAGAGATATGGATCAAAACATTATAGATCCTTCTAAAAGTCAACAAAAAGTCATCTTTTGTCATCTTTTTGCAAAGAAGTGTATATGAACATGGAAACTTCAATGAAGATGAAACCAAAAGGAGTGTTTAAAGGACCCTTTGAGCTTTCTAAAAAGTCCAAGAACATTCAAAAAGGTTGAAAATTGAGCAAGATATGAGTTGCACAAGTTGGACATGTTTGAAGAAGTGCGTGAAGGAAAATATTTGTCAAAATCAATTTTGTTCCAAATGGGCCCAATTTCTTTTGATCCAAACATGATCCATAGCCTATCCACGACCCACATGACTAATCTTTTGTTTTTATCATTATTATTTATTTTATTTTGGATTTTATTCTTTTAAAATTCAACTTATATCATGTAAATGATGAGAAAAATCAAAGATTACTTTTGGCTTATTTCTAAAACATATATAGGGGATATATTCAAATAAAATCTCATGCAAAATCATTCAAAGGAGATTGGAGAGAGATTGCCCAAAAATAGAAAGAATATATGATTTTTCAATCAAATCTCATTCTCCTCAATCACATGATTTATTTCCTAAAGAATTAACCTAATTCACCCTCTTATATATTCTTAACAATATCACAAGGAGAAGGGACGAAATTGGCAAGAGAAAGCTAGGGTTTCCAAGAGAGAGAAATATCAAAGAATAGGTGCAATTCGTATTCTTGGGTGCAGCGACTTTTAAAGCCAAACAACCATCCAATTCTCTTCCTGAGGTAAGATAGAGTAAGTTTGGATCATTAACCATGCTCGAATACGCTTAAAATTCGTGTACCATGTTCATCATATTTTCATGGATCCTTGTTTTTTATATCTTACTATTCAATATGTTTTAGCCCAATCTAACAATCTCTTTGAGTCTAGGGCATCATTTAGGAAAGATTGGATTCATTAGCATGAAGTTTTAACGTGTGAATCGTAAGACACCATGGTTAGGGCAAGAAGTTCTCTTGATTCAGGTTGAATGATCTAAGCCACTACAGACCAAAACAAGGGCACCACTAGACTCATGACCATCTAATTAGTAGATCTGGATCACTATAACTGTTTGTTTAACCGTTTTTGCAGGTTTTTAAAATGTCCATAAACTGCTGCGAAATCCGCAGGTAAAATCCTGGGTGATTCCGCAAGTGAATCCGCAGGTGGAAAGGGAGACGAAGATGAACAGTTCTGTGACCTTGTTGACCTTGCGTGGAACGTTTTGATTCGTTAGTCAACCCTTACAGTCTCTCTCCATCCATGCGTGCGGAGTCTCATTGGCTGGTCAAGGATTCAAACTCCCCCCTCCAATAATGATGGGACGCGTGCATACTCATGGACCACGTTTGACTCTCTCAAAATTTTAATTCTTTTTTACTATTTGTTTAATTGTGAGGAATTGAATGGCAACTAAACATTTGCAGTGTAGTGGTGATGTGTGACGCTGATGACTCTCAAGATAGGGGTTCGAGCCAGGCCCCTGACATTATTATTTTGAAGTATTGTGTTTTCACTTGTTTGCAGATCTAGTGCGTGATATCCATGTACGCCCATGATGTACCATCACACGCATGCCAATGGATCTCCAGCGATCAAGATCTAAGGGCCACTAGCTGGCACTGTAACGCCCCAAATTTAATTAATTAGTTAATTAAATTATGAAAGGAATTATTTATTGGATTTAGCGGAAATTGGATTGTTATGCTGATCGAAGATATTAAGTTTAAGTCAGATTTATTTAGTCGGTTTAATTGGAGGATAATAGTAAGAATAATACGATTTATTTATTGGACTAATTGATTTAAGTGAATTGGGTTGGATTAGTGTGTGGTAAATAGCAATGAGGAAGTGTGAATGATTGGCCCAATAAGAGTTATAGGAGTTATTTGGATTATTTGGAAAATAAAGAAAAAGAAAAGAAATAGGTTTTTGTTGTATTGTACGAAGAAAATAAGGGTTTGGAGGAGAGGTGAAGAAGAGAGCAATGGCGGAAGAGAAAAGCCAGGGGAAGTCCAATTTTCGCAGCAAGTTTCTGTGGTGAGACACCTTAGCAAAACAAACGTTTCTCCCGATCTAACCGTTGGATCGTCGCGGTTCTTGGACACAGCGTTCCAGACTCGTAGAGGTAACTTCTGACCGGAGCGATTTTCGTTTTGATGATTTTAAGTCCGTCTGACAAAACGATTTCCGAACAGGTTTTTGGTGCGTCTCTGCACCTTGTTAGAAAAGATTTTCGGAGAAAAGTTGGAAGCGGCGGCATAAGCTATGGCAACCGGGAGAGTAGAGGAATCTTCAATCCGAAAGTAAGGGTGGGGTTCTTACTCTATAACCGGGGTTATGACGAACACGTATGTGGGATGGGGTTTATGAATTTGCCTCAGTGTCGGTGTTTGATTATGTGGTTGATTCTGAGTCCTTGGTTGTTATTCATAATTGGTTGCTCTGTGTTGATTTGGGGATGATTTGTAGGTTGCTGTTGTATTGTGTTTTAGTGGTGGAAAATTGTTATGTTGCTGTTATAAATGTTGTGTTCTTGAATTAAGTTGTAGAAATTCAATCAAATGAATTGGTAGTAATGCTTATTATTAGAAATAGCTGGCATGTGGTATAAGTTGCAGAAAGTGGAAAATAACACGGAGGAGCAATGGCAAAAGTATAAAGTAGCAGGCTGAATCGGTAGCCTAATTATAATTCGATAAAAGTAACTGTAGCAATAATGATGGCTTATGTAGCGGTAATTCAAGTAACGGAGTTGTTGATAATTAACAAATAATAATAATTAAGTTGTTGGTGCCTTAGTGGTAGATGTTGATAGCGAATATTAAGTTGATAGCTGCAAAGTTATTACAACCTTGGTAGGAATAATTTGGTAGTAGTATAATGACCGATGATGTAAGTTGGTGGACAATTAAGTATAAGTTGTTGAGTAGAATATAGTATATGTTTCTATTAAGTAGTATAAATAAGACTTATAATAATAGTCGGTATGAGTAAGCGTTGTGTCGAGTTGTTGTTGTTATGTTGTTTCTAGTATGTTATTATTGAACATGATATAGTTGAATATGTTGTTAGTAAGTTGTTGGGAATATGTTGTCGTTGTTGAACAAGTTGTTATTACTATGTTGAAATGTTGTTGTTATACGTCGCTGTTGAATTGTCGTTGATTACGTTGATGATGTTGTAGGCCTATGGCCAATGTTGAATAAGTTGAAAATTGATTATGATGTTCAGCGTTGTTATTGTCCCGACTTGTGGGCATGTTTAAGTTGTAGGTCGTATGACCAATGTTGGATTAAGTTGATGCATCTGTTGCATGTTCAAGTTGTTGTTTACGTTGTTGTTGTCGTTGTTGTTGTTGTTTCATTGTTGTTGTTATGACGTTGTGGTTGTTGTCGCATGCATACATTTGCATTGTTTTCGTTGGCCTAGATGGCACCTGATTACGTTGGCCTTGATGGCACCCTGTTTACGTTGTTGAAATGCCTCGATAACCTGGCATATGTTTACGTGGGGAGTTTTACTCCAAATGGTACTGTAGCGGGGAAAAATCTGATATCGAAGCCATGGGATTGACTCAAATCAATATTCCGTTTGAAATCGCCACCGCGCTTTATTTTTTCAAAGGAAAAGGGAAAAGAACGTAAAACCCAAAGTTTTGTTTTTAAAACAAGAAAGAGATCTCAGGTACAGGTGTTGATTATATGAGGGGAAGGTTTAAAGCACCCCTCATATCCGTGGTACTCCACGGGAACCTTTTTGAAAATCTGTGTTGTGTGTGCTAAAAACGGTTTGTTTTATTTTTAAAATAAGCTCGGCAAAGCGTTAAGCTTTGGGCCTACATACCTCCTCGGTGCAATGGAGAAGTCAGAGCTAATGTAGTTCCGCTTTAAGGGAAAACGTTTTAAAAAAAACGAAGAAACACTTTATCGTCGTCGGAGAGAAATACTCAGCCGTTGATCTTGAGCATGAGAACAAACAAGTTCTTTGCATCGCAAATGAAAGAAGGGCTCCAACTCGGATAAAATCAACGAGTATGCCACTAGCTCTCTCACGCGGAAAAGACCTCATTTTATCAATCAATTTCAAAATCGTGGGGTATAACCACTCGTTTCGACAATTAACAGTGTCTAAACTTTTGAAGAAAAAGCCACTAATGGCAAAAGATATTTTTAAAGAAAAGGTTTTGAAAAGATTGCAAACATAAGAAGGTTTTGTAAAAAGGGAGAAGATTTTGAAAATCTAAGAAGGGGAGGAGATGAAGAGGCTATCCTATTGCGTAAAATAAAAGCTAAGGAAAGAAACGGTCTAACCAAATAAGAAGCCAACACTTGACATTAAGAGTCAAGGTAGTTTTCCCATCCTTTGGAATTATCAATACCAACACATTAACACTTGGGGATCCAGATGAACTTATTATCTTAGCACCACTTTGCATTAAGCACATTAAGATTCTGACGAAAATCGGGCAGAGTAACGGCTGTTTTCGGGTAAAATCCTTATCTCAATGCCTTGGAATTAACCATCAAGGGCTTTAAAGGAAGTACCTGCACACACAAACAGACAACAATCCAATGCCAGACAGACAAAACAATTACAGAGTAACAATAGAATAAGGGTCCAGAGTTCCTAAGTCCATAAGTCCGAATCTCCAAAATGCTAGGGATAGTAACCGATAGTCCAAAAGAGAGCCTTATGTGTTTTTTAGATTTTTGTTGTTTATTAGTGTTTTAGCATAAAAGTAAAGTATGGTCCAAGTGGACAAAAGGAAAATAACGGAAGCATAAACATATGTCCAAATGGACAAAGAGAAAATAGCGGAATGTAAATATGATGAAATGATAAAATAAAGTGATAAAGCGGGAAATATAAAGAGCAATATAATAAAAGTGCGGAAATTAAAATTAGTTGTTAAATGTTAAAGATAACCATCTTGAAACTTGTCAAGTATGTTATCAAAGTTAGTAGGAAGATCTATGGTGAGTGAAGGATGTCTCGGATTTAAATTCAATAGAAACTTATCAGAAGCTTGATAAAATCATAGCGACTACACGATAAATTTCCATAAGTCATAAATCAACCGCATACAATTCTCTTCCATGTTGGATCTTTTTATTCGGGACACGAAATATTGCGCTATGTTAAGCAGATCGCCAAGTGATTTATGTAGAAATCACCCTACAACGAGGCCGGTCAAAACTTTATGTGCTAATGCATGCGAGAAGAACGATATGTAGATCGTTTTCCGAAAGCAATACCGCACGAAAAGAAAAATGGTGAGTGATCTAGTCTTCACCAAGAATCCATAAGAATTCTCAAGGCATTAAGACTTTCATCGATCAAAATAAAAAGAAGTAAAAGATGGAACCACATTAAAAGCTCCTTTCATCTATAATTTCAATCACTTAATATTGCGGATTTGGATTCTCATCCTATCGACGCCCTAAGTCCATTGAAATTAGAGAGAAATTAGGCCTCTAACTTGTGATTCAAAGAAAATATCAAAAGAAAGGAGTAGAAGATGAGTTAGAACCAAAAACAAGTCAAAAACCACAAAAATAAGCATTCTGCCCAGTGTAAATCGATTTGCACAGAGTGTAAATCGATTTGCATAACTCTGTTTTCAAAATCTGCGCAGTTTTCAGTTGTGTAAATCGATTTGCACAAGATGTAAATCGATTTGCACAACACAGTTTTCAAAAAAACAGCAAATAAAGAGAAGAAAACTTGTTTAAACATAAAACCAAACACCTTGTGATCTTGGATCAATTTGTGCACGAAAATGTATCAATTAAGCAAGCAAATCTCATCAATATAGCACCAAAGGTGCATCAAGCATAAACAATAATGGATCACATCTTGGATCATGAAAAGGATCTAGAATTTTACCAAATCTTCACAAACTTTGAATCTTCTTCAAGAACACACAACCACAAGCCTTGATCTCTCACAATTGATGAAGAAACTAGTGTTTATGTTGAGGTTTAGCTCTAAATTAGTGAGGTTCAAGATGTGACTCACTAATTTGTGTGGAAGAGAAAGAGCTTTGAGTGATGGGTTTGGAAGAGGTGAGGAGAGAATTTGCAATAAGTTTCTTGGCTATCAAAGCTTGAAAAATGAAGAGGAGAGTGCCTCAATTTATAGCACTTAGGCTTGGGAAATTTTGTGGCTTGGAGTTAGGATTGGAAAATAGAATTAGGCTTGGAAAAGTGATTTGGAGCCAAAAATGAGATCCAATGGCCTTGATGCAATCACATGAGGGTTCATGATAAAATGATGTAGGAAATCCAATGTGAGAACTAAGTCATGCTTCCCATGCTTGCAAATGATGTCAACACTTTCAAAAGCTGAAATTTGCCTTCATTTTTCCAAATTCGCACTGGTGCAATCGATTTACACTTTATGCAAATCTATTTACATGGCTGAAAAAGGAAAAATCTGGGGCAAAAACAGTTATGTAAATCGATTTGCACCTTATGCAAATCGATTTGCACTGATGGCAGAAGCAAATCTGGTGCAGAAACAGTTGTGTAAATCGATTTACACCTTATGCAAATCGATTTGCACAGTGAAAATGTTGAAAAATGCCCTTTTTGAAGGATACTTTGACTTGGTACCTACAAAACACAAACGCACAAGAGCACAAGGCAATATTTTTGGTATTTTGGTTAGTAAAACATATACAAGTAGAAAAACATTGGTGTTTGATGATCCCTCTTACAGATGAAGTGAGCATAGCACCGAGAGCAGAGCTTTAAGATGAAACTCTTGATTGATGATTGATATGCAAATGATGTATGATCTTAGGGTCAAAAATTGGGGTATGACAGATGTCCCTATTTAAGTTTCTTCTATCCGGAGATGTGAGGGTTAAAATCCTCAGCTCGACGTAATTGAAGAGACTTAAATATAAAACACACAATTTTTGAACCTAAGGTATGATGTGATGCTAATGGATGCATCAAGTATGATTATGGAATAGAGAAAAGTATAACATCACTTGGGAGATAAGAAAGGACTCCACTGGGGAAAAGGTATGTGTCATCCAGGAATAAAACTTGGATTTCACAAAAGAAAGAAACTCTCGACAGAAGCTTTCAAGATAAAACATGATTGAACTTCGAGAAGAGAATATCTGAGGCTTACATCAATGTGGCTACATCAAATGAATATCAAGGTAAAACATGATTGGACAACATCAAATGACAACCAAGGTAAAACGTGATTGGGCAACATCGAATGACAATCAAGGTAAAACATGATTGGATATCGTCAAAGGATAATCAAGGTAAAACATGATTGGATAATCATCAACGGACAATCAAGGTAAAACATGATTAGATAACCATCACAGGTCCATCAAGGTAAAACATGATTAGATAATCATCACAGGTCCATCAAGGTAAAACATGATTGGATGTCATTAAGGGATAATCAAGGTAAAACATGATTGGATGTCATTAAGGGATAATCAAGGTAAAACATGATTGGATGTCATTAAGGGATAATCAAGGTAAAACATGATTGGATAACATCAAATGACAATCAAGGTAAAACATGATTGAAAAATACCAAATGACAATCAAGGTAAAACATGATTAGATAACCAAGATAAAACATGGTCGAAAGCGATCAGGATAAAGCCTGATTAGAGACAATCAAGATAAAACATGATTGAAGGGAACCAAGATAAAACATGGTGCAAGCGATCAGGATAAAGCATGATCAGAGACAATCAAGATAAAACATGATTGAAGGGAACCAAGATAAAACATGGTGCAAGCGATCAGGATAAAGCATGATCAGAGACAATCAAGATAAAACATGATTGAAGGGAACCAAGATAAAACATGGTGCAAGCGATCAGGATAAAGCATGATCAGAGACAATCAAGATAAAACATGATTGAAGGGAACCAAGATAAAACATGGTGCAAGCGATCAGGATAAAGCATGATCAGAGACAATCAAGATAAAACATAATTGAAGGGAACCAAGATAAAGCATGGTGCAAGCGATCAGGATAAAGCATGATCAGAGACAATCAAGATAAAACATGATTGAAGGGAACCAAGATAAAGCATGGTGTAAATCTTTCAGGAATGACACTGAAAGAAGAGAGAGAAATCATAACATCCAGGAATGGCACTGAATGAAGAAAGGATACATCAAGGAACAACACTAGACGGAGAAGACAAACAAGTATCTGTTTTGGATAGGTGCCAAGTAAGTTGGACTTTGATCTCAAGGTGAAGATGTTGATAGCAACAGGACCTTGGAAAATGCAAATGAGTATGAAATTTGTTTCAATGCATGATGTTGAATTTTTCTATGCATGATATATGATCAATGCAATGCAATTGTTTGTTACAACTGAGGGAGACTCTTTTGTGAGGCAAGATTAAAACTCTAATTCCTCAACACGAGAACTCTGCCAATTCTGCTTGGGAAGAAGATGCTTAAACACACTTCTATTACACCGGTAACTGTATCAAAATGATGATCCTTTGAGAAAGGCTGATAAAACTTCTTGGGGAATGCTGAAGAAGATTGCCCCTGGTTGACTAATCGTTGCAAGTTAACTGATCATGGCTTCAGTTGAACTATATTAGGGGATGAACTGATCATGGCTTCAATTCTTGAAATGCATGTTGGGATGGCTTGCCCCAGTATAAGTCTTGAGAGGATATTCTGATCAACAAATCTTGAACTGAACATCTGAAAAACAGAATCTTGAAATAACCTGCCCCCTGATAGGATCACTGATCAAGTTTCTCGACTGTTTGAACTTCCTGAAAGATGAGTGCTTACTTGCAAATAAAATGTTCATTCAAGATTGGTAATTTTAATGCAATGCCCAAAACATATTTTTGAAATCAAAATCATTATTGGAATGATGTTATTGATGTAAAGCAAATGGAATCAACTGGTCAAAACATAAAGGTTCAGACATTCAAAGTGAAAGATAAAGCAAAGATATGGTATCAAAACAAATGATTGGAAAATCTCATGGGAGTCAGCTTACGCAACCTTGTTGTAGTATGCTTTCAAACAAACCTTGCTTCAATTAGGTCTTTTAAAGGTTGTAACATGGCATGGTTCACGGTTTAAGAAACAAAGGATATAAGGCTCAAAATTTGATTGTACCCACCCCATCTTCGTGATGATCTCTAGTCCTAAAACTCAGTTAATTCAGCTTATGCATTCAGGTTTCAAGAGGCTTCCGGAATATCACCTTTGTAATGATGATAGCTCACAAGCAAAGAGAACTTTTGAGATTGCAGTCACTTCTTCCTTTTTGTTGTCACAACATTTTGTTGCTGGAGGAATTTATTGACTTCTCTTTTTTCCTCTTTTTCTTTTGATATCTCTAACTTTTGCCTAAACTGTTTATTTTTGAACTTACAGTCAGCGGGATGCTTTAATTTTTGCCTAAGTCATTTTTTTGGATTTTTGACTTAGCAGGCTTTTCTTTGTATATATATTTTTTTTTATACATTTTGTTTTTGAAAGATAGTGACTGCCTTGCTTAATGATTGGTGAACTATCATTGGCTTTTGATTGGTATCTCCAACATTTCTTTGATGTATGCGGAGGAAAGCTTGTGATTGAAACCTTTGTGGAAAGGTGTACTGAATGATTCTCTTAAAATAGAATGCACAGCCAAATTAATTGAGAACTACCCTGCCCCAGGTTTAAAATGCGAGTTTTTTCATTCAGAAAGAAACACCAACTTCGAAGGCTCAGAGGGGTTGACAAGGGATTAACTTCCTTATTTCTCCAGTGTTTGGGAATTGAAACAATGCCTGTACATCATCAGCAAAGTTTTATTTGAAAGCATACAATTCAACAACTTGGGTATCTAGTTGTCATCATCCTCCCTCCAATCTTTGCATAAAACACAAGTTTGATAGAGAAAGAAAATGGAAGATTTTTTTTTGTCAAAAAAAGGCATAAACGTAAACATAGTGGATGTGAATGAATTCAAAATATGCAATGCTCATTTCATTAAAATTAACATTCAAGAAACAAACAAAGTTCGAAAGCAAACAATACAATTAAGGAAATGCAAACAGTAAAGAAACAAGGCCTAGTGACTAATCAGAAACAGGGATGAGCTTTCCCGTCTGAAACACTTGGCTTTAGGAATATCAGGCTTTGACTTGTCTTCAGCCACTCTGATCTGGTAAAGGATTGTTGGCAACATTAGGACCCATATCCTTGAAAGATAAAACATTTGTCCTCATTAACTCTTGCACTCTAGTCCTTAGTGCATAACAGCCTTCTAAATCATGACCTACACCACCTTGTATGTCTGAGCTGTTGTTGATGTTTAAGTTGTTACCTTTGTTGTTGTTGTTGATGTTTAAGTTGTTACCATTGTTGTTGTTGTCGATGTTTAAGTTGTTATCGTGTTGTTGTTGTTGTTGCTATCTGATAAATTATCGTTTGATATAAGTTGATGTGGTTATAAGTTGTTTTTGTGATTACGTTATTGTTGGTTATAAGTTATGATTGCCATTAAGTTGTTATTGCTGTTAAGTTGTCATTACTGTTAAGTTGTTGTTGTGATCAAGTCGTTGTTACTAAGTTGTTGTTATTAAGTTGTTGTTATTAAGTTGTTGTTATTAAGTTGTTGTTATTAAGTTGTTGTTACTAAGTTGTTGTTATTAAGTTGTTGTTATTAAGTTGTTGTTACTAAGTTGTTGTTATTAAGTTGTTGTTATTAAGTTGTTGTTACTAAGTTGTTGCTGCTAGTAAGTTGTATTGATTTAAGTCGCTTACTCGTTGTTGTATAATTGCTATGTAAAGTGGTAGAATTTGTATAATCCTAATCTAATATACTGTTTATTATACACCTGTTTATATTGTATGATATCTCACCCCTTCTGTAATGATGTTACCTATTATGGGAAATTGAGCAGGTACTCAAGAATAGTTGTGGAAGCGAAGTAACTTTATGAAGTCTTTAGTTGCTGTTAGTCGATTGGTGTCTTGCTCTGATACGTAGCACTCGGGATGAGATTATGATTGTTTATGTCGGTCATGTTGTTGTTATTATAAGACGATGAATAGTTGTTATTATTTGTTGTTGAAATTGTTTCTAATTGATATTATTACAATAATTCTTGAATAATTATAAATTGAAGTTTTGATTTTAGTTGGATAAAGTTGTATATGATTTATAAGTTGTGAACGCTGAATGCTATGTATCATAATAAAAGCAAATATAGGTTGTTTGTTGGAATAAGTTGAGAATGTAATGCCTCATGTTTAATGTTTGAAATTTCCGCATTCTGATTTAAATATAACGTTGGGTAGATTTGGGGTGTTATATTAGTGGTATCAGAGCAGGTCGGTCTGTCCGACCAGTGTGTATAATGTTATTTATCCCTTGGTACGCGACAAGTGTGTACAACACTGTCGGTACTTGTTAGTTTTCTAGTCGTTTGTTTGTAGGAGTGGGCTTGAAGCCAAGTGGGGGAGAAGCTAGCGCTTCTCTTGGATGTTTCAAGTGTGAACAGTTGGTTCGGTGTAATAGGAATTGCATAAGTGCGAGTATTGGCGAGATGGCATGATTTTTCCAATTTTGAAGGAAGCACGGATTTAAGATTTTAATGTCGCGGTAGAGTTGATGTATCCTTGAGATGGAATAACTGTGACTTGTCGTTGGACGAGAGGTTGGATTAATTAGAAGATACTCTTGGGAGTTAACCGTTCGAAGTCAAACCAAGCGAAGTTAGGAATTGTTTAGATGAGTCGATGCGGATTTTTATGCCGGTGAGGATGGTTGGGAATTTTTGGAAGCAAGGGAGAAAGGTAGAACCCATGTTTATCACTTCCAATCTGTATTTTCGTATTTATGGAACAGCCTTCACTAATCAGGTGATAACTTTTCGCTCGTAACTCCGATGGAGACGATTCTGGACTTTTCGGAAAGCTTGCGAAATTCCCTACAGTTTTCATATAAACTTTGTCTGCTACATGTTTTCGACGAGGGAGAAAGATGCGTTTGAAGTTTTGGGTCTGATGCTGAATTTAGTACAGACTGGTATACGGGATTCCTTGACCAGCCATGTTATACAAGTGATAACTTTTTACTCGTAACTCGGATTTAAGCGATTCTTGAATTTCTGGAATCTACATGAAATTCCCTTCAGTTTAGTATATCATTTTGTATCACGAAGGTCTGTATCGAGGGAGATATTTGTGTTGGCAGTTGAGCGCTTTTTGTTAGAATTTTAAAAGGCTGCGATGTTTCAGCGGTGCTGGTGAATTGCGAAGTTGTCAGTGGAATTTTATTGCTCGTGACGTCGACGTTTGGATGATGATGTAAAGATGAGTTGTTACAGGTTTTGTTGTTGGATCATATAAGTGGATTGCAGAGTCACTAGAAGAAAATTTTGGAAGTTTTATCGCTAACCGAATGATGAGATGACGATGTTGAGATCGTGATTAGAATACGATAAAATGCGAGATTGTGGAGATCAGTGAAGTTATAAGACTAAGGATTTATTGACATTGCTTAAGTTCTCTACTTGAATAAATTTTCGTGGAGCAAAGTGATTTGGATTATACTTGGTATAGTGACGTTTCTGTATTAGAAGATATTTAAGAATTGTGTTGTGCTGCGTGCGTCGAGGAAACTATGGAGTGAATTCTTGGACGTTATGCTCAGGTGACTTGAGCCAAGTGATAAAGTGCGCTATTATAGTTTAGTAATGATGGGTTATACTTCATCATGATTGTCGGCTAACTATTGACAAATTGAGGAACTGATCACCCTTAATCTCTTGTTAATAGTAGACGGAATTGTATTGGATGTTATGTACTTATCTTACTATCTTAATGGTGTGTAAAGTGATGGATGTGAATGAAACTTGGTTGAAGCTTGTGAATCATATAAGTTGGCAGGAACTTTAATGAGGACAGTGAACTAAGGTTGGATGATCAGAGTTGCGCAGCTGAAGCGTGAGGTGTCATGATGATTGTGTCGGATAGATTTTCGAGGACGAAAATATTCTAAGTGGGGGAGAGCTGTAACGCCCCGAATTTAATTAATTAGTTAATTAAATTATGGAAGGAATTATTTATTGGATTTAGCTTAAATTGGATTGTTATGCTGATCGAAGATATTAAGTTTAAGTCGGATTTATTTAGTCGGTTTAATTGGAGGATAATAGTAAGAATAATATGATTTATTTATTAGACTAATTGATTTAAGTGAATTGGGTTGGATTAGTGTGTGGTAAATAGCAATGAGGAAGTGTGAATTATTGGCCCAATAAGAGTTATAGGAGTTATTTGGATTATTTGGAAAATAAAGAAAAAGAAAAGAAATAGGTTTTTGTTGTACTGTACGAAAAAAATAAGGGTTTGGAGGAGAGGTGAAGAAGAGAGCAATGGCGGAAGAGAAAAGCCAGGGGAAGTCCAATTTTCGTAGCAAGTTTCTGTGGTGAGACACCTTAGCAAAACAAACGTTTCTCCCGATCCAACCGTTGGATCGTCGCGGTTCTTGGACACAGCGTTCCAGACTCGTAGAGGTAACTTTTGACCGGAGCGATTTTCGTTTTGATGAGTTTAAGTCCGTCTGACAAAACGATTTCCGAACAGGTTTTTGGTGCGTCTCTGCACGTTTTTAGAAAAGATTTTCGGACAAAAGTTGGAAGCGGCGACATAAGCTATGGCAACCGGGAGAGTAGAGGAATCTCCAATCCGAAGGTAAGGGTGGGGTTCTTACTCTATAACCGGGGTTATGACGAACACGTATGTGGGATGGGGTTTATGAATTTGCCTCAGTGTCGGTGTTTGATTATGTGGTTGATTCTGAGTCCTTGGTTGTTATTCATAATTGGTTACTCCGTGTTGATTTGGGGATGATTTGTAGGTTGCTGTTGTATTGTGTTTTAGTGGTGGAAAATTGTTATGTTGCTGTTATAAATGTTGTGTTCTTGAATTAAGTTGTAGAAATTCAATCAAATGAATTGGTAGTAATGCTTATTATTAGAAATAGTTGGCATGTGGTATAAGTTGCAGAAAGTGGAAAATAACACGGAGGAGCAATGGCAAAAGTATAAAGTAGCAGGCTGAATCGGTAGCCTAATTATAATGCGATAAAAGTAACTGTAGCAATAATGATGGCTTATGTAGCGGTAATTCAAGTAACGGAGTTGTTGATAATTAACAAATAATAATAATTAAGTTGTTGGTGCCTTAGTGGTAGATGTTGATAGCGAATATTAAGTTGATAGCTGCAAAGTTGTTACAACCTTGGTAGGAATAATTTGGTAGTAGTATAAGGACCAATGATGTAAGTTGGTGGACAATTAAGTATAAGTTGTTGAGTAGAATATAGTATATGTTGCTATTAAGTAGTATAAATAAGACTTATAATAATAGTCGGTATGAGTAAGCGTTGTGTCGAGTTGTTGTTGTTATGTTGTTTCTAGTATGTTATTATTGAACATGATATAGTTGAATATGTTGTTAGTAAGTTGTTGGGAATATGTTGTCGTTGCTGAACAAGTTGTTATTACTATGTTGAAATGTTGTTGTTATACGTCGCTGTTGAATTGTCGTTGATTACGTTGATGATGTTGTAGGCCTATGGCCAATGTTGAATAAATTGAAAATTGATTATGTTGTTCAGCGTTGTTATTGTCCCGACTTGTGGGCATGTTTAAGTTGTAGGTCGTATGACCAATGTTGGATTAAGTTGATACATCTGTTGCATGTTCAAGTTGTTGTTTACGTTGTTGTTGTCGTTGTTGTTGTTGTTTCATTGTTGTTGTTATGACGTTGTGGTTGTTGTCGCATGCATACATTTGCATTGTTTTCGTTGGCCTAGATGGCACCTGATTACGTTGGCCTTGATGGCACCCTGTTTACGTTGTTGAAATGCCTCGATAACCTGGCATATGTTTACGTGGGGAGTTTTACTCCAAATGGTACCACATGCATTTGCATAGTTGAGTCACATTCAATTTGTATGTATGAGCTGTTGTTGATGTTTAAGTTGTTACCTTTGTTGTTGTTGTTGTTGTTGATGTTTAAGTTGTTACCATTATTGTTGTTGTCGATGTTTAAGTTGTTATCGTGTTGTTGTTGTTGTTGTTGCTATCTGATAAATTATCGTTTGATATAAGTTGATGTGGTTATAAGTTGCTTTTGTGATTACGTTATTGTTGGTTATAAGTTATGATTGCCATTAAGTTGTTATTGCTGTTAAGTTGTCATTACTGTTAAGTTGTTGTTGTGATCAAGTCGTTGTTACTAAGTTGTTGTTATTAAGTTGTTGTTATTAAGTTGTTGTTATTAAGTTGTTGTTAATAAGTTGTTGTTACTAAGTTGTTGTTATTAAGTTGTTGTTATTAAGTTGTTGTTACTAAGTTGTTGTTATTAAGTTGTTGTTATTAAGTTGTTTTTACTAAGTTGTTGCTGCTAGTAAGTTGTATTGATTTAAGTCGCTTACTCGTTGTTGTATAATTGCTATGTAAAGTGGTAGAATTTGTATAATCCTAATCTAATATACTGTTTATTATACACCTGTTTATATTGTATGATATCTCACCCCTTCTGTAATGATGTTACCTATTATGGGTAATTGAGCAGGTACTCAAGAATAGCTGTGGAAGCGAAGTAACTTTATGAAGTCTTTAGTTGCTGTTAGTCGATTGGTGTCTTGCTCTGATACGTAGCACTCGGGATGAGATTATGATTGTTTATGTCGGTCATGTTGTTGTTATTATAAGACGATGAATAGTTGTTATTATTTGTTGTTGAAATTGTTTCTAATTGTTGTTATTACAATAATTCTTGAATAATTATAAATTGAAGTTTTGATTTTAGTTGGATAAAGTTGTATATGATTTATAAGTTGTGAACGCCGAATGCTATGTATCATAATAAAAGCAAATATAGGTTGGTTGTTTGTTGGAATAAGTTGAGAATGTAATGCCTCATGTTTAATGTTTGAAATTTCCGCATTCTGATTTAAATATAACGTTGGGTAGATTTGAGGTGTTACATTAGTGGTATCAGAGCAGGTCGGTCTGTCCGGCCAGTGTGTATAATGTTATTTATCCCTTGGTACGCGACAAGTGTGTACAACACTGTCGGTACTTGTTTGTTTTCTAGTCGTTTGTTTGTAGGAGTGGGCTTGAAGCCAAGTGGGGGAGAAGCTAGCGCTTCTCTTGGATGTTTCAAGTGTGAACAGTTGGTTCGGTGTAATAGGAATTGCATAAGTGCGAGTATTGGCGAGATGGCATGATTTTTCCAATTTTGAAGGAAGCACGGATTTAAGATTTTAATGTCGCGGTAGAGTTGATGTATCCTTGAGATGGAATAACTGTGACTTGTCGTTGGACGAGAGGTTGGATTAATTAGAAGATACTCTTGGGAGTTAACCGTTCGAAGTCAAACCAAGCGAAGTTAGGAATTGTTTAGATGAGTCGATGCGGATTTTTATGCCGGTGAGGATGGTTGGGAATTTTTGGAAGCAAGGGAGAAAGGTAGAACCCATGTTTATCACTTCCAATCTGTATTTTCGTATTTATGGAACAGCCTTCACTAATCAGGTGATAACTTTTCGCTCGTAACTCCGATGGAGACGATTCTGGACTTTTCGGAAAGCTTGCAAAATTCCCTACAGTTTTCATATAAACTTTGTCTGCTACATGTTTTCGACGAGGGAGAAAGATGCGTTTGAAGTTTTGGGTCTGATGCTGAATTTAGTACAGACTGGTATACGGGATTCCTTGACCAGCCATGTTATACAAGTGATAACTTTTTACTCGTAACTCGGATTTAAGCGATTCTTGAATTTCTGGAATCTACATGAAATTCCCTTCAGTTTAGTATATCATTTTGTATCAGGAAGGTCTGTATCGAGGGAGATATTTGTGTTGGCAGTTGAGCGCTTTTTGTTAGAATTTTAAAAGGCCGCGATGTTTCAGCGGTGCTGGTGAATTGCGAAGTTGTCAGTGGAATTTTATTGCTCGTGACGTCGACGTTTGGATGATGATGTAAAGATGAGTTGTTACAGGTTTTGTTGTTGGATCATATAAGTGGATTGCAGAGTCACTAGAAGAAAATTTTGGAAGTTTTATCGCTAACCGAATGATGAGATGACGATGTTGAGATCGTGATTAGAATACGATAAAATGCGAGATTGTGGAGATCAGTGAAGTTATAAGACTAAGGATTTATTGACATTGCTTAAGTTCTCTACTTGAATAAATTTTCGTGGAGCAAAGTGATTTGGATTATACTTGGTATAGTGACGTTTCTGTATTAGAAGATATTTAAGAATTGTGTTGTGCTGCATGCGTCGAGGAAACTATGGAGTGAATTCTTGGACGTTATGCTCAGGTGACTTGAGCCAAGTGATAAAGTGCGCTATTATAGTTTAGTAATGATGGGTTATACTTCATCATGATTGTCGGCTAACTATTGACAAATTGAGGAACTGATCACCCTTAATCTCTTGTTAATAGTAGACGGAATTGTATTGGATGTTATGTACTTATCTTACTATCTTAATGGTGTGTAAAGTGATGGATGTGAATGAAACTTGGTTGAAGCTTGTGAATCATATAAGTTGGCAGGAACTTTAATGAGGACAGTGAACTAAGGTTGGATGATCAGAGTTGCGCAGCTGAAGCGTGAGGTGTCATGATGATTGTGTCGGATAGATTTTCGAGGACGAAAATATTCTAAGTGGGGGAGAGCTGTAACGCCCCGAATTTAATTAATTAGTTAATTAAATTATGGAAGGAATTATTTATTGGATTTAGCTTAAATTGGATTGTTATGCTGATCGAAGATATTAAGTTTAAGTCGGATTTATTTAGTCAGTTTAATTGGAGGATAATAGTAAGAATAATATGATTTATTTATTAGACTAATTGATTTAAGTGAATTGGGTTGGATTAGTGTGTGGTAAATAGCAATGAGGAAGTGTGAATGATTGGCCCAATAAGAGTTATAGGAGTTATTTGGATTATTTAGAAAATAAAGAAAAAGAAAAGAAATAGGTTTTTGTTGTACTGTACGAAAAAAATAAGGGTTTGGAGGAGAGGTGAAGAAGAGAGCAATGGCGGAAGAGAAAAGCCAGGGGAAGTCCAATTTTCGTAGCAAGTTTCTGTGGTGAGACACCTTAGCAAAACAAACGTTTCTCCCGATCCAACCGTTGGATCGTCGCGGTTCTTGGACACAGCGTTCCAGACTCGTAGAGGTAACTTTTGACCGGAGCGATTTTCGTTTTGATGAGTTTAAGTCCGTCTGACAAAACGATTTCCGAACAGGTTTTTGGTGCGTCTCTGCACGTTGTTAGAAAAGATTTTCGGACAAAAGTTGGAAGCGGCGGCATAAGCTATGGCAACCGGGAGAGTAGAGGAATCTCCAATCCGAAGGTAAGGGTGGGGTTCTTACTCTATAACCGGGGTTATGACGAACACGTATGTGGGATGGGGTTTATGAATTTGCCTCAGTGTCGGTGTTTGATTATGTGGTTGATTCTGAGTCCTTGGTTGTTATTCATAATTGGTTACTCCGTGTTGATTTGGGGATGATTTGTAGGTTGCTGTTGTATTGTGTTTTAGTGGTGGAAAATTGTTATGTTGCTGTTATAAATGTTGTGTTCTTGAATTAAGTTGTAGAAATTCAATCAAATGAATTGGTAGTAATGCTTATTATTAGAAATAGTTGGCATGTGGTATAAGTTGCAGAAAGTGGAAAATAACACGGAGGAGCAATGGCAAAAGTATAAAGTAGCAGGCTGAATCGGTAGCCTAATTATAATGCGATAAAAGTAACTGTAGCAATAATGATGGCTTATGTAGCGGTAATTCAAGTAACGGAGTTGTTGATAATTAACAAATAATAATAATTAAGTTGTTGGTGCCTTAGTGGTAGATGTTGATAGCGAATATTAAGTTGATAGCTGCAAAGTTGTTACAACCTTGGTAGGAATAATTTGGTAGTAGTATAAGGACCAATGATGTAAGTTGGTGGACAATTAAGTATAAGTTGTTGAGTAGAATATAGTATATGTTGCTATTAAGTAGTATAAATAAGACTTATAATAATAGTCGGTATGAGTAAGCGTTGTGTCGAGTTGTTGTTGTTATGTTGTTTCTAGTATGTTATTATTGAACATGATATAGTTGAATATGTTGTTAGTAAGTTGTTGGGAATATGTTGTCGTTGCTGAACAAGTTGTTATTACTATGTTGAAATGTTGTTGTTATACGTCGCTGTTGAATTGTCGTTGATTACGTTGATGATGTTGTAGGCCTATGGCCAATGTTGAATAAATTGAAAATTGATTATGTTGTTCAGCGTTGTTATTGTCCCGACTTGTGGGCATGTTTAAGTTGTAGGTCGTATGACCAATGTTGGATTAAGTTGATACATCTGTTGCATGTTCAAGTTGTTGTTTACGTTGTTGTTGTCGTTGTTGTTGTTGTTTCATTGTTGTTGTTATGACGTTGTGGTTGTTGTCGCATGCATACATTTGCATTGTTTTCGTTGGCCTAGATGGCACCTGATTACGTTGGCCTTGATGGCACCCTGTTTACGTTGTTGAAATGCCTCGATAACCTGGCATATGTTTACGTGGGGAGTTTTACTCCAAATGGTACCACATGCATTTGCATAGTTGAGTCACATTCAATTTGTATGTATGAGCTGTTGTTGATGTTTAAGTTGTTACCTTTGTTGTTGTTGTTGTTGATGTTTAAGTTGTTACCATTATTGTTGTTGTCGATGTTTAAGTTGTTATCGTGTTGTTGTTGTTGTTGTTGCTATCTGATAAATTATCGTTTGATATAAGTTGATGTGGTTATAAGTTGCTTTTGTGATTACGTTATTGTTGGTTATAAGTTATGATTGCCATTAAGTTGTTATTGCTGTTAAGTTGTCATTACTGTTAAGTTGTTGTTGTGATCAAGTCGTTGTTACTAAGTTGTTGTTATTAAGTTGTTGTTATTAAGTTGTTGTTATTAAGTTGTTGTTAATAAGTTGTTGTTACTAAGTTGTTGTTATTAAGTTGTTGTTATTAAGTTGTTGTTACTAAGTTGTTGTTATTAAGTTGTTGTTATTAAGTTGTTTTTACTAAGTTGTTGCTGCTAGTAAGTTGTATTGATTTAAGTCGCTTACTCGTTGTTGTATAATTGCTATGTAAAGTGGTAGAATTTGTATAATCCTAATCTAATATACTGTTTATTATACACCTGTTTATATTGTATGATATCTCACCCCTTCTGTAATGATGTTACCTATTATGGGTAATTGAGCAGGTACTCAAGAATAGCTGTGGAAGCGAAGTAACTTTATGAAGTCTTTAGTTGCTGTTAGTCGATTGGTGTCTTGCTCTGATACGTAGCACTCGGGATGAGATTATGATTGTTTATGTCGGTCATGTTGTTGTTATTATAAGACGATGAATAGTTGTTATTATTTGTTGTTGAAATTGTTTCTAATTGTTGTTATTACAATAATTCTTGAATAATTATAAATTGAAGTTTTGATTTTAGTTGGATAAAGTTGTATATGATTTATAAGTTGTGAACGCCGAATGCTATGTATCATAATAAAAGCAAATATAGGTTGGTTGTTTGTTGGAATAAGTTGAGAATGTAATGCCTCATGTTTAATGTTTGAAATTTCCGCATTCTGATTTAAATATAACGTTGGGTAGATTTGGGGTGTTACATTAGTGGTATCAGAGCAGGTCGGTCTGTCCGGCCAGTGTGTATAATGTTATTTATCCCTTGGTACGCGACAAGTGTGTACAACACTGTCGGTACTTGTTTGTTTTCTAGTCGTTTGTTTGTAGGAGTGGGCTTGAAGCCAAGTGGGGGAGAAGCTAGCGCTTCTCTTGGATGTTTCAAGTGTGAACAGTTGGTTCGGTGTAATAGGAATTGCATAAGTGCGAGTATTGGCGAGATGGCATGATTTTTCCAATTTTGAAGGAAGCACGGATTTAAGATTTTAATGTCGCGGTAGAGTTGATGTATCCTTGAGATGGAATAACTGTGACTTGTCGTTGGACGAGAGGTTGGATTAATTAGAAGATACTCTTGGGAGTTAACCGTTCGAAGTCAAACCAAGCGAAGTTAGGAATTGTTTAGATGAGTCGATGCGGATTTTTATGCCGGTGAGGATGGTTGGGAATTTTTGGAAGCAAGGGAGAAAGGTAGAACCCATGTTTATCACTTCCAATCTGTATTTTCGTATTTATGGAACAGCCTTCACTAATCAGGTGATAACTTTTCGCTCGTAACTCCGATGGAGACGATTCTGGACTTTTCGGAAAGCTTGCAAAATTCCCTACAGTTTTCATATAAACTTTGTCTGCTACATGTTTTCGACGAGGGAGAAAGATGCGTTTGAAGTTTTGGGTCTGATGCTGAATTTAGTACAGACTGGTATACGGGATTCCTTGACCAGCCATGTTATACAAGTGATAACTTTTTACTCGTAACTCGGATTTAAGCGATTCTTGAATTTCTGGAATCTACATGAAATTCCCTTCAGTTTAGTATATCATTTTGTATCAGGAAGGTCTGTATCGAGGGAGATATTTGTGTTGGCAGTTGAGCGCTTTTTGTTAGAATTTTAAAAGGCTGCGATGTTTCAGCGGTGCTGGTGAATTGCGAAGTTGTCAGTGGAATTTTATTGCTCGTGACGTCGACGTTTGGATGATGATGTAAAGATGAGTTGTTACAGGTTTTGTTGTTGGATCATATAAGTGGATTGCAGAGTCACTAGAAGAAAATTTTGGAAGTTTTATCGCTAACCGAATGATGAGATGACGATGTTGAGATCGTGATTAGAATACGATAAAATGCGAGATTGTGGAGATCAGTGAAGTTATAAGACTAAGGATTTATTGACATTGCTTAAGTTCTCTACTTGAATAAATTTTCGTGGAGCAAAGTGATTTGGATTATACTTGGTATAGTGACGTTTCTGTATTAGAAGATATTTAAGAATTGTGTTGTGCTGCATGCGTCGAGGAAACTATGGAGTGAATTCTTGGACGTTATGCTCAGGTGACTTGAGCCAAGTGATAAAGTGCGCTATTATAGTTTAGTAATGATGGGTTATACTTCATCATGATTGTCGGCTAACTATTGACAAATTGAGGAACTGATCACCCTTAATCTCTTGTTAATAGTAGACGGAATTGTATTGGATGTTATGTACTTATCTTACTATCTTAATGGTGTGTAAAGTGATGGATGTGAATGAAACTTGGTTGAAGCTTGTGAATCATATAAGTTGGCAGGAACTTTAATGAGGACAGTGAACTAAGGTTGGATGATCAGAGTTGCGCAGCTGAAGCGTGAGGTGTCATGATGATTGTGTCGGATAGATTTTCGAGGACGAAAATATTCTAAGTGGGGGAGAGCTGTAACGCCCCGAATTTAATTAATTAGTTAATTAAATTATGGAAGGAATTATTTATTGGATTTAGCTTAAATTGGATTGTTATGCTGATCGAAGATATTAAGTTTAAGTCGGATTTATTTAGTCAGTTTAATTGGAGGATAATAGTAAGAATAATATGATTTATTTATTAGACTAATTGATTTAAGTGAATTGGGTTGGATTAGTGTGTGGTAAATAGCAATGAGGAAGTGTGAATGATTGGCCCAATAAGAGTTATAGGAGTTATTTGGATTATTTAGAAAATAAAGAAAAAGAAAAGAAATAGGTTTTTGTTGTACTGTACGAAAAAAATAAGGGTTTGGAGGAGAGGTGAAGAAGAGAGCAATGGCGGAAGAGAAAAGCCAGGGGAAGTCCAATTTTCGTAGCAAGTTTCTGTGGTGAGACACCTTAGCAAAACAAACGTTTCTCCCGATCCAACCGTTGGATCGTCGCGGTTCTTGGACACAGCGTTCCAGACTCGTAGAGGTAACTTTTGACCGGAGCGATTTTCGTTTTGATGAGTTTAAGTCCGTCTGACAAAACGATTTCCGAACAGGTTTTTGGTGCGTCTCTGCACGTTGTTAGAAAAGATTTTCGGACAAAAGTTGGAAGCGGCGGCATAAGCTATGGCAACCGGGAGAGTAGAGGAATCTCCAATCCGAAGGTAAGGGTGGGGTTCTTACTCTATAACCGGGGTTATGACGAACACGTATGTGGGATGGGGTTTATGAATTTGCCTCAGTGTCGGTGTTTGATTATGTGGTTGATTCTGAGTCCTTGGTTGTTATTCATAATTGGTTACTCCGTGTTGATTTGGGGATGATTTGTAGGTTGCTGTTGTATTGTGTTTTAGTGGTGGAAAATTGTTATGTTGCTGTTATAAATGTTGTGTTCTTGAATTAAGTTGTAGAAATTCAATCAAATGAATTGGTAGTAATGCTTATTATTAGAAATAGTTGGCATGTGGTATAAGTTGCAGAAAGTGGAAAATAACACGGAGGAGCAATGGCAAAAGTATAAAGTAGCAGGCTGAATCGGTAGCCTAATTATAATGCGATAAAAGTAACTGTAGC